>NC_048568.1:12427500-13627500 GCF_013265735.2 Oncorhynchus mykiss | reverse complement strand
TCACAGAAGTACGGCCAAATATCCTGAATCTCCGAAAAAAAAAGGGTGTAACAGAGATGTGAAACGGGGGGACCTCGGTATATAAAAAAAACGTTGCCCATTTTCCCAGCGGCTCATGTAAAATAAATGTTTTGTATAATTTGATAGTTTGTATGCAGAGCTATTTACAGGCATGTACAATCCTTTGCAGATTGGAACAGAAATCATGTGGCCTAGATTGATATTTTTATTTTTTTTTTCCCCACAAGGCTTAGCGTTGGATTTTCCACAAACAGCGGGTCACTGTGGCTTGCTTGTCTTGAAGTGTTGAGACTGAAAAAGCCAAACCCAAAATAGACATTTCCCTATTCACTCATGCTTAAAAGTGAATTTGGAACATGCATGCGATTCACAAAGCCCTCTGTATGAATCGTTTCATTTGTTATACAGGAATTGTTCTGTTTTTTTGTTGTTGTTGCATTATTGCTGGATCTTGTCAGTTACTGTCTCTGTTTTTTCCCCCCCTCCAGATTTAGTGTTTGGTTTGTGGCATAAAACAATGATCCCTAATAACTCACAAGTGGCTGAGTTAACTCATCGCTAAGGGCCCGTTGTTTGGTCGATCGTGTCGCGTGACCTGGAATTTAAACTTTACTTTCATCAAGCTTCTTCTTCTCTGTTTTTTTCATGTCAGATGGTCCAGCGCCATCCTCAGACAAACGCTTTCATTTTTTGTTTGGCGTAATTCTCATTTCTGGAAAAGGCTTAAAAGTTTCAAATCCAGGTCATGTGACATGACCAACCCAAAAAAACAGGGCTCTACCCATCACACAAACAGCCATGTGACCAGTAGGGAAGAATTCATACACTGTCTCTTATCCCCGGCATACGAGCATATTCACGAAGCCGAAACGCTCCAATAATCCATTAAGGGTTTCTACAACCTTGTCTGTTTTCTCTATTCACACCTCACTTAGCACTGCATGCCTGACTAGGACAGCACTCCCGCTCAGACTGGGCTTTGATAAACTAAACACGTATTTATTTACTGACCAGGGGATAAAAAAAAAACAGAACATAAATAGCCCTATTTTCACCTCTCAGGTTAATAAGCAGTCGTTTTTTTCTCCCTCATTCAGTGCAGGCTTTGACATGGTGATATTTGTGATGCGTTTTTTTTAAGTGGGGTTCTGTCAAGCTGGTTGATGAAGCCAGAGGGGCAGGTTGATCCGAACACCAGCTGTTCTGTGATGTGAACAAAAGTGTAATTCTCTGTTCTATCATGCCCTTTCTCTTTTCTGGGAATTCAAGTGTGAACTAACCCCCCCCCCCCCCCCCCCCCCCTTTCCTTCTTCCTCTGATTATAGCATGTGGCCGTGGGTTCTACAAGTCCTCGTCCCAGGACCTGCAGTGTTCGCGCTGCCCAGCACACAGCTACAATGATCGGGAGGGCTCGTGGCGCTGCGACTGTGAGGACGGCTACTACCGGGCACACTCAGACCCACCCTCTGTGGCCTGCACAAGTAAGTACGGGAGCGTTGCTAGGTAAATACAGGAAGGACCTGTCTTAGATTCTGCATTTATGCTCTCATGAACACATGCTTGCACGTGCACATGCAAGTCTCCCTTCCAGACCCCCACTGGCCACACTGAGAATGTTCAATCTGGAGGATTGTGAAAAGCCCAGATCTGTTCACCATCTAATCTACTCCAGAGACCATACCAGTCCCCTGCCTCTGCTTCCCAATATGTCTTTATAATTATGTTCATGGGTCTGAGTGTGTTTTTCCCCCTCTTACCCCCCCCCCCCCCCCCCCCCGGCTGGTAGTTAATGATCAGAGGAGCAATTTGCCATTTCCCGTCTAAAAGATTGCAATTACAGTCAACAGCAGCACCCTGTGTCTCCATTTGTTCTGGTCAGTGTTGCAATTATGTGACAGGCATTGATGACCTGTTTACACAGGCCAGGGGATTCATTTTAGAGGGTGGGGCTCATTTGCTCCAAAATCCACATCTGTTGCTCCCAAACAGGTAGATTCATGGGGGGCTTTTACAGGGCTACACCACCACCTCAAACCAATGACTGACTCCACAGAGATGGAGGGAGGGAGGACACACAATTTAAAGGAACAGTAGAGCGGTCAGGGTGGTACAAGGACTGGGCTAATAAGGAGAGGTGGAACAGTGGACTTCCTCTGTAAGTCTAATTTATCCCAGCGTCTCTCTCTCTCTCTCTCTCTGTCCATATTTGTTCTGGCCAGTCTTAATTCAGTCCTTGACTTGAAACAAAGACAGGACCGACTCTACTTACTTCCCCCTTCCCCCTTCCTAACCCCTAGCTACTCCAATCAGAACCCGGTAGTAAACAAAAAGCCCACATTTCCACGGTAACCACTCAGATGATTTTATGAAAGACTGATCCATTTCTTTCCCCACCAAGCCTGTCCTGTGGGTTTACTGTCGGAAGATGAAAACAATAACTTTTACTGCTACGCAATTGACCACGAAGAAGTTTTATATTATTTTGTTATTTCCCGTTGCCCTCTGTCTGTTCTGCTGTGAAGAATCACTTTGGTGGAAACAGACATGTGAAATGGCAATGGCCAAGTTGTCTTTTTAATAGATTCCACTGTTTATCTACATAAAGACGTGCTCTGGAACTTTGGCGACTACTACATTTTTTAAAAAAAACTCCCGCTTTGGGCTGGATGTTTCAATGTGTAGTTCATACATGCATAATCTATGAACAGAATTACTGTTTTACCTCAATTAGCCACAAAATCCCTAGTTTGAGTGCGACTCTTTTTGTAGAGAATGTGCTGCGCCATTCTCCCTACATTTTTCCCAATGTGGGCCAGCCTTTGTGGGGTTTGGTCTGGTCTGGTCTGGTCTGGTCTGGTCTGGGGTAGAATTCAATAGTAATTGAAAGTGAATTTACATTGCTTGAGCAAACAGCTTGATTGACAGATTTTTAAATGGGCGCTTGTAAACCTCCCTTATCTTAGGCTCTGTACAAACAGAGAGACAGATCTCTGCAGCACATGGATTAGGAATGTCTTTATGAGACTAAGATTGGACGAGGAGGAAGATAAAGATGAAACATGGATATATTGGGAGAGGTAATTCACTGCAACAGGCAAAAATGGAAATTAAGACACTAGTTTTGAAAGGCCGTCGGACAATATATTTTCCATTATCATTGTTGCAAATATTGCGTGTTGAGAGAGAAGGAAAAACACATTGTATGATATTGTTTTTCCAATATTTGCTCACTCCATTCTTATGCAAAGCCAGGAGATAATGAGAAATGTATGGGGATGGCACTGCAGGAAGGCTGGGAGCATTTTTCCAGAAGCGGAGCAAAGCCTTGAAGCTGCTGACAGGTTGGGGAGTGGGCATCAATCATGTGACAGCTGTGAGCAGTGTTGGCGCTAGCAGGGTCTGAAAAGGGCAGTTGTGAGCAGCCATCTCCCCCTTCCACCCCTCTCCCCATCTCGCCCCCGTCGTCCCACTCATATTTGCAACCTCAACAAGTTGACATCTCACAGAGAGGGAGAGGGAGAGGGAGAAAGTGAGAGAGAGAGGGAGAGAGAGAGGGAGAGAGAGAGGGAGGGAGGGAGAGAGAGAGGGAGAGAGAAAGGGAGAAGGAAATAATGAGAAATGGAAAGAGAGAGAGAGAGAGAGAGAGAGAGAGAGAGAGAGAGAGAGAGAGAAAGAGAAAGAAAGATTCCATCCTGATTGGAGCCTGTAGTTGCTAGGGGACGGATGAGGGCCAGTGGAACGTAGGAGTCCCTTTCCTCCTTTCTTCCTCCTATCACGGCCTCCCTCTCTTCCACATGGCTTCACTCAGCCAGGTTTTAAACCACCCAGGTCAAAGGTCACGACACATGTTTGCAGATGAAGGATGAGTGCTTGGCTGATTTGAATACCGTTCACCCCCAGCCTCCCCTCTTTCCCTCCATCCCTCCAATTAGTGTGTAGCCCCCTAATAGGGCAGTGGAGGGCTGAGACGGCCAAGAGCACCTCTCTCTTTTAGCTCTGCTCTCTCTCACAGCAAATCAGGACATTAGTCTTTTCTCCTAAGCCCTCTGACTAACTCAGGTCTCTCAGCTCTACACAGAGAGACAGGCTCAGCAAGATGACCTAATTATCTAGTAACTATTGCTATTATCCAAAAAGAGTCAGCCTTCTTGGTTTATGCCATATCATTCAGTTAAAAAGGTCCATTCGATTTGGTTAACGAGTGAATGTGCTGTCAGAGGCGGTTATTCATCAGCAATATCACAGGTTCACCCAGTGTCTGGAGAATCAGCTGTATTACGCTATAAGAAGGAGGTGACAGGACACATTCACCCACCCACCCACACACGCACACACACACACACACACACACACACACACACACACACACACACACACACACACACACACACACACGCGCACACACACGCACACACGCACACACACACACACACACACACACACTGCGGCGTTGGAAGGAAGAAGCTTGTGATTGAGACGTCTCAGACTGTGAGGGCTATGGAAGGCTAATCCGTGAAATGAAACTTCACCGGGAGGAGGGGTGAGAGGAGAAAACGTAAAGAGATAAGACACCGAAAGGAGAGGAGTGAGAGACGGAAAAAGAGAGCGAGAGAGCGAGGGCGGCAAGCCCTTGAGCTACGAGGATCAGCAGACAGACGGCAGAGGCTCAGGATGTCGCCTCTCCTAGCTGCAGGTAAGACGGGGAGGACAGTGTCACCTCACCTTACAGAGGCAGGGAGAGAACTGTGTGGTGGCGGGGGAACAAAGCCAACCCAGGGAACAGGAAGCACTATGTCTAGTCTAGGATAGCGAAGGGAAGCACTCACTGTATTCCATGTCCACAAAACAAGACCAAAACACAGACCACTCGAATTCATTCTAATTCAATATCCTCCTCCAGCTGTTATCTCTGAAATCACTGCCCTGATCTTTGTCACCTGAGACTCAATGAGAGTGGCTGAGTAAATAAAACAAGCTATTGTCTGTTGGTAACCGTGACCATGGTAATGCAGTACAAACAAACGCCTGAGAGATGAGTGTGTGCCTGCGCGTGTGTTTGTGCGTGCATGTGCGTGTGCGTGTATGTGTGTGACTCTCGCTCTTTGTCCCTGAAGAGGATTAAAGGACTAGTTCACTATTTTACAACTTGATGTTAGCTGGTTCCTCACCCTGGAAGTCGTCTATGGGCCAGGAGAAACTGTAATCCATGGTTCAGTTCTCTTTAAACAGCCACTACTAACTTTAGCCACCACAAGCTAATAAGGAATGGGAGTGATGGTTGCATGTGAGCATGTACATTTTAGTTCTTGTTGCCAGATCACCTTTAAGTAACACATGCCCCCATCGCTTCCATTGATTGTTAGCTTGTGGTGGCTAAGGCTAGCGGAAATTTGTAGTGGCTGTTTAAAGAAGAATGCAACCCTGGATTACATTACTCCTGGCCCATAGACGACTTCCAGGGTGAGAAACGTCAAGTTGTAAAATAGTGAACTAGTCCTTTATGAGCCCGGGTCCAGTGTAGGTGACAGTGCTGAAGTCGTGCCTTGGCTCTAGCTAGAGAGTCGTGCCGCCTCTCCTCTTCAGCTGCCACATGTGTCTCTTTCATCTCCAGAGCCCAGAGTATCACTGGCTCCATCTCATCATTTCCCTCTGTAGCCGTGAATATGGATTGCTCTGTTCTGCCTGCCTCATTCTTCTTAATGGGAGGAATTAGGAAAATAACCTAATGTGCAATATTGGGCTCCTGAGTGGCACAAAGGCACTGCATCTCAGTGCTAGAGGCGTCACTACAGACCCTTGTTCGATCCTGGGCTCTACCACAACTGGCGTGATCCGGAGTCCCATAGGGTGGTGCACAATTGGCCCAGCATCATCCGGGTTAGCGGAGGGTTTGGCCGGGGTAGACCGACATTGTAAAATAAGAATTTGTTCTTAACTGACTTGCCTTGTTAAATAAAGGTTAAATAAATAATATAAATAATGACTCAGACAATTATAGTTTTCGCTCTATGCATAAGTATTACCAATTTGTAAAGACTTTTGTCTAAATAAATGTGGTGAGAAGCTCTTTGGATTTGGATGAAAATGGAGTCGTTTAGTATTTCACAGAGAAAATGAAAGATGCTTTTAAAAACGCCCATGAACAAGGAATACAAGTCATAATCTATAGTGCATTAAAAGGGACATAAAACGATCACTTAATTGGAGGCCTACAGTATATAAACATCTGGGTCATAAAAAACAAGGGCTTGAATTTGAGTGAATAAAGCAGCAATTTGTAAATCATTGTTTTTATGAGAAGAGGGTAATTCTTTTCTATTGTTCAGAGGACAATGGTTTATGTTCTAGTGAAGGATGGATAATTTATTGAACACGTGGTTAGTGTGCTTCCAGTGATATTCTATATAGAGGCTATTGTGGGGCGATAACTCAAGATTTAATCTCACTTGTAAATTCCGGGGCTATTTTTCAAAAACATCAACTTTAAGTGTCTTGTCTCTGCGATTCATTGGAAAGGAAACCCTTTGTCTCACACTGGGATAATTGTATATTGGGGAGGACTGAGGGAGAGCTAATAATGCCTCGTATCTGCCTCCCTCTGATCCCCTGTTCAGGATAAATAGTTCTACAATGGAATGACATCTCAATCATTTCAACTGGATATTCCTGCCAATGTTACATTTCTGATATATTCCACGTTTGAACGTTAACGACAATTGGTGACTTGTGAATGCATGGTTATCGAATGAACAGAATGGGTATCCAAAAAGGACCTACCTTCACCTCACATGAACCATTCACTCCTTTAAACAGGTACCTGTTCTTTAACAGTGCTAAGCACACTCGAAAGGCAATACCATTCCACAGTTGACATGACAAATGAGCGATACGCAACACGTTCGCATTCATACTTAGCATGTACCCGCATCAAATCAGAGTGGTAGGAATGCAGTCGTTATGCCTTGTAATTGTCCCCATGCGTTGTCTCAGTTTCGCAGCCTACTCCTCATTGACCTTGGCTTTGCTGGTGTTTGACTTCCTCTCTACCTACCTGCACTAGTTTTTCTTTTTAGATTTGAGCTCTATTATAATTGCGTGTCAGTGTGGCCCAAAGGGTCAGAGCTGGCATGTCCCGTGCCAGTCAGTCTGAGAGAACAGAGCAGAACAGTGAACCGCATATCCAGTCAGTACGCACACCCAGTCGGCTGTCACTTTCCCTCCCTGGCCCTCCATTATTTAACTCTCCCTCCTCTTCCTCCTTCCTTCCTTCCCTCCTCTCCCTCTTTGTCTGCCTCCCGCCCTGACAGGACCTCCCTCGGCGCCACAGAACCTGGTCTACAACATCAACCAGACCACGGTCAGCCTGGAGTGGAGCCCGCCGGCCGACACGGGCGGTCGCAACGACGTGACCTACAGGATTATGTGCCGGCGCTGCAGCTGGGAGCCCGAGGAGTGCGTAGCGTGCGGGGGGAACGTGGGATACTCCCCCCAGCAGGCGGGATTAGTGGACACCTACGTGAGCGTGGTGGACCTGCTGGCCCACGCCAACTACACCTTCGAGGTTGAGGCAGTCAACGGGGTATCTGACCTCAGCCGCACCCAGAGGCTGTTCGCCGCAGTCAGCATCGCCACCAGTCAAGCAAGTAAGGAGTCCGATTGGCTCAAGAGAGATCAAATTCTGGGGGTTTGGCTAGATTCCAGAACACGGTCCTACGTCCTAACATCCACCCTTCCCTGTACACTTTAATTAATAACGATTGCTAAATTCCTTGCACTTTCATATTCCGCTGGTGTGGTCTAGAATTGCCTTCACGATTAAGTTACAAAGAAACACACGTTTTCATTTGCAGTACTTCATGGTCTCCTAGATGTTCAGGATAAGCGAGACAGATCTGGCCCTTTTAGGATACAGAATAATGTCAAACGTTTGCACTTAGCCTATGCACTATAGAAACTTTCGCGTATTTCACCAACAAACCAATGGCTATTTTGCGCTGCGGTCTGCCGTTCAACTGAAAACACGCTAAGTACCTTAATCATACCTCATTGGCATTAATGACCATAGGTTGATACACAGCATTTACATTTGGCATATCACCCAGATTCATTTAATATGTGTGTCAGAGCTACGGTGGAAAACATTAGTAGCATAGCAAGGCTTGCTGCGAGTTGTACCATCGGAAACAGTGCGTGTCGCTAGCTCCCCTGGGAACCTAGCATAATTAAAATGCTGTATTTTCTTGGTGACGCACTCCAACTGAAGGCAGCACTCCACCTTTTCTTAAATTCATTATTTCTATGGATCCACCAAACAAGATTTATCTTTCATGCTCAAGCGTCCATGAAGCGCAGTTGGAGTCGAAAGGGAATACTAACTAGGGTCATTAAAAGAGGGTTGCACAGCCATTGTAGCTTGTAAAGAGTGTTTGGGGAATATCATCATCATAACCATGTTGCTAACCAGTAGCTACGAGAATTCGGGGACTTGTGTGGCGCACACTGAGGCTCTTGTGGTAGATGTTGAGGTTTGACTTTGAACCACCTTTCAGATGACCTGAAAATAGACTTGTTGATGTTGTCTTTTTTAGACTTGACTTCACCCCAACCCAGCCCTATACATGACTGCAGAAGAGCTGCAACTCTTTAGAGTTTTTTTCCTTGAAAGAATTGGGTCAATCCTGAACATGCAGCCATGTCCTGTGATGCTCTCCTAGTAAGATGTATCTGCATACGGTATCTGTTTTATTTCAGACATTTTTTGAGTGCACTCGTTTAGAATACTCTACTGTGTTGTTTGTTTGCGTGTAATAACAAATATATATCAAATAGACAAAATGGAATAACAAATTTCGCAACAACCCCCCCCCCCCCCCCTCCCCCCCATTCTAAGACTGTCAAAAGGAGAGAGAGGAGAGAGACAGAGAGAGAGAGAGAGAAAGAGAATGGATAATTGTGGCCAGGCAGCAGCATGAATGTGGGTTAAACTGTAGGGAATGATGTATGTTCCGTGACACGGTTCATGACAGAGACACACGCTGGATGGTTCTAGGGGTTGCCTTGCCAAGGACACAAGGACACTGCAAGGAGGGAGAACTGCAGGGAAAGATGGGGAAAACAATTAACACATGGCTCCCTCAGAGCCTCTTATAATTACACGTGGCATGTTGACAACAGACAATTGCTCTGTTAACCCTGCGGTATATTTAGCCATCAGAAATAGTGGGAAATAGAGGGAAGGATTTGATGAGGAAGAAATTAGGTTTATGTCTTAAAGCTAGCATTAGGCTACTATTTGAAGCAAGAATTACATAGTTTGAGATGCTCACTGCTATTTAGTGTAATTAGATGTGTTTATAGATGTTTTGTTACCCTATAGCCTAGATACACTATGACACATTTGAACAATTGGGGATGTAGCAGACTGCTTGGCTTCAGTTTGATGATGTGCCAACACAAATTGTTAGTGAGATCCTCATGTGAGAGAGCGAGCAGAATCAGTGTTGCTGCGCGGGTTGCAGCCCAGACGTTAACCCTGTCCTGCGGTGCTTTTCAGCACTGGCCACTGGGCCTTCATCGTGTCCGGATCCTGTGCCCGGGCCATTAGGGAACGCTCCAGCGCTTTTTAATTTGAACGTCTGCGCTTCCTAAAACAATGGCTCCCTTCCCGAGCAAGCATGTACAAGTCGGGCCACATTGCTAATGTATGACTGCAATAATAAACCCTTTTACGCCTCACCATCCAGAATTGATGAACCGTTCCTCGGGATGGAGGTAGCGAGAGAGTGAGCCGTGGTCCTGAGAAAGTCTTGAAGAGAGGAGAGGAGAGGCCATCGAGCAGGTAGTGCCTCTCTCTCCTGTTGAAGGATAATCAACCCGTGAAGAGGAGAGGAGGAGCAGAACAGAGGGAGAGGAGGAGAGAAGTAGAGGAGCAGGGTGACTGCGAAAATGCAGATGGTGATTTATCTGATTAGGAATTCACACCTCCCCTAATTATACCAAAGGACGTGTGAGGAGTAAGGCTGTGAGGCAGTCTGCAGCCGTGGATGAGTCGAGGATCTGCACAAGGTGCTGAGTGCTTATTGTTCCCAGGGAAACCAAATTACCTCCCAGCTCTGTCTACAAGTGTGTTTAAATAACTACTGTTGCATTGCAAGTTCATCATCTTGTTTTGTCTTCGACTCTCCCCCTCGCATCCTCACCACGTCCTCATACACAGGTGAATTCATATGAATTTGTCATCACATCTTGACGAGGTGGAGTTTTTCCGGAAAAAAAAGTTAGGCTAGCTAGACGGAGAGTGCATTTCAATCAGGGCACTATTGTCGCTTGACAACTCTAGAGAGCTGCCCTCGAAGATCCTCCATACTCCGGATGCTTTCATGCCGCTACACTTGTAGAGAAGGACTTTTGTTCTCTCAGAAGCCTGTGAGTGAGAACTGCTGATGGAATAACCATTCATATTTATTCAAGAGAGTGTGTCATCTCATCACATCTCAACACATCACATCTCAACCCGAAAATTCCCTGTGGAGAACCACGGTAGAAATATGATTGGAATTGGTTAAGGGGAATGGCTATAGGAGCACTATGTGTGACGGGACACTCAGCCCCAGAACAGTGGATGATGCTGCTAAGGTGTGAGCATAAAGTGGCGTAAACAATGTATTACAGCTGCAATGTGTCGACCGACCAAATTCACATAGAAATGTGAGTTGTAGGTTCATCTCATTGAAGTCTAAGAAGCGGTAGATCTGTTCTATGTGCGCTATTTCTATGCTTCCCATTGTCAAGTTTAGTTTATGCGTATTTAACTTTCGGTTTTGTATAGCAGCTTCAAACAGCTGAAAGTGCTATATTTTTTATTATTGAAAATATATTTCACAGCGGTTTATATGGTATTCTCTACACCAGAGTATCTCAAACTCAGTCCTGGGGATCCAGTGGGGTGCAGTTTTTTTTTTTTTCTCCATAGCACTACACACCTGATTCAAATAATCAAAGCTTAACGAGGAGTTCATTATTTGAATCAGGTGTGTAGTGCTAGGCCAAAAAACAAAACTTGCACCCCCTGGGGTCCCCAGGACCGAGTTTGAGAAACACTGATCTACACTATAGACTACATTGCTTGTTTTGTCATATGAACAACCAGGAAATGGCGAAGCAATTTCTACACATTGCACCTTTGAAGGGGGAAAGGGGGAAGCTGTGGAAATTGATTTTAATGCTGACTGCTCATATTAGCCAGGAGCAGGGAACGGGTTACATACCGATAGAAACGTCTACTGTTGCTGTTTGTGTTCAGAGCCCTCTAGTATGAGTCAGCGTGGGATTGGGATATAACTTAGCGATATGTTTTATTTACACCGCGATGAAAATCGGGGGTTGTCTTTTATTCTTCCTTTCATCCTCCTTCATGGTTGGAACTGTAATAGATCGCACCGTTGATAGCCTTTAAAAAAATGTTTTGATCAATTGTTGCAGATTAATGGATTCAGAAAAACAATCTTGCTTTCCTGGTTTATTTTTAGATCATCTCCTTCAGGACTGTTGTGGTGTAACTTCATATTTACTTCGAATGAGATCAGAGTGTCCTCAAGTGCAAACCTATTTAAACATTCAAAGGGAACAACGGGCTATTCCCTTTGCCACCATTTTACTTGGTGAGAAAAATGCATTGTGGCACGCATGAGTGTCAGCTAAGCATTTTCACTTTGATCTGAGAAGCCTCTATGCTCTAGCCTTGCGTGAGAAGCAAATATCCCCCTTTCAACACAAGTTGTTGGGCTGCTAGTATTGTCAGGACTACGTCAGTCATTTGTATGACGGTCTACAGCAACAAGTATTAGTGCTGTGATGGGATAATTCATCTCCCTTAAAGCGGCAATCAGCAGTAGAAACATTAACAAAGCTGAGGGAAGGGGCTGGAGAAATGTCATCACTCTCAAGAATTCATTGGCCGAGCTATAGACGCGAGGTTTTGACCATCCATGATATCGAACTTAGAGTGTCAACTGTGTTTTGAGGCTGTATAGTGTTTGTTTACATTTTCTTTGTTACAAACATTGGAGTAAAACAAGCTTTTATCTGGGGTTCTGATGGGGGTACGACAGTTGATCGCGAGTCATATTCTTCAAGAATCAATGGGTACATGTCATTAAATTGAGGTCCAAAAAGGGATGTAGCAACTGCTGATTGCCCCTTTAACACAGTGAAATTAGTTAAATAAATGTTGGGAGTGAGACGTGTTTAAACGGGCAACCATTCAAGCTGATACTCTGTGGTTCTCGAACGGTAATATATATATGGTCACTTTATCTCCACTTTATCACTGCAAAATGGATATTTCTCAATGTGTTGGTGAGAGCAACACTTATGGAAACAAAGGCCCATTGGTTGATTCTTTTTAATGTCCTACACTGTCGTGGTGGCCTTAAGACAGAGTGGATTTGATTCGGAGGATTCCCCACTGACCACCACCATCGCGGCCGGTGTCACTTTAAAGTTAAGCGGATCCTCCTTTGTTGCATTTGTCAGTGGTTTTATGTTACCTGGGAGCCCCCCCCCCCAGTAATTTGATGAGAGCTGGGCAAAGCAGTCCGATTCAACAGCTGCAATAAAACAGTGGTGGTCTCCCCGAAGCACAAGCGCTCCGGCACTTAACCTGTAGCTTTCTGTAAATGCCTCCTGATTTGCCTGTCACCCAATCCGTCAGCAATGAATAATTTTGATGGAAGGTGCACTTTAATTACTTTCCTATTTAAATGGCATTATCGTGGCCTATCTAGGTAATTAATCTCCCCAAGTATCCTGTTTCAGTCTTTTATTGCTGGCAGACGAGCCACCTAAATCCCCCTGAATCTGGCGTGCATGACTGAGCTCTCTCTCACAGTAGCCCCACAGTGTTCCCTCTTTCCCCTTGACTTGGTGCCTATCACCACCAGTGGACAGCCCAGTGGCAGAGGGGCCCTTTCTCTGAGAACACACAGAGTTTAAGCGCTCCATGCACTCTGTCAGAATTACAGACCCATTTCTCTCTCTCTCTCTCTGCCTCGGAAAGGACACATTTACAGACACGGTCAGAGTGTGTTGAGGAGCTGTGAAAAACACATTTGTTACCGTCCACTAAATAGCATTTGAAATTTTTTATTTTTGTTCATAGCTGGGATAATGTTGACGAAAGCAGTATCTGTCAATCTCTAATTCTATACTTCCTTTGTGTTTATGTGTGTGTGTCTAAGCGTGTTGCGTTTGCAGTGATGCGTGAACATTTTTCGAAAATAATGTTATTTGATATCTGGATTGAAAACACTGCCGGGAACTGCAATTCTTTTGTGATTATGATGTTGTTTTGCCCAGCTGGGAATCTTGTCAAAGTTAAAAGGCTACAGCGCTGATTCTTATTCAGTTTTATCTTCTAGCCGGTGTTTCCCACAGAATTCAGGATTGAAACCAGTTTCATTATTGAGAAACTGCAAACTAGTTTGAGGCCACAAATTTTTTCCCAGGCTAACTATTGTTTACCTTAGCAACAGCAACTGAACTCTTCACTGTCCCAGAACATTTACACCCTTCATATTCGTATACTTTTTTTTACATGCACATGGGACAATGCACATCAAATCAACATTTCTGTAAATATGCCAGATTAAGCCAGCTAGCTAGTTTTCAACTGTTCCAACATAAAATGTTAACTTTTTATGTCTAGGACAAGAAATCTACATTTTTCCTCTATGACTCATTCGTTTAAGAGCACTGGCATATAGGAACATTCCATGTAGTATAGATTATGAGCTCAGTGAAAATGAATGTCCTTACAAAGTAAATGTCTACTTGAGAAATATCTGGAACTCTAATATAGTTCATTTCAAATTTGATTGAACTCTTATTATTAACGAGTTTCTTTGACTGACAGCTCCTAAAATGAAGCAGTCCACGGCTGGGTGGAAATAGCGGGATAAACAATAGCATGACCTGCGAACAATGAAACGCAAAGACAATGCCTTCATTCCTATGCAGAGGAATGGATTTCGCAATGCACAACCCTTTGTTTTCAATGACGTCACACTTTTTGTATACCTCTGAGTTGTTGAGAATGTACTCGGCAGTAGTATGAAACTCTTGTGCGTAATTACCTCCGGCGCCTTCAAGATGTAAGAGGTGTTGACAAGCTGAATGCACCGAGCTGTCTGTTTGAACTACTAGCACACATCTCGGACACCCATGCATACCCCACAAGACATGCCACCAGAGGTCTCTTCACAACATAAGATGGGAGGCTAACAGTACTACATAGAGCCATGACTACATGGAACTCTATTCCACATCAGGTAACTGATGCAAGCAGTAGAATCAGATTCTTTATTAAACAGACAAAAATACACCTTATGGAACAGCGGGGGGACTGTGAAGAGACACACACACACACACACAGGTACCAACACAGGCATACGCACACACACGCTCTACACACACGTACATTGTGGTTTTATTTTGCGGTGTTTATTGTGCAGTTTGTGTTGGTTTAGCGATGTTATATGATGTACTGTTTTACGTTTTGCTTTATGTGCAATGTAACTGTCTTGATGTGTTTGGACCCCAGGAAGAGTAGCTGCTCCCTTGGCAAGAGCTAATGGGGATCCCTAATAAATACAAATCCAAAAGTATACATACAAGTATACATACAGTACGTATACAATACACACGTATACATACAGTACACGTCCACGGCGACAAATGGATCAAAGGATAGAGGTTTGGCTGAAGGAAGTGACGTTGTAACAACTTTATTAAGGTAAAGTGCTTGAAACAGAAATTGTGTTTACGATGGACCAGGGAGCTCCTTTGGATGAGTCCAGTTCACCAGTGAGTGGAGCAATCCGAGGCTGGCCTGTGATGCTATGCAGAGGCTCTACTCCCTTTACTGCCCATGGGGGGTGGGGGGGACTGAGAGGCCCCAGTAAACACTCATACACTCTCTCTATTTCTCTGATATGTACACACACGCACACACACACACAAACTCAGCATGCACCTGTGACTCCCAGGCACTGTGTTTATATGGAACACATGCTCGTCCATGCTAGATACCCTGGCTGGAAAGGGCTCCAGCACTTTGCAGAATAGCCATTCAAGTGTTTCATTTCCTGCCTGAAGAACTTAAAGGAGTTTGGTAATAAAACCTAAATAGTGATGCATGTCATAGGTGCCTGATAGTTGCCAAATCCCCATAGACTTGAGAGAAGAAAAAAAACACACACTCCCACGAAGCCATTCCCCAATCTCAAGACCTTGTTGGTTTGTTCCTTTTACAGAGGGTATTTTCCCAGCTCTGCTGTGGGTGTGGACTCGGGGGATACCTTTCATACGACCCAGACAGTTTCACTCAGGGTGACAGGTTTAACTCTGTCTGCTTAGACTGCCACACACTGGGAAACAGCTCGGTCAGCCTGAGGTTAAAGGACATTTGATATCCGTTTGCAGTCTATTTCAACTTGTCACCAAGGCTTTTATACAGAGAGAACCGTTCTATTCAAACAACTCTGTGGGGCAGAACAGGAGCTGCAACATGTCTGCAACAAGCAAACAACTACCTGCTTACTTTTCTTCTTATTTTCTGTTCAGCTTCGGGAGAACCACAGATTGTCTTATGGGAAGGGATTTGGCAGAACTTGTATGTTTGCATAACACAACAATGTATTTTGATAGCAGTGAGAGAGAGAGAGATTTTTCTCTGTGTCTGTGAGCATCACTCACGAAAAGAATACGGGCAGATTGACAGGTCTGTTGTTTCACTCTTTCATTGTCTCATCAGCATACTGTCTCCTGCAGTGAGAGGAACTAATTATGTCTTCAACCCCATGCTTCACCCTTCCCCCTTTATTCAGATCATCACACTTGGAAATAATAATGAGTTTGAGTCAGAAGAACACTTCGGCTCAGAACGGGAGGAAAAATTAAAAAGAACAAAAATCCAGGAAACCTTCAAACAGCAGTTGCCACCTCTGAAAAGGCCCGCTGGTAATTATGGTCGACCTCTTGACCCCAAAGCTGTCGCCTCAAAAGCCTTACAGCGACTATGGCTCGGTTTCATCTCACTAGCTGCTAGTCTCCTCACTGAGCCCCTCACCTCCCCAACGTAGCTACACCAGCAGCTCCGTAACAACAACACATTGTCTTTTATCAAAGCACGGGGAATATATGACAGCCATCTGCTAGGCTGCTTTGAATGATTTGATATAAAAACAACAGTAAAAAGATTATAGCGTCCGCAGAGTTCGCAGAGTTGGTTACTGGTTGTGGAGCAGATGGGACACATCTGGGCTGGAGAGAAGCTGGGACTAACTGTCGAGAAGTGACCTTCTGTGGGCTTTGAAACCAACATTCCTCCCCGCCTCCTTTCTTCAGTATCCATGCCCAGAGGAGAGAGTGGAGTCATCTCTGTGGTCATCTTTGGTTGTCTTAAACGAAGTCCTTCGACAGTTCTGTAAGACGATCTAGAGAAAGCCTTTTTTTTGAAGGGTCCGTTCAGTGTCCTATATTAGCTAAGGAGTCATGTAGTAGGGAATTTAATTGCCTAATTAACCTTGAGCATCAGTGAAATGTAATAATTTTATACTCAGGTGCCAAAAACATGGTTTCACAACTTAACACTGCTTGATAAATGGCTTAATTACCCTCTGTGGTGTCTCAGGATATTTCTTCAGGTAGTACATTAGACAATAGTCTGTGTTGGGGATGCATTATTCTTGCATGACCAGATTCAGTCTTTTTGATATTCTTTGTGTTTGTTGTTTGTTGTGATTGTGTGGATGTGCCTAAAGCTTAGGCAAAAAAAAGTGCTTTCTAGGTCACACAGTTCCTCATGCATATAAAACGACCATATTTCTTACTGGAGTTATCAATATCTTTTTCTTTGAAGAGAGCCAGGATTGTGTTTTTTGGGATTGTTTTCTGAAAAGTATTCTCGGAGGAAAAATTCAATTTAAATGAAACTTGGAGGAGCTGATGTCCTCAGAGACCGACATAATGAAATGTGTTGAATTCCTCTCAAATTGCCTCGCTGTCGCACCACTGAGTAGCCGTGGCCAAAAAATAAATGCTTTCACATAGTGGCTAGACTAATACACTTTGGCAAGACCTTCTTGTTTCACTGTGGACACAACATTACAGGTAACTGGCACATGGGGGGATACTGTAAAGGTATACTGCTCCACGATGGCTTTACTAAGCTTGCTGCTTGCAGGTGAGAGGAGGCTGATCCCCCAGACTGGCAGTTCTGTCCGTTTGTCACCTCCAGATAACTGAAAGGTAGCTCGTGTTAAATTGTGTGAACATTCCTGATATTTACATAATAATACGACAACGTCCGCCAATTAACTGGCGACAAAGTGGATTTGGATTTGCTAAAGAAACACATACGGCGTGACACAAAGAGAGGCGAAAGCCTCGGCCCGTCACTGTGCTGTGGGGGTAATTGGGAACGGGGCTCGGGACAAGCTCAACGGCCTGAAAGCAAACGATTGTCCAGCCCTCCCACTTAGGCCTAAGCCTATTCCTTATTGTCTCACAACGCACAGAAATGACCAATTACTGTAATGGCAAATCCTTCCCTCTAATACACAACGGCTGATAGAAGTGACACCTGGCTCATCTTCATCAACAAGGTTTACTTGATCTCTCAATTGAGGGATCCTCGGTCACTAACTCCCCCTATATGCACAGCATTTAGCCGCCTTAGTCCAATTTCAGATAATTTTGTTATCCCTTGGGCCCATTGTTAGGGGGAAAAAAAATCTACTATCTGTGTAAAAGTGGTGTGTTTGTGCTATCCGCATTGCTGGTGGTCCTACTCGGTGTAGAATATCGATCTGCATTACAAACGCTCCCTTAACCCCCTTACCCCTCATCGCCTGTCCTAAATCCACATTGAGGCACAATGGAGAGTGCGTGGGATATGGATATGAATGTGTTTGCCCCCTTAGTTCGGTTAGTTTGGACTGGTGTGAACACTCTGTCCAGAATCAGGAGCACGTCAAACAACCCACTGGGGTTCGCTCCTAACCTTGGTGCGGACCAAACACACGGAAAATAACTCGATTCGAACAGTATTATTTGTTGTTTGACTGCGAGCGTTTGATTAAATGCATACATTATCATAACTTGATATCTCTGAAACAGATTTAGAGGAAACCAGGGCTATACAGGGGTTAAAGGTAACTGAATATATCGTGTTGACTGCGTGACGCAGTTAGAGCGTCTATTGCGTTGTTTTCCTCCTGCGTGTTGTTGGAAGACCAAAGCGAAAGTAATATGACGATTAGGACACGTAAGTGATGCTACATGATGATCCATAGATGGATTTAACGTGAGCATTTACCTGCAATAAACAAAATGGACTTGCATGGACACAAAGTTATGTCTAGGCAGTTTAGTTTGTTTAAACTGTGGCAATGTGAAACCAACCAACAATACAATGTAGCAAATAATCAAACTCTGATTTGAACTATAGCTCAGAATCACGTGTGAAAACGCCCTAAGAAGCAACACAATGAGATTGTGATTCAAGGCATTGACTACTGATTAGTTCCAGTTGGAGGACTGAGAATTTTATTTGACCAGAGTGCGATTTCATTTGTACTAGATTAGGGAATGTGTCGTGTCTCTCCCCCCCCCCCGTGAAAGAAACTTGTGTTCATACTGCACCTGCCTTCTCTTTGAGAGAAATAAAATACAATTCCCGAGAGAAAATTTGGAGTAAGATTGTTTTTTTTTTGTATCTAGCCAAGCTCCAAACTCTAATCAGACTTCAAAGACCTTTGCCAGCCTTTCTATTCCCCTATTACATTTCAATACTTTCCGCTGGCCGTGTTCCTCCTTTCATACAACCAGAGAAACGGATTAATCTGCCCGAGTTTCATTGGACCATTCCTTGGGTGTGTCATTTTAAGCAACTATCAATAACTTAATCATGAAGACATTCAAATGTCTCGCTTTGGTCCCCAAATCAGAAAACATTACGCAGCTAATGGAACAATTACAAAAAGTTGTCCTGCTTTTCTGCGGGTACTAAAATCCGACTCCATAAATATAGCTGGTCTGTCCTCGACAAAAAACGTTTCTCAACCTTGAGTAAAATGTTGATTTGTAGCTTTTATAACGTTTGTCATTCAATACTAGAGACTTCCTTGTAATTCTATTCAAAGTGCCTGTCATGTTCTGAACTTAGGTCCTTTGTTATGTCTTTGTGTTAGTATGGTCAGGGCGTGAGATGGGGTGGGTAGTCTATGTTCTTTTTTCTATGTTGTGTTTATGTGTTTGGCCTGGTATGGTTCTCAATCAGGCAGGTGTCGTTTGTTGTCTTTGATTGAGAATCATACTTTTCCCACCTGTGTTTTGTGGGTGATTATTTTCTGTTTTTAGTGTTTTACGCACCTTACAAGACTGTTTCGGTTTTCGTTTATTTTCACGTTGTTCTTTTGTATTTTCAGTGTTCAGTAAAATAAATCATCATGAACACATACCACGCTGCGCATTGGTCCGACATTTCACACTCCTCGTCAGAGGAGGACGAAGAATTCCGTTACAGTGCCATAGGCTACCACACTGATAGTGTCGATATATTGCTTTATGTCAGAGATTGAGGGGCGAGGAAAGAGTCATTACAAAGTCCAAGATTTAGTAACCAAATATATCCTCTCATCAGGTGACTGAATAACGTTCTGAGGGATAATTACCATGAAATAATGATGCCAATGTAACTCATAATGATAGGGACCCTGGGCCCTGGCACTATGTCAAAATGTGAGAACAGATTCATATTCACACAGTCACACATGCACTTACTAGTATTGCCAGAATACCAAAAAATACTACATTTATAATTCCCCCATGAATTATTTCCCTGACATGTGTAGCAGTAGAATCATTTCAGCTATTGTGTTGAGAGATCTGATATTTTCCTGAGAGCTGCGGTCTGGGGGAATTAGTTTAACCACAGGCAGTTCAGGTACTGAATACAAAACAACAGCAAACAGACCACATCCTTCTACATCAGCAGACAGAACCTCCTGTGGCTCTATTTCCTGGGTTAAGGGTCGTACTGTTGTGGACAGTACAGCTTAGCCAATATCCCACCAGCTGAGAGGTGGGACGGCTACCTTCAAACACTCTCGTTTTTGATTGTGATTCTGATCCCACACAGCACAGTGTTGAAGAGGATTTAGGGGGCTGCTTTCTAGGGAAACGGAGCTAACCTGGTTATCTGCTGGGTATTACAGTGGTGTTGCGCCTCTCACGGCAAACTGAAGCCGATTTGTGCCCAATCACATGTCCTGGAAACTGGCTGGGTAGGGCGGAGGAGGGACAAAAGGACACTGGTCTTTGTAGAGCAGAGAGAGCAGAGAGAGAGCAGAGAGAGCAGAGAGAGAGAGCGAGAGAGAGAGAGAGAGAGACTAGTCAGCTCTGGGTTCGGCTAAGCAACCTGAGTGAGGTTATTGTTTTTAGCAGGTAGCACATCACAGCCATTTGAAATCCCAGGGGGGAGGGAAGGCTGCCCTTCCTGACGCTGTTCAACCGATTAGGGGTGGAAACAACGTACGTTTTAGCATGTCAAAAGACCGCTTTTACCTGACATTGTATTATTCATCATGGTTACAGTTGTGATTAAAACAGATGGTTACAAGTTGGGGAGATGTGGCAAACGGACTCTCAAAAAAAAGGCAGGAGTTGTAATGTTTCGCGCTGTTACTGTATATGGGAAAGCCCCATAGACACACATTGGGTTTCTCTGTGTATTCTAAGCAGACATGAATCACAATCAGTTTGTGTTTCCGTTTAGCTAATAAGACAGAAGTAATAGCTAGATGTGGCTGGTTGGACCGTCACATTTCAAGTCATCAACACATCTATATACTGTAGATGGATGAACCGTCAATACTGTGTATTTCTATAGTATTCTCTGAGAGAACTACGGTTTGAAGCATGACGTTGAAGTGTAAAGTGAGCTAAAGGGGCCACACCCTGTCAATGTATGTGTGTGTGCCTGTGTCTGTTTTTCGTCATGCCCTGTCATTTTGTTTTTGTCTGAACATAAAGAAGACATCAAGCTTGCTTCACATCAGACAGATGAATGATAGTGCAGCTCACCGTCGATGACAGACTGAAAAAGCCGACCTCCAAAACTATGCCGTGACTAAGCAGACTGTTTTGCGCAATCTGTGTCTTAGCTGTCTATATGGCTCAGCGGAGGGGCGGGCTGAGGGCTAGGTTTGTCTGGGTGTCTGAGGCAGGGTTTAGTCATCTTCCCCCAGTGTGGGACTGCTGCTAGTATGTGGGGCCTTCCCCGTCATTACTGGCTGCTTGGAGTTGGGTGGGCGTGCCAGCTCTGTCCCTCATCGCTAGGCACACTAACTCCAGTAATGCACTTCTCTTCTCTCTTCGTTTCCCGGATGGGGCACAGCTGAAGCTGATGTTGTTTTTTTTACATGGACAGGCACGCTCGCCTGTCATGGGCGGAATGAGTTATGCTCCGTCCTACGCCCACTCGGTCTATTCCTCCGACTTCCATGTACGGTCATTATCACCTCAGCGCAAGCCGGGTTGTGGTTTGCAGCGGTAGCGGCAGAGGTTTCATTGATGGCGTGGTGAAATAGGAGGTAGAATGAGGTGTTGCTAGGCGGGGTTGCTAGGTGGGGTTGTGGCTGAGGCATTTATTGGATTTGCGGGGGGGGGGGGGGTCGGGGGGAATTTATGGGCCCAACATGAGAGAGCTGTGAAGCAGCATACCTCCCCTCCCGAGAGCGTGACCTGTGGCTTTGGAAACCCAGATCACCTGAATCAAGAGCTGGCAGTAATCGGAGGGTGTCAGAGCTGTGGTGAAAACTACTGGGGTTGGCTAAAATATTTGTAGTTGTTTTTTTTTTTTGGGGGGGGGGGGGGTCTAATAATCTGAGCTGTTTTTCAGTTTTTTTTGTTTAGTCGACATTCAAGTGTTTGTTGAATAGAACACAGCTCGCCTCTCATCTCACTGTTGTGATTCCGTGATGCCAATTTTGGTACCATGTCCCCACTCGCACAGATGTGTCCCTCTTTCCACTGATCATTTCCTGTCTGCTTGCCAAACAGAACAAAAAAACACTTTTACCGCAAATACGTGGTGTTTGAAAACACAGCCTTGATGATTGTGCTGCTCCTGCTTTATCTTTTTTGACAGACTCTGGTACGCTGGCCACAGCAGTACCAGGGGTGATGAGGATGTCTTTCTTTCCCAACATACCCTGCATCTGTTCAAATTGTTTCAAGTAGGCAGGGTTATTTCCCACACTGGGGGAAACGATAGTCTGCCTTTGGCCCGGAATCCACAGGTATGGGCCTGACTCAGTGTTTCCAAAAAGGTAGAGGCAGACAGGGAGAGGCCTGTCGGCTTGGCCTGGATCTGTTGGCAATCAGCACAATGTGTCCAACCAGTGCTCAGTGCAAAATTACAGACTTGGCTGGAGGGGCTCTGGATATGATTTCCCTGCGATGGATGCTGTCCAAGACTGTGATTAAGGGCATAAGAACTCTGATTAATATGATCATCTTGGTGATGACAGAGGTATTTCTAGAATGGATGTTTATGATGATAACCCTCGGCGATCACATTTTCCCCCTGTTCCTGCGAAACGGTTGTGTGGAGGTCTAATTTGAAATGTTAATATTTGCCGCGGCGTTGCCAAAAACACAAGATTTATTCGCAGCTGATAAGGGAATGAGTATGCGGGGTTAAGGCAGTTTAAGGCAGGCAGAGCTGCCTCTGTGGGAAGGCATAGATAAGTAGCCATAATGCTCCAAACCCCTATATAATAGCCATGCCTGGATTCTGACCCAAGCAGGGCCCCATCAGTCACCAGCACACTGCATTTTATGAATTATCTTGCGTTTCAATCCCTGTATGGCTTGGATATCCAATCAAGGATGGAGATGCATGCGCCGGGGGCCTGGGGCTGTGCTTTGACCTTTAATAGAAGCGGGGAGGAGGTGGAGGGCCTTGTGGCTGGTTAGCAGCGGATCCTGTAAATATCCACAGTCGCGGTCAGACCTACTCTTAGGAACGTTTGTCCGCGTGAGCCACTGCTGTAATCTGCCTCTGTGCCTGTTCACGCCAGAGCCTTTGTTTTATTAAGATAAATGACGAAGCCACTGTGTATGCAAACGCATATCTCTGCTTAGGCCTGTTAGTGTATCTGAAAAGACATGCCCGGCAGCTGCCTGCAGTAGAAAGGTCATTGAGGCGGGCGATAAGCAGAACCAAGCGTCTTGCGTTAGTACATTACCGCCTGTCCCGCTACTTTCATTTCTCATCTGGGCCGCATCTGTTGTTTCACAGACGATTCCCTGTGACATTCAGTGTGCTGAGCAGGACTTAGATATCATCATTAGAATACGACTCCCAAGGAAAAAAAGGGATTTGGAGGAGCATGGGCATGACATATTTTTATGACTTCATTATTGGGCGGTGAATTCCGTTGATCTCGGGGAAATGCTGCAATTAGGAGCCGGGATCCGGGATGTGGCACTGTACATCTTCCAGGAAGGCTGTTCTGTTCTGTTCTCCAACTGGGATTTAATCTAATTAAGTGAGTTCAGATGGACTCCCAACAAAACCAGGATTTATTTACAAAGCCGCAGAGCTCTCACTCCGTTTCTGACCTTGTCATTGACTTCTGACGACCGCCGTGAAACACGCTTGCGTTTAGCGCCGTTGACATTCCTCTCCTCTCACATCCAGGCCTTCTGTTTATAGTCAGTGAAATTTTGATTGCCAACGGAAGTCAACGAAAGCCCTCATTTGGCAGCTAGTAAAATGTATTGCGTTAAATTGAGCTCTCGTATACTCCCCAATGTGAGCAACAGAGGATTTGACAGAAATGTGTAGCTGAAGTGCACATTTTATGAGGAAGTTATCGCATGTAAAGAGGCCAAATTTGACTTCAGGGGTGAATGCATGGTCTCGGTGTAGTGTTGTGGTTTGTACTGTAGTACACAAACCTTTGTTTACTCCGTATGTTACAGTGTCTTTCTTTTTCTGCGTTCAGACATGTATTATTGTCTGTGCCATCATTATAGTACATTAGCCCAGTTGACTATTATAAGCAGGGAATTGTCCTAATGAAGACAGAATTCTTATGGCCCCTGGCCTTGAAAACAAAACCTCAACTCTCCTATTCTCTTGGAGGAATTGGGGTGTGTCTCAGAGAGGCTGATGATAGGCTGCCAGCCCGGTTAGCCCTGTTCCCTAATTTGGCCACTGACACAGAGCAGCGGAGTGGATTTTAAATAAGTGGGGTCCCTGCTGGCTAAACAATTATGTAACAAAGTTGACCAGTGATTTATGCATCTGTTACACAACTGAATGCTATTTAGAGATTAGGACAGTGTTCACACAGCATGGGCCGGCCATCGAGGGGCAGGGTCGAACGAACGAACGAACGGACTCCCTGTCAGCACGCGATGGAGAGGGAATGATGCGCATGATGTCAGCACGTCAGTGTAGCATGAACATTTAAAGGGGTCTGGAGCATTTTTTCCCCCGCTGACCCTCTGCTATGAGTCACACACACAGCTTCACAGCCCGGCACAAAGCTCTACTCATGTTGTTATGGAGGGTGACACACAGGAGACCTACTGAAACGCTAATTTCTTTGCAGACATAAAATTGGGCGATCGTGAAATTATTCATTGGTGATTCAAATTCCGGTCCGAAAGCTTTTCTTCGATAAAAAAAAAAAAAAAGATATAGTAAATCATTGTCACGTGATATGTAAAAAATAGACATGTATAAAAGATATGTATAAAATACAGTACATGATAGACGGTGACACTTTCAGAAAAGTTCTGAAGCCAAGAAAATTGGATTCGATACCTCACTGATCCAGGAGAATACAAATTAATATACGATAGGGAGGCTGGGTTTCCTAAAAAGGTCTTTGAGCGGGAAAATAATGATGTGAAAATGTCATTTTGAAGGCTCCCGTCTAGCTGTCAGTACTGAAGTGTTAGATATGTATTCATCATTGGCACCTCAGTTGTGGAGCTGTCAGTTCTCCGATGGAACATGAAAGAGCCAGCCTCCCCAAATCAGTATTTGCTAATTGCTTTGAAACAGATTCCCCCGTGACCTCCCTTGCAAAGGTGTCCTATATATTCCAGCATTGTCATTATACAGGCAGTGGTCTGTCCTCGAGCCGTTTCTAACTCTATTTCGAATCACACCCCATCAAGGGTACTTATAAATTGGGTATTTTCACACATCCTCATTTATACATAGCACTCACACTGAATTAGAATCAGATAAACTATAGAGATAATCAATTAATTGTAACCTACCGATGAATAAAATGACATTATAGCTTTAGCTACAATTTATAGATCCTTATTGTCTGTTCGTAATGTCTGGTTTGAAAAGAGTATGAGATTGCCAAGTGATGGCAGTGATAGGAGACAGGCCTCGTTTAGCTGAAGGTGCCGAGCAGAGCTTGGGCATTTCTCAGTTACAAAGAACTCCACTCAGCGATGTCATCCACGTGAAAGCTGAAGCCCTCAAAAAAAAAACGAAAGCGTTACTTAACTGGCTGAACGATTTACATCGGCAGTGGTCGCTCTCTCTCTGTCTCCCTCCCCGGCTCTAAATGGAGGCGACAAAGCTGTGAGCGGCAGATGGGGAAGCACATTTCCGTGTGTGGCTCGTCTTGGCGGGCAGGCAGGAGAGAGGGCGGGCGGAGGACACTCACGGGTGGAGGCCCACTAGCCAGAACCTTGTCACGCCAATTCCGATAGTTCCACTCACATTCATCAAAGGCCGAGCCTATCATTGTCTGAGGTTTTTATTTCCAGACTCACTGAGCCTCTACTGACTGCGCTGAACACAAAAAGGGAATTTTCCCTCCCTCTTCTTTTTCATGTCTGCTCCCAGTGTGCAGCCTACTGAGTGATTTGAATACCTTTCACTACTAGGCTACTAGGCCCCGGCTGGTTTCAGCCCAGGCAGCACTACACTGCCTCACAGCCAATCAAGCTATATAGCTTCGGGAACCTAGGTGTAACAATGAGGGAGTTCAACCACTACCTACACACACACACACACACACACACACACACACACACACACACACCAGTTCTACTTCCCCTGGCCCACTGCTTCAGCGTCCCTCTCTCTCCTGGGCGCCGCCAACATTTAATACCAGGGAGTTTTTCTCTCTTATGGGAGTCACAATGTCAAATGGGAAGTCATCAGAATTATGTCATAGCTCGTTAGCGTCAACCCTGGGACCATTCTGTCGCCGATCTTGATGTTTTCATAGACTTCTGGAAAAGATGTCTAAAAAAAGCTCCCAGTCTATTAAAGTTGAGTGCCTTAACAAAGTGGGTCATAAATATCAAAATTATGGTCTCTACAAGGATGAAATCCAGAGGATGCTGGACAGACAAAAAACAACTTACTTGTGTAATACAGGTCTGAGGTGGTTGCTGTCTGTGTGATATCACACCCGTTTCCGTAGTCAATGTAGGTCTATGTTGTTTGTAAGTGTTTATGGTGTTGGGAAAAGAATGGCGCCGGAGGTAATGGCGGCCGTTTTACGGGCTCCTGACCAATTGCTACTTTGTGTATTTTTTGGTGCTGAGCTTAACTTTTTTGGTGCATAATGATTCCACCACAGGAGGTTGGTGGCACCTTAATTGGGGAGGATGGGCTCGTGGTAGCGGCTGGAGCGGAATAGGTGGAATGGTATCAAATATATCAAACACATGGTTTGACGCCATTCAATTCGCTCCATTCCAGCCATTATTATGAGCCGTCCTCCCCTCAGCAGCCTCCACCGGTTTCCGCCATTGTTTTCCTATGACCGAAAATAGCTAACCTCGATTAGGAGGAGGGTGAGGCGAATTACATATTGATCAACCACGGACAAGGCCCTATAGAGGCCGGCGCTGTGAGACTACAGCAGGGAATGAATACATCGCCTCTATCCAAATGTTCTATTGGTGAATGTGCAATCGCTGGAGAATAAACTGGACGAGCTCCATTCGAGTCTATCCTATCAGCGGGACATTAAGAGCTGTAATATGCTATGCTTCTCGGCGACATGGCTGAACAAGGACACGGATAATGTAAATCAATTTGGTTTCATGCATCGGCTGGACAGAACCGCAGAGTCTGGAAAGACCAAGGGTGGTGGTGTTTGTCTCTTTATTAACAACAGATCTCTAATATTAGGAAAGTCTCAAGGTTGTGCTCACCTGAGTATGAATACCTCATGATAAGCTGCAGACCACACTGTTTACCAAGAGAGTTTTCATCTGTATGTTTCGTAGCTGTCTATTTACCACCACAAACCGATGCTGGCAGTAAGACCGCACTCCATGAGCTGTATAAGGCCGTAAGCAAACAAGAAAATGCTCATCCAGAGGTGGCACCCCTAGTGGCCGGTGACTTTAATGCAGGAAAACTGAAATCTGTTTTACCACATTTCTACCACCTGTGCAACTAAAGGGATAAAAACTATAGATCACCTTTACTCCACACACAGAGACACATACAAAGCTCTCCATTTGACAAATCGGACCATAACTCTATCCTCCTGATTCCTGCTTACAAGCAAAAACTCAAACAGGAAGAACCAGTGACGCACTCAATATGGAAGTGGTCCAATGAAGCGGAGGCTAAACTAACGAAACAGGGATTCATCCGATGACATTGAGGAGTTTACCACATCAGTCACCGACTTCATTAATAAGTGCATCGAAGACGTTGTCCCCACAGTGACCGTACGTACAGTACCAGGCAAAAGTTTGGACACACCTACTCATTCAAGGGTTTTTCTTTATTTTTTAAATTCTACATTGTAGAATAATACTGAAGACATCAAAATAATGAAATAACACATGGAATCATGTAGGTACCAAAAAAGTGTTAAACAAATCAAAATATATTTGAGATTCTTCAAAGTAGCCACCCTTTGCCTTGATGACAGCTTTGCACACTCTTGGCATTCTGTCAACCAGCTTCACCTGGAATGCTTTTCCAACAGTCTTGAAGGAGTTCCCACATATGCTGAGCACTTGTTGGCTGCTTTTCCTTCACTCTGCAGTTCAACTCATCCCAAACCATCTCAATTGGGTTGAGGTCGGGTGATTGTGGAGGCCAGATTTCAAGCAAATCACCATAGTCCCTGTACCTAAGAACACCATGGTAACCTGTCTAAATGACTAACACACCGTAGCACTCACTTCTGTAACCATGAAATGCTTTGAAAGGCTGGTCATGGCTCACATCTACACCATCATCCCAGAAACCCTGGACCTACTCCAATTAGCATATCGCCCCAACAGATCCATAGATTATGCAATCTCTATTGCACTCCACACTGCCCTTTCCCTCCTGGACAAAAGGAACACCTACGTAAGAATGCTGCTCACTGACAACAGCTCAGCGTTCAACACCATAGTGCCCTCCAAGCTCATCACTAAGCTAAGGACCCTGGGTCTGAACACCTCCATCTGCAACTGGATCCTGGACTTCCTGATGGGCCGCCTGCTGGTGGTGAGGGTAGGCATCAACACAACCGCCATACTGACCCTCAAGGGTTTTGTGCTCAGTCCCCTCCTGTACTCCCTGTTCACCCACGACTGCATGGCCGCGCACGACTCCAACACCATCGTTAAGTTTGCCGAAGACTCGATGACGAGGAGACAGGTCAAAAACCTGGTTTATAGGGAGGAGGTCACAGAACTGGCCTATAGGGAGGTGGTCAGAGACCTGGCAGTGTGGTGCCAGCACAACAACCTCTCCCTCAATGTGGGCAAGACAGAGGAGTTGATCATGGACTACAAGAAAAAGAGGGCAAAATATACCCCCGTTCACATCAACGGTGCTGTGGTATTGTGGGTCGAGACCTTCAAGTTCCTCGGTGTCCACATCAACAACCTATCACGGTCCGAACACAGCAACACAGTCGTGAACAGAGCACAACAATGCCTTTTCCCCTTCAGGAGGCTGAAAAGTTTAGCATGGGCTCTCAGATCCTCAAAAAGTTCTACAGCTGCACCATTGATAGCAACTTGACTTGGTATGGCAGCTGCTCGGCATCCGACTGCAAGGGGCTACGGAGGGTAGTGTGTACGGCCAGTACGTCACTGGTGCCGAACTCCTTGCCATCCAGGACCTTTATACAAGGCAGTGTCAAAGGAAGTGGTCAAAAACTCCAGCCACCCAAGGCATAGACTGTTGTCTCTGCTACCGCACGGCAAGCAGTACCGGAGTGCCAAGTCTGTGACCAAAAGGCACCTGAACAACTTCTGCCCCCCGAGCCATAAGACTGCTGAACAGTTAATCAAATGGCTACTCAGACTATTTACATTGACCACTATATTACTTATTTATCTGAATTGTTTTGCACTGACCCTCTTGCGCTGGCTCTATGCACTCTCACTAGACTCAACCCACACACTCACGCATACCACACACACACACACACACACACACACACACACAACATACACTCACACACACAAAACACACAAACACCTGCATATTGACGCCACACTCACACATAGACACACTCTACATAAGCTGCTGCTACTCAGTTTATTATGTCCTGATTGCCTAGCCACTTTTACCCCTGCCAACGTGTACATATTTTATCACCTCAGTTACCTCAACGACCTCATACCCCTGCACATTGACTCGGTACTGACACTCCTTGTATATGACCTCGTTATTTATTGTATTTGTTGTGTTTATTGTGTTGCTCTTTGCTTTTTTTAATTCATCATATATGTGGCTTACTTTTTTAACTCTGCACTGCTGGGAATGGGCTCGTAAGTAAGCATTTCACTGCAAAGTCTACACCTGTTGTATTCGGGCACACGTGACCAAAACCTTTGATTTCAAATGTCCCTGTTGTCAGAAGATGTCCTGTCTGTTGCGCAGAGCCTGTTGAAGGATAGATGCAGCAATCTACCCCTTGTATTGGATTTAAATGCTGTCAAGTAGCTGTGGCTTTTAAGATGGTATACGGTAAGTCATCTAGTATAATCAATCAACAGTGTGGGCGTAAGATACTCAAGCGTAACTTCAGTAGTTTGGTAATTAAAAGACGAGTAGTTTATAGCCTAGATTTGGTTCACAAGCCGAGCAGAGGAGCAGAAAGAAAGAAGCTTCGTTAACGAGCTGACATTTTTTTTTCTGCCTCTGACACGGCTTTTGCCACTGTAGACTTACTCAGAACCAACCGGCTGAGTGAAAGAAGCGGATATTAAAATGTCCCTGCATAATGTATTCATGAAGGTTTTCAAGTGCGGCACGTGAGAGAGAGAGAGAGAGAGAGAGAGAGAGAGAGTGTGTTTCTGGATCAGTTAACTTTACAGGGGGAGGTGTTGGGGGGGGGGTCACTAATAAGATCTATAATATTGCAGAGTGAGCGATTGCACAAATGCTTTCCCCCAAACAGTCACTTAGAGACAGGCATAACACTTATACCATTTTCTGGTACACTAAGCCCCTCAGGTATGTTAAAAGTCTCAGAGTGGCTGACTGGGTTCTGGCCTCCATAATTTGAAGTATGTCGTTAATGGCTGTCACAGGGTGCTGCCTGAGTAGTAATCCACAGGGGAGAAGCAGGTTCTTAAAGGCCAATGCTACCCTTTACTTTTTGGAATTACTATCCTGGAATTAGGGTTTTCTCTCCTGTGGAACTGATCTGCAAATTGTTTGTCTCTATGTCACCCATGGCTGAGGGAGGGAGGGAGGGAGGGAGGGAGGGAGGGAGGGAGGGAGGGAGGGGTGAGATGGAGGAGTTACATTTTTTGGGCTGCTGGGTGACTGACTGAATCATAGCAGCAGAATGCCTAAGGCCAGAGGGGGCTAAATGAGGTGAAGCTGATGATGAGGTCTGCTTGTGTGTGTCACAGTGTTACAACTCATCATAGAAACACCTCAGTATAATTACAGATCTCAGACAAGAGACTGAACGTCTCAATCTATTTGATTGGCTTTGTCATGTTTTCTTTGAGGAACGGTGGCTCACGCAAGCTGCTGCTGCTGTCCTAGTTTAGCTGAAAAGAGGGAGAGAGCGAGAGAGAGATGACACACAATAGCCAGCGTCTTCGTTCAACCTCCAAACTAATAGTCGATGGAGGCAAGTAACCGACAGTAAAGTGTAAAAAGATCCAATTACTGAGCTACAAGTGCTTTCAGCTGTACAAATGTCACTTTAGATTGCATCTATCTATCTATCTACCCACATCAATGGCTGCTGAAATCCTCCCAGGGTAATTGACACGTTTATATGAAAACAAAATGCCAGAGCAGAACCTCAGAGAGGAACACACACTAGAGGTGTCTTGAGGCAGTTCTAAACTCAAACCAGGACTTACATCAATCAGGAGAAGGGAGGCTGTCTGCACTTATTAAAGGGCTAGTCACATGACAGGGTGCAGAGAACAAGCATCAAAGCTGGTCCAAGTTAAGCTGCCCTAACCGCTTGTTGTGACTCCGGAAAGGAAAACTTAATTGTCCCTGTAACTGCCCGGCCATCGTGAGAAGGATATATTGTTCACGTGTTTTGGTTGGATTGATGGGATTATATGTGACATGTCAAAACAGGGGGTTGTGACAGGGTCTTTGGTGTCCACTGTCCACCGTGTGCATTATTGTCAGGAATGCAGATGAGCCCGAACAAGGTTTTAATCCAGCAGCAGTCATTAGCGGGGAGGGCATCTTAAAACAAATCTGGGGTCAGGCCGTGTTAGGGCAAGAGAGCGCCGAGAGCTCCTCTCCCACCGGGTCACTGAGCAGCATGACACAGAAACATCAGCACTTTATCCACTTTTATCTCCAACACCAACCTTCCTTCCCACACAATCAGGGTTCTTTCCTCCCCTCCTTCCTATGGGGAATTCCTTTGCCATCTCATTTTATAGGATATAGGATATACTTTATATCCGGGGTACTCAACTACTATTTTAGAAGGTCCGTTCACACATTTTTCTTAGATGTCAAAGGTTCGGATTAATATTGTTGTTTATCGGCGTAGTAACAAACCCCAACCTCGTGACCCATGTGACCCCAAACTGTTCCCACCCCTCTTGTTGGCTTGGAGAAGATTTGCCATTTTTAAACTCATTCCCGGCAATTCAACACCATGCCATGGGGCAGATAGAACATTTTGCAGTTTTAAAGCAAATTTACGTCAGTTCTACACATTTTGCCATGTCTTGTGTGTTTTGATACCACGAAATCAATGGGGACCCCTGGGGGTCGAGGTCACTGGATACATAATCTGGCTGTGAAAACTACAATATTTAGATACAGTTGAAGTCGGAAGTTTACATACACTTAGGTTGGAGTCATTAAAACTAGTTTTTCAACCACTCCACTAATTTCTTGTTAACCTAACTATAGATTTGGCAAGTCGGTTAGGATTTCTACTTCGTGCATGACACAAGTAATTTTACCAACAATTGTTTACATACAGATTATTTCACTTATAATTCACTGTATCACTATTCCAGTGGGTCAGAAGTTTACTTACACTAAGTTGACTGTGCCTTTAAACAGCTTGAAAAATTCCCCAAAATGATGTCATGGCTTTAGAAGCTTCTGATAGGCTAATTGACATAATTTGAGTCAATTGAAGGTGTACCTGTGGATGTATTTCAAGGCCTACCTTCAAACTCAGTGGCTCGTTGCTTGACATCATGGGAAAATCAAAAGAAATCAGCCAAAAACTCAGAGAAAAAATTGTAGACTCCCACAAGTCTGGTTCATCCTTGGGAGCAGTTTCCAAATGCCTGAAGATACCACGTTCATCTTTACAAACAATAGTATACATGTATAAACACCATGGGACCACGCAGCCGTCATACCGCTTAGGAAGGAGACGCGTTCTGTCTTCTAGAGATGAACGTACTTTGGTGCAAAAAGTGCAAACCAATCCCAGAACAACAGCAAAGGTCCTTGTGAAAATTCTGGAGGAAACGGGTACAAAAGTATCTGTATCCACAGTTAAACAAGTCCTATATCAACATTACCTGAAAGGGCGCCCAGCAAGGAAGAATCCACTGCTCCAAAACCGCCATTAAAAAGCCAGACTACAGTTTGCAACTGCACCTGGGGACAAAGATCTCACTTTTTGGAGAAATGTTCTCTGGTCTGATGAAACAAAAAAAGAACTGTTTGGCCATAATTACCATTGTTATGTTTGAAGGAAAAAGCGGGGGGCTTGCAAGCCGAAGAACACCATCCAAACCGTGAAGCACGGGAGTGGAGGCATCATGTTGTGGGGGTGCTTTGCTGCAAAAAGCTTTGCTGCACTTCACAAAATAGATGGCATCATGAGGCAGGAACATTTGGTGGATATATTGAAGCAACATCTCAAGACATCAGTCAGGAAGTTACAGCTTGGTTGCAAATGGGTCTTCCAAATGGACAGTGACCCCAAACATACTTCCAAAGTTGTGGCAAAATGGCTTAAGTACAACAAAGTCAAGGTATTGGAGTGGCCATCACAAAGCCCTGACCTCAATCCCATAGAAAATGTATGTACAGAACTGAAAAAGCGTGTGCGAGCAAGGAGGCCTACAAACCTGACTCAGTTACACCAGCTCTGTCAGGAGGAATGGGCCAAAATTCACCCAACTTATTGTGGGAAGCTTGTGGAAGGCTACACAAAACGTTTGACCCAAGTTAAACAATTTAAAGGCAATGCTACCAAATACTAATTGAGTGTATGTAGACTTTTGATCCACTGGGAATGTTGATGAAAGAAATAAAAGCTGAAATAAAAAATTCTCTCCTATTATTCTGCCATTTCACATTCTTAAAATAAAGTGACCGAAGACAGGGATTTTTTACTAGGATTAAATGTCAGGAATTGTGAAAACTGAGTTTAAATGTATTTGGCTAAGGTGTATGTAAACTTCCGACTTCAACTGTAGCTGGTTAGCCTAACTTACCGATCTCGCTAACATGGCCAGTAGTTAATCATCTGGACATTTCTGACAGGTTAAAAATAGCTTTTTGTTATGTCAGTGAATAACATAACAAGAGGATAACTGCCCGTTCACTAGCAAATTAATTTAGAATTTGAACCAGAATTTGAACCAGAAAGTGAAAAGTCCAATTGAGTTCCTAAAAATGTCATTTTTTGTGTTTTGTCGGGACTCTCGGTCCATATTGAACCCGTTTTGGGTCCGAATCCGAACTGCGGTCCGCCAGTTGAGCATGGCAGCTCAATATTGTTAGCAATTTAAGCTTGGACGTAGATGGTCATGCTCTCCTGTCCTTAGTGATGCTCTCAGTGATTCTCTCCAGTGGTTCTCTCCAGTGATTCTCTCCTGTGATTATCTCCCCAGAACAAAGGGACAGGATCTTGTTTTATTACCCAGCACTAGCCTGTGGTTGACCAATTAGAAGTCCTTGCAGTACAACTGGGCCAATGGCCAAATAACAAGTACCCTATTTCAGGCTCACTGTATAGACAAATTCCTCCCATGACTCGGACCCATTGATAAATAATTCCCCATTACAGAAAAAAACACTATTTCCATTGATTGTTAACTCTATTGACTTGTCATCTTCTTGACCTCTTTTCCTCCATCTCTGAGTTGTGTATTTCCCGACATATTCTTACAATATCAATAACTTAACGTTCAACGAGGACTATTTTCCATTTTCTGTCGAGGTTTCGGAGTTGAACTGCATCGGTCATCATTTGTGGTTCTGTGAAAATAAAAGCGACATTTCATTCAGAAGCCAGCTGGCCTTGAGGCACGACTGTGTGGTTGATACTGTAGATGGGAGTAGGGTATCAGCCGCCAATCTGTCCGTCTTCAAGCTCACACCACCAATGAGCAACGCATGCCCCATCTGCACAAATATTGGAATTCAATGTCTTGGGTTTATTATCTTTGCTTAAAGAAACGTGTCTATGTGTTTACTTCCTCTTGCTTAACTGTGGACTTTTTTTTTTTTTTTTTTTTTAAATGTGTGAGAATTTCAATATTCAGAGCTGCTACAATGTACAATGACAATCGTAACTTCATAGCTCGTCACACCAGGTGCAGCAACAATACACTGTCTGTGCAGTAGACGTAGATAAAAATAGACCAACTTTCAGAGTTCATGCCCAGTGCAACAGATAATTACTCAGCTATAAACTAGGTGTCACAAGGTAACAGGTACATTTCTCTGAAATGCTTTTTGAATGCCTCTGCCATGTGGGAGAATAAGTGCTGCCTGTTCCATCCGGAGTATCAACAGAATTAATTGAACTTAATTGTCATTCATAACCCACGTTGCAGTTTTACACTGGTTGAGATAACGCTATCTTCCGCTGTTTCGACAGTAATTGAATTTTCCATTATGAGGTGTAAACATTTAAGAGTGGCCATGTGAATATTCATCAGAGTGGTGGCAAAGCCACGAGGGCCACAGAAAGACTGTTGTTTAGCAGCTAGTGGAGGAGTGTGTGTGTGTGTGTGTGTGTGTGTGTGTGTGTGTGTGTGTGGACATGTTTAACTATACTTATGGGGACCAGAAGTCCCCACAAGAATAGTAAACAAACAAAAATTTGACCAAATGAGGACATTTTGTTAGTCCCCACAAGGTCGAGTGCTATTTCTAGGTTTAGGGTTTGGGTAAAGTTTAGATTTAGGTTTAGGGGTTAGGGAATATAGGATTTTGAATGGGACTGAATTGTGTGTCCCTACAAGGTTAGTTTGCAAGACGTGTGTGTGTGTGCGTGAGTGTGGTGTGTGTGTGTGTGTGTGTGTGTGTGTGTGTGTGTGTGTGTGTGTGTGTGTGTGTGTGTGTGTGTGAGACAATGTGAGTTTGAGAAAGTAAAAGAAGTATACTTAGTTGAGAAAGACTCCAGCACACAGGTGCCACGATGTGAGTTGTGAGTATGTTTGCCCATCACGTATTGACACACGTCTTTTTCCAACAGCTCCCTCCCAAGTCAGTGAAGTCATCAAGGAGAGAGTGCAGCAGCGCAGCATCCAGCTCTCCTGGCAGGAGCCTGAGCAGCCCAATGGGGTCATCACCGAATATGAGATCAAGTACTACGAAAAAGTGAGTGTGTGATGCCCCGCTGAATCCATTAATGTTTGAGAGAGAGAGAGAGTCTGTCTGTCTGTCTGTCTGTGATTGTGTGTGGCAGCTTTGAACACAGACAACTCTGGCTCTCCTCAACCCTCTCCCCCTATCTCTCTCCTGTTCTTCTTAGTTTCATTTAGCCTACTCTTCATTTTGCATTATATCTGCAAGACGCTGCGAGTGGAATCAGCAGGATTCTGCGAGTGCGTCCTTTGTCTCAAAATTGAATGAGATGCTCATAAGATTTTAATCAGTCCCTGGTCCTTCACAGCCACCCACACACGCATGCCAGGCAGCACACACTTCATTGCACTACCTTGCCAGCATTAACAATCTCTTACTGTATCTTCCCTCGCCCCCTCATATATAATAGAGCTCCCGTGTACTTTAACTCCGAACAGATGAGTGAGGAGGTTGATGAGGTTGAGGAGAGTGGGTTTAACACAACAAATCAAAGGGCTAGATTCCATGGCTCCTGAGGTTCCAGACCCTGTTGAGCACGACCTCTCAGGCTGCCAGGAATCAGTCTCCTGTGTCACGTACTGTGGCTGTAGTCTGCCCAGCTGTAAAATTGGAAACAAGCATGACTTCTCTCCTTATAGTCTTTGGCATTCCATTTGGTGTTTTTGCCGACAAAATAATTTACAGATCAACAACAAAATACACAGTACACGCAGTCTGTAGATTCCAGACGGATTCCGAGCCTGACATCGCAGAGCTTCTTTTCTGCCTATTGGCTTTGATAGAAAGCGTTTACAGCAGTGACTCTCAACTGCTGGTCACAGGATTATTTTAAGGGGTTGCGGGACTTGTGCAAGAATATATATATATCTACATAAAAGATAGAATAATAAAACACAAAAAAACATTACTTTGCTAGGTAAACGCTGCACCAAAACATTTATTTTGAAAGGATACCGCCGCACCGCTTATTGGTGCAGACTGTACACGTGCAGCGCGTCCGCAGTGGTGAAAAGGCTAGCTACACTCTGACTCGCAGGGTTTCGCGCTGCACACACTCACTGACCAATACAATAATGTCCTCGCCCCACACACACACACTGATCCAATAAAAATGTCATTCTGCCACATTGTTTTGTTTTAAATGTGACACGTCCAATCAGATAATACAGATTTTCTTCAGACAGCTAGCTTGATTGACAGCTAACTATGCAGATGTGTACTGCAGGCATTGCACATGTTGATAGTTAGCTGTCACTTAACTCATGTAGGCTAGCTGTCAGAGTAAAATCATGGACAACTTTTTAAAACATGCAGCTCCCACTTCATCTTCTGCTGCTTCCAACAACCTACTCATTCCATGGTTTTCTTTAGTTTTACTATTTTCTAGAATAATATTTTGTAGAATAATATGGAATCATGTAGTAACCAAAAAAGTGTTAAACAAATCAAAATATATTTTATATTTGAGATTCTTCAAAGTAGCCACACTTTGCCTTGATGACAGCTTTTGACTGGTACTGTATATAGAAGACAGGCAGGGTGAGTGTAGACCGCAGTGCGTCCTATGCAATGAGCTGTTAGCCTTTCTAGCGCAGGTGTTCCGCTAGCGGAACCCCTCGACAACATTCCGTTGAAAAGGCAACCGAAATTCAACTTTCACACATTAACAAGTCCAATACAGCAAATGAAAGATAAACATCTTGTTAATCTACCCATCATGTCCGATTTCAAAAATGCTTTACAGCGAAAGCACAACATATGATTATGTTAGGTCATAGCCAAGTCAAAAAAAACACACAGCCATTTTTCCAGCCAAAGATAGGAGTCACAAAAAGCAGAAATATAGATCAAATTAATCCCTATCCTTTGATGATCTTCATCAGATGACACTCATAGGACAATACATGTATGTTTTGTTCGATAATGTGCATATTTATATCCAAAAATCTCAGTTTACATTGGCGCATTACGTGCAGTAATGTTTTGATTCCAAAACATCCGGTGATTTTGCATTAATACTCATAATAAACATTGATAAAAGATACAAGTGTTATTCACAGAATTAAAGATAGACTTCTCCTTAATGCAACTGCTGTGTCAGATTTCAATTTTTTTTAACGAAAAAGCATAATCTGAGAACGGCGCTCAGAGCCCAATCCAGCCAGAGAAATATCCGCCATGTTGGAGTCAACCGAAATGAGAAATAACACTAAATATTCACTTACCTTTGATTATCTTCGTCAGAAGGCACTCCCAGGAATCCCAGTTCGACTATAAATGACTGATTTGTTCCATAAAGTTCCATAAAGTCCATCATTTATGTGCAAATAGCCACTTGTTGTTAGCGTGTTCAGCCCAGTAATCCATCTTCATGAGGCCTGTAAGTTCAGTTACAGGTCGTAGAAACAAGTCAACAATGTATGGAATCAATCTTTAGGATGTTTTTAACATAAAACATCAATGATGTTCCAACCTGAGAATTCCTATGTCTGACGAAAAGCACTGGAGCGAGAGCTAACTCTGTTGGGAGCGCGCGTCATGAGCCTGAGACACTCTGCCAGACCACTGACTCAAACAGGTCTCACGAGCTCTTCCTTTATAGTAGAAGCCTGAAACAAGTTTCTAAAGACGGTTGACATCTAGTGGAAGCCGTAGGAAGTACAATTTGACTCCATAGACACTGTGTATTCGGTAGGCCAAGCTTTGAAAAACTACAAACCTCAGATTTCCCACTTCCTGGTTGGATTTTTCTCAGGTTTTCGCCTGCAATATGAGTCCTGTTATACTCACAGACATCATTCAAACCGTTTTAGAAACTTCAGAGTGTTTTCTATCCAATACTAATAATAATATGCATATATTAGCACCTGGGACAGGGTAGGAGGCAGTTCACTCTGGGCACGCTATTCATCCAAAAGTGAAAATGCTGCCCCCTATCCCAAAAAGGTTAGCTAATGTGATAGCATGAAACCCTCCAAAATGAAAAAGCATCTGGACACCAAGCATCCAAGCTACAAAGATAAGACATCTGACTTTTTAAAAAGGAAAATGTCAATATCTGGAGGCCTCACAAGATTCATTGAAGAACGTATGCAAGGTACAAGAAAAAGCACTTCACTCTGGGCACGCCTTGTGGCCCAGCACATTGCTAAGTGCAGAAAAGCCCACACCAGCACAGAGGATCTCATACTCCCTGCTGTGGTTGATATGTGCACTGAAATCGTGGGAGAGTCAGCCGCCAACAAACTTAAAACAACACCCCTATCCAATGACACCACGAGGAGGAGAATCCAGGACATGTCTGACGACGCAATGCACCAGACATCACAGCGCATCAGTGCAAATGGCCATTACGCACTGCAGCTTGATGAATCCACAGATGTGGCCAACCATGCAATTCTAATGGGCTATGTCAGACACGTCTTGGGTAATAACTTCGAGGAGCAGTTTCTTTTTAGTGCTGATTTGCCCACCACCACCACCACTGCAGAGGATATCTTTAACACAATGGATATGCTCCTGGGCTCCGTGAGATTGGTGTGTCGGTGTGACCACTGATGGGGCAGCTGCCATTACGGGAAAGCAGCAGCAGGTGCTTTATCATGCAGAGGTCCGCTGGCTTTCCAGGGCTAAAGTGTTGGGTCATTTTCGGGTCGTTTTTATGAGCTTCGAGTCGGAGATTACTGAGTTTCTTTCGGGAAAACAAGTCACCTCTGGCTGAACATTTTGATTGTGAGGAATGGCTAGTGCAGGTAGCCTACCTGCCAGATATTTTTGATCATCTGAATTCGCTCAGTGTGTCAATGCTGGGGAGGGGGCACAATCGATGTGAACAGAGGGACAAAGTAGATGCCTTCAAGGTGAAGCTCACCGTTTGGGCAAGTCACGTTTCTAACGGAAGGATCGACGTGTTTCCCAATGCCGGTGTAGAGATTCCGAATCTGGTCAACAAAGCGCACGGCGACACACTGAAGAAAAACAAACATTGAACAGTGTCTTGTCAAGTTGCAGGGAAAGTTTTGCAACTGCTTCCCGGAGGAGAACAGGAGACAAGACGACTGGATACGGGAGCCCTTTCGAGTGGAGATGGGAAGCGTCACGTTGCCGCGCAACGAAGAGGATCAGCTGGTGGAGCTGTCGATTGTTTGCGGACTGAGCATGCGTCTCCCGGGAAACGAGTATCCTGCTCTCGCCTGTCATGCAATTAGAATCATGCTGCCGTTCAGCACTACCCATCTGTGTGAAAGTGGCTTCTCTGCTAGGGCCATGCTGAAAACTAAAAGCAGAAACAGACTGGACAGCCAGCATGTCCTCCGAGTTGACCTGTCAACCATCACCCCAGTTTCAATAAACGTATCAAACTGAAGAAACATTCCAGCTTTCCCACTGATAGGCCTCAAACACAAACACACACACACACACACAATAAATGTTGTGTCGCGATTCAATTGTCATTGTCAAAACATTTATGTTAAGGCTTCCCGGGTGGCGCAGTGGTTAAGGGCGCTGTACTCTGGGTTCGCTCCCAGGCTCTGTCGTAACCGGCCGCGACCGGTAGGTCCGTGGGGCGATGCACAATTGGCCTAGCGTCTTCCGGGTTAGGGAGGGGTTGGCCGGTAGGGATATCCTTGTCTCATCCCGCACCAGCGACTCCTGTGGCGGGTCGGGCGCAGTGCGCGCTAACCAAGGTTGCCAGGTGCACAGTGTTTCCTCCGACACATTGGTGCGGCTGGCTTCCGGGTTGGATGCGCGCTGTGTTAAGAAGCAGTGCGGCTGGTTGGGTTGTGTATTGGAGGACGCATGACTTTTAACCTTCGTCTCTCCCGAGCGATGAAACAAGATAGTAACTACTAAAACAATTGGATACCACGAAATTGGGGAGAAAAAGGGGTAAAATTCAAAAAAACAAAAACAAAAAAAAAGTATGTTACAAAAATGTCTGTATCTTGGTGTCTTTGATTGACAGGACTAATTTAACATAACACAAAGCCAATGTCTGTTCCTCTCTAAAGGACCAGAAGGATCGCATCTACTCCACAGTGAAGTCCAGGTCCACGTCAGCCACAGTGAACAACCTGAAGCCCAGCACTGCCTACGTGTTCCAGATCCGAGCCTTCACAACGGCCGGCTACGGCACCTATGGACCCCGGCTGGAGGTCACCACCAAGGAGGAGGCCTCAGGTACCAGCAGAACACATGCATGGGCGTGCACACACGAAAGGCACGCACGGACACACGCATGAGCACACACACACACACACACTCTATAGAGATGATTAGTGTGTTCAGACCTTCGCCGAGTTACTGATCTCATAGCTCCAATTTTCCCTTTTAGAAATATGCTTGAGGATCGTCCACAAGGAGCAGTAGGTCTCAACTAAAGTGGCAGGGCTCAGAAATCATTGCTGTCCTCTCTCGCTGGTGTTTATATAGCAACTGAACTCACTTGATTTAAAATGCAAGAATTCTCCCAGTAATGCACCGCTTGCACTGACAGCAGAAAGTGCCACTGCACCCATTCTTTTGAGCAATTGGTGGTTTGTCAATGCAAATAGTCTAGCAGTGTAATGTGTCTCTGAATGGGAGACAATCCAACCTGAATGTGTCGTTGTTTCAGGAGAAGGGCACCAGCATTACCATCTGGGACTATTAAGCCCACTTTCTGAAACAGTGGAGCCGTGCATGCGGAGGCTAGAAATAGAACTAGACACCCTTGTCTCTGTGGTAAAGGGCGAGAAGGGGGTTATCAGTCTCCCCGCTCACTCCTCATTGGTTCTATTATGCCCTGTAGATTCCAACGTCTGATGTGCTGAAAGTTCACACTGTGTGCCCTTTGTGTGTGTGTGTGTGTGTGTGTGTGTGTGTCCCTCTCCAAGCAGCCACCATTGTCTCCAGCGAGCAGAATCCCGTCATCATCATTGCGGTGGTGGCCGTGGCGGGGACCATCATCCTGGTCTTCATGGTGTTCGGCTTCATCATTGGGAGAAGGTACGCTCTCGCGGGCCCCATTGACTCTCCGCTGCTGTGAGTCTCTGCTTGTCAATTAGCCTTACTGTCACTCACTGGCCTCCATAGCCGTGGAGTCAGGCCACCACACACCACACGCACCCATCATCTGTGGCATGCTGTGCTAATGGTTTGTGATGCATCATTTTCCCAGTCCTCACACTGTGAAGAAAAACGGACCGTATATTTTTTTTTGCATGTCTTTTTGTTGTTGTTGTAATGGATCCATTATAGAGACAAGTGTACTCTAAAATGAAAGGTTTTTGCTCATATTTCTGTGTGCGTGCGAGTGAGAGGGTGATGGTGAGTGCGTGTGCGTGTGTGTCCGTTAACCCATGTGTTTGTGTATGAATGTGTGTGCATGTGTTACATCTGTGGTGTTATACAGTAAATCACTCAGGTAGGATGAAGTACTGTCTGTCAGTGCTTCTTGCCATCTCCTACCAGAGCAACCCTCCTGTGTGTCAGTCCCCATTACCGCCATTTCCTGGTGCGCTCCTCCAATGATGCTTCATTACTGTTATGGATAGCATTTCATCACAGCATGCCTTACATGGGGGTAGAGCCTTGTACACAAGGAATCTCTATATACATTTGACATATTAACCTGCATGTCAACCATGTGTTACTTGGATGTTTCCCATCCATCCATTTTTCAGTTTGCCAGCAAACACTATTGTATAGTGCAATTAATTACCTGCTTGAGGGTGCATTCAATACATCAGTGTTGCAAATTAATATTACGAGGAATGCTGATCAGTCTTTTGCAGAGAACAGCATGTAGTAGTACCACACGAGGGTACTTTAGTTCAACTTCAGCAGCCACACATTGTTCCCATACCTCTCCGCTGGTACTGTATCTGTATAGACAGCGTCATGGCTTCGCTGCATTAAGATTCGAGCAAAACAGACCATTCTGCCTTCTGCCTCTGCCCAATCAGTTGATTGTGTGTCCCTCTACCTCTCTCCCTGTCAGACACTGTGGCTACAGCAAGGCGGACCAGGAAGGAGACGAGGAGCTGTATTTCCAATGTGAGTCCCTTCTTTCCCCGTCAGCTCACACGCACACATTGAAACACCTCAACTACAGCACGGCCTCGCCGCGACACAGGAAATGGGTCCAACAACAAGGCCCCCCGCGCCGTAATGTTGGATCCCTTTCATTTGATAGGTTTTTATTCGAATGAAAGACAGGAACCCTCGCACGAGCATCTGTTTGGGATTTAATGGACAAATCTGTTGAGATGAGGACATTAGGCCTAGTTCCAAACTGCAAATACATGCGTATGAGATTTGCGAGAGAGCCGTGAGCCAGGGCTGAGCTCAAAGTGATAAGTCTTCATTAAAAATGAAAAACCACCAAACTTTTCAGGCTCTTTCGTATGCTCGGCGTATACTGTTCGTCTCCCGGTGTTCCTCGGAGTAGAGATAGAGATACATTCACTCTATCCTAAGGTTCTCCTTCCACGCTCCTTTAACCGACACACACACACACACCACACCACCCTGTCCTAACGATGCCCCTGGAGATGCAGCCGCAGACATCTGCCCAAGCGAAGCCGTAATGATCTGTTGCTGGAGGCAAACTGACGATTTGGAAACAAAGGTTCAGGGTGTCGGCATGGCCACAGCGGTAGAAAGAGGGCTGTGTTGGCGTTCCACGGTCCTCGGCTGCTAAGTATCTGACAGATCAAGCTGCAGGAAGGCACAGGCCCTCTTGCTAAAAACACTGGGTGATGAAAACACAAACAAGAGCGCTCCGCTGTTGTTGGGCCTAATAGAGGGACTTGCTCTACAATATTAAATGAGGAAACGCTGCCAGGGCGACAGAAGCCAGATAGTGCGTGAATTCAACATGTAGGCTTAATTTGTCCGCGGTGTAGCGCGAGCAGTCGTGATAAGACGTCTCCCTATCAGATCCAGTGACAGCTTGGATGGACGAAGCAATTATAGGAGCGAGTGGAGGAAAATATCAGCTGCCATCGCTGGAGCTCCTAGCTGGAAAACAATGCATAGTGTTTGTTAGTGGATGGGCCAATATGGCTTTCCGGGACGCTAACAGAGGATATTGCAGAATTTTTTTGCATCTGCTTGTCGTTATTGAGCCCGGAGCTGATTAGTAATTTAATTATGGTGTTTTGGTGTGTCTGTTCTCTCCTTGCATGTTATTGTCTTCAGCTATATGCATCTCATTAAATAGCTTGTGGTATGGTAGTTGGCAGGTTATGTTGTAATTAGGGGTGGATTTGATATGAGCAAATTAGGTCAGCGGGAACACACTCATGTACCATAACAGTGTAATTTATGAGTGTGGCGTTATATACATTTCTTTCTCAGACCACGGTCAGCTAAATGCTTATGTTTCTTTGTACTACCCATTTGCCCTACGTGTGCGCGAATAGGTAGGAGTCATTCCAGTATCATTGTGTTACTTCATATTTTACGGCGATACATGATTTGGAACATGTATTCGTTGTACTGATCTAACTGTGATATAACTGCAGTCCCCATTACCCAGGCCGTACGATTCAGGAGGTTAATCAAGCAACAGAAACAACCGTAGGAAAATAACTTACTGTGTATCGTGTCTAACTGGCTCTTCATTCGCTGGCAGAGCTTGATAGACTGAGCTTGCTCCAAACCCCGTTCCGTATAGCAGACAACCTTGGCGGGCAACTCTCATTCTGGGCTGCTCAAATCTTTGTTGGTCCTTTTGTGAGGAGGTTGAGAAGAAAATATAATGACGCTTTCATTTCTATCGGAGGAAAAATTAAAAAAAAGGGAAAAAATAATAAATGTGTGGTATAAGGGTGTTTGCAGAAAGAGCTTTTGACACAGGTGCTTTCCATCAGCTGGCAGTTTAGCAATTCCTTCTGAATGGTTGCCGTTGGTTATGGTGTGTCTGACAAGCGCCCGGTCGGCCCGGCATGCTGTATGCATATTTAATCGTAACAGTAATCCCCTTACCTTTCTACAGTTAAATTTCCAGGCACCAAAACATACATTGACCCTGAAACCTACGAGGACCCGAACAGGGCTGTCCATCAATTTGCCAAGGAGCTGGACGCGTCCTGCATTAAGATTGAGCGAGTTATTGGAGCAGGTGAGTCTGGCTGGTGTCTCCCAGCTCTCTCTGTTTAGTCATACCGTACACTCATACATCACAATGACAGCCACATATTTACACTTTGAATGGGGACACGGTTTATCCTCGCTGTATATTGATAGGGCAATTGCAAAAAGGGGGGGAAAAGTTCATTGCAGTTAATGTGTGGGCCTGCATCTTTTTAAAAGGTACGACAATAGCAAAGATGCTTCACGGCTGATGAATTGCTGCCACATCAGTTTTAGAGATGCAGTCAATGAGAGTATCTATATATCCACAGCTTGAGCAGAACAATATGTTCTACTCCAATTTATTATCTCCTGCAGCACAGCTGTCTTCTCTGAACATACACTAAGCACTTTGTAAAAAAGCATTATTGCTAGTTTTTCTGAAGGTTCATGACCCATGAGTGGTTTTGTCTCTTTGTCCGTCTCACAGGGGAGTTTGGGGAGGTGTGTAGTGGACGGATGAAGCTCCCAGGGAAACGGGACATGTCAGTGGCCATTAAAACCCTGAAGGTGGGCTACTCAGAGAAACAGAGGAGGGACTTCCTGTGTGAGGCCAGCATTATGGGCCAGTTTGACCATCCCAATGTTGTCCATCTGGAGGGAGTGGTGACCAGAGGTAAGGACTGCATTCTCTCTCAAACACACACACACACACACACACACACACACACACACACACACACACACACACACACACACACCTACAACTGCAGCAAGAAAGTAAAGCAAGTGCACTCAAAGACCATTCTTAATATGTACATACACTATATATACAAAAGTATGTGGACTCCCTTTCAAATTAGTGGATTGGGCTAGTTCAGCCACATCCATTGCTGACAGGTGTATGTATACACAGCCATGCAATCTCCATAGACAAACATTGGCAGTAGAATGGCCTTATTGAAGAGCTCAGTGTCTTTCAACATGGCACCCATCAAAGGATGCTACCTTTCCAACAAGTCAGTTTGTCAAATTTGTCAAATTCTTGTGGCTGAATGGAAGCAAGTCTCCGCAGCAATATATAGTGGAAAGCCTTCCCAGAAGAGTGGAGGCTGTTATAGCATCAAAGGGGGACCTACTCCATATTAATGCCCATGATCTTGGAATGGGATGTTCAACGAGCAGGTGTGCACATACTTTTTTTTTTCTAGACCAAAAGTATTAATAATGGACTTGCTTCCATTCAGCCACAAGCGCATTAGTGAGGTCAGGCACTGATCTTGGCCGATTAGGCCCGGCTCACAGTCTGCATTCCAATTCACCCTAAAGGTGTTTGATGAGGTCAGGGCTCTGTGCATGCCAGTCAAGTTCTTCCACACCAATCCCGACAAACCATTTCTGTATGGACCTTGCTTTGTGCATGGGGGCATTGTCATGCTGAAAGAGGAAAGGGCCTTCACCAAACCAAGCACAGAATCGTCTAGAATGTCATTGTATTCTGTAGCATTAAAATGTCCCTTCACTGGAGCTAAGGGACTTAGCCCAAAACATGAAAAACAGCCCAAGGCCATTATTCCTCCTCCACCAAACTTTACAGTAGGCACTACGCATAGAGGCAGGTAGTGTTCTCCTGGCATCCACCAAACCTAGATTTGTTCGTTGGACTGCCAGATGGTGAAGCATGATACACCACTTCAGATGTTTCCACTGCTCCAGAGTCCAATAGCAGCGACCTTTACACCCCTCCAGCTGACGCTTGGCATTGCGCATGGTGAACTTAGGCTTGTGTGCGGGTGCTTAGCCATGGAAACCCATTTCATGAAGCTCCCAACAAAAAGTTATTGTGCTGTCTTTGCTTCCAAAGGAAGTTTTACACGCTACTCGATTCAGCACTCGGCGGTCCCGTTCTGTGAGCTTGTGTGGGCCTACCACTTTGCGGCTGAGCCGTTGTTGCTCCTAAATGTTTCCACTTCGCAATAATAACACTTACAGTTGACCGGGGCAGCTCAGAAATCTGCCCTGCTAGACGAACCGACTTGTTGGAAAGGTGGCATCCTATGACAGTGGCACGTTGAAAGTCACCGAGCTCTTCAGTAAGGCCATTCTGCTGCCAATGTTTGTCTATGGAGATTGCATGGCTGCGTGCTCAGTTTTCTACAGCTGCCGGCGACGGGTGTGGATGAGACAGCCAAATCCGCAAATTTGAAGGGGTGACCCCAAACTTTTGTACATGTAGTGTTTCTGATAAAGTTAGGCTTGCTCCCTGGTTTATATTGTCTCATTTAGACAGCCTAATATAAGGAACAGATATTAACACTTAATTACAAACCAATGAAGGAAATGGTTCAATATAACACTAAAGGTTGAAATGTAATTTAGCAAGCCGTTAATAAACCATTTGTTGTTGTTGTTGTCAAATAATGGATGTGTCACCCTTGTTTTCAGGCAAACCGGTGATGATTGTGATTGAATATATGGAAAACTGCTCGTTAGATGCTTTTCTCAGGGTGAGTACCTTTCAACGTGTTCAATGCTCCCGAGTGGAGCAGCGGCACTGCGTCTCAGTGCAACAGGCGTCACTATTGTCCCTGGTTTGAATCCAGGCTGTATCACATCCGGCCGTCATTCGGGTTTGCCCGGAGTAGCCTGTCACTGTTCTTAACTGACCTGCCTAGTTAAATAAAAGGTTCAATGTAAAAAAAAAAATAATCTCCCTTACCAACTCCCTTACCAGTTATGTGTAATACAGTATGTTTGCATTAAGAGTTCCTTATTCTATAAATAATACCACTGCAATGCCTTTGTGAACTGAGCAGATTTTGCTTAGCTGACTGTTTTCCTCTGTTGTGTACAGAAACACGATGGTCAGTTCACAGTGATCCAGTTAGTGGGGATGCTGCGGGGCATAGCAGCGGGGATGAGATATCTCTCCGACATGGGGTATGTCCATCGAGATCTGGCTGCACGAAACGTACTTGTCAACAGCAATCTCGTATGTAAAGTGTCTGACTTCGGCCTGTCAAGAGTGATCGATGACGATCCCGAGGCTGTCTACACAACAACGGTGAGTCAATTAAACCAGCCCCGTATTGCTTTCCCTGCCTAGACTCCCTGAGCTCTCTCTGAACACTCAAATCAAGCCAACAGCCAGTGCATGGGAATGGAGTATAAACTACGCATGCATGCCCATGCATGTCTGGGCCTAGTTATTCAATATGCAAGGCCTGCAGTCTCTTTGGTGAAGTTTTAGCTTTGAACTTTTGGAAGTTTTGCTGACCCTGTGTGCGAAGTTGTAACTCTATTCTAATTGATGTTTTAGGGGAAGATGCAGGATATAATGAATTTGATCTTTACTCCAGCCACTGACCTGCATTTTACTGAACAGGGTGGAAAAATACCTGTTCGATGGACAGCAATGGAAGCCATCCAGTACCGTAAATTCACTTCCGCTAGTGATGTGTGGAGTTATGGCATTGTCATGTGGGAGGTCATGTCCTATGGGGAACGGCCTTACTGGGACATGTCCAATCAAGACGTGAGTTGCTCTGTTACACAAAGTCAATCATTCACCAACTACATGTCAGGTTTCGCATGTTACTCAGAGACTGGCAATCGTATTACAGAATGAACAGAATTAGCTGAATTCTTAGGACTGATTTAAACGTGAGACACAATTACTATTTAGAGTTGAATGAGGAGGATTGCTAGGTATTAATTCATTCTGTTTTAATCCGAGATTGATATTCATCAAATGCTTTTATATGATAATATTAAGAAACAGACTGGATACTTGGCATACAAAATACTTTTTGGACTTCAAAACTGCTTTTAACCTTTATACTGAGTTATGATAATTGAACCTTATTTGTCAGAGTTCAATAATGCCAGAGCTATCTAGTTAGTCATGTAGAACTTTCAGTTTTAGCTGCGGCCGTTGCTTTGTTTCAGGCTAAATTGGAACAGATGAACATCGCAAATCTGTTCACCGTGCTGATCGTAAAAGTGGCTTTAGAGGGGTTTGGTCGCCGATTTGAAAGTCAGTAACGGTGATACTTAAGTTGGAAAAAAGGGTTTAAGTTGCCGCTGTTTGCAAGTACTTGTCTGAAAGATGCTCCAGTGGTAGTTTTCTCCCGTGGCGAAGTTAAAGAGGACATAATCCAGTAGGACAAACAGTCTTCTCCTCAGCAGAAAGACTAAAGAGGATTATATTACGCTCAGCTCCTCCTAATGGGAAGCCTGCTGATTGAACAATCAGCTGTTAGAAATGCTAGACATGATTGGTTATGGAAGAAGCGTGCTTGACAGGCATCAATGTCAGAGATTACAGTTCCTCTGTCAAGATGTTGGCAAACCACTCCTTTGACACGTTTTCTTCCGTAGCTCAGTCTTGTTTGAATAGCCCTGACAGGAATAACAGATGAACATGTGCAGAAAATAAACAAACTCACATTCCCCGAAATAGAGGAAGAGACGGTTGAGTCTCAAATCAAAGGTGCCCATTGCCCCTAATGTTTAAAGTTCTCACGCCATTGACTTTCAATGGACTTTGTTTTTAGCTATTGACACAGAGTGAGAATAGATGTAGCTTGAAGATATGCAACTTTGTGTATTTTCATTATTCATTAGACCTGTGTAAATGCAGTCTATTGATGAGACAAAGAGTACAAACAATATGAAGGATGCATCTAAGGGAAAACAGAGCCACTGTTTGCTTAATTAATTACAATCAGGTCTATTTGTATAGTATGACAGGCATGGGCAGGTGTTCTAGAGACCCATCTCTGTACCAGACAGGGCCACTAGATGCTACTCTCAATATCTCCTCATTTGGGTCTTGTTTCTCTGGGTCCTTGGGTCTCACCATCATCTTAACAAGCTGAGACTGAGTGATCACATCTGGTTAGGCCTGTTCCTTCTCAAAGCACCACTTCTGTAAATAGGGAACCACACAAGACTTGTACCGACACTTCCTGTTTACAAACATCTTGATTAGAGAATGAAATGGAAATGAACTGTAGTGAATGGTGACTTGTGTTAATGTGGTGGTAATCGTAGTGGTAATAGCCCTTAAAGACTTGCCTGTGTTTTGGTTTTCCCAGGTGATAAAGGCCATAGAGGAGGGGTACCGCCTCCCTGCTCCCATGGACTGCCCTCCAGGCCTGCACCAGCTAATGCTGGACTGCTGGCAGAAAGACAGGGCCGATCGTCCCAAATTTGATCAAATAGTTGGCATCCTTGATAAGATGATTCGCAATCCCAATACCTTGAAAACCCCGGTGGGAACCTGCACGAGGTAAGGAAAGCTTGTCTCATTAAACCCTGTAACTGAGCACTACACAACTCCAATGGAATAAATTAGCATATTCAGTTAGAACATTTGACCAAAGTAGCTGTAAGACTATGGAAGTATGTATTGCTTCTTCATATTTCTTTACTATGGAGCTACATTAGTGGACAATCCAAAGCATCCAGGGGTTGATTTATCCACAGGAGTTCACAGATGAAAGATAAATCCCGGAGAATCAATAAGCCAAAGCAGCTTCCATGGCTTTATGGTCAATAGCAGGGCTTTTAAATCAATCCCTGTAATGAGTTCCTGGGGTTTTTAAGTGCTGTGGGAACTCTGGAACCCTCTGGGACATTTGTCAAATTAATTCTATTTACATTCAGAACACAATCTCCCTGGGTGAGATTGACAGTGTAACCCCCCCCCCCCCCCAAAAAAAAATAACTGTTAGAAAGTGCTTCCATTTTTTAAGGCAATTTTGTGGAGGTTTGAAGTAAAATTACCATCCATATGATGTTGAGGGTTTTTGATAGTTACTTAGCACACACATTTGTTTGAAAAAGAGGATCAGATGGCACTGGCACTTTTGAATTTGACATCGATTGAAATTTTCAAAATGTGTTAATTTCTTTTTCACATGCAATTTACTGTTACCACGGGATGTCTTTGGCTGTCTTTTGTGTCTTGCTCCCGGCTCAGTTTGTGTTTGTTATGGGAATGTTTCAGTTTTCGCATGAGACGTTAATGGCTTCCTCTTGCTCATCCAACAGACCGATTAGTCCCCTGTTAGATCAGAGCACACCAGACTTCACTACTTTCCGCTCGGTTGGGGAGTGGCTGGAGGCCATCAAGATGGAGAGATACAGAGACAACTTCACCGCCGCTGGCTACAGCTCACTGGACTCTGTGGCCAGGATGTCAATCGAGTAAGGAACCTGAACTTTAAAACACGTGTGGAGGTCAAATCCAAAATTGCCAGTTCTGGAGAGTTGTTATATCATTCTTTTCTCAGTCAATATCCTTGGACGTGGCAGTACTGCATTTTTATTTCATCATTGTGATTCATAAACAAGCCTGTCATGTTTTCAGATCTATTTCTCCGTTAATGAAATACCTGGTGCTGCTATACGCCATGGTATGTTTTGAGCCTCTCTGTTGTCCACTGCTGTGATTTATCATTGGCCGTCTTGTCTTGCAGGGATGTGATGAGCTTGGGGATCAGTTTAGTGGGCCATCAGAAGAAGATCATGAGCAGCATACAGACTATGAGAGCCCAGATGCTGCATCTCCATGGCACAGGAATCCAGGTGTGATGACAGACTACAGTGCCCCCTGTGGACGGGCTATCTAGAGCAGCACTAAGGCAAAACCTCCCAGGATAATCATTGAAAATCATGTGACGTGACGTGACGTCGTCTCCTATCTGACTATTTTTTTTCACGGATGTTTCGGAATGAAATAATTCCTGTGATCCTTGGCGAAGGATTTGAACCCCTCTTTAGAACGGGTACTAAAGGAGAGAATGACAGAATACTACCTGAACATGATGCCGAACTTCAAACGCTCTGAGGAACTCTCAACAACATATCAAATAGAGATGGAGCTTTGGAAAACGAGTTTGATACGTATTAACTTGTTCTTTTAACCTCGTGAATGATTTTATTTGTGCACCATGAAAATGGATTTCACTTTTTTTTAAAAAGGAAAAAGAAAGAAGATTTCAAACAATTTGTTTATTCCCCTTGCGGTGTTTTTTTCAGTATTTTCTTTACTAGTTTGTTCATTTTGTTAGTGTCAGGAGCCACAGTGATATGGTGTGGTACGTACAGTAGTCTTTCATTTTTTTTTTCCCCTTACAATTTTTTTCTTCTTTTTTTTCTATTTTGGACTTGACAACAGGGTAAACGCTCCCATCCAAAAGGATGAGTATGGTGTCTGAACATTTTGGTGGAGACGATTTCGAGGTACTTTGACCAGTTTGTCTTGAGACACTACTGGCTGTTTTAACTGTTTGCAGTGAGTTGTGTTTTTTTCTTCCTGATGTTTTTGAAGTGAACAACGGTATGCTGCACCTCAGATAAGTGACTTCGGAGATAGTAGTGTTCTCTCGGTCGTTTGAAGCTTACAGGAGTGCTTTGCTGTACGCATTTGCCTGAACACAGATGCTCCCATTTTGTGATGGAAAATCAGATTTCAAATTTGTATGTTGAAATTTTGAAACAGTATGACACCAATCATTCAAGTTGATTTGAGATTGATCACAACTTTTATATGTAATATCAAGCATCAAAGTGGCAACATTCTTTACATGTTCATGTTTACCACATGAATCATTTGATCCTATTGTCCAATGTGCTTTCAATCAGAACTTTGATTTCCGTTGTTGAATTCATCAATTGAACGTTTCCACAGATTGCTCTACAGAAGGATTGTATTGAAACTTCATGAGATGACTCGATCCACTGCAAATGGTGTTGCCATTGAAATGCCCCCCCCCCCCCCCCCCCCCCCCTTCAAATGGTATTTGTTTCGTATTTTAGTGAATACGGTGGTTGAGGGTGAATCTAGGAAATGCTGTGTACGCACTTTCTAGAAGTAATAATGCCTTAAAATGTGTTAGACTAATGTATTGACATTCTTTTTAGGCTATTCAATGGCAATGTTTTTTTGCAGTTCAGTGAGACAGGTCTTGTGTCTGAATGGAAAGGTTCCCCATTTTCTTTGTGGTAACATTTCATGCAGGTTGACGTTTATTGTTACGAATCTTTCCCTGGAGGCAGAACTGAGCAGTTTCCGCTAGATGGGCCAGCTGCAAAATCCAAATTGACTATATCGTAAAAATTCATGAAAACAAACATTCGCTTTTTGGTCTTAAATTAAGGTACGGGTTAGACATTAGGGTTAGCAGTGTGGTTAAAGGAAAGAAAAGGGAAAGGGGGATACCTAGTCAGTTGTACAACTGAATGCCTTCAACTGGAATGTGTCTTCTGCATTTAACCCAACCCCTCAATGCTAGGGTTAAGGTTAGAGTTTAGGTTTAAAATCAGGTTTTATGACTTTGTGGTTGTGCAAGCTAGTGACCACCCTGCAGAGCTGCCTCCAAGGCAAGACTCATGAAAGTAAATGCCAACCTGCTCCATTCATCCTGAACTTGAAAATCATGCACACTTGCGTATGTTGAATTTCACGATTGATGATTGACACAGTCAATGTAGGGTAGAAGATTGACCAAACAAAGCAATAATTAGTCCAGGTAGAAATGGTCCTACTCAGAGATTTGAAGGTGCTAGGTTTTACAGAAATGCCTGTTGTGCTGGGATAATATACCGGTATACTTAAGTTATCAAATCATGAAATAGTAATGCCACTTACGAAATGGTATCCCCGAATATGCTAATGACTTAATAACAAGGTCACAGTGTATGACTATATTTGGAACATATGGCTGTGACCGTGGGGTGAAATGACATTCAAGCAGCAGAGAGGCACACGCATTAGTCATGACATCATCCCCACCATTGCACCGCACTTAGTTTGAAGGCCTTCAGTTTGGCATGAGGTACTTACAGCATCTAATAACCCAATATCATGATATATAGAAAATCCTGATACTCCTTATTACGATGATCATACTGTGAAAATCACTTACCGTCCCAGCCCTAGCCATTCAGGAGAGCCAGGCAAACAGTATGGGTGATGTAACATGCATAAAAGTGTTTCCATGCCCCCCCCCCCCCGCCCCCCCACCCCACCCTTTTTTTTTACTTCCCTGCCCCTTTGTATGCTAATCAGGACACAGAGATTAGGAATGGGCTCTGCAAAGATGTGCTAAAAAGCCAACCTAATGGTGCCATCAGTCTTCACCTTTTACAACAAAATGAATGTTATCATAAATGTCTTCAGCATTGTATTATTCTCTGACGAATGGTTGGTTCACTCATTTCTTTCTCATTAAAAGTAAGGAAAATATAGATATTTCCAACTGCAGTTGTGTAAAAAAAAAAATAGGGGGAGGTTTCACAGTATTTTGAACATACAGTACCAGTCAAAAGTTTGGACACGCCTAGTCATTCAAGGGTTTTTCTTTATTTTTACTATTTTCTACATTGTAGAATAATAGTGAAGACATCAAAACTATGGAAAAACACATATGGAATCATGTAGTAACCGAAGAAGCGTTAAACAACAGTTTAGATTTTAGATTCTTAAAAGTAGCCACCCTTTGCCTTTGACAGCGTTGCAGACTCTAGGCATTCTCTCAACCAGCTTCACCTGGAATGCTTTTCTAACAGTTTTGAAGGATTTCCCACATATGCTGAGCACTTGGCTGCTTTTCCTTCCCTCTGCGGTCCAACTCATCCCAAACCATCTCAATTGCTGAGGCTGGTAACTCTAATGAACATATCCTCTGCAGCAGAGGGTCTCTCTGGTTCTTCCTTTCCTGTGGTGGTCCTCGTGAGAGCCAGTTTCATCATAGCGATTGATCGTTTTTGCAACTGCACTTTTCCATATTGACTGACCTTCATGTCTTAAAGTAATGATGGACTGTCTTTTCTCTTTTCTTATTTGACCTGTTCTTGCCATAATATGAACTTGGGTCTTTTACCAAATGGGGCTATGTTCTGTATACCACCCCTACCTTGTCACGACACAGCTGATTGGCTAAAACACATTGCAAAGGAAAGAAATTCCACAAATGAACTTTAACAAGGCACACCTGTTAACTGAAATGCATTCCAGGTGACTACCTCATGAAGCTGGTTGTGAGAATGCCAAGAATGTGCAAAGCTGTCATCAAGGCAAAGGATGGCTGCTTTGAAGAAAATATATTTGGATTTGTTTAACTTCTTTGGTTACTACATGATTCCATGTATGTTATTTCAAAGTTTTGATATCTTCACTATTATTCTTCAGTGTAGAAAATAGTAAAAATAAAGAAAAACCCTGGAATGAGTAGGTGTGTCCAAACTTTTGACTGGTACCGTATATGTACCCAATGTTAGAGTATTTGGCTGTGGCTGATGCTGTCTTTGTTCCTGTGGACTCATCATAGATACAGATTTTTAAAGCTGCAGCTTTCCCAATGATTATTTAAGATGCCCTTCAATTTGCCTGTAGAGAATGAAATGGTCTTCGGAAAGCCAACCCTGAAACACCATCATAGACTTTGGCTGCAAGCTTAGCATTTGTAAAGCCATTAGCGATTTTGTCTATTCTTTCCTAGATACATTTCCATTGTGCTCAGTCCAAAGGGACTCACCCCTGTGGTAGGGGGATACCTGGGAATCAGACCTTGCCCAGCCTGCTCTGGGCCCCGTGTCACAGACAGACAGAGCCACTCTTTATCCATACAGCAAAGCTCAGCAATTGGGTCTATGCCAGCCCTTTGAATTGAATACCAGCGCAAAGGCATTCAGTCAGCACAAAACTCCCCAGTTCACAAGGCAGGCAGCAGTCAGTCCTCGTTCTCTGCCCCTCTCCCGTTCTCTCTCTGTCTACTCTCCCCTGCTCTGATCTCAAACAGCGGGCCCCTGGGGGCCTTCACACCTCAGTGCTGGAGGCCCCCCACTCCCCCTTCCCTCTCTCCCTCTGAGTCAGGGGTCCCGTAGAGACAGCGATTTGAGCCAAATTGAGATTAAGACGTGGATACAATCGATCCGCCATACAAATAATCTGTAACCTTCACAGGAAATGTCACCTTTTACTGTTCGCTTTTACTTTTTTTTTAACCCATTTTGTAGTTGAGGATGTTTAACTCAATATATGGGGGTGTTATTGTGTTTCAACTAAGTTTTTAAGGCAGTTTGTGTGGCGGGTTTATTGGATTCAAGAATGAGAAGTCGTTTCAAAAAATATTGAAGTAGACTGGTTAATATTCTGCATACCTTTTGGACAAACTGAAATTGTGAACGCGCCTTTTGCATAGATGGTGGATAATTCCAAAGAGTTCAGCACTGTTGATGGTGTCAAGAGAGATCAGAGATCCCGAGGGAAACTTTGTATATGTTCTAACTGTAAAACGTGTACATTTTATTTATATTGTTGTTGTTGTTGTTGTTTTTTTTTACACACATTACTCTGTAGTGAGCTCTGAATACATTGAAAATGCACTATATTTTTCTATCTCACTTGCAGATGATTACTGTCACCCAGAAGATTTCACAGTTGTACATACCTTCTCATTTAGGACCAAAGACAGCTGATAGGTTTCCCATTTAGAATTGCATTTTGTTTTTATTTTTGCCTTTTAGTTTAATGTACAGTAATGCGAATTGTCAATTTATTATTTATTTTTCTGTGATGAGAGTATTGAGAGTATTCATTGGTCAAGAGTATTTTCCCCAAACAGCAGAAGTGTAAAATCATTACTTAGACGATTTCTTGTTAAATAGACGTTTCTTTTTTTTTGTTGCTTCGTAACCTTTGTAATAGACTGTACATATATTTTTGGAAATATAATACAATCTCTATAGAAATCCTCTCTCATTGGACTCTTTTCCATCGTCATTAGTGTCATGTCTTTACATAGGATCTCGTTTCATATATCCATCAGCATGCACCATTTTGTAAATCATGAATCAGTGTTCTTTGAATGTTAAAGTAAGAATATGGTCAAACTTGTTTTGATTGAATGTAAACAAATGGAATGCATGACCTTTTCGTGTTTGCATGATGGTGTGTGTGTGTGTGTGATTGTGTGTGTGTGTTTGCGTGATGTTGTGCGTGTGTGTTTGCGTGATGTGTGTATGTGTGTGAATGACATGGGTGGGTAAAGTATATATGAAGAAAGACAGCAAGGGATGGTGTCATTAAAAAGACATTACCAGCCCTCCAACCTTGCACAAAAAATCTAATTAAGCTCCATCCTGAGGGACTTAGGCTAAACAAAGGAACCTTAAAGGATTTATAAAGATTATATCTCCCATTATTGTAATATTTATTTTATTAAGTTGGTGGAATCTTAACATCTCGTCCCAGAGGCTGATGGAATTCAATCATAAAACATATATCTGTTCCAAATGGCACCTTATTCCCTTCATAGTGCACTACTTTTCACCAGTGCCCATAGGTCTCTGGTCAAAGTAGTGCGCTATATAGCAAATAGGGTGCCATTTAAGACAGATCCATAATGTATGTTTCCAGGGGAGTTTGGCCCCCATCCATGCATTTTTGGGAGAGGAAGAGAGGATCCATGGTTACTCCTCTGTCACCACTAATCCCTACAGTACACTGCAGCCTGCTTATCACCCTGCCATCTAACAGGGATGGGAAAATGTTTAGGTATTTTGATATACACAGTAAAGTTGGACTGATTTAATAGGAACACAGAGTGTTCTTCCAGCCTCATGGCTCCTAGTTTGTCAGATTTATGTTAAAGGTATTTTTGCTAGAGGTTGTTTTTCTTTCTCTCACAACTATGGGGACACTGAGTGGTTGCAGGCTGATTGGACATAGCATTCATGCTGAAAACATGCACACTCCAACAGAACAAGTAAAGAAAAGGAGCTCTGCAAAGTGCAAGCTCGCTGGAAAAGGGGAGGTTTTTATTTCCAGTCAGTTTTCAGGTGTTACAATAGTGATCTTCTTTATAAAAGCCTTCTCTCCATGTCTGAATAGGAAAAGCTTATGTCTCCCAGATACACCGCACTAAACTCAACCGTCAGGCAGGGAGGGAGAAAAACTAAAAGACTGCCAGTAGAGGATTAACGGGGAGAAATGTCTTTATTTCTTTAATAATCTGAAGCACTAGTTTCCTACTATTCATACAATTCACATCAAATACTGAGGTCAACATTGATTTTGAGATGAATGTTTAAAATATATTTGAATATACTTGGCTTAGATAAATACTAGTATGCCGCCACAGGTTAAAAGATCATGACCCTTTTAGATAACTGGGCTCTGCACAGGTACAGCCCGATCTGTGCATGTGCCTGCTGGGCTGCTACAGGTACATGCCGTTGATGAGATAATCAGACTCCTCTGTGGCTCAATCTGTCTCTCTCTGCGTTTACTAGCTAACACACAAAGGCTTTCTGCTCTCTGCTAGCACAGACAAAATCCTGGCAACCAGAATAATATGCAGTCATACCAAATGGATGAAATGTCTTCACAGCTGACCAAAACCTTTAATCTATAATCAAATCAAATCTAATTTTATTGGTCACGTACACATGGTTAGCAGATGTTATTCCGAGTGTAGCGAAATGCTGGTGCTTCAATATCTAGTGCAGCAATATCTAACATGTAATCTAACAATTCCACAACAACTATCTAATACACACAAATCTAAGTAAAGGACTGGAATAAGAATATATACACATAAATATATGGATGAGCAATGACAGAGTGGCATAGGCAAGATGCAATAGATGGTTTAATATACAGTATATACATATGAGATGAGTCATGTCAGATATGTAAACATTATTAAAGTGGCATTGTTTAAAGTGACTAGTGATCCATTTATTAAAGTGGCCAATGATTTGAGTCTGTATGTAGGCAGCAGCCTCTCTGTGTTAGTGATGGCTGTTTAACAGTCTGATGGCCTTGAGATAGAAGCTGTTTTTGCTTTGATGCACCTGTACTGGCCTCGCCTTCTGGATGGTAGCGGTGTGAACAGGCAGTGGCTCGGATGGTTGTTGTCCTTGATGATCTTTTTGGCCTTCCTGTGACATTGGGTGCTGTAGGTGTCCTGGAGGGCAGGTAGTTTGCCCCCGGGGATGCGTTGTGCAGACTGCACCACCCTCTGGAGAGGCTTGTGGATGTGGGCGGTGCAGTTGCCGTACCAGGCTGTGATACAGTCCAACAGGATGCTCTCAATTGTGCATCAGTAAAGGTTTGTGAGGGTTTAAGGTGACAAGCTACATTTCTTCAGCCTCCTGAGGTTGAAGAGGCGCTATTGCACCTTATCCACCATGCTATCTGTGTGGGTGGACCATTTCAGTTTGTCCGAGATGTGTACGCCGAGGAACTTAAAAAAACTTTACGCCTTCTCCACTGCTGTCCCATCAAAGTGGATAGAGTGGAGCTCCCTTTGCTGTTTCCTGAAGTCCACGATCATCTCTTTTGTTTTTCTGACGTTGAGTGAGAAGTTATTTAATTGACACCACACTCCGAGGGCTCTCACCTCCTCCCTGTAGGCTGTCTCGTCGTTGTTGGTAATCAAGCCTAGTACTGTTGTGTCGTCCGCAAACTTGATGATTGAGTTGGAGGCGTGCATGGCCGCGCAGTCATGGGTGAACAGGGAGTTGAACTTTTAGGTTTTTGTCCAAAGCTGTTCATATGGTGTTTTGATTCATGTGCATTAAATTGCCTACTGGGTTTAAAATATCTACATATGTATTTAACCTTTATTTAGGCTACCTGGTGACAGTAACTGAAACTGGCCAGTAACTGAAAAGTTGGTGGATTGAATCCCTGAGCTGACAAGGTAAAAATCTGTTGTTCTGGCCCTGGACAAGGCAGCAAACCCACTGTTCCTAGGCCATCATTGTAAATAATAATTTGCTCTTAACTGACTTGCCTAGTTAAATAAAGGTACTTTTTTTTTTTACTAGGTAAGTCAGTTAAGAGCAAATTCTTATTTACAATGATGGCCTACCTCGGACGACACTTGACCAATTGTGCGCCGCCCTATGGGCTCCCAATCACAGCCGTATGTGATGCAGCCTGGATTCGAAACAGTGATGCCTCTTGCACTGAGATGCAGTGCCTTAGACCGCTGCCCCACTCGTGAGCCCAGAGTCAAAGCTAGGATGTACATAGCTAAGTAATATTTACACAATGACTGACAGGGCTCTCCTGTTCACTGTGACTTGGCTGTGGCAGGACTGGGGGCACTGCCTTGCTCCTGTCACGAGACTGTGGGCTCTGTGGAGCTTGTGGAGTTTAAGGAGCTGTTGGGGCTTGCAGACCTTGAAGACCTTGAGAAACGTGTGGTGGAGGTAGTCTGGCCTCCTCCACGGTCTTCTTAGGTTGGCCATGGAGTGTTCCTCAGTCTCATCTGGCTGGGCCACAGGCCTGTGTGGGCTGGCACCTGCAGTGTGGGTCACCAACCTCCTGTTCCCATCAACTGTAGAATGGACAGAGAGGACAGGGTAGGGTCATCCTGGGCTCTCGGACACAATGCAAATACTCATCCACCTGCTCATCATTCATTTACTGCAGCCCTCCTTGCTCTGATATTCCAGACTGAATGCATGCATACAATGCCATCCTTGTACACTCAAGAAACAAACTTCACTCCATCCTAGTACGATCAAGTCTAAAACTACACTCCATACGGGTACAGCAAAGTCTAAAACGACACTCCATTCTGATACAATAAAGTCTATAACGGAAGTGCTCACCATCCAATATTCTTATGTTTTCTTCTATGTAGTATACGATGTTAGTCAGGTGTGTAGTAGGTGCCTAACTAGGTGCCTAACTAGAAAACGTGCCTTCCTTGCTGCTTAATGCCTCATATAACCCACTTCTGGTTGAAATATGTATACTGGAGCTCGTGGACTTGTCAGAATGAAAAAGACAAGGCCAGATATGTCATTTGCACACATTAATAAAATCCCCAAACAAAGAAAAGGTACATGTTGCTGGGGGACACTACATCAAAGGAAATCTGGGAATGTAATTGACTGGGCACAGGACTATTTATAATGTCTGATCCCAAGGTGACGACGTTGATGAGTGTGTTAATACTAAATAATGATGACATTGAGCATGCAAATGTATTTGTTTGTGGGGGTTTTAATGCAGCCAAAATATAAATGTATTTATTTATAAATAAATAAAAAATTAGGGAGTAGATCAGATTCAATATTGCTGATAGATTGTGTCTTCTATCAACGTAGTTGTCTGCATCATTTCCAATCCCAATATATATATATTTTGGTAAATATGTATATATTATTTTTAATATATATTTTTAAAATATATTTTGCTTCTTCATTATTTTCTACCAACCCTACCGCCCCTCACCTAATTTGAGTAAAATAATGGACAACAACACGTATGCTTCTAATTATAGCTTACGGACACAGTATATTTTACATTAGTTATCTTTTTTCTTCTTTTTTTTTGCCTTCAGCTTCCCTCAACCCCCCTCATCTATCTCTGAAGACCATCCAGTTGATTTATAGCTGCCATGAATGTTTCTACTGTGCTATTTTGCAACCTGTATGGCACAGCTGTCAAGTTTTAAATGAAACGGGTATACTTTTGTATTCATCACAATTTTCCTTAGCCAAGATTGGTCTTTAATGCAGGGCCAACAGACAGGTTTCTTACCTCCTCCCCTTCCACTTACCTCCTCCATTTTGGTTGTAATGCTGCAATCAGTTGGTTGTCATTTTGGATAGAGCAGACATATCCATGTCATTTGTTTTGCTGCATGTGTGACATAACTCCACCAGTCCTATTTATGATATGATTTTAAAAGATTATACCTTTTTTAAACTTTTTTTTAAATATACATTTTTTTATTTATTATCAATTAGTATATTTGTGTTTAAGCATAATATTTTTGGTAATATTTGTTCTGTCTATTCTGGTGGATTAAGCATAAATTGCAACCAAAATATATAGCTTTCTTGTTTTAAAAATAGCAATATTTTGGAGATTTTTATAATAACCGAAAGTGAGAGGTTGTATCCTGAATAAAGGGAAAAAGGTCATTCTTGAACACGGTGTGAGCCATTGTTACTAGTCTGCTAGAAAACCAGTTCGGATTTAAGTATAGTTATTTTACACCCGTTTAATTGTGTCTGGCCTGCCATTTCAGGTAAAGTGGAATATTTTTTTGCTCATATAATTTTTTTAAAAACAAGTCGTTAGGTGTAGCCAGGCCCATAAGTAAATAGGTAAATTGAGATACGACTAAAACATTTTTCCACAAATAGACGGTGTTGTCCTTTCCATGGTACCAAGATCTTATTTAATTTGGCTAACTTTCTATTAAAATGTATTGCAGTGAAATATTTTTTTTCAGAATTTAAATACAGTGTATGTCCACATCACTGTCAACATTTTTATTAGTAAACTACGAGGTAATGTAAAAGTAAAACATTTTAAATTGCGGATTTAAAAGAAAATATGAATCATCAGTGTATAATGACACCAGTTTTTAAGCCCTGGATGTCTAGCCCCTTGATATTATTGTTGGATCTGATTTTAATAGCTAACATTTCGATGGCCATAATAAATAGATATGCCAATAGCGGACAAACCTCTTTTACTCCTCTTGACAATATAATACCTTCTGAGAAGTAGCCATTATTCCCTATTTACACCTGGGGTGAGTATACATAACTTTAACCCATTTTATAAGAGATTCTCCAAAATCAAAAATAGTCCAGGCATTTATATATAAATTCCAGTCGTACTTTTAAAGTCAGCTATGAGTACCAGGCGTGGCTTCCCAGATGTCATAGCGTTCTATTGTTTCCAATACTTGTCTTACATTATCTCCTATGTATGGTCCATGTAAAAAAAAAAAACTGTCTGATTGCAATGACTAATATCTCACAATACCTTTTGAATTCTATACGCTATGCATTTTGTTAGGATTTTGGCATCACAGCACTGAAGTGTAAGGTTTTTTTTTAGGTGGACTGGATCTTTACCACCTGGGTCCTGTTTCAGTAACAGGGGAATATCATCTTCTTTCTGAGTATAACAGTCTACCATTTCTATAGGAGCGGTTAAAACATGTTAACGGACCTTTGAGTACATTGAAACATATTTGATATACCTCAACTGGTGTGCCATCCAGCCCTGGAGTTTTCCCTGACTTAAAAAAAACAAAACATTTTTAATTGTTTCATTGAACCGTTATTTAACTAGGCAAGTCAGTTAAAGAACAAATTCTTATTTACAATGATGGCCTACCCCGGCCGAACCTTAACCCCGGACGACGCAGGGCCAATTGTGTGAGGCTTTATGAAGGCTTTAATTGAATCTAGAAGTTCCTCCTCTGTAATTAGGTCTTCACATGACTCTTTCTGTATAGCTGTTAATTTTACACTATTATTAGAAAAAAAATCCTTACAATTAACTTCAGTTAGTAGAGATGGAGGAGACTGAAATGAAAGCGTATGCTTAAAGTACTTTGCTTCCTCTTTTTTAAATATTGTTTAGTGAATCATGGATGACTCTGTCATTTGTAACAAGATTCTGTAAATTATTTTTGGTAGCATTACTATGTTGAACATACAAAAACGATTTGGTTCATTTCCCCCCATATTCCATCAAATTGGCTTTATTTTTTATAATATGATACACATGATCTTTCTTGAATAAGTTCTTCCATTTCTTTTTTCTATTTCTTTTTGTTTTTCCTCTAACTTGTTTTATGCCTCTATGTTACAGCTTTTATTGCCCTCTATCTGTACTGTTAGTTCCTCCATTTCCTTTGTTAATATGAAACTATTATAACCTAAATAGTTTTTGTTTTAATGATGACTATTGAATTGCATAGCCTCTAATGGCACATTTAAAAGTGTCCCATACAAATATTTTTTATTTAATTTTTTATTTAACCTTTATTTAACTAGGCAAATCAGTTAAGAACAAATAAGTGGATATGCTGTACCCATGTTATGTAGGAGAAAATTCTGTTATAAATTCTTCTGTCTTGGTTAAAAACAAGTTGACTTCCAGTAGACTTTGATAAATATTTCCTATATCCTCGACCTTGCGGAAACTCTGTAAGAGTAACGTGTATACAAATTATTTGATGGTCCGACCACATTCTGTCTCCTATCTTTTAACTTTTGGAGCCAGCGAAAATGACATAAGAAAGTAGTCAAGACAACCAGCTTGACTGAGCCTCTGCCATGTACTGTGTATCTCACTAGGTCAGGATATTTAAACCTCCATATATCCACTAGTTCCAATATCCATAATATTCTTAATATCCTTAAGTGCATGAGGGTGATAGATTGTAGTGTGATTTCCTTTACGGTCCATTGAGGTACCTAAAACCGTATTATAATCTCACACCATAATAATTGACTCATGTATTGCCTGTAAACATAATAAATTATGATATATATTTTCAAAGAAGTGTGGATCTTCATTATTTGGACCATATAGATTAATGAGCCGAATAATTTACAGTTGAAGTTGGAAGTTCACATACACCTTAGCCAAATACATTTAAACTCAGTTTTTCACAATTCCTGACATTTAATCCTAGTAAAAATTCCCTGTTTTAGGTCAATCAGAATCACCACTTCATTTTAAGAATGTGAAATGGCAGAATAATAGTAGAGAGAATGATTCATTTCAGCTTTTATTTCTTTCATCACATTCCCAGTGGGTCAGAACTTTCCATATACTCAATTAGTATTTGGTAGCATTGCCTTTAAAATTGTTTAACTTGGGTCAAATGTTTCAGGTAGCCTTCCACAAGCTTCCCACAATAAGTTGGGTGAATTTTGGCCCATTCCTCCTGACAGAGCTGGTGTAACTGAGTCAGGATTGTAGGCCTCTTTGCTCGCACGCGCCTTTTCAGTTCTGCCAACAAATTTTCAATTGTGGTCAGGGCTTTGTGATGGCCACTCCAATACCTTGACTTTGTTGTCCTTAAGCCATTTTGCCACAACTTTGGAAGTATGCTTTCGGTTATTGTCCACTTGGAAGACCCATTTGCAACCAAGCTTTAACTTCCTGACTAATGTCTTGAGATGTTGCTTCAATATATCCACCAAATGTTCCTACCTCATGATTCCATCTATTTTGTGAAGTGCACCAGTTCCTCCTGCAGCAAAACACCACCACAACATGATGCTGCCACCCCCGTGCTTCACAGTTGGGATGGTGTTCTTTGGCTTGCAAGCCTTCCCCTTTTTCCTCCAAACATAATGATGGTCATTAAGGCCAAACAGTTATATTTTTGTTTCATCAGACTAGAGGACATTTCTCCAAAAAGTACGATCTTTGTCCCCAGGTGCAGTTTCAAACTTAGTCTGGCTTTTTTATGGCGGTTTTGGAGCAGTGGCTTCTTCCTTGCTGAGCGGCCTTTCAGGTTATGTCCATTTAGGATTTGTTTAACTGTAGATATAGATACTTTTGTACCTGTTTCCTCCAACATTTTCACAAGGTCCTTTGCTGTTGTTCTGGGATTAATTTGCACTTTTTGCACCAAAGTACGTTCATCTCTAGGAGACAGAACACGTCTCCTTCCTGAGGGGTGTGACGGCTGCGTGGTCCCATTGTGTTTATACTTGGGTACTATTGTTTGTACAGGTGAACGTGGTACCTTCAGGTGTTTGGAAATTGCATCCAAGGTTGAACCAGACTTGTGGAGGTCTTGTTTGATTTATTTGGATTTTCCCATGATGTCAAGCAAGAAGCACTGAGTTTGAAGGTATGCCTTGAAATACATCCACAGGTACACCTCCAAATGACTCAAATTATATCAATTAGCCTATCAGAAGCTCCTAAAGCCATAACATAATTTTTGGGAATTTTCCAACCTGTTTAAAGGCACGGTAACCTTAGTGTATGTAAACTTCTGAACCACTGGAATTGTGATACAGTAAATTACAGTGAAATAATCTGTCTGTAAACAATTGTTGTAAATAGTATGTGTCACGCACAAAGTAGATGTCCTAACTGACTTCCCAAAACTATAGTTTGTTAACAAGAAATTTGTGGAGTTTTAATGACTCCAACCTAAGTGTATGTAAACTTCCGACTTCAACTGTATGTTTATGGTCCGATAGCATATTTAAAAGGCTTCCTTGCAGATCTGTTTGCACATTCAGATCAAATTTTATTTATTTAACCAGGCAAATCAGTTAAGAACAAATTCTTATTTTCAATGACGGCCTAGGAACAGTGGGTTAACTGCCTGTTCAGGGGCAGAACGACAGATTTGTATCTTGTCAGCTCGGGGGTTTGAACTTGCAACCTTCCAGTTACTAGTCCAACGCTCTAACCACTAGGAATATACCCTGCCGCCATAATTATCATCACATCTTTTGAGTTTCTTAGCCCCTTTTTTTTTACATAGAACTTCGTCTAAAGGTATAGAATGAGTTCTTGTAAACAAAATATATTATATACAGTGCCTTGCGAAAGTATTCGGCCCCCTTGAACTTTGCAACCTTTTGTCACATTTCAGGCTTCAAACATAAAGATATAAAACTGTATATTTTTGTGAAGAATCAACAACAAGTGGGACACAATCATGAAGTGGAACGACATTTATTGGATATTTCAAACTTTTTTAACAAATAAAAAACTGAAAAATTGGGCGTGCAAAATTATTCAGCCCCCTTAAGTTAATACTTTGTAGCGCCACCTTTTGCTGCGATTACAGCTGTAAGTCACCTGGGGTATGTCTCTATCAGTTTTGCACATCGAGAGACTGACATTTTTTCCCATTCCTCCTTGCAAAACAGCTCGAGCTCAGTGAGGTTGGATGGAGAGCATTTGTGAACAGCAGTTTTCAGTTCTTTCCACAGATTCTCGATTGGATTCAGGTCTGAACTTTGACTTGGCCATTCTAACACCTGGATATGTTTATTTTTGAACCATTCCATTGTAGATTTTGCTTTATGTTTTGGATCATTGTCTTGGAAGACAAATCTCCGTCCCAGTCTCAGGTCTTTTGCAGACTCCATCAGACTCCATTCTTCCAGAATGGTCCTGTATTTGGCTCCATCCATCTTCCCATCAATTTTAACCATCTTCCCTGTCCCTGCTGAAGAAAAGCAGGCCCAAACCATGATGCGGCCACCACCATGTTTGACAGTGGGGATGGTGTGTTCAGGGTGATGAGCTGTGTTGCTTTTACGCCAAACATAACATTTTGCATTGTTGCCAAAAAGTTCAATTTTGGTTTCATCTGACCAGAGCACCTTCTTCCACATGTTTGGTGTGTCTCCCAGGTGTCTTGTGGCAAACTTTAAACGACACTTTTTATGGATATCTTTAAGAAATGGCTTTCTTCTTGCCACTCTTCCATAAAGGCCAGATTTGTGCAATATTTGACTGATTGTTGTCCTATGGACAGAGTCTCCCACCTCAGCTGTAGATCTCTGCAGTTCATCCAGAGTGATCATGGGCCTCTTGGCTGCATCTCTGATCAGTCTTCTCCTTGTATGAGCTGAAAGTTTAGAGGGACGGCCAGGTCTTGGTAGATTTGCAGTGGTCTGATACTCCTTCCATTTCAATATTATCGCTTGCACAGTGCTCCTTGGGATGTTTAAAGCTTGGGAAATCTTTTTGTATCCAAATCCGGCTTTAAACTTCTTCACAACAGTATCTCGGACCTGCCTGGTGTGTTCCTTGTTCTTCATGATGCTCTCTGCACTTTTAACGGACCTCTGAGACTATCACAGTGCAGGTGCATTTATACGGAGACTTGATTACACACAGGTGGATTGTATGTATCATCATTAGTAAATTAGGTCAACATTGGATCATTCAGAGATCCTCACTGAACTTCTGGAGAGAGTTTGCTGCACTGAAAATAAAGGGGCTGAATAATTTTGCACGCCCAATTTTTCAGTTTTTGATTTGTTAAAAAAGTTTGAAATATCCAATAAATGTCATTCCACTTCATGATTGTGTCCCACTTGTTGTTGATTCTTCACAAAAAAATACAGTTTTATATCTTTATGTTTGAAGCCTGAAATGTGGCAAAAGGTTGCAAAGTTCAAGGGGGCCGAATACTTTCGCAAGGCACTGTACCTTCTCTTTTAGCCAGGTAAAGACTGATCATATTTTCTTAAATTATATATTTTTTTTAAAAGCAATTAAGGATTTGATTAAACATTCAAAAACACACTATAATTTGAGGATATCTGTTCAGCAAAACCTGCAGATGTTTAATAGCATTGTTTGAGATCGTTAATAGCATTGTTTGAGAGTCTGTCTTTAGTCTTTCCACAAAACACGTGAATATACGTAATTGAAGACTATTTTAAAACATATGTCGTCTGTTGTTGTCAGGTATGTCATTGAAACTACAGTGGGCGTGATGTTGCACCAACTCTGTCAGGTAAGAAGAATGAGCCAAAACTCAAACGTCTCCATTTAGGCTTAATCATCAATCAGGTTTGATCATGACATCAGGAAGTATATTTATATTCGAAGGAAGAAATGTATCCTCTGGGGCTCGATTTATTTGACATATAAAGACAAATGAACCGGATTGTATGCAAATTAAAAGCATGAAAATCCAATACAAGGACATTTTAAAAACACACATTTGGCTTTAAGAAATATGAGTTGAATTAATGAGAACGTGTAATTCACACAATGATTGTATGAATTGAAGAGACAGTCTGTCATCGATTTCACTGATCTCCCTCAGACACGACTTCCCTTCAGAAGACAAACAGAAACGTTATGATTTCTCTGCTTATATAATATTTCCTGGAAACGCAGAGAAATAATTAACAAAGTGCAGGGAAAGGTTTCTGGATAATAACCACCGTCTCTGTCTGCTCACCTAAGATAATGACAGCAGAGTCATGTCATTGCTTGACATTCAAACGCTTTTGAAGGTAAGAATCATCAGTCCTTATTAGGGTAAAATAAAGACATAAACTCCGCGAACTCATGCTAAGTTGATTGAAGCCTGGTTTGCTCAAGGCAGATAAATGGATAATTGTCACTTGCGTTTTTGATGCAAATCTGACATTCGTCTTACCCCTAAGAATACTAAATCATAATCCTTTTTATTTTTAATACCTTTTTCAAAAATCTCGTTTTTTTTAAGAAGAGTGTTGCATGACTTGAGTATGAAAAGCCTTTCAGATGCTTTTACCATATCAGTCTACCGCGGGCTATTTGATTGGGAATAGCCTGGACACCATGGATTCACACGGCTTCCTTTTTACGGTCTGGCCCATGGCACCTTGCAGCATTAAGTATTTAGGGGCTAGTAAAATATGGCTCCCCCTCTATGGACTGCCATCCCCTGGGAAGATGATCAATTTCACAGGCTGGCAAATGCCTCTGAGGAGAAGGCTGATGGATTTGGCAGATCTGATGGTTTCTTCAAAGACACAGTGGAGAGAAATGATTTACGGCATCCCTGCCATTAGCTGGTCAGTAGCGAAGACAGCTCATATGGCATGAGCTAGTCAAGGCTCTATTTCTGGCCCAGTAATGGCCGACTGTGAAGACGAGCCTCACAAAGCCATGTAGCTGCACATAGTATGGTGGAATATATTCATGATAACATTTTTTGGGCTGAGGGAGGATTTGAAATGCCATTTGTGTTCAGCCGCCCTTCTTATGAAACCTCAATAATCAGAATTCTTGGGTTCAGAGAGGTCAATGGTGTTTACTCATCATCATCATATATATTCCCTATCTATCTCCTTGCATTTTGCTGTTCCCTGCAGTGTAATGATATCATGATGATGACTATTCCATAACATTACGGAAGGGTTAGTCAGCTAAAGTGCAAAGATCATTGATTAAATCAAATTGTATTTGTCACATGCTTTGTAAAACAACAGGTCCAGACTAACAGTGAAATGTGTACTTATATAGCTTCCCAACAATGCAGACAAAAATATAGAAAACAAATCACAACACTAGGAATAAATACACAATGAGTAACAATAACTTTGCTGCTTAAACGGATACCAGTACCGAGTCGATGTGCAGGGGTACGAGGTATTTGAGGTAGATACAGTATGTACATATAGGTAGGGATAAAGTGACTAGGCAACAGGATAGATAATAAACAGTAGCAGCAGCGTATGTGATGAGTCAAAAGAGTTACTGCAAAGTGGGTCAATGCAGATCGACCGGGTAGCTATTTGGTAGTCTTATGGCTTGAGGGTAAAAGCTGTTCAGGTTTCTATTGGTTCCAGACTTGGAGCATTGGTACCACTTGCTCAGCTGGGTTCTAAGGAGGGAGGATAGAAATAAGTCAAACCTTGGAAAATAACGATGCAATTCTGTTTTTACTCCTCAAGGGAATCATGAGAGGGGGGGAGGGGGGAGTGGGGAAGAAATCAGTGAAATCAGACCTGATCTTTACCATCCACTGCACCAAGAGGTCAAGTATTGTGAGCTGCGTGGGTGCTACCCTACTGAGGGTCAGCCGAAGGGTCAATCATGCATCTTCTCTGCAAATAGCTCTCTCATTGGCCAGCAATGCGAGGCATGAAGAGGCAGTCAAATCACAGAGTAGCCCATTGTCAATAGAGAGATGTGTGCCAGCTTTGTGACACCATTATCTTTCCATCTCACACAAGATGCGCCACATTATTCATGGTAAAATGAATAGATACTATAGGAGATGCCAAGGGCTCAGGCAGCAGAGGGGTAACTGGGTAAATGTGCTAGACCAGGGTTTGTGATATAGAAGAAATCTTGCTTTATGATTGTTTATGCACCGATACATGCATGATACCCTGTCCCTATAAAAACGATTACATTCTTGTGCAGATTTTATTTTCTCTGATATGTAAATTAACGACAATTCCCCTCTCTATCCCTTTGCAGTGGTATTGTACATGAGCCCTTATGAATGTGAAAAACAACACAAGACAATCTCCAAAGGACTAAATTAAAATGAGCAACAATTCGTTGAGACCTGAGATAATACACTGTGAATGCATAGTAGTCCAGCAGCAAAAAGTGGTCAACAGCTGTTTGGCTGTCCTCTCGCAGGATGCTTGATTTGGATAAACACAGCTGATAAATGCACTGCCTAAGTAGCCAATAATCACAGCTCATAATAACACTGAAACCCACTAGAATAGATGAGAGGCCGCCATTAGTGCTGTGTACCTGGGAGAGGGAGCTGTTGGTGGCTGTGGCTGGAGATATAAACTAGGGCCTGATGGATGAGTACAGTTCAGAGGAGACTGGTGACTTGAAAAAAATTGAGGAGGATGGGAAACCTACGGTGTAGGCGCGGACACGACAAAGTGTGTTTAACAAATTGTCAAACATTAATTATTTTAACCTAAAGCATTTAGTAAAGACATTTATAGTACAATATTATGGGGAATGGGAATGAGAGGGCTACTGACAAAGTGTTGGGAAGGGATCACGGCAGTAATTGAACGAGGGTATGAGGCATGAGTTGAGGTGTTCAGAAGCTTGACTTCAGTGCAGGACAGGGGTTGAGGTGTTCATAGTGCAGGACAGGGGTTGAGGTGTTCATAGTGCAGGACAGGGGTTGAGGTGTTCATAGTGCAGGACAGGGGTTGAGGTGTTCATAGTGCAGGACAGGGGTTGAGGTGTTCGTAGTGCAGGACAGGGGTTGAGGTGTTCATAGTGCAGGACAGGGGTTGAGGTGTTCATAGTGCAGGACAGGGGTTGAGGTGTTTGTAGTGAAGGACAGGGGTTGAGGTGTTCATAGTGCAGGACAGGGGTTGAGGTGTTCATAGTGCAGGACAGGGGTTGAGGTGTTCGTAGTGCAGGACAGGGGTTGAGGTGTTCATAGTGCAGGACAGGGGTTGAGGTGTTCATAGTGCAGGACAGGGGTTGAGGTGTTTGTAGTGAAGGACAGGGGTTGAGGTGTTCATAGTGCAGGACAGGGGTTGAGGTGTTTGTAGTGAAGGACAGGGGTTGAGGTGTTCATAGTGCAGGACAGGGGTTGAGGTGTTCGTAGTGCAGGACAGGGGTTGAGGTGTTCATAGTGCAGGACAGGGGTTGAGGTGTTCATAGTGCAAGACAGGGGTTGAGGTGTTTGTAGTGCAGGACAGGGGTTGAGGTGTTCATAGTGCAGGACAGGCTCCTCATGGGTGGATGGTGTTGGAGAAGAGCGCAACTCCTCCATTGAGGGCAGGATTGGACTGGGAAGACAAAGAACTATAGCACAATACACTACACAGTTAGACAAAAGAGCTAAGAATGAGTTTGCCCAAGCAAGGAGTAAATCATTTATGTTTGATAATGCGATTGTGTTTGTGTATTAGATTGACTCAACATATAGTAATGAGAGAAAATTGACAGGTCTACTCACAGTGCTTGGAGAGGAAACATTCAATGTGCCAGTGGATGACCAGGCACATGAGACATGGCTGCAGTTCATGTCAGGAGAGAGTTGACAATGGTAGTGGAGTGGAGAGGTCATGACCTCTAATAAGGGAAGTTAGATATCTCAGAATTCACAAAGTCAAACACAGCATCTCGCCCACTTGACAAGAAATGTTCCTGAACAATGCCCTGATCTTCCACATACCTGACAACTGCGAGCAGACTGGTGGGACCATAGGTCCCAGAGTGGTGGGGCAATTTTTTCCCCATGGGTCCCAGAGTTGTTCCTTATCTGGTAAGCTAACCAGGACAACTCTGGACCCTATAGGGTATGAGAGTTATTTCATCAGTTGTAAAAAAAAACAACGTTTTTCTCATCAGATCACATGGTTAAAAAAAATAGAAATCAAGGTCTGGAGATGACAACCTTGTCAAATTGCAGCAACCTTATACTTGTTCATATGAATTATATTTAGACTAGGCTAACAGGTGGGTTTCCTCTACCCAGACATAGAGACAACAACTGATAGACAATAGAACCCACATGGCTGAGCTTGCTTTATGCACATCTGCATCATGCAGGCCTGTGCAACTATTATTTTGAGTGATTCATTCCAGTTAATAATTTTGAATTTAAAAGTTTTAGGCAGCCTAGCCAGCCCATGTTTGTATATAAACCAAATTTGATCCCATTCACATTTTCTCCTGACAAACAAATGGACCATAAATGCATAACGTTACCAATTTTATTACCCTGGCCAGATGGACAGGGCGCATTAGCTGTATGCAGCTGCTATTGTTAGTGGCCTAAAGGTGATCAGACTGAAAAATCAGCTCGTTTTCATCCCATACAGCATGTCAGATCTCTAATGTTTGGGTGTAGTCTAGGCTGCTGCAACATTTATGTAATGAGTTTTTGTTTGTGTCTGCCCGGAGTGATTATGTTTTATCACCTTTCTAAATCACCTTTGTAAATAAATACTGGAGGGAAGTAAAAAGCCTACTTAAGCTCGCGCCCCAAAAAATGCACTAAATCAAACTCTCTTTTTAATCTCACATTTAATGGATGAATAATTCTGAATTGATTTCGACATCCCAGATAAGACAGTAGAAACTTCCACATGTCCAGCAAGTAAAGCATCGTACAATTACCTCTGCAAGCTCTTTGTAAACTCATCAAAAAAATAAACGTCCTCTCACTGTCAATATTTGTATGAACATAACAAGAATCAACAACTGAGACATAAACTGAACAAGTTCCACAGACATGTGACTAACAGAAATGGAATAATGTGTCCCTGAACAAAGGGGGGGTCAAATCAAAAGTAACAGTCAGTATCTGGTGTGGCCACCAGCTGCATTAAGTACTGCAGTGTGTCTCCTCCTCATGTACTGCACCAGATTTGCCAGTTCTTGCTGTGAGATGTTACCCCACTCTTCCACCAAGGCACCTGCAAGTTCCCAGACATTTCTGGGGGGAATGGCCCTAGCCCTCACCCTCCCATCCAACAGGTCCCAGATGTGCACAATGGGATTGAGATCCGGGCTCTTCGCAGGCCATGGCAGAACACTGACATTCCTGTCTTGCAGGAAATCATGCACAGAACGAGCAGTATGGCTGGTGGCATTGTCATGCTGGAGGGTCATGTCAGGATGAGCCTGCAGAAAGAATAACACACAAGGGAGAAGGATGTCTTCCCCGTAACGCACAGCGTGGAGATTGCCTGCAATGACAACAAGTTCAGTCCGGCGATGCTGTGACACACCGCCCCAGACTACAGACGCTCCACCTCCAAATCGATCCCACTCCAGAGTACAGGCCTCGGTGTAATGCTTATTCCTTCAACGATAAACACGAATCCGACCATCACCCCTGGTGAGACAAAACCGCGACTCGTCAGTGACGAGCACTTTTTGCCAGTCTTGTCTGGTCCAGCGACAGTGGGTTTGTGCCCACAGGAGACGTTGTTGCCGGTGATGTCTGGTGAGGACCTGCCTTACAACAGGCCTACAAGCCCTCAGTCCAGGCTCACTCAGCCTGAGCACTGATGGAGGGATTGTGCATTCCTTGTGTAACTCGGTCAGTTGTTGCTGCCATCCTGTACCTGTCCCGCAGGTGTGATGTTCGGATGTACCGATCCTGTGCAGGTGTTGTTACACGTGGTTTGCCACTGTGAGGATGATTAACTGTCCATCCTGTCTCCCTGTAGCGCTGTCTTAGGCGTCTCACAGTACGGAAATGGCAATTTATTGCCCTGGCCACATCTGCAGTCCTCATGCCTCTTTGCAGCATGCCTAAGGCACGTTCACGCAGATGAGCAGGGACCCTGGGATTCTTTCTTTTGCTGTTTTTCAGAGTCGGTAGAAAGGCCTCTTTAGTGTCTTAAGTTTTCATAACTGTGACCTTAATTGCCTACCATCTGTAAGCTGTTAGTGTCTTAACGACCGTTCCACAGGTGCATGTTCATTAATTGTTTATGGTTTATTGAAAAAGCATGGGAAACAGTATCTAAACCCTTTACAATGAAGATCAGTGAAGTTATTTGGATTTTTACTAATTATCTTTGAAAGACATGGTCCTGAAAAAGGGGCGTTTCTTTTTTTGATGAGTTCAGTTGCATTTGTTGGCTGAACTCTCTCTCTCTCATCGTGACCCTTAGTAAAAAGCCAACTCTTGCCGATAAGCCGCTTGTGACCCTGTATCTTCTTACCTTCTCATCGTGTTGCGCCGTTTGAACATGCGGTCGTTCGTCCATTAGATGTTCGATGAGGCTTTTCCCAAGAAGCTTGAATCTGATGTGGCCAGTGAAAGGGATTCTTCAACAAAAAATCCACCTCATTGTTGTTTGCATTTGCTAGCCATTCTGGAGGAGAAAACTGTGCTCTGGTGGCTAGCTAACGCTAGCACTTGCTACTAAAGTTAATTGCACTAACTCAACACAAAAATAAAGTCCTATAAGCGAGAAAACAAAAAAATTATCTACCTCCTCCGTCTCCTGTAGTTTGAAGAAACTAGTTTGAATTGAATAATATCCTAAAAATGCTCAACTATCATTCTTCACTCTCAATCTCTATCCGATATGTCACCAACTCACCAAGCTTCTCAACACGTAGAACCCCCATAATGCTCTGTGGCACAACCACAATACACCACACTAAGTTAGTTCTCTGTTTCTAATCCTATGATTGGATGGACAACATGTTAGTTCATATTACAAAAGCTTTGATTGGTTGGAGGACGTCCTCCGGGAAGTGGTCATAATTGCCGTGTAGATCTATGAAAGGGGGTAAGGCATATGAGCCTCCAAGGTTTTGTATTGAAGTCAATGTAGCCAGAGGAAGAGGGGGAATAGTTGTCCTCCAGCTACACAATGGTGCTAGACTAGAGTGTGTTGTTGAGCCTACTGTAGACTTTCATAGCAAAACAGTGTGTTTTAATCAGGTATTTGGTGACGTGAACATATTTAGTATAGTTTTATCTAAAAAGGAAAATGTTTTATTGTTTCATATTTTTTTCTGGACTTCCTGATTGGCAACAACACCTGCTCCACACTGACTCTTAACTTAACTGACTGTGTGGCTTTGCACGACACCAGCTCCATCATCAAGTTTGCTGACGACACCACAGTTGTAGGCCTTATAACCAACAATGACGTGTCAGGCTATAGGGAGGAGGTAAGCAAACTGGCATTGTGTTGCCAGGACAACAAACTCTCCCTCAATGTCAGCAAAACAAAGGAATTTATTGTTGACATCAGGAAGCCGAGGAGGGAACATGCCCTGAGACTGCAGTAGAGAGAATCAGCAGTTTTAAGTTCCTCAACGTTCACATCACTGAGGACTTGTCATAGACCAACACCACCACTCGTGTCAAGAGGGTGAAACAGCATCTCTACTTCCTAAGGCGTCTGAAGAAATTCGGCATGCCAACCCGGGTCCTCTCAAAATAAGAGAGTTTCCTGACCAGTTGCATCACGGCCTGGTACGGGAATTGCTCTGTCCACGACCTCAAGGCCTTCCAGCAGGCGGTGAAGACGGCCCAGTAAATCACTGGGAACGTGCTCCCACCAGTCAATGACATCTACTCGAACGGTGCCTGAGGAAGGCCCGCAGCATCATCAAGGACCCCACACAGGGCGACCACAAGCTGTTCTCTCCCTTACCGTCGGGTAGACAGTATCGGGGCATGAGGTCTGATACCAACAGGCTCAGTGACCATTTCTATAGTATCTACAAAGCCATCAGACTGCTAAACACTTTAACTGGACTGACCAACTGCTCTGATTCTCTACACCTTAGCACACATGCACTCACTCACACACACACTCACACACACACACACACACACACACACACACACACACACACACACACACACACACACACACACACACACACACACACACACACACACACACACACACACACACACACACACACACACAAACACACACACACAACTGCTGCTACCAGACTCTTATTATGATGGCTAAAGACCAGTCAATGCCATGAGCCCACCCTCCATGGGTGTCTCTAATGGGGCCACTATTGATCGAGGCCCAGTACTCTCCCCATGGGTTAATGGGAAAGACTTGGGGGGGAAAGAAAGACAGGGCTCTGTTTTGTTCCTGGAAAGTGTACTGAGTAGTTGCTGTGCCTTAGACACATTGTATTTTCCATCTCACAGATCGATTCCCAGTTGATAAACCAACAACGTAGAGAGTATTTAAAATGGCACCTTGCAACAGAACTCTTGTCGGACTTGTACGAATATTGAGAATTTATGTTGAAGGAACTTATGATACATGAAGTAAGCTGCTCTCTATTTGGCGTATTGCCCCTGTTGGAAAATCTGCTTACAGCTGTAGCCTCGATGATGTATGGAGTACATGGTCCCTAATAACCTTGGTGGGGTGTTATTCAATGTAAAATAGGTTAGCTCCCAGTCACCTTTGCCAGTGAAGTTTGGTATGTGGTGCAAAGGGTCATGGGAAGTCGAAATCCCACCAACATCCATCATGCCCCGATTCCAGCTTGATCAGCCCTCCAGGGTTAATGGGAGAGATGTGGGGTGCCACTGATATTTCTGATATGACTTAGATGAGTGTAAATCATTCTTCAGTTAGGGAACTGTCTGGAAAAGGATCTAAATCAACTTATGGCAATTCACCCTGACCTAAATGGAGAATTTCTTCGGAAGGTTCTTTTCTCCCTAGCACTGAGAATGTTCCCGTGTAGATTTTGGGCTGTACTCAAAGGTTGTATGATCTGAGATGTCGGTTGTGGAGATGTGTTTCCCGTCTACTTCCTCGTCTTCCTCAACCAGTTTGTAGGCAGTTGATTTCTATATGAGTTACAGTTCATATAAGGAAACCAGTCAATTTATATATATTTATTAGGCCCTAATCTATGGATTTCACATGACTGGGAATAGATATGCATTTGTTGGTCACAGATACCTTAAGAATAAGTTAGGGGCATGGATCAGTTAACCAGTCAGCATCTGGTGTGACCACCATTTGTCTCATGCAGCACAACACATCTCGTTTGCGTAGAGTTAATCAGCCTGTTGATTGTGGTATGTGGAATGTTGTCCCACTCCTTTTCAATGGCTGTGTGAAGTTGCTGGATAGTGGCGGGAACTGGAACACGCTGTTGTACACTTCAATCCAGAGCCTCCCAAACACTCTCAATGGGTGACATGTCTGGTGAGTATGTAGACAATGGAAAAACTGGGACATTTTCAGCTTCCAGGAATTGTGTACAGATCCTCGCATCATGGGAGCATGCATTATCATGCTGAAACATGAGGTGATGGCGGCAGATTTATGGCACAACAATGGGCCTCAGGATCTCATCTCTGTGGACTCAAATTTCCATCAATAAAATGCAGTTTTGTTCGTTGCCCGTAGCTTATGCCTGCCCATACCATAACCCCAACACAACCATGGGGCACTCTGTTAACAATGTTGACATCAGCAAACCACTTACCTGCCCTGAGATGGTTTCTGATGATTTGTGCAGAAATTCTTAATTTGTGCAAACCCACAGTTTCATCCACTGTCTTTGTGGCTGGTCTCAGCCGATCCCGCAGGTGAAGAAGTTGGATGTGGAGGTCCTGGGCTGGCGTGGTTAAACGTGGTCTGCGGTTTTTAGGCCGGTTGGACATACTGTCAAATGTTCTAAAACGACATTGGAGGCGGCTTATGGTTGAGAAATTAACATTAAATTCTCTGGCAGCATCTCTGGTGGACAGTCCTGCAGTCAGCATGCCAATTGCTCACTCCCTCAAAACTTGATACATCTGTGTCACACCCTGATCTGTTTCACCTGTCTTGTGCTTGCCTCCACCAGGTGTCTCTCATTTTTCCCATTATCCCCTGTGTATTTATACCTGCATTTTCTTGTGCGTTCATCTTGTCTTGTCCGGTTGTACCATCGTGTTTCCCGTTTTTCCTGTTATCAAATATTTGTTTTCTAATCTTCTTGGTTCTGAACTTTCTGCCTGTCCAGACCCGGAGTCTGCCTTCCTTCCGTCCTGTACCTGCCTGACTCTGACCTGGTTTACAAACCACTGCCTACCCTCAACCTGCCTTTTGTCTGCCATATTTGTTATAATAAATATTCAGAGAATCGTACTATTCTTCTCCTGTGTCTGCATGTGGGTCATGTCCTGAGTCGAGATAGTACGAACTGGCCATGACTGACCCAGCAGACTCGGACCAGCTCCACAACTCTGTCTCCTTCAAAGGAGCCGCCATTGGAAGACACAAGGAGTTACTTTAAACCCTTATGGATAGACTCCAGACCTTGGCGGGACACCATGACTACTCTTTCACTGCATTGCTGGAGCAGTAACCCACCCAGACTCTCAGTAATCCCGCTACTAGTGACACTTCTCTCCAGCCTGCCCTGGCTTCCCGAGAACCACGCTTACCTCCTCCGGAGTGCTACGCTGGAGATCCAGGAACCTGCCGGGCATTTCTCTCCCAGTGCTCCCTCATCTTTGAGCTGGGAGCAACAATCCACCGTTTGTCTCAGTCTGGAGGAGTTCATGGCGGAGGGTAGAAAGGTGTTTGATTCTCTGTTATCTGGGAGAGAGGCTGCTCGGAACCTACTTCAACTGCATCAAAACTCCCTTTGTGTGGCAGACTACGCAGTAGACCTTTGCACTTTGGCCACCGAGATTGCCTGGAAACTGGAATCTCTATTCGAAACGTTCCTTATCGGAGGTGGTTAAAGACGAGCTCGCAGCCCGGGAGTTTCCCATGGACCTCGATCGACTCTCTCATACACATACACATACACATACACACAGTCATACACATCAATGGGCGGCTACGGGAACGTAGGAGGGAGAGAAGTTATGTTCTCAGTCACACTCATTCGTCCACGGCTCCCACCTCACCTCCGTGGAATCACGGAAGTCTCCAGCATCTACAACATCGGGAGAATCCGATGTCACCTGAGCAGGTTTGGATTGTCTCCTACTGAACGCTTATGCAGACTCAGCACCAAGAGCTGTGTTGAAGAACAACAGGACAATACATATCTACCAGACCATTCCTGTTGTGGGATGACCAGTCCAAATCTCTCCAGGTGCTTATTGGCACTGAGGCCGACAAGAGCATTATGGACGCTACCCTAGTGTCGGAGCTGGGAATCTCCACACAACCTCTCCCCATTCCTATGGACGTCAGAGCGCTGGATGGGCGCTCTATTGGCAGAGTTACCCACAATACGGTTCCTATTAACCTGCAAGTGTCAGGTAATCACAGTGAGTCTATTCAGTTCCTGCTCATTGAATCTCCTCATGTACCAGTGGTTTTGGGGTTTTCATGGCTCCAGAGGCACAATCCCCTGAACGACTGGGCAACTGGTTCTATCATGGGTTCGAGCCCGTTCTGCCATGCGGGAAGTCGGGACAACCTGCGCGGGACGTCTTCCTGCCAGCTTGGGAGAGGCCTCAGATCTGTCCACAATTCCCACGGAATACCAGAACCTCTGGGAGGTTTTCAACAAGGCCCTAGCTACATCTGTCCCTCCGCATCGCTCCCCCGCCGGTGCAGGGTTCAGCTTTGTGGAGAAGAAGTACAAAACCCTGCACCCGTGTATCAACGTTGGACCTTCGGAATGCCTACCATCTGTTTTGGATACGGGAAGGAGACGATTGGAAGACGGCCTTTAACACGGCTAGAGGGCACCACGAGTACCTTGTTATGCCATTCGGACTGCTCCCAGAGTGTTCCAGGCCCTGTTCAACGATGTGCTCCGTGACATGTTGAACCAGTTCATGTTTGTCTACCTCGACGACATCCTTGTTTTTCCCGTTCATCTCAAGAGCACGTTCTTAGTGTGGACTGACCATAGTATCTCTGCACCGCTAAGCGCCTCAACTCAAGGCAGGCTCGATGGGCCCTATTATTCACTCGGTTCAATTTTACTATATCCTACCGCCCTGGGTTCAGGAATGTGAAGCCTGACACGCTCTCACGCCTGTATAGTCCAATTGCTACACTGTCTAACCCCGAGACCCTCCTCCCTACCTCCTGTCTAGCGGCTGCAGTCATCTGGGGTATATACAGTGCCTTGCGAAAGTATTCGCCCCCTTGAACTTTGCGACCTTTTGCCACATGCAGCAAACTCTCTCCAGAAGTTCAGTGAGGATCTCTGAATGATCCAATGTTGACCGAAATGACTAATGATGATAAATACAATCCACCTGTGTGTAATCAAGTCTCCGTATAAATGCACCTGCACTGTGATAGTCTCAGAGGTCTGTCAAAAGCGCAGAGAGCATCGTGAAGAACAAGGAACACACCAGGCAGGTCCGAGATACTGTTGTGAAGAAGTTTAAAGCCGGATTTGGATACAAAAATATTTCCCAAGCTTGAAACATCCCAAGGAGCACTGTGCAAGCGATAATATTGAAATGGAAGGAGTATCAGACCACTGCAAATCTACCAAGACCTGGCCGTCCCTCTAAACTTTCAGCTCATACAAGGAGAAGACTGATCAGAGATGCAGCCAAGAGGCCCATGATCACTCTGGATGAACTGCAGAGATCTACAGCTGAGGTGGGAGACTCTGTCCATAGGACAACAATCAGTCGTATATTGCACAAATCTGGCCTTTATGGAAGAGTGGCAAGAAGAAAGCCATTTCTTAAAGATATCCATAAAAAGTGTTGTTTAAAGTTTGCCACAAGCCACCTGGGAGACACACCAAACATGTGGAAGAAGGTGCTCTGGTCAGATGAAACCAAAATTGAACTTTTTGGCAACAATGCAAAACGTTATGTTTGGCGTAAAAGCAACACAGCTCATCACCCTGAACACACCATGCCCACTGTCAAACATGGTGGTGGCCGCATCATGGTTTGGGCCTGCTTTTCTTCAGCAGGGACAGGGAAGATGGTTAAAATTGATGGGAAGATGGATGGAGCCAAATACAGGACCATTCTGGAAGAATGGAGTCTGATGGAGTCTGCGAAAGACCTGAGACTGGGACGGAGATTTGTCTTCCAACAAGACAATGATCCAAAACATAAAGCAAAATCTACAATGGAATGGTTCAAAAATAAACATATCCAGGTGTTAGAATGGCCAAGTCAAAGTCCAGACCTGAATCCAATCGAGAATCTGTGGAAAGAACTGAAAACTGCTGTTCACAAATGCTCTCCATCCAACCTCACTGAGCTCGAGCTGTTTTGCAAGGAGGAATGGGAAAAAAATTCAGTCTCTCGATGTGCAAAACTGATAGAGACATACCCCAAGCAACTTACAGCTGTAATTGCAGCAAAAGGTGGCGCTACAAAGTATTAACTTAAGGGGGCTGAATAATTTTGCACGCCCAATTTTTCAGTTTTTGATTTGTTAAGAAAGTTTGAAATATCCAATAAATGTCGTTCCACTTCATGATTGTGTCCCACTTGTTGTTGATTCTTCACAAAAAAATACAGTTTTATATCTTTATGTTTGAAGCCTGAAATGTGGCAAAAGGTCGCAAAGTTCAAGGGGGCTGAATACTTTCGCAAGGCACCGTATAGTACAGGGGTGGGGAAGGGGGGCCCAGCTAACTAGATGTTTGTCCAGGACTCTGCTCGTTCCCTGGTACTGGAACGGACACATTCCTCTAGACTGACCTGCCATCCTGGCTCCCGTCGGACCCTGGCTTTCATCCGACAACGTTTTTGGTGGCCCACCATGGTTCCTGACATCTCCACATTTGTCGCCGCCTGCAATGTACCCAGAATAAGACTCCACGGCCAGCTCCAGCTGGCCTCTTTCAACCACTCCCTGTTCCTCACCGCCCCTGGTGCCACATATCCTTGGACTTCGTCACTGGTCTCCCTCTGTCAGATGGCAACACCACTATCCTTACAGTGGTGGATAGGTATTCCAAAGCTGCCCATTTAATTCTCCTTCCTAAGGTACCCTCAGCCAAGCAGACGGCCCAACACATGGTGCAGCACGTCTTTCAGATCCACGGACTTCTGGTCAACATGGTCTCTGATCGCGGTAATCTTCCCGGTTCTGACCTTTCTGCCTGAACTGACCCTGAGCCTGCCTGTCATCCTGTAACTGCCTGACTCTGATCTGGTTGATGAACCACTGCCTGCCCTCCAACTGCCTTTTGCCTGCCCCTTTTGTTATAATAAATATTCTGAGAATCATACTATTCGCCTCCTGTGTCTGCATCTGAGTCTTATCCTGAGTCATGACAATATCTGGCATTGTGTTGTGTGACAAGACTGCACATTTTAGAGTGGCCTTTTATTGTCCCCAGCACAAGGTGCACCTATGCAATTATCATGCTGTTTAAAACTTCGTATGGCTGCAGGGGCAGTATTGAGTAGCTTGGATGAAAGGTGCCCAGAGGAGCCCAGAGTAAACGGCCTGCTCCTCAGTCACAGTTGCTAATATATGCATATAATTATTAGTATTGGATAGAAAACACGCTGAAGTTTCTAAAACTGTTTGAATGATGTCTGTGAGTATAACATATGTCATAACGTATGTCAGAACTCATATATCAGGCAGAAACCTGAGAAGAAATCCAAACAGGAAGTGGGAAATCTGAGGTTGGTCGATTTTCAACTCAGCCCCTATTGAATACACAGTGGGATATGGATAAAGTTGCTTCCTAGGGCACTTCCTAGGGCTTCCACTAGATGTCAACCGTCTTTAGAAACTTGAATGAGGCTTCTACTGTGTTGTGGAGCCGGATGGGAGCTCTTTGAGTCAGTGGTCTGGCAGAGAGCAAGGTCCGGATCACACGCATTTCACATGATAGCGACCTGCGTTCCATGGCTTCTCTACAGACATAGGAATTCTCCGGTTGGAATGTTATTGAAGATTTATGATAACAACATCCTAAAGAATGATTCTAGATTTAGTTTGACAAGTTTCTTCGACCTGTAATATAACTTTTTGAAGTTTTCGTCCGACGTTCGGCTGGACCTGCACGAGCGTTTGGATTTGTGTACTAAACGCGCTAACAAAAGTAACTACTTGGACAAATCAAGCATTTATTGTGGAACTGTGATTCCTTGGAGTATATTATAATGAAGATCATCAAAGGTAAGGGAATATTTATAATGTGATTTCTGATTTCTGTTGACTCCAACATGATGAAGAAAAAATAAAATTCTGAGCGCTGTCTCAGATTATTGCATGGTTTTTGCTTTTTCGGTAAAGTTTTTTTGAAATCTGATACAGCGGTTGCATTAAGGAGAGGTATATCTATATTTCCATGTCTAAGAATTGTATTTTCTGTCAAATGATGTGGCTCTCTGCAATATCACAGGATGTTTTGGAACTAGTGAACGTAACTCACCAATGTATACTGAGATTGTTTTATTTATAAATATGCACTTTATCGAACAAAACATACATGTATTGTGTAACATGAAGTCCTATGAGTGTCATCTGATGAAGATCATCAAAGGTTAGTGATTACTTTTATCTCTATTTGTGCTTTTTGTGACTACTCTCTTTGGCTGGAAAAATGGCTGGGTTTTTCTGTGAGTTGGTGGTCACCTAACATAATCGTTTGTGGTGCTTTTGCTGTAAAGCCTTTTTCAAATTGGACACTGTGGTGGGATTAACAAGATTACCTTTAAAACGGTATAAGATACATGTATGTTTGAGGAATTTTAATTATGAGAATTCTGTTGTTTTGAATTTTGCTCTCTGCACTTTCACTGGCTGTTGTCATATTGATCCCGTTAACAGGATTGCAGCCCTAAGAAGTTTTAACCTGTTAGTGATCCCTTCGCACGCCAATCCCTTTAGCGGGATAGATTTGACAACATCCAGTGAAATGCCTGCCCCTTTCGGTCATATTACTCCTGTGCTAGCCTCCCTACACTGGCTTCCTGTTAAGGCAAGGGCTGATTTCAAGGTTTTACTGCTAACCTACAAAGCATTACATGGGCTTGCTCCTACCTATCTTTCCGATTTGGTCCTGCCGTACATACCTACACGTACGCTACGGTCACAAGACGCAGGCCTCCTAATTGTCCCTAGAATTTCTAAGCAAACAGCTGGAGGCAGGGCTTTCTCCTATAGAGCTCCATTTTTATGGAATGGTCTTATTTTCCCCCATAATTTGCAAATAAATTCATTAAAAATCCTACAATGTGATTTTCTGGATTTTTTTTCTCATTTTGTCTGTCATAGTTGAAGTGTACCTATGATGAAAAGTACAGGCCTCTCTCGTCTTTTTAAGTGGGAGAACTTGCACAGTTGGTGGCTGACTAAATACTTTTTTGCCCCACTGTATATGCATATCCTAGCTTCTGGGCCTGAGTAGCAGGCAGTTTACTTTGAGCACGCTTTTCATCCAGGCATCAAAATACTACCCACTATCCCTAAGAAGTTGTTAATCAGCTTCTTGATATGCCATATCTGTCAGGTGGATGGATTATTTTGATAAAGGAGAAATTCTCATCAACAGGGATGTAAAGAAATGAATGAACAACATTTGGGAGAAATAAGCTTTTTGTGCACGTGGAACATTTCCGTGACCTTTTGTTTCAGCTCAACACTTTACATGCTGCATTTATATTTTTGTTCAGTGTAAATGTGCGTTTTGGGAAACAACCTGTGTCTTACTTTTTGGGGAGAATGCCTCTAGTTTACATAATTCATTACTTCTCTCGTTTATGCAGATTCACTGATTACCAAGCTTAACCTCCTGGTCTCCATTCAACAGTAATTGTTAACAAGAAATGTAACTTTTATTTACAATTGCTTATTTCATTTCCTTGACGAACTCAGCTGTCAGCTGCAGCAGCAGCACACATCTGCAGACAGAGAATTGGGTGGAGGGAGGGAGAGAGCTAAGCTAAGCCGAAACAGAGATGCCTTTGAATATTATCAAATACATCCATTTCCCCCCATATACTTGTAGAGCTGAATGGTTGTGTGGGGGGACTTCGAGAATAAACTCACACATGAATCACTGAAGAACAAGACAAACAACAGGTCCCCCTTGAGTGCTAAAACAATTATCTCTAAAGATAACGGAAGAATTTGAGGTTGGAGTTCAGAGGCTGGTCGTTTTGTACAAGGACATCATTAGTGTTGTTGCTGATACACATGCAGTAACCCATATTTCAGTTGTCTGACATTGGATATACATGGGGAACAATTACAGGGCAGAAAATGAGAGGATTAGTGGATTCCTTCCAGCAGGGTTCAATTAGATCCAGTTTGACAGTCACAACACCATGTAGTCCTGCTCTCCAGACGTCTTTCGCGAGATAGGTGGCACAAAGACACCCTTGTGGAATACGATTTCTTAGCAATATATTACTTGGAAAATGATTTGGAACCAGTGAGAAATGATACATCTGATCACTTGGCTTTGAGAAAGCCGAAAAGAAGTGTGACTTACACAAGGTTCAAGTGATGATTCTCAGATTTCCTATTTCATGATTTCCATATACAGCATAAGGATATTTGTTATTCTGATTTAGTAAACTATGTTTTTCAAAATACCAATCAATGAAACCCATAACTTCCCAAACAAAGATTCAGAGTGAAGAGAAGCGATCTTGAGGTGATGACAAATGCAGGACTCACATATGTCCTGGACTACAGGAAATGCATCAACGGGGCTGCAGTGGAGCAGGTTGAGAGCTTTCAAGATCAAATCCTGAAAAGGTTCTACAGCTGTACCATTGAGAGCATCTTGACTGGCTGCATCACTGCTTGGTATGGCAATAGCACCGCCTACGATCGCATGGTGTTACAGAGAGTGGTGCGGAGAGCCCAGTACATCACTGGGTCCAAGCTCCCTGCCATCCAGGACCTCCATATCAGGCGGTGTGAAAGGAAGGCCCGGAAAATCATTGAACACTCCAGCTAGCCAAGACCTCGACTGTTCTCTCTGCTTCCGCACGGCAAGCGGTACCGGTGCATCAAGTCTGACACCAAAAGGACCCTGAGCAGCATTCTATCCCCAAGCCATTAGACGGCTAAATAGCAAACAGAATGGCTACATGGACTGTCTCTATGCACACTCACAGGACTCTACACACTCACACACACTGACATTAGAACACACACACACATTTATACGGACTCTACACACACGCACACACACATACAATCATCATATAAGCTGCTGCTACTCTGTTTATTATATCCTGATGCCTAGTCACTTTACCCCAGGGACAGTTGAAGTCAGAAGTTTACATACACCTTTGCCAAATACATTGAAACTCAATTCTTCATAATTCTTTTCATTTAATCCTAGTAAAAAATCCCTGTCTTAGGTCAGTTAGAATCACCACTTTATTTTAAGAATGTGAAATGTCAGAATAATAGTAGAGAGAATGATTCACATCAGCTTTAATTTCTTTCATCACATTCCCAGTGGTTCAGAACATTACATACACTCAATTGGTATTTGATTGCGTTGCCTTTAAATGGTTTAGCTTGGGTCAAATGTTTCAGGTAGCCTTCCACAAGCTTCCCACAATAAGTTGGGTGAATTTTGGCCCATTCCTCCCGACAGAGCTGGTGTAACTGAATCAGGTTTGTAGGCCTCCTTGCTCACACACGCTTTTTCAGTTCTGCCCATACATTTTCTATGGGATTGAGGTCAGGGCTTTGTGATGCCCACTCCAAAACCTTGACTTTGTTGTCCTTAAGCCATTTTGCCACAACTTTGGAAGTATGCTTGGGGTCATTGTCCACTTGGAAGACCCATTTGCGACCAAGCTTTAACTTCCTGACTGATGTCTTGAGATGTTGCTTCAATATAGCCACATCATTTTCCCCCCTCATGATGCCATCTATTTTGTGAAGTGCATCAGTCCCTCCTACAGCAAAGCACCCCCACAACATGATGCTGTCACCCCCGTGCTTCACGGTTGGGATAGTGTTCTTCGGCTTGCAAGCCTCCCACTTTTTCCTCCAAACATAACGATGGTCATTAAGGCCAAACAGTTCTATTTTTGTTTCATCAGACCAGAGGACATTTCTCCAAAAAGTACGATCTTTGTCCCCATGTGCCGTTGCTGGCTTTTGGAGCAGTGGCTTTTTCCTTGCCGATATAGGACTCGTTTTACTGTGGATACTTTTGTACCTGTTTCCTCCAGCATCTCCACAATGTCCTTAGCTGTTGTTCTGGGATTGATTTGCACTTTTTGCACCAAAGTACGTTCATATCTAGGAGACAGAACACGTCTCTTCCCTGAGCGGTGTGACGGCTGCGCGGTCCCATGGTGTTTATACTTACGTACTATTGTTTGTACAGGTGAACGTGGTACTTTCAGGCATTTGGAAATTGCTCCCAAGGATGAACCAGACTTGTGGAGGTCTACAATTTTTTCTCTGAGGTCTTGGCTGATTTCCCCATGATGTCAAGCAAAGAGGCACTGAGTTTGAAGGGAGGCCTTGAAATACATCCACAGGTACATCTCTAATCGACTCAAATGATGTCAATTAGCCTATCAGAAGCTTCTAAAGCCATGACATCATTTTCTGGAATTTTCCAAGCTGTTTAATGGCACAGTCAACTTAGTGTATGTAAACTTCTGACCCACTGGAATTGTGATACAGTGAATTATAAGTGAAATAATCTGTCTGTCAACAATTGGTGGAAAAATGACTTGTGTCATGCACAAAGTAGATGTCCTAACCGACTTCCCAAAACTATACTTTGTTAACTAGAAATTTCGACTTCAACTATAGTTATCTACCTCTATTGATCCAGTATCCCTGCAAATTGTAAATGTGGTATTGGAACTGATCCTGTAGATAGCTTGTTATGTACTTCTTATTAGTTTTTCTCGTGTGTTGTTGTTCTACCTTGTGTTATTTTTAGTCTTACATTGTTATTGATTACTGCATTGTTGTGTTTGGAGCTGTATAGTACTTCTGCACGTGACGTTAAAACTTGAAAGTTGGAGTGTGAATGTAATCATTCAACAGCCATTCATTTTTAAGTTGATGTTTTTCCTGGCTTTTATTTTATAGCATTTTCAACTGAAATAAACCAATGCACTACAAAATGGGTAGATAAAAATAAATCTCTGTTTCCACATTTGACAACTGAATGGAAATGGGAGAGGGGAAGACAACCCATTTCAATTCACAAATATTGTTTCTATCGACATGTAATATCACCTCCAAAGAAAGGGACATGATTGATGCAGTCTAAACATGGGGGGGGGGGGGGGGGGGGGGGGTAGGGTCTTATCTGATATATGTGTCACACCATCAGAACAGTTGAGAAATGGCTGCAATTAGCACAATGTCATATTCCAAGGTGAGAGGTAATTTGCATGATTGATAGGTGGAGTCGTTGACAAAAGGATCCTCCAAATATTATTCTCCCATAAGGCTTTGCAGTTGATGATCGGAGAGTGAGCGCTGTTATGTCTCATACTGTAATAGCTATCAAGATGTATTCAGTTGATAAATCTCACTTTGTCCCATCTTCAGGCTAGTATATTCCCATGTCCCATACGCAAATTGCCTAGCCCTAAATAACTGTATACGGTCATATGAAAGACCGAAGAGCAATTCGGGAACAGGAAAGAGAAACTTCAGACGCTCAATCTTCCCCAGTTCATCACACCGTTTGGACCGCTTTCCATGACCTGTGTTCCACCCAAAGTAAATCCTCAATTATTTTGTCGTTGCAGATTTGCGTAATGATTACTGTATTCCCTAGCACCCACGCGCTCCACCTGTGTTATGATGGTTTATGATGCGGTGAAGGAGTGGTGGAAGCTACAGCAAGCAGCTTATTTATATTATTATTACATTGAGCGATAGATAGAAGTGTTGGATCCGATTTAAAGTGACACTTCCTCCTTTTACTTGAGGAGCTGGGAAGGGTAAGTAGCATTGACTCTCAGTGGAAGGATGCTGTCAAACCCTTTGTCAGACTTTTTTTTTTTTTAATATGAGGTCGCTCCAACAGTGGAGGCAAGATCAATTGTATTCATGTCATTTCTGCTGACGCAGGCTGTCTTGTAGCAGGTCACTCCACTCACTCCAGCTGTCACCACACACTAACTCAGCCATGTGGCTGCTCCTCTGATCTCATACCCATTTCTCCCCTGTTGCTTCTGATTTGTCGAACACAACTTTCCCTGTCGCTGACAAAGACTTTTCCTCATGACACAGACGATAAAAGGAATTTTAAAAGCAAGACGGAATCAGGTCCAATTAATACATTCTTTCAATAACTTTTTAGTAGGAGGCTCTTCCTGCTGTGTAGTTTCCCTTAAAACATAGTGGAATTGAGTGAATTTCAACTGCACCTTTTACGTCACTTAGGAGGATTACTGCTATAGCATTTGATGTACTTATACATCTATATGAAATCTTATGTTCCCTTCCATCCACACGGAGCATTTCAAAGGTACAGTATGACCACATGGACAATCTGAATCCTCTGATTACACGAGTATCAAGGGAGCATAACAAATCAATGGAGACGTTTGCCGTCTCTGATGATTGGGATATGCTGATTGGGATATTGGAACGGGTGAGCTCCCCCTGCATTAGTCTATCCCCTTGTCAATACAGATTTCTTCTGATGAGGAAAAGCGATCAGCTATATGAAAAATGCAGGAAACTAGCTAAAGAGATGGCTTTAGCTCTAGGTTCAAAGTGCAGTATACAAGCCCTGGTAAATGCGTCAAACACCCAGAAGAATAACAGCACATCTGTTTTGCATTACATGTCTTCTAGGCCTGTCTAGAGCAAATTCATTTTTAAAGAGAACACATTACGGTGAGCTTGATCGGTATGCAACGCGGCATCCCAGAATGCAATCTGCTGATCTCTGTGCTATTTCTGTGTTTCACTGTGTGTAAAGATTACTATCTTCCTGAAGGGACACAGTCTTTTGTTTGCTGACTGCAGGTCAGTGGCAGTATTGAGTGGAAAATGTTTGCATGTAGAGTAAATCGAATAATTCTGGTAATTCTTGAGGTCAATGCCTGGAGAAGTTCCCACTTCCATGTTAGATCGGATCGAAAAACATTTTTGTGAAAAATCAATGAATTTTCATTTGCTAACAGGATTCCATAACTGCAAATCACTGGAACTTGCAGTGTGAGTGTGTGTGTGTGTGTGTGTGTGAGAGAGAGAGTGAGAGAGAGAGAGAGAGAGAGAGAGAAATAGGGAGAAAGAGAGAAGCAGGTGAAATATAGCCACAGACCAGACCTTTTTCTACTTAACACGATAGAATCCAGATCAGGTCATTTATTAATTCTCACACTTTCCTAAACTTTATTTTCCTGTAGCCTAAGTTAATGCACGTGGATTGAATGGATTCTTGCCAAAGAGTCTGTCTGTGATATGGTAAAGGGGAACCCATGTCATTTATACTGAAAGACCTTCATTGGATACACACAGTTTGTTCTGGATACAGATGCTAATTGCATTTTAATGTGTCATTAAAAATAAACCCATAAATCAACTAGTAGCAGTGTAATTGGGGTTTAGAGATTTAATGGACCCTTAGGAGACATAATCCCACTTTCAGAGGAGTGGTGAGCACAGAGGAGAGCTGGATTTCAGGGCAAACACAGATAAATAGGCCGTTTTTCAGTGCGACCACAAATATGTCCAATGGTGCTATTCAGTTCTGAGGCCTTTGTGTAGCCAGGACATGACTGAAATACGGTGGAGGGGATCCAGAATATAAGACTGATTCCTAGGTTCAAAATTGCACACAGGCAAATGAAGACGTGCCAGCGCACAAGGTACCGACAAGTCAAATGTAAACGATATAGCTACACACGCAAGTACACAAACACAAAGCCAGACAGCAACTGTAGGAAAGTAAAATGTTGGATATGAATAATAATTGTAAAAAAAAAAAGCTTAGCCAGAAATCTTCCTATCAGATGTAGTAGCGCTGATCTGTTGTTTTAACCGAATTGGAGGGATATAAGTTGGATCATTGTTGGGGCTGAGCCGACACCGTTGAGGAATGAACAATTGTGCTAAGATATTCCATGCATTTTACACTGCCGTCAAAGTGATGTGAAGGGGAATGAAAAGCCTTGCCGTGCAAACAGTCTACGACTCACAGGCGAGGAATGCAGAAGGCTGTTGGACTCTGCAGGAGACGCTATCATTATGTGAGTGCATATTACTATTCACCCTGTGAATCCGGGATTAAATCAATTCCAAACGGATTACATTTTGGCAAAATAAACTTTCCCCCTAAAACCTCACATTGCTTTGAGGCCTCCTCAAGTTAAACCCCTTGCACAATTGTTGAGTGATTTGTTACAAAGTGATTTTCTAGCGGGGTGAAATGAAATGTAAAACTTAATCTGACAAGTCACTTCATATTCACAGAGGCCCCTGTAATATGGGATTTTCTTGATCAGTATGATGAAGAATTTGGAGTTGAACCAAATGTGTCCGTTAGCTTTAAGAACAACCGTAGCCTTGTGATTGTATTGACGGTATTACAGATGTTACACCATTGCTTTCCAGCTGAGATGACTCTGTACAATGGAGTGGCTCTTTTCTGAAAATGATTTTAACCATAGAAATAATAAGCAATCAGGTGAGAGGTCAGTGAACAAAACACTTGTCCATTACGTCAGCAAACCCTCCAGTAATCAATAATGAATAGGAATTGTTCAGAACGGGAGAGCAAGGCAGAAAACACTGTAAATCCAACATAGACTTCTATTGTTTTTTTAGAAGCAGAATTATGCTGTATAGTGTTTTTGTATGCGTGTGGGTTGAATTGGGGGTAGAGAGAGAAGTGTCTGGCTGTAATTTTCTCTCTTACCCTCTCGCTGTTATGTCAAATTTCAAGAGCAAGCTCGAAACAAGAGGACAAAACAGTGAAGAAGAGAGACGGATTACGTTTTAAAATTCTAGTCATTTTTTATTGTTGTCCCACAGCAATATGTCATTGTCAGATGCTTTATCTGTCAGCTGCACTTTTGCCCGTATAGACAGCTCTAGACCTCTGGGAGTTGTCACGGTGGCTTCTCTCTCTCCCCTCTCCTTCTGGCCGTGGCAGGTGTAGTCATCACAACTCTATTACCTCCACCATGGCAATAAAAGCACATTAACCTGCTAGCCGGAGATCCCTGCTCATTACCCTAGTGAGGCCCAGTGAGGCTCAGTGGACCGTGGAGCCAGGGGAGAGGGGCTGGGGCTCTGTCCAGAGGGGCCTGGGCCAGACCTACTGCTTTCATCCATCCCACCACTAATTCAGAGACACGGAGCACGGCGAGGCAGGTAGAAAAGAGGTCACATGAACGAAAGCATCAAACACACCGCTGGATTCCGATCACATTCCACTCTGGCCTTCACAGGCCCTAACCATGTCTCAGAATACCTCAAATCCCCCTCCCGCTCCTCCATAGTCACCATCTCTCAACAAAAGACAGGGATAATAGGTGACGGCCCTGGCCCTTTCTGCGGACGGTCATCGTGGCAGGCCATCTCCATTCACACCCTGATAAAGGCCTGCTGGTCGGGCTAGCCTGGTAGGGGCTGCCTCGCCACAGGGGTGGATATGCCTCCCTCTCTCCACCTCACTAATCCCAGACTAGCCTACCAGATATGACCAATGAGAGCATGCCTGGCAGGCCTCTACAAATCCGCCTGGCTAGGTCTGAGATAATTAGCCTGTAGATTTCTCTTATCCCCACCGAGAACAAGCCCTTTGTGAGGTGGATATTTACTGGGGCCTCAATGGGCTCCTGAAGGTGTAGGGGACAGTGGGGGGGCCAGGGTCCCAGCCCCTCAAGGAAATTGAGAAATGTTGCCCCTTTGTTTTCCCTGTGGAGCTTTTCACTCCGCCTGGAGATTTGGGGATGATTAAAACACTCTGCAACATTGTTAAAGGAAACCAGATGAATTCGATTTTTTTGTTTATCTCTGTCTGTTTACAATAATGTTTTTTTTTCCCTCCCTCTCCCTTTCCCTTCACATTAATTGCCTCTGTCAGGAGTCCAAGATATACAGCTTTTTTTTGGACATTAACACATTTTTTAACCCGGGTAAACTAAGAAGCTCCACAACAACTTTATCGTCTCATCTCCCAGCCTTAGGAATCAAGGAACCGTACACATGCATCTGCAGTAAGATGCATATGTTCCTCACTCCGTTCTCTCACGGAGACAGCTTTTCATAAGAATTTGCTGTAATGCAACAAAAAAATAAGCAAGTATTAAGCCTACATATGAAATAGTATAAGAACGGACTTTTATGCAATGCAACGATGCAGAGCGAACCAGAATCTATGCTGGTGTGTGGCTTCCTAACAAAGCTTCATAGCAACCATAGATCCCACACCAAGACCCTTCACTTCATTCCCCAACCATTCAAGAATCACATTAGGGTTGTAAAAGCGCTGCTTTATTGCTTTTAACTTTTCAATTAGGCCAAATCATTTGTGTCCACCTCTTTTAGATTAGATTTCAAATGAGAAACATGTTGTGTCATTAATTATCGTAATTCTTATTTGGTGGACAAAGCTCTTTAGCGCCAAACAACTATAAAAAAAAAAAGAGACAGAAGAAAATGCAAATGAAATGGCGCCCCTGTCCCTGTCCCCCTGCATGGCTAATGTGATGAGCAGAGCGAAGCTAGCTCGGGGCTAGGGTGTAGTGGACAGACAGACAGGCTGAGTGATTAGCTCAGTGACGATGAGAGGGGGGTTGTGACACTACTAGCACTGAAGGCCCATCAGGCCCCTGCAGGACCATGCTGTCGGGCTGGCACTGCATCTGTCATCCTGCCTGACACCTTCACACAGGGTGGTGTGTGTGTGCCTGTGTGTGTGTGTGTGTGTGTGTGTGTGTGTGTGCCTGCGCGCTCGTCTGTGTGTTAGCAGCACACTGCTAACTCTTCCTCTGCTGCGGTGCGGCTTAGCAAAGTGGGTCAGGCAGGCCTCTGCTGCTACTGCTGCTGCTGCTGCTACTGCTGCTTGCTGTCTCCGTCGCCCCTGGATCCACACACACTGAGAGAGAGAAAATTGTTGCCACGGCATGGCCGTTTACATTGCATGCCCTGTGTATATATACCACACGTGTACTTTGTATCATACATAATCTATATGCAGTGTATGTTTAATTCCTCGGGGGTTCCTCCTTTGGTGTTTAACATGCGATAATGACTCTGCCTGGCTGAATATGAATCCGATTATTCTGTCCTCCTGGGAATGCTTGCATGGGTCTCTCGTGTTGAAGGCTCTTACGGCAGAAACTACCTCTCTGCAGCAAATAAAATGGTAAGAACCCAAGCTGAGGAGGAGATGGCTAATGTTCTGCTTTCACTGTGTAGAAGTGTCTGACTAGAGTGACAGGTGTGTTTAGCAAACACAGACATCAACATGGGGGGTGGTTATAGAGTATGAGTTTTGGTCTGTTCTTACCATATGCCGACTGTACATTAGCGCTGTTAGCAACACTGATGGCAAACTAGGCACGCAGAACTCTAATTCAACCATAATGTGACATTTAGAAAATCGTTCTTCGTAAACCCACCAGGCTACTCTGAGCTACTCATGTGAACTTAATGTCAGTACACTGCTCTGTTGTGCTTGAGAGTACAGCTGTGTTCTCATTGATACGCGCTATGCGTGTGCCCATCTGCGTTTACAGGTGATGTCATGCATTTATCAAATGAAAACAAATCAGCCCGCCGATTTGCAGTACGCCCGCTCAGACAAAGACCCCTGAAACGAGTCGAGACGTCAGACATCGACAAAGTGATTGAAACATTAAGCCCACACCTTGGTTTAGTGAAAACAAAATGACAATGCCGGCAGCCCTACGGCTATGGCTTTTATCTATGAGTAAATGCTTTCACCTTAGATTTGGTCCCTTGAACCTTGACCTCTGTATCCCTGCAGCATAGGCGGCCAGAAAGGCAGTGAAGAGTTCCATGGCCACCCAACACCGCAGAGTTAGTTAAGATTGTAAAACTCACAAGGAGACATGTAATAGATGGCGAGCACTTTTTGTAATCTAATCCTACTTTCATCTGTGCATGAAGAGTACAGTTGTTACCTTAAATGCTCCTGTAAGATCTTTAAAAGGATGCAAGTGAACTTGAATTGCATCTTTCCCCTATTTTAGAATTGGTGCAGAAATTCCAACAGAATAAAAACTCCTCTAGGGGGTTTGAGCTTTTTTATTTTATATTCATGCAATTAAAGCATACCGTTCTAATTATCAGTGAATTTCACTCCAAGCCTTTTGAATTTATACTTCTTTTCTTTTTATATCTCTCCTCTCTTGAAGCTGTGTCATTAAAAATAAGTTGCGAAAAAGCAGCATTTTGAGAAAAGGCAAACATTTCTGTTGATACAATTCTACTTTGCACATTTCTCGAGAAACCAAATCGCTATTTGAAATGTCTATAATGAAACTATTATCCTTATTTTTCCAGTGATGTCACCAATTTACAAACATAATTTAATCGCCAAACATGGTGTTTTTTTTGGGGGGGGGGGCTTTCTTTTATTTGCTTATATAGTGTAAGTTGGACTCCAAGTCAACTCCCTGGTCTCAAAATTACTCCACTGTGGCACGAAAAGGACACCTGCTTACTTAGAGTGATACGTTAATTGCAGTGTGTTCAATCGAGGAAGCTCAGGAGATGCTCGTAGGCAGCGTGTCTGCCCCACAGACTGTGTTTTTCTCATGACCTGTGGATAAAGCGAGCCGAGAGCCATTTGTTGAGTCTGACCGCAAAGACCTTCAGCAAACAACAGGGGGAAAAAGGCAAAGTGCTCGAGCCAAACTGCCGGTGTTAGGACATTTGAATCTGAATGACAATTTAATGACCCCCCTTTCCTCTCGTCAAGTGGTCTGAGCAATTGAATCCATGTTTTGTTGTTTTTGTAATTTGACTTTCACTCAAGCTCCCCAAGATCCTGGTAATTACGGACAATAATTGCGTTTGTGGTGATGCGATACAACAACTGGGCCTATGCAGAGCTGGGAGAAGTGCGTTTGTTGTGCTAGTTCAGAGGGATGACAGTGATCCAGAGCTGCAAAGACAACAAGTGCGGCTCCTATTTAAATGTTTGGTGAAATGAAATGAAAGGTGACACAGCGATAGGAAAGGGGAGTGGACCCCCCCTGTCTCAACCCGGGTGCTTGTAATTAACTTTGGTGTGACGGAATCACAATTAACACACAACTGTGTTTATGACAGATCGGCTCTGTTCTAAAGCTGTCTCCATCAGCGCCCAATGGGGAGAGCCGGGAGGGGTTTATCTGTCGGATGCTGATCAGGTGCTCTTCCTCCAACTGGTTAAAAAACATCCCCCAGTGGCAGACTGCACACCGCCCGCCAGGGTTGTTTGTGCGTCCTGAACTGAAATGTCTCTTCGATAGTGGCAGCTCGCCCACAGGCAAGGACAGCGTACAGGGGAATAGTTACCTGGGTTTTAAATGGTAGCTGTGAAGCTAGGCTAGATAGGCTCACTATTTTTCAGTCCATCATTCTTCTAATTGTCTGTATTACCGTACCTGACCTGTCATTGTCTATGGCCAAAAAATACAGTGAGTTTTGTGAATTTTCCTGCTTTTTATAGCACTTGTAGTTCTTGGACGGTTACCTCACCTGATGGCTGGGAGTGACAGTGAAGAACAAGATGGTGGAGATAGAAGGGGAGTGACAGTGAAGAACAAGATGGTGGAGATAGAAGGGGAATGACAGTGAAGAACAAGATGGTGGAGATAGAAGGGGAGTGATAGTGAAGAACAAAATGGTGGTGATAGAAGGGGAGTGACAGTGAAGAACAAGATGGTGGAGATAGAAGGGGAGTGATGGTGAAGAACAAGATGGTGGAGATAGAAGGGGAGTGATAGTGAAAAACAAGATGGTGGAGATAGAAGGGGAGTGACAGTGAAGAACAAGATGGTGGAGATAGAAGGGGAGTGATAGTGAAGAACAAAATGGTGGTGATAGAAGGGAGTGACAGTGAAGAAAACAATTATGGCGAAAGCAGGTCTGGAGGGAGCAGAAGGTCCTGGCTGGCTGACCTCCACACTGGTGTTGATGTCCTCCAGAGTGGTCCAGCTGTGCAAATGAGCCCTGGAACTAGTGTGTTAAGAGCCGGGCCAAATTACACAATTAAAAAGACAGGCATCTACACCTGTTTGTTCTTTACTGTTGATTCTCAGGCCTATTTCACTGCCAGTTGCTTGGTTGCCATATGACCATGTGGCACGGTCCCACCAGGTCCTCCCATGGACTCCAACACTGGAAGCAGGCCAGCTGGATGGAGACACACTGTGATGGGCTTGAGAGGCCAACCTTTAGCCTGTTCTGTGGACCTCTGGATGCTGTGGGGACTATCAGCAAAACAAGCGTTTAGATTAAACATTGCATCTAACAACACGCTAAACAGTTATCACTCTGCCTAAGTATCCGGTGGACACGGCTCTCCACAGATGCTGCAAACAACCACATTCTAACGATGTGATACTTTTGGGTCAAACCTGAGGGGCAAGAAGTCTTTGGGCCTGTCATATTTGGTTCACGCCCCGTGGGAGCTGATATTTTTGCCTTGTGCATCCTTGGAGAAAGGTATTAATCCTAATTAGGATTTCCTTATGTCTCCATTGACTGCTCTGGGTGGACCACGAGCTTAAGGGATGTCTTCCCTGGCCAATGATGTGAAGGTTGGGTGCCCCAGTTAAGTCTAGGGAGCACCCTCACTAGAGAGGAAATATGGAGGACTGTAGGAGAGAAAGAGACCATAGTATACTGTACATGTGATTAGAAATACTTGGTTTGGTTTAAAAGTTAAACTCAACGTCCATCAGGGGACGCCATGGATAGTTATTCACCGGAAAAGCACAGCCTTGTTACTGAAAATATTTAGTCACTTTGTGGCACCAGCTTATTTGTTTTATGTGTGTATATCAGAAAATAATTTGGGTTCCAAACCATAGTTTTTGAATGGTTTTGGGCTTTTAATTGCCTATGTGACGGTATCTGCTAACATAATGGAGTTGAGTAAATGAGGGATACAAAGTACACTACATGGACAAAAGTATGTGGACACCTGCTCGTCGAACATCTCATTCCAAAATCATGGGCATTAATATGGAGTTGGTCTCCCATTTTCTTTCCACTAGATGTTGGAACATTGCTGCGTGGACTTGCTTCCATTCAGCCACAAGAGCATTAGTGAGGTCGGACACTGATGTTGGGCAATTAGGCCTGCCTTGCAGTCGGCGTTCCAATTCATCCCAAACGTGTTCGATGGGATTGAGGTCAGGGCTCTGTGAAGGCCAGTTAAGTTCTTCCACACCGATCTCGACAAACCATATCTGTATGGACCTCGCTTTGTGCATGTGGCATTGTCATGCTGAAACAAGAACATTCCTTCCCCTTACTGTTGCCACAAAGTTGGAAGCACAGAATCATCCAGAATGTAATTGTATGCTGTAGCATTAAGATTTTCCCTCCACTAGAACTAAGGGGCCTGGCTCGAACCATGAAAAAGCCCCAGACCATTATTCCTCCTCCTCCACCAAACTTTACAGTTGACACAATGCATTTGGGCAGGTAGCATTCTCCTGGCATCCGTCAAACCAAAATTGATCTGTCGGACTGCCAGATGGTAAAGCGTGATTCATCACTACAGAGTCCAATCGCGGTGAGCTTTACACTACTCCAGCTTGGCATTGAGCATTGTGATCTTAGGCTTGTGTGCAGCTGCTCGGCCATGGAAATCCATTTCATGAAGCTCCCAATGAACATTTCTTGTCTTGACATTGCTTCCAGAAGCAGTATGGAACTCGGTGGTGAGTGTTGCAACCGAGGACATACAATTTTCAGCTCTCTCCGGTCCCAATGACCTTGTGTAGCCTATCACTTCGCGGCTGAGCCATTGTTGCTCCTAGACGTTTCCACTTCACAAGAAGAACTGACTTGTTGGAAAGGTGACATCCTATGACGGTGCCACGTTGAAAGTCACTGAGCTCTTCAGTAAGGCCATTCTACTGCCAATGTGTGTCTATCGAGATTGTATGGCTATGTGCTCGATTTTATACACCTGTCAGCAACGGGTGTGGCTGAATTAGCTAAATCCAATCATTTGAAGGGGTGTCCACCTACTTTTGTATATATAGTGTATATTGAAAGCAGGTGCTTCCACGCAGCTGTGGTTTGTGAGTTAAGTAAGCAATCATGCTAGAGGTCATGTATGAAAAATGATGGGCAGGACATTATTTTGGCTACCACATAGGATGACAATGCCCCCATCCACAGGGAATGAGTGGTCACTGAATGGCCATGGCCGTCGAATATGCCATGGCCGTCTCATTCACTGGATCTTAACTCAATTGAAGGCACATCCCTCCAATAGAGTTCCATACACTTGTAGAATCTATGCCAAGGTTCATTGAAGCTGTTCTGGATCGTGGTGGCCCAACACCCTATTAAGACATTTTATGTTGGTGTTTCCTTTATTTTCTTATGAAACATCTTTATTCTTGATTAAATACCAGATAATCAGCATTGATACCTTCTTTCCCCTTTAACATAAAATGAAAGCCAAAATCCAACTGTGCAAGCCAGCATTCTAAGCTGACAAAAATCAACACAAGAGGTTTTTGAAACCTTTGATTTTTGTCTGAATACTGTGTGGCAATTAGCTGCACTGATTTAGTGTTGTACACTGAAAGTGAGACTAGTAACCATTTTTTTACTCATAGGGAACATGTACGCCGAGCAATGGCCAGCAAGACCGCAATCAACTTTCAGTAAATACAAAAAATACAAAGTAGGTCTTTTCAGGTTATTTGTCCTCTAAAGTTAAAAAAATAAAAAATAAACATTGAAAAAACTATACAAACAATACATTCTTGGCTTAACTCAAAGACAAAAAGATCGTTGCATCTGTAGTTCTCTTTTTTCAGCACTTTGTTTTTTCCCCCCACATCCAGAGAGAAGAAAATGGAAAATGGATAATTTTGCAAATGAAAGGTGACACTGGTTTATAATGAGTTAGTACTGATGAGTAATAAGTATCTGCCACTGTGTCCAATTTCCCAAACAAGGTTATATTGGTAACATTGTCAGGAATGTGATGGCTGGGTTTCATTTCAAGCCAATGCATGACTGATATGCATGGCTTACTTTTGTAATTGTCTTGGTGCGTTGGACCTAAAGACAGACATGGCAATCTTTGCAGTCTAGTAATGTAGGAGCTAAAATGGCTGTAAAAGTGAATTATCACTTCAATGTTGGCTATGGGCATTCTCCTGTCTCTGGAGATGCACAGCACTGTCGCCACATAGACAGCATCAGCTATACCAAACTAGGGTGATATACCAAATTGATACACCATCTCTAGAGCATGCATCTGTTGTGAAACCGCAACCCGGACACGTTATCAATGGTCTTCTCTCTGATAGATATAATGCCCTAAAGTTATTTTCCAGTCTTAAAAACCTATCTGACCAAACTATAGAGGTGCTCTGGTATCATATTTAAGCATTTAAGAGTGTATCTGTAGGTCACTGCCACCAGAAATACATTGGAAGTCTTTGAACCGCAGAACGATAACCACAATTGTTTGAGGTCTTATCGTATCACATTTCGAGAGTCTATATTTTGGGAACCATGTTAAAGGTATTATACTTGAAGCATTAAACTGTGAAGCTTTCTAATGTTCTCTTCTTATACAGTAGAACTTGTTATATAGAAAATGAAGCATTAGGCACATTTTGGGTTTAATCTGGTTCAAAGTTCCTCTGTGAATAAATCAAGCAAAATATTTCAGCATCAGTAATCCTGTTATTTCTGCATCTTTTTTTTTCTGGACAGTGAATTTTTGAACTTCTAATAGCTGCTTATTGATTTCATGGATTAACATTATACAGTACTTAATAGGATTCACTGCAATACTTCCAGTTTTAGCTCATTTAAATGTCAGGGACGGGCTGGGGGATGTGACCAGTATACTTTAATTGAGTAATCGTGTTTGAAAAGCTTTGATGCTAAAACTAATGCGTTGGATATTTAAGTCTAATTCATTTCTCAAGGGTCCAAAGAAAAACAGTGTCACCGCCAGCTTGGCAACCCATTACTTTTGGGGACATTTCTATGCATTTGGAATGTTGTCATCATAGACATTCTAGACAGTACAGTGTGGTTGGACTTTTCAATTCATCCAAGGACAACTGTCTAGTCATAACGTAAGTCAAATCTACACTAGTAGCATGTGAGAGATGGACAGAGTCCGTATCTTAACTGCTACCCTCGGTCATACACTGACAATTAGGTGGAACCACTTTAATTGCACTGTCAGGCAGCATTTATTTAAATGATGCAGGATCAACCCCCGCATATGGTGAATGGCAGACTCTAATGTTTTTTTGTTGTTGTTGAAGTTTGACACACAGTCTGTGACAGACACCTCCAGGAGAATATGCCTGGGCTATCCATTACTCTGTGTGGATGAGACTGGCGTGATGTTTGGTGGGGCTGAGGAGTTAACAGGCTTTTATCCCTGTGACCAATCAAATTGAAAAACCTTCATGTTTGTTATACCTATTGTTCATACTGGGAACAAATAGCTGTTTAGAGAGAGAAAGAAGACTACCGTAGTTTGCTGATTGAAATGTTCTGGAGGATTGCTGGCAGTATGCGAAATAGAAATGGATTCTGGCAGGAATGTACATGAAATCAGTCTGTTTTTCTCTTTTATAGGATTAATTAGTCATTTATGGGATAGTTCACCCAAATTACAAAATGACACATTGGTTTCCTTACCCTATACGCAGTCTATGGACAAGGTATGACAGCAATCCATGCTTTGTTTGAGTTTCCCTGGCACTGTTTCCGCATGCTAATGTTTTAGCATTTGTAGCACGAATCCCATTCAAGTCATGAGACCGATATGAGCCTTTTTCACGCATCATGTCCAAATCATCCAAAACATCTAATATTTATTGTGACGCTCAACAAAGTTACTTATAGATGTTTTGAAACGTTAGCATGGGGAAATAAAGTGCCTGGGAAACGCATGGCTTATTATAAGGAAACCAATATGTGGTATTGCCATTTTGGTGAACTTGGGAAATGAGAAACAATGATGCCCTACTTGTTTTTGACAAACAATTGTTCCTTGGATAGCCTTTCACAACTCACAGAATGAACAATGTACTTCACCTTTGTGTACACAAAATCATTTTGGGGAGATGGCTGCTCAGTTGCTTTCTTTACCTAGAATTTTCACCAGCCAAATCCACTCCCCAGTAGCATGCAGCACAGATACAAGGTATTGTTTGTGTTTTTAAATTAACAAGTGAATCAGAGGGTTATTATATATTAATTATTCATTTCACAATGTGACACAAAAAAACACCAGCAGATTAAACTGCTGAAATGAATCAGAAATTACAAAGGCAGAGCACAATGGGTTGAATTATCAATGGGGCTATTTTCCAGGACCTGCCATAAGCCATAATAATGCTCTTTGCGCCAGATCTAGGCCCTGTGGACAGGTCCGTTAATGACCTACTGTATCAGTCAGAACATTTCTACTGGGATTGCTAAGGGATATTAGCCTGTCTCCACAAGGCTGCATGTGTCAGTCCTGAATAGAGGGGAAATAATGACGTTTCATTTCACCAAAATTGGGGGGAACATTTGTTGCATTAATAATGTCCTATTTTGACATCAGTGACATCAAAATCCAAATTGTTAACACAATTGGCAAACACATTTTGAGACTGAGCCTGGTTTCATCTTTGCAGGATAATCCACACAGACCCTTTGTTCGAGGTCCAATGCAGAAGTTTTTATCTCGATATCAGATCATTTCTGGGTAACAATTGAGTACCTTATTGTGATTGTTTGGTCAAAAAATTGTCAAAAATAAACAAAACTATCTTCTTAGCAAAAAGCTATTTCTCAAGCAAGAATTTAGCGAGGTGTGTCTGAGAGGTGTCTGAGTGAGGGGCGTAATTGGGGGGGGGGGGGGGGGGGGGGGGGGGGGGGGGGGGGGGGTATGTAACCTGAAAAGTAGCTGTTATTGGCAGAGAGGAGTGAAAACTCTTTGTTATTGGTCTATTAATATGTACCGCCTGGTAATGTCGCCAGGCGGTCCGAAACAAGCTGACATTTCAGACAGTCTTTTCAAACAGCTTTTATCATTTTCCAATTTCACAGTATTATTCGAAGCTAATAGTGTGGAAATATATATAAAACACAGACAAATCACGTTTTTGACTACACTGGGCTTTTAAATCTGCTCTTGACTTGAAAATGTAGTGTGCAGCAGGGGTGTCAAACATACGGTCCAATCTGGCCCGTGGGTGGTTTGAGTTTTTTTTTAAAAAGAAGAATAGAAAAAGTCAGTGTAAAAAAACAAATCGAACCAAATCGAAACTGTGTAGAAATGAAAATGGAACTACATTTATACCATTTCTTGACTGTGGCCAGCTCTCTAATAATCACCTAAATGAAAGCTAGACAGTCAGCGAGGATCGAAAATTCCAAAAACAATGGATAGAGGACCATCTGATGGAAATTTGGACTTCAAGGAAATATAACCAATTTTTTGTGCATTCCTCCAGACCTCGTTGAAGATCAAATGCACCCCCCTGGGGAAAATTTTTATTGGCACTCCTTTGGTCTACAGTATCTCATATTCACGTAAATACAGGCTCTGTATGTACATGTAAATGAATGGTAGTTATGAGGATGTTAATTCCCTGTATGGAAAACCCGAGGAAGGGAAACCCAGGGTATCACTGGTAATCTCAGTCAAACCTCACAGCTCTCATTCAATCTTGCCCAGGTGCTGGTGTGACCAGAGTTTCAGAGCCTGACATGATGGACTGTTTTCCAGTGATCTGGGAAGAGCTCCATCACTGGCCTGAATCAGTCACATTTTTGCCAATTCTCCATTCTGGCTGGTCAGTAATTTAGTGCATCAAAAGTAGAAGCAATATATGGTACATTTTTTTTTGTAAAAAAATAATGCAAGGGACGTGTTTGCCTAATAATGTAGACTTACTCGGGCTCCGTCAATTCAAAATTCAATGTGCTTTTTGGGAATCTCAAATTGCCCATAGTATGGATGTGACTGGCTTGATGAGAATGTTGATGCAACCAATGGGCAAGGGAAGATATTTGCATGCTATTCTGCTGCTTTAACTCTGATCAAACCCGCTTAGCACGACAGACAGAGAAACTGCTATGAAGCTCAGTGATATTGCAACGTTTCCCTGTGGACGTCTGTTCATTTCTTGCGCAGCCATTCAGAGATTGATATTGTATGTACACTTTGAAAGTGATTAAAAGACTGCTGCATCAGAATGTGTTCTCATATCGAGTTACAGATCGTCAAAGGGATCGTCGAGACATTTCTGCACAAAGTGGATGCAAACGATCAATTCAGATTCACAAGGGACAAAGTAGCATTCTTGATGTGATAATTGCAGACGGAAAACGCCACAAGTTAACACAAGGGATCAGATGAGATATGCAGGAACGTCTAATGGCGAGCGTCTTATATCCCATTATCATTTGCCGTGGTTTGTTATTGGGATTACAAAGTAAACGTCCCATAGCCCAATGCAATAAAGCACTATGGACATCCAGGGAGTTGGATAAGTGTGTCATCCTAATGCCCATTGCTATTGTGGGTAATAAAATAAAAATGTTTAAAAAAACAGTGTTACACACACACAACAGTGAAATGTGTTGTTGAACAGGGTCAGCCGTAGCGGTACGGCATGCCTGGAGCAAATTAGGGTTAAGTGCCTTCTTCAAAGATACATTGACAGATTTGTTTCACTTTTTCGGTTACTGGCCAAACACTCTAACCGCTAGGCTACCACTGGACCAGCAACCATCTTATAACATCTGAGCCTTCTGAGTTTCACAGTCCTAATAGTCATGAATTACATGTTGCTGGCCACTAGACTGATTGAGTTTGTAACTTCTCTTATTTCTGCTAAAATGCTTTTTGGAACAATGTCAAAAATGTTCTCTGGGATCCAGGTTTGGACAGATGAGCAAAGGGGAACGTTTTACGAGACCTCAATTTACATCCCCAGCTATCAAATGCATCTTTAATTTATGGCTGACTGAATGAAACATGACAGACAAAATTCATATTTCAGAGGTTGTGGCTCACTTTCACACCTCAAGAGGACATGTCTGTCCAAAAATGAGTGGGGGAGTGGAATAATGAAAACTACGACAATGAAGTTGGAGCTCATTCGAAATGTACAGAGTTTGATTTGGTGTCGATCCTTTTCCAGAGAAGCCATTAAAGACAACGTTTCAAAGTGTGTCAGTTTGATTCTCACAAATGAAGTCCCCGGGAGTACACAAATCCAAACCTTCCTAGCACTGATTAACAAATGACCCTATTGATCAGTGGCCTGCAGCTCCTCATCGCCTCATTACACAATACAACATCCATTGTCCTAACACAGTTCATGCAAGGACAATTCTTAAAACAGAAGTGAGGCCTGTGACCACTGAGCGAATTGAAATGCTTTGTCAAATGTTTTACACCTTTTACAAAATGTTATTATATCTGTACATATATGTATATATAAAAAATCCAGCCCAGTCACGGACCAGGATGTCCTGCTCCCAGGCAGACTAAATAACTTTTTTGCCCGCTTTGAGGACACTACAGTGCCACTGACACGGCCTGCAACGAAAACATGCGGACTCTCCTTCACTGCAGCCGAGGTGAGTAAGACATTTAAACGTGTTAACCCTCGCAAGGCTGCAGGCCCAGACGGCATCCCCAGCGGCGCCCTCAGAGCATGCGCAGACCAGCTGGCCGGTGTGTTTACGGACATATTCAATCAATCCCTATACCAGTCTGCTGTTCCCACATGCTTCAAGAGGGCCACCATTGTTCCTGTTCCCAAGAAAGCTAAGGTAACTGAGCTAAACGACTACCGCCCCGTAGCACTCACTTCCGTCATCATGAAGTGCTTTGAGAGACTAGTCAAGGACCATATCACCTCCACCCTACCCGACACCCTAGACCCACTCCAATTTGCTTACCGCCCAAATAGGTCCACAGACGATGCAATCTCAACCACACTGCACACTGCCCTAACCCATCTGGACAAGAGGAATACCTATGTGAGAATGCTGTTCATCGACTACAGCTCGGCATTCAACACCATAGTACCCTCCAAGCTCGTCATCAAGCTTGAGACCCTGGGTCTCGACCCCGCCCTGTGCAACTGGGTACTGGACTTCCTGACGGGCCGCCCCCAGGTGGTGAGGGTAGGCAACAACATCTCCACCCCGCTGATCCTCAACACTGGGGCCCCACAAGGGTGCGTTCTGAGCCCTCTCCTGTACACCCTGTTCACCCACGACTGCGTGGCCACGCACGCCTCCAACTCAATCATCAAGTTTGCGGACGACACAACAGTGGTAGGCTTGATTACCAACAACGACGAGACGGCCTACAGGGAGGAGGTGAGGGCCCTCGGAGTGTGGTGTCAGGAAAATAACCTCACACTCAACGTCAACAAAACTAAGGAGATGATTGTGGACTTCAGGAAACAGCAGAGGGAACACCCCCCTATCCACATCGATGGAACAGTAGTGGAGAGGGTAGCAAGTTTTAAGTTCCTCGGCATACACATCACAGACAAACTGAATTGGTCCACTCACACAGACAGCATCGTGAAGAAGGCGCAGCAGCGCCTCTTCAACCTCAGGAGGCTGAAGAAATTTGATTTGTCACCAAAAGCACTCACAAAATTCTACAGATGCACAATCGAGAGCATCCTGGCGGGCTGTATCACCGCCTGGTACGGCAACTGCTCCGCCCACAACCGTAAGGCTCTCCAGAGGGTAGTGAGGTCTGCACAACGCATCACCGGGGGCAAACTACCTGCCCTCCAGGACACCTACACCACCCGATGTTACAGGAAGGCCATAAAGATCATCAAGGACATCAACCACCCGAGCCACTGCCTGTTCACCCCGCTATCATACAGAAGGCGAGGTCAGTACAGGTGCATCAAAGCTGGGACCGAGAGACTGAAAAACAGCTTCTATCTCAAGGCCATCAGACTGTTAAACAGCCACCACTAACATTGAGTGGCTGCTGCCAACACACTGACACTGACACTGACTCAACTCCAGCCACTTTAATAATGGGAATTGATGGGAAATGATTTAATATATCACTAGCCACTTTAAACAATGCTACCTTATATAATGTTACTTACCCTACATTATTCATCTCATATGCATACGTATATACTGTACTCTATATCATCGACTGCATCCTTATGTAATACATGTATCACTAGCCACTTTAACTATGCCACTTTGTTTACATACTCACCTCATGTATATACTGTACTCAATACCATCTACTGTATCCTGCCTATGCTGCTCTGTACCATCACTCATTCATATATCCTTATGTACATATTCTTTATCCCCTTACACTGTGTATAAGACAGTAGTTTTGGTATTGTTAGTTAGATTACTTGTTGGTTATTACTGCATTGTCGGAACTAGAAGCACAAGCATTTCGCTACACTCGCATTAACATCTGCTAACCATGTGTATGTGACAAATAAAATTTGATTAGATTTGATTTGATGTTGGAACAAGTTACAGAGAAGGCAAAAGGGACTTCAACTTTAAAATATGGACATTTGTTTCCATTTTCTCTGGGAATGCCAGAGAATGCTATTTCTTTGCAATTTAAACAAGACGGACATGGCCAATTGGAATTTCCTGACCATTTTCTGACGTGGGACTTATGTCTGTCATGGGTCTCTCTCCTTCTCTGCCCCCCCCCCCCCCCCCCTCTATCTCGCTCTCTCTTTCTGTCTCTCATGACAACGACTTCCTGGTACTGGGAAGGGAAGGTGAAGAGAGGTCCGCGAGAGGTCATATTAGAACTCAGCATCCAATTACTCACATGCAGTTAAATGCCTCGGAGCTCAGGAAATGGAAATGTTTGAAGCAATCTCATACGCTGCTGTTTGTTTCTCCAGATGTAAGCCCATTTTGATTACAGATCCGAGGAGAAAGAAAGGGAACATCAGTATGACATCAGTCATAACATCAAAATATTATTTTTTTTAGAGAACACGTCAACATAAAAAAAAAGAGTTCTAAACGTTGATGATGTCATTTCTATTAGTATTTTGCGAGGCTTATGCTGATACATATACACAATTTAATTAAAAAGATTGACACAGTAGATTCATGTGGATTGATATACTTTTTAGATTATTTTATGGGTTTCATGTCCAAACCACAATGACATCAAATCATGACCAAAACATTCAGGTAAATATACAGTATACGTCACTAATATTGTTAATATTATACAGTCCCCATTCCCACCATTTTGTTGCAGTGGGTGAATGTAGGCTACAGCACAGTAGGTGATGTACACTGAGTGTACAAAACACTAAGAACTCCGTAAAATGGTTTGTTTTTATGAAGTTGGCTTTAGCTAGCCCGGATAGTTTCACAATCTCCCAACCTCACAACTGGCTACCAAGAAGCCATTTCAGGCTGAAGTGTTACAGATTCTGCAATAGAAATGTAAAGGTCATGTCCCATTGAAACGACATACGCAGCATTTACCATGAATACAGTCTCTGCTAAAGTGAGAACATCTCCTTTCAATTTCAATTCATGCTGTGAAGCTGGACTTCTGCGATACGGATTGAATAGAGACCCAAGTTAGCTATCTTATCTGGCATGCCTGCTGGCAAGGTTGGTAGACTTTAGAAAAACAAACAATTACTAAATATACTGAATGAGACTCACATTACTTTCAATCTTTTACCCAGATTTTAGCAGAGACGCAATGAAGCACATTTAGCTTCTTAAAAAAACACACCAGTCAAAAGGATACAGACAGCTAAAGTGGTATGCTAAGACATGCAGAAAAATAGACATATTTCTGACATCAATTAAGCATAATGGTTATGGCTCTAGATTGCAGGAAAAATCTGTTTCAGTGTGTTTGAAAAATGCTAAATTCACCACCCCCAGTCATCCTCACGTACTTTCTGCCCCCTCAGATGTTGTGCCTCCTGATTACAGTAGCAGAGGTAGAGATCAAAGGGTCCTGTGTCTTTGAGGCTACGAGAAGAAGTTAACATGTCAGTTTTATTTTGTATGAACCCAGACTGGTTTGTGCCATGTGTAACCGGTGTGAAATGGCTAGCTAGTTAGTGGTGCACGCTAGTAGCATTTCAATTTGCGATTGAAATTTCTCTGACATCACCTCGAAGTGTTTGTTTCCCTGGAGCGATAGGTAACTACGCTTCGACTGGTGACTGTTGTCGACGTTTCCAGTGTCCCTGGTTCAAGCTCGGGTTGGGGTGAGAAGAGGGACGGAACGACACTGTTGCAAATGCACTATATACTGTAAACATAGCACACCTAGACTTGATAGATAGAACTAAAATGATTACCTCCATCTCCTTGTTCGGATGACTCCTGATTCTGAATTCTCATCCCTCTACGGATGGCTCGTATTACTGGACATCAAGGGGACGCCTTCACGGTGTAGAAGTGAAGTCATGTGGCACACTGCAGTTGACTACATGTGTGAGGTCAGATGCTCATGGTGACTCAATGCATCAGCGGCCAAAAACAAAGCCAGCCTCTATAGGTCAGTGAAGGTCAGTGGAACTGCACGTGAAGGAAGCAGCCAGGAGTGACCTCATTGTGAACACACTCGACTCGAGCCATACTACAGTCCTAGATTCTTTTCTCTATTGACTCTATATTTTTTTGCTATTGACTACACAGGTTTGTTGATAGGTGTGTTGACACAAATAAACACATCAACACCAGGCGAGAGGATATGTTTGGCCAAAGATGAAAACAGTCAATATTGCATGTGTGTTGTGTGTGTTGAGCCTCGAAAAGAGTGCCTAGTGAATTAAATGTTGGCCCACAATGTTCGACGAGCCAACAGCACTTCATACATAGTAGAATTCGTTGAGTGGTATAAACACTCTTTAGAACACTCCAGAGCTCAGAGTAACATAATTGCAGAAGCATACAGTAATTGTGTTATGGTTATGTATCTAAGCAACATATTTCTGTTTTGGAGGTATTTCGGACTGACCTGTAGTGAGGACACTCCAGTCCAAAACCGCTGTCCTGTGAAGCCTGGTATATTCATGCTGCGGAAATGTATTACACGGAGAGAAGCCTGACAAGGGCCCGAAGATCCTGAGAACCTGAGCTGGTGGCACACATGCGAATCTGGCCGGGTCTCTGGGCGGATATCAGAGTGATGAAAGATGAAGTGGACTCGGCCATGCAGAACTAACAGACAGGCAGTGCTGGGAGTAGGGAGCTGCCAATAAACCTCCCAACACACACCTCCACCTCCCCACCCCAGCCTCCTAAGTGCTCCCTCATATCCCAACACACACACGCGCACGCAAGCGCACAAGCAGAGACCCACACACACACACACGCACACACGCACGCACACATACACAGCAACGCCCCTGAGCCAACGAGAATGAGAGGTGAGCCAGTAATCAGAGAGCACTTCAGTGGCTTCATCAGCATCACTTGTCTGATGGGGAAGAACACTTCTGGTTTCTGTGGGCAAGAGCCTTCATTAATCATCCTCAAAAGAAAGACCACTCCACCAAGACTCGAACTGAGTGCCCTCTTTCCGTCCAAAAATTATTCTTAGACCAGAACAATGTTACATACTAGCTTGAGCCTAATCAGCCTCGTTCAAAGGCAGTGTCCAGAGGTTAGCGTTTTAAACGGAGACGAGGTTCTGTGACTGCTCTGCAGAGGTATGATTGGGCTATATTGTAGATACATGTTTGGTTTGGTTTCCATGCACCTTTTAGAAAAATACTGTTCTGTTGAAAGTTGTCAATCAAGCACACACGGGCTCTAACCCTCAGGCGGGTTCAAATCCCTGTAATTTAGTTACCAAGTACTGTAAAATCACATTATGCAAAATATGCTATGATACTTGGTCCTACATGGCAAGGTACTCAGGGTCATAGGGTGCAGAGTAATTCATTTAGCTTTTTTTAATATGGAGGAAATAAATAAAAAAAACAGATTACATCCACCCAGACATGTAGTGGCCTTTCGGGAGTCAACAAATGCGGATGACTGAGGGTGAGAGTTTAGCAATCCACCCATGACCCCCTTGTCTTTAAGATAATTACACTTCCAAGACACGCACACACCGAGATGCAATAATTTGATTCAGCATGGCTAAGGGATGTAAATCTTAATTCATTTCACTATGTTATTTAATTCAAATCTGGGCATGAGCTAACTAAATCCGGCGGCGGTCATGATTCCCAGATGCTATTATCATTACCAAACATATTGTTCATCTTTAGTTTGGTCTGACTATCCAGCTTTCCATCCAACCTTTTTGTTATGCAAGTAAAGTACATGTCGGATAAAAAACATGACAGATAAAACAAAATACGCTAGACGAGGTGGACACTTTTTGTGCCTGTAGCATTTATTATGCGAGAAATGGCCGTGGAAACGCCTTTATGGGCAGATGTTGATATAATAAGCCTCGTATTGAAGTGAACTTAGTCAATCAATGATATGTCGTTAGCCCAAAGGCCGGCCGATGGCGATATTGAGTCGTTTCATCTTATGTATTCAGCCGGCTATACACTCGTACATAACACATTCTCCTTTAAGGCTGCTTTGCTTTCCTCATTAACTAGATTTAATGTGGAGAAGGCAGAATGTTTTGCGAAACACCCATTTCCACTACCATGCTAGAGTGGCTAATGCCTAGGAACGCTAGTCCCGGATGTTGCGTATCATGTTCAGCCAATCAGGTTGCAGCAGACTGTTGTTTAAAGGGTTTCATTAAAAAAAGTATGCATGTTTTTCCTTTTTTGCCCTCCCTTTTCAGAATGAAATCCAGTTAAGGAGGAAATCGACGCATTTGCAGCCTGAACGGAGAATGTTTTGGTGTAAGTCGGCTGCATGCATTCCCCTTGGACGATAAGATGAAACGACTCAATATAGCCTTTTGGGTCCTCTCGCTGTGACTCAGGAAAGCATGCAGTTTATTAGGCTCCAGATGAAATAGTGCACGGGTGATGAAAGTGCACGGAGATAAGCTTGATGCACCTTTACCAATAAAATGTATTATATATTTAATATTGAGCGTCTTACTCTGGTGAAATGATGACCGATGCTTGGCTGCCGTTCAACAAATACAAATAATATTGCTATATTGTCCATAATAATGTCATCATGTACTGTAGGTAGCCTAGAGTACACTGTAACTGCGAGCTGTTGTCTAGTGCCCACACGCCAAGACCAGAGTGGGCACATATGAAGCCCATATGAAGCCCATATAAAGCCCACATATAAAGCCCATTTTTTTCACTATATAAAGCCCATTTTTGTGTGACAAAACCATCAGTTGAGTTGAAAATGTGATTGAAACCCATTTAACATGTATTTTGTATTCCGTACATGGGAATTTAACCTCAAAAGTTATTTTAATGTGCACTACGTCATCATGCATAGCCTTTTATCGGCAACAAGTCAACATCTCTAGTGGGAAAATGTGCATATTCTTTTTATGCAGATTTTAAGACTTTTTGCATGAAAATCTGTTGCCAATTGGATGGAAACCTAGCTACTGGTAAAGACGAATGTGTTTGCCCGCCTTTCCCATCCGTCACAATATCATTTAAGTATTAGAAACATCAAGTCTTAAGATGCATAACAGTTGACTTGCGTATTGGTAGTGTATACATGCATGTTCAATACCAATGATAAACCAAACATTTCTGTATCTTACTTTTTTCTTACCGTTTCATCTTACCTGCCTCTTTTCATGCATGTCACCGTCTAACATAATTGATTATGTCCTGTGATATAACCAGTTGCCCTATCTACGTTGTTGTTATCCATATTCCTGGCTATCGAATATCATGTTCCCTTTTCATTGTTTATGTTACACAGTACAACTGTATGATTTCGGACGACCGGTGGTTGACATGGTAAACATGGAGTAGCAGTAGGCTTTTGACTTGTACTTCTCTGAGCCCTCTGGCCTACACCACTGACCAACAACTATTGATCTACAGTATGTCAGCATCTCTAATGATTCAGTTTATGCACTCATTTGAAGGAGTTGGATACAGAATTTTGCCAAACCACACCATCGAATGTTGTAAGGAGGAAAGCAACACAGCTATAATATTGACTGCGACACGTTTCCCTGGTTGTTTTCAGTGGCACTTCAAAGGGTTAGCCTTCTCCGGCAGTGACTGCTAACTTTTAAAAGACTGAAGTGCCCCTGGCAGATGGGGTCATGTGATTCCAATCTCCTCCAGTCCTCTTCATTTAGGCTCTCCACTTAGGTGTGTGCTGCAGCCAATCAGAGATCAAGCTGCATAAAATGGGAGCTATCATTATGCCTTCTGACCTTGAGTCCCGACGTTGATATGGCTTCCAGGCCCGTGATCACCTAGGTTTATAAGACGGCCACCACTTCATATTCATAGCACACGGCCAAAGCCCAGCGCATAAATAAGGCATCATAAAACACAGGAATAATAAGGGACTTCCTGTTTGCCCAGTCCTCCACCCCTGTGACCCTCCTGTGACCCCTCCTCAGGCCCTGTTTGTTTCCTGGTGATGGGCTAGAGAACTACTCACTGCCGGTGTGTGTATTTCATACATACCAAATGTCCTCAGCTCAACTACACTGCATAAACAGATGGTGCTCAATGGCGGCAAAGCTGTTGTTTGTGAATACCTGCAAGTTTGCAGACAATAGGAAACAACACAGCCCACTGCTTTCCTCGTATCCGACTCGAGGCTGCTTTGGTTATTAAAATTTGATTCCGTTTTTTATCAACCACCCCCAAAAAACACCTGATATTTGATGTTTGTTGTTTGTGGCAGGTAATTCTTACTATTAACGCGTTTTTATTTATGTAATTAATGTGTCAAAGAGTGATTTGATTTGTGCTGTAGTCTAGGCAACATGATGAATGAATTGCGTAGGCCCTGCCCTTTGTTTGTATAATTATTTTTCAGCAATGCTGCACATTCCTGCAGGCATCATTCTTCCTGAATCACTGGAGTACGTTTTGGAGGAAATGACTGGTTGATTTTTATCTCCTCCGCCCCAGATACAGTTTTGAATAGCCTATGCACCGTCTAAGAGAGTTTAACACAATATTACTTGTCGCCTTCAAAACTGGCCACACAGTGAAACGCTTGAAGTTACTAAGGCAGAGAAAAGGGGTGTGGGGAAAAGTCCTAAGAAATCATTTTCAATTTGATATCGTCAAGACGATACATTTTTAATAGTGCGCCATTGATTCAACTGCTCTCCGTCATATTTCCATGACTTTGTAGAGCAGAAAACTGCCCTCTCAGCACGGTGTGCCTCTTCATTGAATGTGAAAAAGATGACACATTTCATTGAGATGTTTCAGTTACAGTACTTCAAAGTGCCAAAACCCCTGCCCTCCATTAAATTGTTTTATTTTATTTGAGATATTAGTCAAATGATAGATCGGTGGTGGATTAGTTTTCTCTGCATCCTCATACCCTGTCACACCTAACATGATTCAGCTTGCTTTTCATTTGTACCGTCACTCATGGCCAGTGGGAACTCTGTCTAACCCTGATGACATCCCCCAGTCTTCCCACCTATATTGGTGATAATCCATCACTCTCCAAAGTATTTGGCACAACACTTAAGTGTGCCATTTCAAAAACAACTGGACTTTGTTAAAAGCTGGCTATGGCCTATGGAGGCTGTTCAATCTGAAACCTGAATAAGGGAAATTCACAGAGTGCAGTATTCCAGCAGCTGGAGACATTTAACTCGGCTTTAGCCAATTTCATAAATTCTTGGGACCTATCCAGCATAATCACTCATCTACAATTTATCATTACAGATTTTTTTTTAACCTATGACATGGATTGGTTTGGATAGCGTGTCCGGATTCGCTGTGAGGCTGCCCAAGTTCAGCATCCACACTCATCTTTAGTGCCACGGTATTAGCAGCCAGACCACAAATAAATCATTGCCACAGCATTTATCTGTGGTCTACAATATAATCAAAGTTAAGATGGCCGACGCATAAGATGATTCTAGTATCTTTCTGGCACAAGAGTGTGAATAGAGACAGACAAACATAGACAGATTCATGAATAATAATGCATACTGGGACCATGTGAACATTGGATATGAAACATCACTGGCGTGGGATAAATCTATAAATCTAATCTCTCAAGAGCCTTCCCAGCTGGCACACAACGTTCTGAGAACCATACGTTTCTTAGCGCTTGGTGAGAGAGTGGTTGTCCTATAGTTATTTAGCATACAACCTTCCCACAACTTTCTGGGAATAGTGCAGGATACAGTAGTTCCTTGGCTTTGAAACATTCTCAGCAAATTTAAGGAACTTGACACATTTTTTTTCTTGAAATGTCATTATTGGTTTGACATTGGGAACGTTCTCAAGTAGTTCAGGGAATTGTGGGAATTTCAGTACTTCAGCATAACATTTCCTACAGGTTTCCTCATGGTCCTCAAATTGTTCCAAGAACGTTAAAACCACAAGAAAACATTCTAAGAATATTATTTTAAAACATATACATTCTGTTCTCAGCAACAACAGTACTCTCTCTATCCTCTATCTTGTTAAGTGTGTTCAGGTGTGTTGGCCGCACCCACTAATTGGCCACACCTGATCTTAATGATTGCTTGTTTCCTTTTAAATGGGGCCTGTTTGAGTTAACTAAAATGAACAGCTTTGTACACATAAAAAACATGGCATGCTAGCTCGACCCTGGTGGTGCAGTGGACTAATTCCATGGCAAAAAACCCAGAAGATTATAGGTTTGAATCTCACTGATGCTGTGTCACAATAAAAATGAAATGTGTTTGCATGATTAATGTCCAAGGAAATTAATTTCCATGTGCCCTATCTGTGCTTGGAGTTCTAAAAAGTTTTCCCAAAATAAACTAGCAGTTTTATCAAAAACCAAAGATAGTAATTCAAAAACCTCCAAATAACCTATAATTTCCGCATCAATATAACCTCCCAAAAAACTTTCAAGGAACCAGAGTAAAATGTTGTCTGAACCTCCCTGCAACCTAAAAATAAACAATCCCAGAAAAGGCAAATTTCCACTTCTGTTCACAGAAAGAAAAAAAAACATTGCGTTTTACCAGTCAGAAAGCGTGTGGCTTCGTTCCCACAACCTATGTGAAACAAAAAACATACGTTCCCACAACTTTCAAGGAACCAAATGTACTAGCTGGGTTCCTCTCTAAAGCCGGTGTCCTCGCTATAATCCTAATATCATTCACACTGATTCAAAACAGATGAAAATATTCGATCAGATATTTGTTATAGTGCAAAGTCCTTGCAAATGCAGTGCCTTGTTCACAAAGAAAAAGAGAAACAAGACGACAAGAAAACAAAGAGGATTTTTCATCTCTCAATGGAACTACTTAAGATACTCACAATAATATACAAGTCATATTTGTAGTTTACAGTTTGTTTGCTTGATGATTATTCTTCACAAAATCTACGTTTTTACATTTCATGGGCTTTGTAACTACAATGTTTGCTCTATATCATTGTAGTTCTATTCTCTATTTGTAAGAGGGTCGAACAATGAGAGCTTTGTTCCTATGGTCTAATTTCAAATGAATGAATTGTGTTAATGATCCCTCCAACATTATGGGTGACCGGAGCACAGCTGGGAGGGTGAGGGGAAATTAGGAGGCTTTGCTGGGGTCTGGCCAAGCACAGGTGACAGCTCCTGCATGGCAGGCTTAGTAGGGCGGCACACACCTCTCAAGTGGCAGAACCGCTCCAGCTTGTCCCTCCACATTCAGTCTCAGATTAGTAACGCCACTCTCCTTTACCGCAGGTCGTCTCGTCTCAAGCTGGAACCATGAAATGTAAATTGATGTGTAATAATCTGCGTTATAGCCGTTGGAGTGCGGCCCTGGCGCAAATAGGAAAACAAAGCAGGACAGTTTTCAAAGCTTGGTGTTCTGGGGAATGGATCATCACTCCTACTTACTCATGCATATGTGAAAGAAGATTTGACCCCTGTTGCCAGGAAGTGCATGCAGGATCACGGTGTGAGGTAGAGGGAGGAATTCTAATTTGACATCTTGCACAGGCCTGCCTTCAAAGGCCACTGGCCGACCCTCTTGACCCCTATGCGATCCCCCACCGGCCCTGTCAGAGCTGGGATCTGCGATTTATGTAACATCAAAATCATTTGAAGGGTGACGCCTCCGAGGGGCTGGGACTGAACGGAAGGGCTGCAGTGTGTAACGGATACCCCCTCAGAAGGTTCTCAGGAGCTCTGAGAGGCCATTAGTGTTGTTTTGAACTCCCACCCAAAACATGTTACATTATACAGGCTTTCAGAAGTACATGGGGCTGGTAGGTTGGTGGTGGTGGGTCGGTGGGTGGGAGGGGGTAAATGGACATCCTCTCCCCTGACGACACAGATTGCATGTCTCCACAAGCATGGGCTCACAGGTGCTGATAGGTACAATGGATGACTATTGTTAGTGGATGACTGGTATGGTATTCCCATTTTGCTTTGGTCTTTGGTATGCTAGTGGCCACTGAGTGTGCCAGACCATCAAAAAATACCTTTGTTTAACCTTTTCACCCTTTGTGTAGGGCCAGACAACACCAAGTGGGTTTGAGGGATAAGGACATGAGGCAACATGTAAGTCAAAATGCAAGGTCGACCTTCCTTTTTTTTTTGTATCTAGAATACATAATTAATCCAAGCAGTGCAGAATGCAGATACTTATAATGCTTTAGTCGCAGCACTGTGAATTTGACAATTCGTGACAAGAACACAGATAATGAATTGCACTCATTGGCCAAGATTTAGCAGAGCGTTTTAACTGTGGGTCTGATATCCGCTGTTCGAGAATCTTATCTCTATCTCCAAATATACAGAATGCTACAGGAAATACATTAACCACAGTTAAACACAAGTCTGTGAAAACCTGTACAACCCGAAGGCCTACAAACTATGTAAAATCCATGGAGAACTCAACACAAATAACAGTGCTACATATTTCATGTACTTTGTCACCTGTGGGACCACTTCTTTATCCTCTAGAGACATCGATTAGCAGGTAGATGGAGTGATAGCCTACAGACACCCTCAGGGAGAGACAGGACAGGGAAGGCCTGGAAAGAGCAGAGTAGGAGCCGCACGCTGTCCATCGAACATGCTCATCGATATGTCATTAAACAATGACAGCACTCCAGGCAGTTTAATGAAGTGTTTGCAATCTGATTTGATTTTAATAGCGGAGGCATTACTGGGGTATTGGGCTCTGCTAGAGCTTCTGTATACCAAACAGCAAGCCCTGCCAAAACTCCGTAATACAAGATTACCAAGTGTCAAATAGACTGTGGATTGCAGTTTAAGGGAGATGAAGAAAGTAGTGAAAAGGTGAGGTTGGATGAAACAGCATAAAGAACGCTGGGATGTTAAGCCATTAAATAGCTAGGCACGTGCTGTCCTTGAATACAAGGCACACTAAAGGCAAGTAATCATCAGTTGTTGATTATGTTTTTAAGCGTCAGACTGCTCTCTCAACAGGTCCTGACACTGTGCCAAGACCATAAGGTCCTAAATAGGGCACTAGGGACAATGGTGTGTTTTCTTTAGATTGGAGAGTGTGAGGCGATAATGTCTCCACACCGGGAATTGAAAATTCAAAGATCGGACAGGTTGGGGAAAAAGACTGTAAAAATGAGTGGAATAAGGTTTTTCTTTGAACATAAGGAACTGTTTAGTTAATACCACATGCGTGATTTTGTATGTAAATGTATGAAATGTGACTTTCACATTCACTTTAATGTATGTACGATAATGGAAAGTTATTTGAACAGTTGAACAATGAGTGGCATTGAAAGAGGCGAAAACGGCCTTAGATTTGGCCAAGTCAACTTTGCATTGACTTATTGCTGAAAACCCCCTAGAAACATACAGTAGTTTGTCATTGTGACCGTATGGGTTTTCCTACAGATCTGCAGGGCCTGAATACACACAAGACCCCCATACTGAATACACACAAGACCCCCATGCATATATTGCAAAACCCCAGAAAATAAGCAATCAACACTGAGTGTTTGATTAGCGGCAGATTCTTTGAAAGCTTCCTCAAGATTTTGCATTCCAGTTCAACAAATTCCTCTGAAAAAAAAGGACAGTATAATTAATAACTACTTCTCCTGCCTTGTGCACATTGTGCACTTTGGCCAGAAGTTTTATTTAGAGCTCAACTTCCTCCTTAAGTTCTCAGTCCACATGACACTAGAACGGCCTCAGCCCCCGTTGTGTCCAGCTCAGTAATTAGTGGCTGTGTGAAAAAGGTCTGCTTGCTTTCACTGCAACCACGCGATTGTGCAAACTGTCATACTGTACGTCGTGCCAAGTTATACAAAAGCCAAACCTAAAGTAAACATATTCTATCTGGGTTGTCCGCGTTCATTTATTCCTCCTGATTACTGCATATGCTGTCTTTTAGAAATAGCAGCGCTCTTTTCGTTGCGTACCCTTGACTCTAACGAAACAAATGCTGACCTGCCTCTCGACACGTTTTATTCTTGTAATTCTCTCCCGGGTGAATCGTGGGCTCATCTCAAGTCTGCCATATTTTCTTTCTTAAAAAGTCAAAAGCATCATGAGGAAAAACCCAGCGTAACAATTCAGCCGTAAGCTTGAAGAGATCAGCTCGTTGTCAGCCACAGTGGGTGCACCTACAGATGACCTTGACACAACTAAAACAATCTACGCCCGGTAGAGACATCTTTCCGTTAACCTAACGACCTCAGCTGAACTGTAAAGACGCGTACTATTGAAATGACGGCTTGAAACGGATGAGAAATGTGCAACTTGTGACTTGTGAATGACTTGAACGTGTGCAAATTCTTTACTTTAATCTTACTCGGTGTGAATGTGTAGCGTCTGATAATTCTAACCGTTCGGAACCCGGAACAAATCACAGGGCTACATTCTAGCACTACAACGACAGGCCAAAACATTTCCAATGCAACGTGGGTTTGTAAAATGTAATTACGGCAGACATTGGTTTAATCTAATGCGGCATTTGGCATAATAGAAGGAAAATGGCCGGTACCACAGGGTGAATAAATGGATATTGGAAAAAGCATAATGGATAAAAACATACTGCTATTACAACACATGGGAATACAAGGAGATGTTTCAGTTATGTATAACTGTGTTTCCTGTAGGCCCTCAATAGAATACAATGAATACCTGCTTTTATTATTCACCTTTTTATAATTCCATTCCAGACGCCATTGAGTCAGATTTCACCTGAGCATCCTGAATATATCCACCTTATTCTAAGGTATCTCACAGAAATGGTGTATTGTGTGCACATACTGTACTGTAGCTATGTGTACATACTCTACTGTAGCTATGTGTGACTATAGCTAGTCCTTTATACGGACTCAAGTCTAACTTGTTGAAACAGTGCTAACTTCTTCATTCGTTTGCGTGTGGTAGGTGTTCAGCGATAGCTACGCAGCACATAGGAATATACAAATCATTTGAGTTGGTGAAATGTTTGGATTAGGTGTGCCCAAGATTCGGTGTCTTTTCTGCTATGACAGTGGTTGTCATCCAACAAAGTAAAAGGCTCTTTTAGGATTGTTAAAACTCATGCACTTACAGCAAGAATCCCGGGATATAAAGAATAGAATAGTGGACGCTCCACCCTCAGAATCTACAACCTATGGGACTTACACAGACTTTGTATAACGCAAAGCATGTTATATTAAGCTCCAGACCTTGAATGTGTCCAAGCAAAATTAATGTTTTCGCCATCATTTAAATAAGACCAGACGCTCATCAGCTAGCAGATTAATATCCTTCATGTCCTTTGCTAAATAAAACCAATAATTTTGTGAAAGGTCACATTCAGCGATTTTATGCACATGGATGCTCATTCGTAATGAGTACAAACTTCAAAATTGGATCTTAAACATGCAACGAATTTTAATGTAACCTTTGTACAGAATGTAACATAAATCTTTAAATAGATGTTTCTTGTGGGAAACGATCGCAGGCATGCAAAAAACCCACAGCTCTCAAAAACACATTTCCAAGTTGTTCATAAGCTTTCGATTGAGTTCAATGAATATACTGTAGTCTGCTAGCTATTCTACTGCAGCATTTACTGTATTAGAACAACATTTGGTAAATGCATTTTAGCCCAGTACATTTTTCCCATTAAGATCTTCAACAAAAAAAAAGGCCAGATTTAGTTCAGGTCACTGGCTTGGCGTACATTGTCTCAGCTGCTGTACAACAGCAAAGTTTCTGATTGCTCAATTTCAGGGATGTTTTCTCAGTCTTGTGGTAGTATCCTGACCCCCAACACCAATCTCCATTTTTTTTTTAGAAGACTAATGGACTCCACCATGCACCAGGAGATAGAGCTCTTCCCTTGTCAAGATTACATTTCCCTTCCTCTTGCTTTATTTAGAATCATGTGTGAATCATGTGTGCCGTCCAATGACGCGCATCGTTTTTTCAGGAGAAGCACACGCACAACATGACGTGATGGTTCGACGAGTGCTACTCCCTTGCTCTCCCAAAGCACTGGTTCAGCTTTTTTCCGCAACTGAGTTGATCTTAACCACACCAGTCACAGCCACACAATCCCCTAAGTCTCCCTGCCAAAACACCCACATATGACACAAAATGTCACAGGCCTGGATTCTCCTGATAATTGACCATACAGAAAATATAAATCACAAAAGCAGAAGAATGACCTCAGTGGAGCTTTGAAAGCACATTTCAGTGATGATCTGGATCCGGCATTAGCGCAACACTGTTGCTGTAGGTTCAACATAACACATAGGTCTCACACAACAAACACCGGCAACTTCAAGAGAAGCCATATTCTTTACAGCTTCTCTCATTAGGACATGAAGCTTTTCCCTGTCCAACAACTTTGTTGATTCGACTTCTGGGATTCCTTTTTTTTCATGACTATTACTTCACAGACATGTCTAACCAGCAGCTAAATCTAGTCAGCTCTTATTTCTAAGTACCAAAAGAGAATCTGAAATGTTAATTTGGCTCTCTATTCATTTCCCCTCCCTTCTCTTCTTCCCGTGGCCTTCGGCTTCCCTGTTTCCTTTTAAATCATCCTCTAAAAGATTTCCTTAGGACATTATCTCTCTCTTTTCCACCATCCATCTCATGGGCTGTTTTGATATATGTTTCTCTATTCTCTCCCCAAAACCTGTGGGGGTAGAGCCAGTGTGCAGCCTGCCTTTTCTGGATGGCCTTGGTGTTCCTTTGTACTGGGTCCACATTCCTCCCCTCATCAGGGATTCTGCTTGTGTGCCGGCCTGCCCTTGCTCTCCTCGCCTCCTTTAACCCTTCGAGCTCGGGTTCAGTGGCTATAAAGGAGGCGCACTTCACCGGGGCTCGCAATCGATCCGTATCACACAGGACGCTACTACGCTCTCTCACTGAGCAGCGGGGGCTTTTAAACAATTTGTGTCGGAGAGAACAAACGGAGCAAGGTCATCAAAGCAGAGTTGTCAAGGAGGGAGGCATGATATCTTGATTGTTGTGAGGAGTCGTGTGTGTGTGTGTGTGTCTATTTGTGAACATTTACTACCAATGTAATACAACCCTTTCTCTTCCTCATTGTTTTACAATGATATTGTTATTGTCGCTGTTTTCTGAGCGCGTGTACTCATGAACTTTCGTTCACCTAAAAATGTTGAGCAGAGTAACTTTGAATACAGGTCAAAAAGAATGAGGAGTGAAGAAATGCAGGGAAATAGTTTTCCATTTTATTGCAGCCGTTGCATCAGATACACATAGGTGTGGGAGCCGAGGAGGCATTTACTTGAACTAGAAAACATCAAATCCCGATACCATGCCCAGCTTGAAATCAAATAAATCGGTTTATTTCATTGAGAATTCAGAACAACTAAGTTCAGGGCTGGAGTGTCTCTTGACAGAGTATGTTTTGCTAGTTTGATGTTTTTCCTTTGCAAATAGAGATCCTTTTTCTCTCTCCTTCCTTTGCTCTCTGTTTGTCTCACTGACAAAAAAACAACACTTTATAATGTATTACAGTCCTTATGCCTGTGCTGACACAACATCTGCAACTAGAATGTATACATTTCAAACACAATGGCTTATGTTTGCATTAATTCTGAACCGTGAAAGTGAAAATGACATCTTCATCTACTGTGGGTTTTCAGTGATGTACAGACACCAGAAGTCAGAAGTGAGTAATGGTGACTTCCCTTCAGGAATGAGAGGAGGCTAGGCCTTCAGTCAGGACAGACAGACAGATGGGGAATAATGGAGAAAATGCCTGAGATCATAGGGGACCACAGTACGCAATAACAGACTGGGAGAAAAAACAGGAAGTGATCATTCAACGGCAGTTAAAAACATTACCTGTAGAGTGAGTGATCTTCACTTGATCTGGGATCTCTATCTGTTGCCCCTCTTGCACACTTCATAACTTTCTGACTGACGTGTACTTGGAGAGCCCTTAAAGACTGGTAAAAACAGTCTCCTTTTTTGTCTTTGATTCAGTAAATGACATCTTTACGAGGTTGCATCGCTGATGGAAGGTCCACCATGGCACATCCATCACCAGGAGAGCAAAGGCAGATTGAGTTTCCAGCATTTCATGGCGTGTCTTGCTCTTTGTCTGCAACACCCATTTATGAGTCACCTTGTCAGGGTCTGTGAATTTGCGCAGCTTTTTTCTACTGTACGGGCATGTTTTTGTTTTTTACACTTGGAGAGGGCGGACGTTCAAAGGTCCGCAGTAAAAAAAATCTCTGTGACCCCAGTGGAGAAAAAGCAGCCGTTACATCTTCCTCAGTCAGCTATTTGTTAAGCAAAGCAGATGCAGATGCCACTGTTTTTATACAATAAAGGGTTTTATTCAGTGCTCGATCCGAGGTAAAACAGAATATCACGGTGAGCAAAAACCCCCAAAAATAGTGGGATTTTCCATGGAGCATGCGTAAGACAAAATGGCATCCACTTCAATTCAGAGTTCTTACCATGTCTCACCTCCAAATGCACCCAGGTGCTCTCTACCACTTAAACGATAACCCTTTTCAAAGCACGGCTTTGTTGCCAGGGACTCGCAAATGGATGCTATCATTACTATATTAAACACCTATCGGATGAAGTATTAAAATGTCATTGGAAATTCATTCCATTCTAAAGCAAGCAGGAGGCGCAGGCCATCACTGACAATCCTCTGAACCGCTATCACTCTCCTCTCTGCTGCATCGGGCTTTCCCATTACATTACTGCCTCTCCTACTGTAGACTTGGAAAGGTCAACCATGAAATGTTCAATGTCTGATTATTCAGCTCACTGTGCTCCGCGATCAGATCAGCACACTCAGTAGGATTCACTTTATCTGCAGGAAAAAAGGAACTGTGCGCATCTGCAGGAGGTGTTGACAAGAGTAACCTTACACAAACATTTATTTGCTTTTGGAAAGTCACTGTACGTGTCAGGTAAACATCGAAAACATATTGATGTCTTTATCATTGGAGAATAACACTGAACCGTTTTTTTCCCCTTCCAACAACCAGTCTATTGTAAAGAAGGAAGCGTGGTCACATGGTTCTAAAGCTTGTGTTTACAAATCACAGAAATTATTCACTTCCATAGTTACAGCACAGGAGGCAGCGGAGGGGAGGACGGCTCAAAGTAATGGTTGGAATGGAGTGAATAGAATGGTATCAAACACATGGAAAAACTTGTTTGATGTTTGATACCATTCCGTTGATTCCGTTCCAGCCATTACTATGAGCCCATCCGCCCCAATTAAGGTGCCACCGGCAGCCTGTGATTTATAGTACCGTTTTCGGGAGACGTGCCACTTATGGAAGCAGGCTCTTGCAGCCCATTATCCTTACCTGTTCTGATCGGTGCTGCTCCTCCCTCTGCCGACACGGCATCTCGCAACAACCGTGAGTCACTCGCTAAGGATATGGACAAAGTCTTGACGGAGTTTTTGGATTGCAACCATCCTTGTTGCTCATGCCCATAGCGGCCAACCACTTGTTCCCTACTTCTATTCAAAATGTCACGTTTTGTGACTGGCACAGGAAAGACTTATTTTAAAGACCGGCTTGTTGATGATTGCTTTGCTTCTTAACCAGATATCTGAAAAGTACGGCATCTCTAGGTCCAATTTCTTTAGGTTTTGACAGGTACGAAACTCCATTCGTTGCCAATCACCCCAATTTCCTCAATTACCCCCTGCCCATCCATTGGATGCCTTATCCAGTCTTTATGACTTAATGGTAGCTATAAGAACAGCGTGGAAATAGGATCACTGATGACATATGGGAGGACATACTACAGAATGTGCACTCATCTTCCATCTGTGCCTGTCACACTCTTATTCAATTGACATCTCCAAAACAGAGCTGGCCAAAATAAACCCTGAAATAGACCCTTCACGTGATAAGTACGAAAGCTCTCATGCCTGTCTGACTTCCAAAACCACAAACTAGAGAGGCTTTAGTTTTTGAGACATTCTTGATTGATTTCTCTTTTTGGCGTCACCCAGAAGAGTTGCTTTTACCAAAATGGCAACAAGACACCATTGTCTTGCTGGCACGGCAGGTTATTTTGCTGAATTGGAAGGAGACTGCCCCACCCTCTCACGTGCGTTGGTTGAGGGATATTAGGTTCTTTCTAAAGCTTGAAAAGATCCGCTACACCACTCGCGGGTTTGTAGATAAGTTTCACAGAGCATGGCAGCCCTTGTCAAATTCTGGATGAGTAAGGATGGGGGAGGAAGGATATCTGATAATGGCAGGATGGAGGATGGGTGGCGGGTGGTGGGGAGGGAGGAGAGAGTTGTTGGTGGGTAAGGCGGAGGAAGGGTCGGTGGCGGGTAGAAGGGAGGGAGGGGGAGTGGTGTATGCGGGGGTGGGGTGGGGGGACAGGTGTGACAGCCAGGAGGGATCTCACCACCTTCCTGACGGGTGGGAGCTGGGAAGGGAGGGATTGGCCTGGGATGGGAAGGTCAGCTGTATACTCTGATGTTTCTCCTGACTGGTATCAATAAAAAAAAATGTCAACACAAAATTGTAAAGCAAATAACCTCAAGAAACAGTGTCTTGTGTCAAACTACTAGCTACGTAATTATTAGCCAAACTGGGCACTCAAGCAAAATGCAACACTCGCCATATCAATGATTTATAAACACGCAACCCACTCGCCCCTGTGATTACAATGTCTCCAGGACTAACAGGAAGAAAATAAAACAAAAGTCAGGATAGAAAAAGCACACCTCTTTGGCTTTTCCCTGTGTATTTCTGCCAAATGGAGGAAGATGGACATGTTTAGCTCCCCAACTTGACAGGTAGGATACAGGGCTGAACTCCGGCTGTAAATGTACAAGAGAAGTCTGCACTGCAGGGATTTCTGTGATGATGGAGTAAGTGGCTTCTGCTGGTGGTAAAGCATACCGATCAGCTGCTCCTTAGACAATACTGCCAGCTCTTGAGTGGAGAACTTTCTTCTCCCCCGCTGGCTAAAAAACAAGATAAAAATAGATCAGACTTCTCCTTCCATTCCTCCTAAAAAAAAAAAGTGTTTTTCTCTCACAACACAAACATTTCTTCCAGAGGATAATGCATTTCCTTTATACATTATTCTTGAAAAATCAACTGTTCAAAAATGACTTTCAACCATACACACTTTTGTTTTAATCTTTAAACCATCCATCCACTTCAGGGCACATTGCTTCATGTACTAATATGTCTCGATATGGAAAGGTTGGAAAGGAACCCATAACTTATAATGCCCATCCATCTGTTTTATATAATAAATCTTACTTCATACGAAGTACTGCAGGTGTGCCCATTACAGTAAGTTACTATACTAGGCTGTCCAGATATCTAGGATCTCAGTTATTTTCACAGTTTTCATAACATCATTTTCACGTGATTGACAGTTTCAATCACGTTCAGTAATTACAATAGTATTTTTACAGAGACCTTTGAAAAAAAAAATCCCTAAATATTTTTCACTGGTTTATTAGTTTTAGTAAACAATGTCAGGCTTAAAAAAAGGCAGATATTTTCTTGCATTCTACATCAGATGAGTCATGGTTTAAGTCACATCCCATTTATCTCAAGGTGCATCTCAGTGACACGGAACCATGACCAGCTGGAACAATGGAAACCTGTGTCAGATTCACTAAGCAGAGTTGAAATGATCTCTCACACATCAAGACAAAATGGAATTATGTCATGCCATGGACCTTTCCACGGTCTTTCATCATGCTTTATTAGATCCGAAAGCATTAACCTGATACAATTAGAACATCTTGAACCATGAAACAACCTTCCATCTCTTCTCGTCTATTTTCTCATCAACATAGAATTAACTGGACCCCTTTGATGATGATTTGGATACAGATGGAGCAAGAATTATACTAAAACATATTGTACAGTATTAACCTTAAACTGAATTATTGTTCTTCTTATTATAATATAGTTGATCATGTGAGTGTCTATTCGTGATAACGAATCTGCAGATAAATCCACTTCAGGTATGTTGACTACATCAACATTAGCAGTGACTCTAATGTACAGTATGACTTTCGACAAGCATAGTTGTGCTCTGTTAGATCGTGTTTTATGGCTTGAGTTTTAAAAAAAATGCTCAAAACAGATGCTGGGTCCGTGTCAAGTTTAGGTTTAACATTTAGGTCTTTATACCATGTTAAGTTTAGGATAAATGTTTATTGAATCGGTTATCAATGTAAAAAAAAAAGAAAAAAAGTTCCCTATCAGTGCTAATGAAGTCTTTGACCGTCAGAGTTTGACCAGTCCTCATTAAACTCCTCCAACTTCATAGCAATCCTATACTCAATGCAGACAGACTCAAATAAAAAATACAGTACACCCCTCGAAGATGATTTGGGTTCAACCATATCACCGGATCGACATACTTGGCATCAGACACACAGCTCTGCCATGTGTAAACCGCTCCATTAAACCCAGCCACAGTCCCCACTCTTATACCCAACATTTAAATACCCTGACTGCACTGTCACAGCCCGCCACGTCTTTATCGAGCCTTTTACACTCGGATGAGCCCATGGGGCTCTGTGGGCTCGGTTCGATCTGAGCGGCAGCTACATTGCCCCCAGGAACTCCTGTGTGTCCTTGTTTCACAGCAAACAGATTGACCTTGCTTCAATCAGGTTAAGGAGAAGAACGAAGAGTTGCAGGGTCTTCTAGCTTGAGCACTCAGGTGTATCTGCTGGACAATTTGTTGTTACCTCCACGGTCAATGTCCACCCATCTGTGAAACCTGACGTGGCTGCGCGGGTAGTTCTATAGAGTGAACAGAGCCTCAAACCACTCACCTTGACCAAGCCACAATACATCCCTTTCAAATGCTGACAGCCACTTGTCTGGGAATGCCATCCAGACAATGAAAGGATACCTAAGCTGGGTGGAGTGCTCTGTTTGGTGAGTGGAATGTTTGCTTTGACTTGACATGCATTTTTCTGGGTGGTTACTCATTGCACCCCTAACCCCCCCCCCCCATCAAAGCAAAACACTGTGAAACAACTCTGCAACAACAGTGTGTTATACTGCAGAGTTACCATTATTTAAACATCTGAATGAGGGTTTAAGGTATTAAGGCACTGAACCGAAAGAGAGGAACTAGTCCCTAGTGCTGCAGGGATGGTTGTCCTTCTGGAAGGCTCTCCCATCTCCACAGAGCTCTGGAGCTCTGTCAGAGTGACCATTGGGTTCTCGGTCACCTCCCTGACCAATGTCCTTCCCCCCTGAAATGCTCAGTTTGGCCTTGGTGGCCAGCTCTAGGAAGGGACTTGATGGTTCAAAACTTCTTGCATTTAAGAATGATGGAGGCCACTGTGTTCTTGGGGACCTTCAATGCTGAATAATTTTTTTCGTACCCTTCCCCAGATCTGTGCCTCGTCCCAATCCTGTCTCAGAGCTCTACGGACAATTCCTTCGAACTCATGGCTTGGTTTTTGCTCTGACATACATTGTCAACTGTGGGACCTTATATAGACAAGTGTGTGCCTTTCCAAATCATGTCAAATCAATTGAATATACCACAGGTGAACTCCAATGAAGTTGTAGAAACATCTCAAGGATGATCAATGGAAGCAGGATGCACCTGATCTCAATTTCGAGTCTCATAGCAAGGGGTCTGAATACATATATAAATCTGTTTATAATTTTTTTTATAAATTTGCAAAAAATTCTTAAAACCTGTTTTTGCTTTGTCATTAAGGGGGTATTGTGTGTACATTGCTACTCTAAGGGGTCTGAATACTTTCCGAAGGCTTTTTTTCATACTCTCATTTTCCTCACAACCTCTCATACTGGCCAAACCCAGACAGCCCCTCATCAAAGACCCGGCTGGGACAATGAAGAGGAGAGAAATGACGGCTGAGACTTTGTCTCCGTTTCACCTTTCACAGAAATATATTTATTGATTGGCAGCGCGGCTCAGGCAAGTACATTTGGAGAGGCTTTTCTATCATAGTACAGATAACAATACAAAAAAATGAAAAAAGATCATCCTAACAGCAGCCCCACTAGCTGTGCTGAACACATCCTTCTTAAACCTGCAGTAGCTGCCCCCTTTAGTTCCACTTCCAGCTCATGGAGAATGTTAGAGTGCATTAGAATGTGAGAGCCCCCCCCCCCCCCCCCCCCCCCCCCCAATCGGACACGGTTGAGGACAGGTGCACCACTAGGCGAAAAGGTTATAAACATCTCACAGATTGCTGCCAGCACTTTGCCTCACTTCAGCTCCCTATAAGGGCACTATGAAGACCATGCACTGACCACACTCCAAGGGGGTTTTACAGAATCAGGAACAAGGAAGCGGCCTAATGGGTGCTGCACGGCGGCGAGATGTCTCCCTGTCACACTTCATCTAGACTGATGCATCACGATTGTTCACACTGGTCAGGCCAGCCAATTACTGTCCAATTCCAATCTAGTCCGCTAGCGCCACTGTAATGAAAAATAATTAAGAGGCTGAAAATTAGTTTTCTCATGAAATGGTTTCGGTGGTTGAACACAATCGCACTTGGCAGATGGCTGCGAGGGTGTGCTTTAATATAGCAAAGATAGTTAATCATCTTCAAGGTGCATTCCCCAACAAACTTTTAACGCCACACCAGCCGCAGTAGTGACAGAGAGAGAGAGAGAGAGAGAGAGAGAGAGAGAGAGAGAGAGAGAGAGAGAGAGAGAGACGTTGTAGCGTTGAATGTTTCATCAGTGAAGATGAACCTGGAACATGGTAGCTGAAAATGCTAAACGGGAGAAGGGCCAGCTGTTACATGTGAAGTACCCACAAGCTTCTGTGACATCATGCTTGGGCTGAATGACATGGGATCCTCAAGGCAAATTTAAAGTCATATTCACAAATGACATGTCTGATCAATCCACACGGCAGGATATATCATTGTTGACCAACTGCTTCATATTGTTACTGTCGCTGAAATGTCGGTGAAAACTCATCATGCACTGCAGACATTGGGGTGCGTAGGCCTGTTCTGCCGGTTGAGTCCTTCAGAACAGTCTTCAGAACATTACTGACAGGCTGGTCATAAACTAATAGAAGTCACCGCATAAATTACCACAACTACAGTTGTGTAAATCAGCAGCAATCTGTTGGGACATTATTTTCTTCTTAAGAGCGAACTGATTAAAAAGAGGAGAGCATTGCTGTTACACAATACCCTGTCGAATGGCCCCGCCCACTCAGCTGACAGCTTTGAGTTTCAGAGAGGAAATTTCTGTTCGCTCATTCCTTTGTCTCACAGGTATACTGTAGGTGTTGAAAATCAACTGACAAATCAACCAGGGCTGCAGAAAATACTTACATTTTAGTTCATTAATTCGATCGTTAAAAAAAAAACAAGCACACAAAAAAACTTGAAAAATCCATACATGCACATGAATAAAATCATTGATGATTTAGCAACATACAATAAAGTCTGGGACTTATTTCCGTTGTGGTCCTATTGAGACAAGGGTGGCTAGGCAAGATCGAACACGGTTAAACACAGTATGACAGCGAGATAATAAAACATCAACACAAAGAAGAAGAGCCTCTATCTCATCATTGCAGTTACATCGTAGGGTTCATTCAAATGGGCACAGAATACATCAAACTGTTTTTTTTTACTTTATTTTCAAAGCCGCCCAGAGAGGACGTCGTTTTTATGGGCAGAGGCAACTCATTCCACTCTGAGGCTCCAGTATACAAGAAAGTACCTTTCCCAGCATTACTCCTGAACCTGTATGAGTACACATTAGCAATCTGGTGCTGTGATTGTGCGCATCCCTAACACGGGGATAGTAATCAGTCAGATATCTGGGTGTAGAATCATACTTTCAATCAAACCTCCAATGCATGTTTAGGAGAAAGTTTCTGGCCTGCCTCCAGAATTGCTTGCCTACTGGGTTGTTGAGTTTAGAATGGCATCTGTTGAGTCTGGGAACGTGAATGTCTGGAATAAAAATGACTTCTTTACATGCAGAGCTGTGGAATTTACAACCGATTTATGTTGAAAAACCCATTCAGTTTGGATTCGTTCTGCTGTCATCGTGCCCCTCCCTCACCTCATATCGCCCTACTTTTCTCTGGAGGACATTTTCCGCTTACAAAATACTGTATGTCTTACGTACTTAGAAATACAGAAAATATATATTCTTTTTTGTAGTTGATGTCCTGTCAATTTGACAAACCATTCCATTCACATTCTGAGATCACTAACTTTCCTTCGCATCATATTATTATTATAAGAGCGTTACCAAAGGGAGAATTATCTGCACTTTACAAATTCCAGGCATATTAAGAACGCATTTGTTACAATAGAGAACAGGTAATACTCATTAATTAAAGCTGTAACTCAAACAAACATAATTATTTTCAAGTTGAGAATTATTTATCTTCATTTAACTTGGCAAATCAGTTAAGAACAAACTCTTATTTTCAATGACAGCCTAGGAACAGTGGGTTAACTGTCTTGTTCAGGGGGTAGAACGACAGATTTGTACCTTGTCGGCTTGGGGATTTGATCCTGCAACCTTATGAATACTAGTCCAACGCTCTAACCAATAGGCTACGCTGCCGGCCCAATGTTGATTGTCAATTTGAGTAAATTGTGTCTCGTGGCTCCTGATATGTTACAGTGGATAGTGGATACACCACAGTTGCTGTTGGGGAAAGAGAAGTGTGTCCTCTGACTTGGATTAAACCCATTAAAAGCAGTCTTTATGGAATGTCCTGCTGGGTTATAATGAAATGGATTCAATTGTGCAAGTTCTGAGTCGCCAGTGACTTGCCTCTTTCCTCATCCATCTTCATCTTTCATGTACATCAGGTCACTACAGCAGCATTGTAATGTTACCATGGCAAGTGGTCTAAGTGTGTTTACTTTGTGTTTAAGGACTCTTTATCTAGAAATAAACAGTGGAAATGAGTATTCATCAATTTTACAGTAAAACTGCAGCTTGGCTGGCTGACTTTCAAAAATGTCTAAAGCTACTTTCTCCTATGGAACATAAACACATCTGAATAATGTAACTGCTGTCGGTTCCGACGTCAGTGTAATGGATGGATGTAAGCAAAGTGCTGGCTTGTCAAAAGTAAGCAGTGATACAGTATATATCATGTACATTGTACAGGGCAGGTGAATTTCACACATTGATTGAAATTTCACATACACACACACTCTCTCTCACATACTGCACCTACATACACATTCATGCAAACGTCAGCAAATATGCCAGTAGAGTCAGTTTCATCCATTCTTAGTCTCTGCAATATAAAACCATATATATGAAACCATATTTTGGAGAGAGTCCATGGTGTTAAGAAAATCACATGCATATCTCAGTCCCATCTGAAACAAAGGGAGCGTGACAGGATTCACTGGAAATTACCATGGACCAGTGACTCTAAAATGATCTTGCACAGACAAATGATGGAATTTAAGGGGAGTGACTCATTGTGAATCCTTTCCTTAATCTTTACCTTCCAATGGCAGTTTTGAACGCTTTTGGCCAGCATGAAAACAAATGACGTTTATTACAGAGGAAATTCCCTCTATAATTTATGGGTATTAATATCACTGGTTTGCTTGGAAGATAAAGGTCAAATTTACATCTAGTTTACTAAACACCCTAATAAAGCGTATGATGATAATGACTTGACTTGGTAATGAGGGCTGACCCTGACTCAATGTTAGGGAGTAGACTTAGACTCCAGACCAGAGCATCAGCAGCCAGCGCTGATTGCTGATGTTGATTTTAACAATAAAAGATCCAAACCCTTATTGGCTACGGAATGAGATCTAAATTGCCTATAAACGTTCAGTTCAGGTCTTGAGTCTCTATCCGTTCATGCGCAGAAACCCCTGGAGACACAATCACTGCGTGGGAAAAATGGCTGTCTGCCGGCTGACTGGATATCAGGTGAAGGAAATATAATGTGTTTTTTTTCCATCCATCATATCCCTGACAGCTCTACTTGAGATAAATGGACACCTCAGCCCGAGAGAGTGAGTTGTCTGTGGCTCTCAGTGGATGTCGACCGCGAGAAACACAAACCCGTGTCAACTGACAAACGTGACAGTCCCATCACTTCTCATCTCCCTGCCTCCCCATTGCCCACATGTGAAGATGTAATGGCCCTTTCCTTAAAATGGCCCACGATAACCTGGTGAGGAGAGAGAGAGAGAGAGAGAGAGAGAGAGCCTGGCTGTTTGTTGTAGGCACCGGCGTGACAGCCGTTGTTTGAAGTATTTTGTCATTTCATTGGCTCCATAGCGGCCTGGCACGCCAGACATAAATACTGTATTGGTGGAGAATGCAAGATAATGCTGTCTCCATAACAGTTAAGCGGCAAAGAATGCATGTCTTTATATGAGACAAATCCACACCATGTGTGTTTATGTTAGAAAGAAAGGTTGGTCTGCTTTACTGCGGAAGGCAGTAATCATTCAGGAAACTCAACTAGGCAGAGAGAGAGAAAAAAATCCATCCAGTATGGAAGGCTATGTCAATGTTTCCTCCTACCTCTAAAGGAAAAAAGGAACAAATTGCAATGCCCTTCAACTGGACTTAGTGTCCAGAGGTCAGACGACCGGACCAAAAGCAATGTGTGGCCACTCCTAGGTCGTCTGCCAAGAGAATGAACCCTACTTGACTCTAACATATACAAAACACATAGCTTCTCAATGACCGTCACTGGTGAGTCATTAAAGAGGAGAGAGACAGCAATATTTGTTCCGTTGATTGTTTTTCTCAAGCATGACAAATATTCTATGTCAAGTATTGAATAGTTTTCAGTAAATATACTGCTTGCCATTAACTGGTAGTAGGAATTCCACTGAAAGTTACACTGATCTTGCATCATTTCAGAGGAGGGGTACTATGTTAAATCAGGGACCAAAGAATATATATAAAGGTGACACTATGTTGGGTCAGTTGACTCGCCATCCTCTTCACATTCTTGCTTGAGGCTGGATAGCACAGTTGATAATCAATGAATTTTCATCTGATGGACAGGTCCCATTCAAGGTAATGAATGTTTGAATGGTAAATACGCTTTCAGAGGTTTCCTTCACAGACTTTGACTGAGGAGCCACCCACATGTTGTTCACTAACAGCATGAAATTACATTGAATATGAAATGACTAACTGTACACATGCTTTCTTGAGGGACAGATGTGCAATTTCCATTTCTGTCACAACAGACACAGTGCTTCAAAGAGCGTATGAACGGAAATCGCTTTGACATTGGATGGCAGTTCTTGGGTTGTAATGGAGCTTATCTCCATCTGGGAAATGGTTTCCTCCCACCATATCCACTATGCGGCCATTTGCATGGAATGCAAATATGCAATATGTTTTATCTAGCCATTAATAAAGTATCGAGTCGTTGTTTCTGTTGCGGTTGCAATTTCTTAGCAATAGCCTATGGCTATGGACTTTTCTCAAAAACCCAAGTCTTATCAACTGTGAAACACTGCAGGTGAATATTTGACTGGGTCCTCTAAAACAAAATCTTATTTTATTCACAGATCTACAGTAGATATCTCACTTCATGACCACTGCCTTCACTCCTCAGTAATGACGGATATCCGGGTGGAAGTGCATGAAAACATGTCTAGAAAGTTCCATTGTACTAGCGTGTGTTTAAATAGTGGCTTTTCTAACTGTTATTCTACGGCTTCCTCCGCCGGGGAGGGGGGGGTTCTGATTCATTAATTATTGAGCCAAATTCCACGCAGGCGGGCAGCTGTACTGCACTACAGGCGGAGGGAGCCACTATTTCTGCCTGGCTGAAGGCTGCTAGCCCACCTGCCCTGTAATTAATAAAGAGCTGCCATTTAGAACGGTACTCCATCTTGATCTTTGATTTCCCTGTCAGAAGCTATTAAGACACCCCCTGGTCTTCAGCCGAAACCCCGCGTGAGACTACGTCTGAATTGAATCAACCTGAATTAGTTGGCATATTAAAAAGAAGACAAAGACAGAACAATGGGGGCGAAACTATAGACTATGAAGGCTTGGACAACCCCATGTGGTGGTATGGTCTCGTGCTTCAGGGTGAGTTGGATTTTTTGGGATAAATGTTGCATTGTTAACCATATTTCAGTTCTGTTAGATTGACCATTTTCATTTTAAAGTTAACTTCATAATTTTACCATGAAACCCTTTTTCTTCCCTATTAAGAAATGTCAGCTGTGAATGGATTATACATGTGCTCTCATACATTAAATTATACATTAAATTAAGTGGTAAACAAAGAAACTCTGAATCATTTATCGAAAACCATTACTTTTCCATTTAAATATACAGTAAATATGTTTCTGTGATGAAAGGTTTAGCTCCAAATTATTGACAGCATAAATGCTTGTAATTACAAAAACAACATGTAATAAACCAATAAACATTATTTAGATTATTGACTATGAGCCAGTAGTGTAATGAATACTCAAGGAGAAAAAGGTGTAGATTCACGCGCAGAGCACAGCTTGTGTTTATTTCGCCTTCGCAGAAGTCAGGAATCGTGGTCATAGGCAGGAAATCGTCATACACAGGTAGGCAAACAGGCAGGTGAATCAAAACTAAGACTGAAGGCTATAACTGGTTGTCACAAACGAGCTAGGAAAAGGCAAAAGGAACAATACCTCACAAAGGCACAAACAGAATGAACTGAACTAAATAAGGAGCTGATGAGACCAGGTGAGTAACTAACACAGGTGAAATCAATGAACAAAAATGAAAGACAGGGCTATGATCAAGAACACAACGAAACGGAACACAAGGTTGACTAAGAAAATAAATACAGAACCTTACAAGTAGAAATAAAAACTATTTGCAGTTCACTATAGAATATACTAGCAGTTGTTTTTGAATCAAAACACGTTGAGGGGGAAAATACAGTGCCTTCAAAAGTAATTCACACTGACTTTTTAGACATTTTTAAAAAACTTTTTTGACATCAAAACAAATTAATAAAAAATTAAATCCTGACATGTCTTGAGTCAATAAGTATTCTACATCTTATGGGATTTGCTTAAAATTTGAATGTGCTTAACTGATGGTCTAAGTCCTGTCTAAGCCTACTAATCTATATGGATTTGTTTTTAAGAAGGTCATACCAAGGATCATTTTGCAATTTGATTTTGGGATAAATGTTGAATTCTTAACCATATTTCACTTCTGACCTGGCCTCCACAATCACCCGACCTCCAATTGAGTTGGATTGGGATGAGTTGGACCGCAGAGCGAAGGAAAAGCAGCCAACAAGCGCTCAGCATATGTGGGAACTGTTGGGAAAGCATTCCAGGTGAAGTTGGTTGGGAGAATGCCAAGAATGTGCAAAGCTGTCATCAAGCTGTCATTAGATTTGTTTAACACTTTTTTGGTTATGACATGTTTCTATGTGTGTGATATCATAGTTTTGATGTCTTCACTACTATTCTACAATTTAAAAAAATAGCATAAATAAAGAAAAACCCTGGAATAAGTAGGTGTTCCCAAACTGACTGGTACTGACCATATATATATATAACCCCTTAATTTTTAGCACTAAACAGTCTCCATATACAGTGCATTCGGATGGTACTCAGACCCTTTGACTTTTCACATTTTGTTGCAGCCTTATTCTAAGAATTCATACAGTTGTTGTTTTTCCCTAATCAATTCTAGACATAATATTCCATAATGACAAAGCAAAAACTGGGTTTTAGATTTTTTTTCTTCAAATTTATATAAATAAAAACATTTACGTAAGTATTCAGACCCTTTACTCACTACTTTGTTGAAGCACCTATGGCAGCAATTACAGCATCGAGGTTTCTTGGGCGTGACACTACAAGCTTGGCACACCAGTATTTGGGGAGTTTCTCCCATTCTTCTCTGCAGATCCTCTCAAACTCTATCAGGTTGGATTGGGAATGTTGGTGCACAGCTATTTTCAGGTCTCTCCAGAGATGTTAGAGCGGGTTCAAGTCTGGGCTCTGGCTGGGCCACTCAAGGACATTCAGCAACTTGTGCCAAAGCCACTCCTGCATTGTCTTGGCTGTGTACCCTCGCCCCAGTCTGAGGTCCTGAGTGCTCTGGAGCAGGTTTTCATTAAGGATCTCTCTGTACTTTGCTGTGTTCATCTTTGCCTCGATCCTGACTAGTCTCCCAGTCCCTGCCGCTGAAAAACATCCCCACGGGGCCTGCCAGGTGGCGCAGTGGTTAAGGGCGCTGTACTGCAGTGCCAGCTGTGCCATCAGAGACTCTGGGTTCGTGCCCAAGCTCTGCCTTTTGGCAAGCGGGCTGTCATGTGCCTTTTATTGAGGAGTGTCTTCCGTCTGGCCACTCTACCATAAAGGCCTGATTGGTGGAGTGCTGCAGGGATGGTTGTCCTACTGGAAGGTTCTCCCATCTCCACAGAGGAACTCTGGAGCTCTGTCAGAGTGACCATCGGGTTCTTGGTCACCTCCCTGACCAATGCCCTTCTCCTGCTTTTGCTCAGTATGGCTATAGGAAGAGTCTTGGTGGTTCCAAACTTCTTCCATTTAAGAATGATGGAGGCCACTGTGTGCTTCACGACCTTCAATGCTTCAGAGATTTTTTGGTACCCTTCCCTAGATCTGTGCCTCGACTGTTTCAATGCCAGTGCACATGAGCTCTGTGCCTCAACTGTCAAGATGCACATGAGCTCAATTTCGAGTCTCATAGCAAAGGGTTACATATGAGTACTTACCTAAATCAAAATGTCTAACATTTCTAAAAACCTGTTTTCGCTTTGTCATTATGGGGTATTGTGTGTAGATTGCTGAGGATTTTTATTTATTTAATCAATTTTAGAATAAGGCTGTAACGTCGCAAAAAAGGGGTCTGAATACTTTCTGAAGAAACTGTATTTCAAGCTACGAAGCGAAAGTGCTAAAATGTTAATTCAAAACAATAAATGCATGAACACGGGTTTTCTATGCCACTGTAAAAATAGACAAGTTTGATGGGTCTGTTTCTAGTGTGAGTGGAAACATTATGTCATAGCGTTTGTGGTTTTCTGTCTGGATAGCCAGCCAGTCATGAAATTGGTTGCTAAGTAAAGATACTACTATTAATAGCTAAGTAATATTGATGAGACAAAACTAAAAAAATGAGTGGTGATCAAGTGTCATGACTCATGCATGTTACGTATGTATATCTCCCAGCTAGGTATATAGCTTGAGGCAAGCCAGAAGCAGTGTCCCTCTTTATCAGCATAAATCCTAAATATTGATGAGAAAACGACATCACCTAGCCTGATAGTTATCATCGATTACAGATCTGGTTTGAATAACTTAAACTTGTTTTACAGTCAGGATGGACTGCACGGCCAAAAGGGTGTGATCAAGCTGCTGCTGAACGTGATAACTTTCAAGCAAATCGAAGACATCAATCAGGCTATCTAACTATTTTAGAATTGGGAATTCATTTCATAACCCATCTAGCTAAGGTTGAAAGCTAGTTTTTCCTAGCTTCCATAATAAATGTTGTCTTGTTTGTTAGTCGTTCTGTAATGCTAGCTAGCTATGCAGTACCAACCTACCTAGCTGCCCATCCAACCAACTAGCAATGGGCAGCTAACTAGCTAAATATTTGTAGTACAGACAATATATTCTTTAAGTCAAAGTTGGATTTTAGTATCACAGCTTGGTACGGCAACTGCACCTCCCTCAAAAGCAAGGCTTTCCATAGGGTGGTGCGTTCTACACAATGCATCACCGAGGGCAAACTACCTGCTCTCCATGACACCTACAGCATCCAATGTCACAGGAAGGCCAAAAAGATAATCAAGGACAAAACCACCCAAGCCACTGCCTGTTCACACCGCTATCATCCAGAAGGCGAGGTCAGTACAGGTGCATCAAAGCTGGGACCAAGAGAACGAAAAACAGCTTCTATCTCAAGGCCATCAGACTGCTAAACAGCAATCACTAACTCAGAGAGGCTGCTGCCTACATTGAGACCCAATCACTGGACACTTTAATAAACAAAATAAAATAAAATTGTATTGGTCACATGCGCCGAATACAACAGGTACCTTACAGTGAAATGCTTACTTACGAGCCCCTAACCAACAATGCAGTTTAAAAAAACACGGATAAGAATAAGAAATAAAAGTAACAAGTAATTAAAGAGTCACAGGAAAATAACAATAGCGAGACTATATACAGGCCGGTACCGGTACAGAGTCAATGTGCGGGGGCACCGGTTAGTTGAGGTAATATATACATGTAGGTAGAGTTATTAAAGTGACTATGCATAGATGATAACAACAGAGAGTAGCAGCGGTGTAAAAGAGGGGGTGGGGGCAATGAAAATAGTCTGGGTAACCATTTGATTAGGTGTTCAGGAGTCCTATGGCTTGGGTGTAGAAGCTGTTTAGAAGTCTCGTGGACCTAGACTTGGCACTCCGGTACCGCTTGCTGTGCAGTAGCAGAGAGAACAGTCTATGACTAGGGTGGCTGGAGTCTTTGAAAATGTTTAGGGCCTTCCTCTGACACCGCTTGGTATAGAGGTCCTGGATTGCAGGAAGCTTGGCCCCAGTGATGTACTGGGACGTTCGCACTACCCTCTGTAGTGAAGTGGCAGTCGGAGGCCGAGCAGTTGCCATACCAGGCAATGAAGCAACCAGTCAGGATGCTCTTGATGGTGCAGCTGTAGAACCTTTTGAGGATCTGAGGACCCATGCCAAATATTTTCAGTCTCCTGAGAGGGAATCGGTTTTGTTGTGCCCTCTCCAAGACTGTCTTGGTGTGCTTGGACCATGTTAGTTTGTTGGTGATGTGGACACCAAGGAACTTGAAGATCTCAACCTGCTCCACTACAGCCCCGTCAATGAGAATTGGGGTGTGCTCGGTCCTCTTTTTCCTGTAGTCCACAATCATCTCCTTTGTCTTGATCACGTTGAGGGAGAGGTTGTTGTCCTGGCCCCACATGTCCAGATCTCTGACCTCCGTGCTATAGGCTGTCTCGTCGTTGTCGGTGATCAGGCCTACCACTTTTGTGTCATTAATGAGGGTGTTGGAGTCATGCCTGGCCGTGCAGTCATGAGTGACCAGGGAGTACAGGAGGGGACTGAGCACGCACCCCCGAGGGGCCCCTGCGTTGAGGATCAGCGTGGCGGATCTGTTGTTACCTACCCTTACCACCTGAGGGGCCCGTCAGGAAGTCCAGTTGCAGAGGGAGGTGTTTAGTCCCAGTGTCCTTAGCTTATTGATGAGCTTTGCGGGCACTATGGTGTTGAACACTGAGCTGTAGTCAATGAATAGCATTCTCACATAGGTGTTCCTTTTGTCCAGGTGGGAAAGGGCAGTGTGGAGTGCAATAGAGATTGCATCATCTGTGGATCTGTTGGGGACGGTATGCAAATTGGAGTGGGTCTAGGGTTTCTGGGATAATGGTGTTGATGCGAGCCATGACGAAGCCCTTCATGGCTACAGATGTGAGTGCCACGGGTTGGTAGTCATTTAGGCAGCTTACCTTATTGTTCTTGGGCACAGGCACAATGGTGGTCTGCTTAAAACATGTTGGTATTACAAACTCGGACAGGGAGAGGTTGAAAATGTCAGTGAAGACACTTGCCAGTTGGTCAGCGCATGCTCGCAGTACACGTCCTGGTAGTCCGTCTGGCCCTTGTAAATGTTGACCTGTTTAAAGGCCTTACTCACATTGGCTGCGGAGAGTGTGATCGCCTTCCAGAACAGCTGGCATGTTTCAGTGTTATTTGCCTCAAAGCGAGCATAGAAGTAGTTTAGGTCATCTGGTAGGCTCGTGTCACTGGTCAGCTCTCGGCTGTGTTTCCCTTTGTAATCTGTAATGGTTTGCAAGCCCTGTCACATCTGACGAGCATCAGAGCTGGTGTGGTACGATTCGATCTTAGTCCTGTATTGATGCTTTGCCTGTTTGATGGTCTGTCGGAGGGTGTAGCTAGATTTCTTATTAGCTTCCGGGTTAGAGTCCTGCTCCTTGAAAGAGGCAGCTCAAGCATTTAGCTCAGTGCGGATGTTGCCTGTAATCAATGATTTCTGGTTGGGGTATGTACGTAGAGTCACTGTGGGGATGACGCCATCGATGCACTTATTGATGAAGCCAATGACTGATGTGGTGTACTCCTAAATGCCAGCGGAGGAATCCCGGAACATATTCCAGCCTGTGCTAGCACAACAGTCCTGTAGCTTAGCATCTGCTTCATCTGACCATTTTTTTATTGATCTAGTCATGGGTGATTCCTGCTTTCATTTTTGCCCGGAAGCAGGAATCAGGAGGATAGAATTATGGTCACATTTGCCAAATGGTGGGCGAGGGAGAGCTTTTTATGCGTCTCTGTGTGTGGAGTCAAGGTGGTCCAGAGTTTTTTGCTGATAGAAATTTGGTAAAACGGATTTAAGTTTCTCTGCATTAAAGTCTCCGGCTACTAGGAGCGTCGCCTCTGGGTGAGCATTTTCTTGTTTGCTTATGGCGGAATACAGCTAATTCAATGCTGTGTTAGTGGCAGCCTCTGACAGCGTTGGTGTGTACTGTAAACAGCAAGAAAAATACAGATGAAAACTCGGTAGGTAGGTAGTGTGGTCTACAGTTTATCATGAGATACTCTACCTCAGGCGAGCAATAGCTCGAGACATCCTTAGATATCATGCACCAGCTGTTATTTTCAAAAATACATAATCCACCACCCCTTGTCTTACCAGACGCCACTGTTCTATCATGCCGATGCAGATTATAGCCAGCCAGTTGTATGTTGATAGTGTCGTCATTCAGCCATGTATCCATGAAACAAAAGATATTAGAGTTTTGAATGTCCTGTTTGTAGTTTAGTTTCTGCGTTAGGTAATCTATTTCATTGTCCAAAGTTTGCACGTTTACTAGCAGAATGGAAGGAAGTGGGGGTTTATTTGATCGCTTACAAATTCTCAGTTGGCAGCCCGCCCTCCGGACCCTTTTTCTCCGCCTCCTCTTCACACAAATCACAGGGATCTGGGCCTGTTCCCGAGAAAGCAGTATATCATTCACGTCAGCCTCATCAGACTCGTTAAAGGAAAAAAAGGATTCTGCCAGTCCGTGGTGAGAAATTGCAGTCCTGATGTCCAGAAGTTATTTTCGGTCATAAGAGACGGTAGTGGCAACATCATGTACAAAATAAGTAAAAAAATAACGCAAATAAACTAACACAAAACACAATAGGTTGGGGGCACGTAAAACGTTTGCCTTCTTCTCCGGTGCCATCTTACTCGTTCACTAGTCACTTTAAACAATGCCACTTTCAATAATGTCACTTTAACTTTGTTTACATATCTTACATTACTCTTATCACATGTATATACTGTATTTTATACCATCTACTGCACCTTGCCTATGCCGCTCGGCCATCGCTCATCCATACACTTACTACAGTATGTACATATTCACATTCACCCCTTTAGATTTGTGTGTATTAGGTACTTGTTGGGGAATTGTTAGATTACTTGTTAGATATTACTGCACTGTCGGAACTAGAAGCACAAGCATTTCGCTACACTCTCATTAACATCTGCTAACTATGTGTATGTGACCAATAAAATTAGAATTTATTTGCTGGTGTAAATTATCTATTATGACATCCAGTTAGCAGAGGCAACCAGGTTTTTGGCTAAAATATCCTGATACTTGGTTGAGTTCATGATGCTGTTGACGTTAACAAGGGCCCCAGGACCAGTGGAAGCAAAACAGCCTGATAACTTTAAAGATCACCACTATAATTTACAGTAGGTGCAAGGTTATTTTCTGCATATGCATCCTTTCGAGACCAAACCCACCACTGGTGGGCGTGGCCAAAGAGCTTTTTTTCTCATCTGACTATAGCACCCGGTTCCAACCCAAGTGCCAATGTCATTTAGCAAACACCAGGTGTTTACATTTGTTGGTTGCTCTCATTTTAGGCTTTTTATGGGAACCCTTCCTAAGAGCCTATTGGCATGGAGTTGGTCAGTGGCGATTTTATCATGTAAATCTTGGTGGGCCAAACCCCACAAATTTGGGGGGGATGCATGCCAGCAAAGCCACTACACAACACACACAACACCAAACAATACATGAATTGCACTATAACGGTGACAAACGGTGCCCACAAACTGTTAGGGCCTACATAAAGAGTCCCAACAGCAGTCCCAACACCTTACCACTGATACACCTGGCTATCAGAGGAGCCTTGTCTGGCATTCGGTCTCATTTACAGTCTTTAAAAAAATTTAGCTGTTATGGCTGTCTTGCTAAAACAAGTATGGTTTCTACTGACAATTGAGATGTACAAACTATGGCATAAGGGAACAAGCGGATAAGAGGCAATCCGTAATTTCGTTTAAGACATTAATGAGCGAGCTAGGATGGACATAGTCAATTTAACTATTCGTTCAGCAATTTTGAACTGTACAGCGACAGAATTCAGAAAATTTTCTTAGTGACCCCAAGATGCGTTCTTACAGTGTTCTCCCTGTACACCAAGTCAGAACCGTAGGATAAATAAAGGGGGCATATAAGCAGATAATGAAAGCTCTAACAATATTCAATGATTACATTTCTCTAAAACAGGTTATATGCTACATGTGCACCACCAAGTCAGAACAGTAGGTAAAATTAAGAGGGGAAAATAGACCAAATTATTAGGTTGAGTCACATGGGCTACTAACACCTTACTATACAACATTGTCAGATTGTCAAATTATTGCCCATTTGGAAAAGGAAAATGCAATAAATATTTACTCTGAGCTGCGCTTCGTTAGGTTGGTGGTAGATGGAAGGCCGTGTTGCCCAACAGAGTCCTTTGAAGAATGTCTCTGGTGGTAAAATGGATACGTTGTAGTAACGTTGTTGTGTGGTACTCTGTCTGTTCTTTCCTAGCCCACGTTTGCAGCTGCAGTTGCTAACTCAACGGCTAAGAGGTATCACTTCGCTCTGTAGTTATTATCTGAACCCTTCTGACATCGGATCGTCATCCTAATGTACCCGGAACAGGAAGTTATATTGTTGTGTGTTCTTCAGTCTCCCCGCTCTTTCACGCAAACCCAGCCCCCTTTCCTTTGGGTAACCAGCTGTCATACCTGTTCCGTCCGCTAGGGACGTTTTCCTTTATGACGTAATTTGTAATCAAGGTATGATTCATTCTATGTATATGTAATTCTGTGTGATTAGTTAGGTATTTAGTAAATAAATAATTAAACCCAATTTTGTATTGCTGATTCAACTTGTTAGCCAGGGTTCGTGAACATAACCAAGAATTTACAACTTTCAGATGAGACTGAAATAAGGTGACGATTAATATTGACTGCTATTGATGTAAAATATTATAAATATAAATAAAATATAAATATTGTGGTGCCCCGACTTTCTAGTTAATTACATTTACATGATGAGCTCAATCAGGTAATATTAATTACAGAGAAAGGATTTTATAGAATAGCATGTCATATCACAAAAACGAAAACATACACTTAGTATTACTTTCTTAGCAACAGTATACGTATCTCCCTGGCATATTACATCATTTATGCAGCCGGATACAAGACATTTTTGGACTCACCTTGTTGTGCTGTACTCACTTGAACAGGAAAGTGACACGGCAGTCCTTTGTGGACAAACTTTGTCATCAAAAACTGTCATTCTCTGAATTTATGGTGCTTTCAAGACAACTGGGAACAAGGTCAAATCATGATGACGTCAGTGATCTTCAGGTCGTAGCTCTTGAAAGAGGCCCGAGTTCCCGACTTACAATTCAGAGTTGGATGACCATTCAAACGTATTTTCCAAATCGGAGCTTGTTTTTTCATGAGTTCCCAGTCTTGAACTCACTGATGTCAGATTTCTCAGTTCTCAGTTGTTTTGACCGCTGCAGAAATCATACTGGATTGACAGCATGGCCAATGTTGAATGTTTATAATTTTAAGCTGGGAAAGAGCCCCTTAAACTGAGAATTAGGACCACACACCCTCTCCACTGTTGTGCCCTTTGTGCTGTTGTCTCTGCCCAATAATGTTTGTATCATGTTGTGTTGCTATACAACCATGTTGTTGTCATGTTGTGTTGCTATCATGCTGTGTTGTCATGTGTTGCTGTCTTGCTATGTTGCTGTCTTAGGTCTCTCTTTATGTAGTGTTGTGTTGTCCCTCTTGTTGTGATGTGTGTTTTGTCCTATATTTATATATTTTGGATTTTTTTATTTTTAATCCCAGCCCTCGTCTCCTCAGGGGGTTCTTTTTGTAGGCTGTCATTGTAAATAAGAATTTGTTCTTAGCTGACTTGCCTACTTAAATAAAGGTTAAAACATATATATTTTTTAATATCAGGCTAGTAGTTGCTTTACCATGCTTGCAGATAGCCACGGATTACTTCCAAACCACTCATTGTTGGATTTGCGATTTCCAACTTGTTGTGTAGTGTTTATGTCTAATGGCTGATGAGCACCATTATGTATAATTCCTCTTCATTATTTATCTTCATATGACAAGGATTAAAAAGGATTTGACAGTAAATTGTCGACTTGATTCATGATGATGACTGCTTGCTAAGATTTTGAAAGTATGATGTTGACATGATCAGTCCAATCAAAGCTACTGTAGATATAACATGATTTGACATAATTTTATCTGTGGCCAATGACCTTGATCCTTCATGGATGAACACTTTTAATGTAACTCTACGGCAGCACCCAAGTGGCTTCAATGTTCGAGCTCTACCCTTAGATTTGGCAGTGACGTAGTGTCCCCATGAGTGACAGAACACTGAGCCAATCACGGCACAACTAGAGAACATTACCAACCCCTATGCTCCGTATTTTCCACTGTCTGCCCCGCCACCATAGAGAGCACTGAGCTAGGCTGCAACACCTGCATTTTGGAGCTGCCTTACTCAAGAAAGCAAAAAAGAGACCATGTTTGTATGGAGGCTTTATTAACTCCATGATTATTAAAAATGTTTTACATAATTTTCAAACTGATACGTGACATGTATTAAAACCAAAACATTTTTTTTTTTTGTATAAAAATGTGGGACTCAAAACAGGTGGGGCTTAGCCCATACCGGACCTGAATGACGGGTCGCCACTGGAGGTGGCGTATAATTGGAGATTTAGTGACCCCAAGATGGGACCGTTCTGTAATTCTTCAACTGTGGCCCTTGGACTTTTCTTTGCCTCCCAAACTATCTTCCTCACTGTGCAAGGGGATGAGATACTCTTGGTTCTTCTACCAGACATGTTTACCACTGTTCCAGCGGTTTTAATTGTTGTCTTAATAGTGGTAGGTGGCATGTTTGTTATTTCAGTTGTTGTTTTTTCTACCCATTGCCTGATTCATGAAAGTCAACATCCATTTGTCTCTTTTCATTTGTGAGTTCTTTGCCTTTCCCCATGACGATGGATGACAAAGGGATTTTACATGCATTTCTATACCCCCGTGAAACAGGAACCCATGGAAGGCCCTAATGCAGTTCCTTAAGATGATACTAAGTTTAGAAAGTAGAATGTTAATGGAGATGTAATTTTGTTTTATTGTATTTATAGGAATCTTTAGGTGTGCCAATCATTTTAGCACATATCTTTTGTTAAACAAAATATCTTTCTCTGAGCAATTGTTTTAGAATGCAATAATATAATTTCCCACATTTTTGGAGCATACAATATAGCTTTTTATTGTTTATTTTATAGAGTCATTTTAGCTAATCTTTATCAAGGGTGCCAATACATTTGAAGGTGACTGTACCTGCCATCAAAGCTCCTGCACTTAACCTCAATGAGTCTTTAGACCTCTCTGTTGTTCACTTCTTTCAAAGTCTTCTTCTCTATCTAACATCAAGGTTTTATTTAATATTTTGCTTTTCCAAAGTGCTCCATCTCTTGGGTGACATCATTATGGCTGGCCTTCAATAGCCTATTCAGCGTCCGGAATGACACCCTATTCCCTATGGAGTACACTACTTTTGAACAGGGCCCATAGGGATTCGGATTAGGGTGCCATTTGGGACACAGGCCTGTGCAGCGGTGCCTAGTCTCCTCTACCCACGTGTTTACCTTCACATCTCCATGCGCTCTCATCTCATTTTTCACTGCCTATGATCTAATGGCCAAGAGGCCCTTACTTTGTTGTTATTCAGCTCTCTCTTTTTTTTCCACTGAGCAGTTACCAGCTCTTTTGTTGGCTGTTTTGATATGTTTATTTACCGTGTGGATGGCTTTGATCCACGCTGGGGCAGAAGGGAGGGAGAAGGCTGGAGCGGGAGAAGTGTGTGCTTGCCCGGAGGAGAATGCGTTGAGTGCCATGTCTGCTCAGGGTGAGGGGAGACAGCTGAGCTCAGGGAGAAGATTGATGCAGAGCAGGTTGTGTCTCTCTGGCTGGCCTGAACAGTGCGGGGGCTGTTATGGAGTGGGGCCAACGCCTGTCACCTTTAGACTGGCTTGAGTGACGGCATCAGAGGCAGCCATGGGAGGTCCAGTTTGGCCCACTAGACTAGACTAGTATGCGAATGGGAATACTGAGGACAAAAAATATCCATGATGTTGCCAATATCCATTTGATCAAAGATTCAAGGTAACATACAAAAAACATGATATGCAATTCGATGGTACGCTCGGCTTGATGGTACGCCTGATGGTACACTTATTACAACATTTCAAGACATACATTACATATGTCAAGACATTGCGTATGTAAAATGCAAGAACATGTTTTTTTACGAGCCCGAATATTCAAGACATTATACAGTAGCATGCCTCAAAAAAGCACTATATACCATAAGATGTTCTAGGACACTGAAATGGCTTGAGGGATTTCAGAATAATCTTGCCACATTTGAATCAAGCACAGCGCTGCTGTACTGTACCTTCACCAAACTCCCCCAAGACATTCCCATTAGAGTAAGAAAGACAACTCACTTCTTTATTTGGGGCTAGCTCATATTAATTATCATTGATTAATATTACAGCCGTGATTTAATTCTTGCTTTCGTTTTATTGGCAGTCGGCAAGTTTGTTATTACTTGAGCCAATGGCATAATCTGGTTGATTATAATGAATGGGGTGAGGTTCTGCACAGCACAGCATGTTTTCCCAGGGTGGTTGCTCCTCCCCTTACTAGCCTTATGTCAAGCAAGGTTTAAGAATGTGTTTTTCACTGCAATCGGATACTACCCTGTAATGCCTTTTGAAAAACAGCTGAAGCATGTACGTCCTTTATCAGTGACACATGTACTATTCATGAATGTATCAGGTAAACCCAAATGACATTTTGACCTGGGGAGGGACATGTAATGCCTCCTCATACACCACAGTTGGACTTGCTGCCATGCTGCACCGTAATTGCTATTGATTGAAGACGTGCAACCTCCTCACACACACGGACGCCCACCCACACGTGTGCACACGGACACGTGCATGGCTCTTCCAGGCACAGACACGGTGCCACTGCTTGTTAAGACCTCTTGGGAAGATGCCATTGTACAGGACGTGAGACAGTTTTATCAGTTCGTGCACAATCTCCAACTACACATTCCTATTGCTCTGTGCTCCTGTGGGATGACCCTGGCCTCTGGAGTTTGGCTAATGTTAGGCGATAGTTCATGAATCTCTGAAAACTGTCTAATCACTGTCTCCAGAGCCCATGTGAGAGATCAACTTTGATAATAACAAGTGTAAATAAATCATAAATCTGTATCACGCGTTCTGTTTTTATCCAAGCAACATCTCCATAAAGAATTAGGCTAGCCAAAGGAACTTGGTCATTGTAGTCATGTTCTAAAGACAACACAAAGGTTTCTTTGAAATAATGCAGAGCTTTTATTCCTGTAATATTAACTATTTACAAGCACATTGGTCCCACAGATACATTGCTTAAAAATAGAGAGCTCAGATACAGTTGGTATTGGTAAGACAAGAGACCATGGGTTCCTATCAGGAGGCAGGATTCAAAGCAACGCTGGTGCAATAAGGCTATATAATTGACTTCAAAGCCGCGCCAGAGCCTAATATCAAAGACATATTGTATTATAAATAACGGTCAGACGTTGCTGCTGCAGCCTGTTTGGGTGCTAGTGATAAGCCCAACTGTCTTGTTAAGGCAGATTGTGCTGGATGTTCCACAGACCTCCGTCTCTATCCTGCCAGACATGAAGGACCAAACAGAGAGATAACACGCTGGATCACGGGATAGTCTGTCTTTCTCTGTAGCATGCTGTTCTCCCTGGTTGAGCAGATCCTAGTAGCTACAACTCAAAGGCCTGATTCTGAACAAAGGCTTAGGCACATTTGAGTTGAGCTTCACCTAAATAGGAATACCACTTAATCAAAAAATGTTCCATGACCACAATCAAGGATACTGTATTCTGCTTTAAAGAGCCAGGAAACTTTTTTTAAAGTTTGGTGTAAGTAGAAATTTTAATATCTCACGTCCAAGAGCCAATCAACTGGTTTCCTCTCTGGTGGTTTGAATTCTGGGAGCTTAGGCAGAGCACACGTCCTTTGACATTTACGTAACAATTTAGTACATTCTTGTTATGCATTTATTCATTCATTCATTTCTCGGCTCATGAATACAAATGTGATGGTGACCCATCTCGCCAGACCTAAGTGGTTTATGAGAATTGTGCCACTGATGTTTTTACAATACTTCCTGATGCATACACATCAAACCAATAACAATGGGCAAGAGGTGCACCAGTGATAACCAAAAGTGATGAGGAATATGATAGACACCTTTGCTCTGCTCATTCACAGTGATTACAGTGAATACTGCAATTGTCCAGTTCCAGAGGTGACATGCGCCTACCTGGACCAATTCTGAGAAGACATTTTTATTCCATTTCGAATTCTAAATTCATCAATCCACATGATGGTTGTATTAGCCCGAAGTGCTCCACATCATCACTGTTCTATCTGTGTCACGCCCTGACCGTAGACAGAACCACCCACCAAAAACGGACCAAGCAGTGGGGTAACAGGGAGCAGAGGTTGATGGACTCATGGACATGGGAAGAGATATTGGACGGCAAGGGACCCTGGAGACAGGCTGGGGAATATCGCCGCCCCAAAGAAGAACTGGAAGCAGCTAAAGCTGAGCGGCTGAGTGGAAGTAAGGCATCGCAATAGGCACGAGAGGCAGCCCCCAAAAAAATTTTGAGTGGGGAGGCACACGGGGAGATTGGCGGAGTCAGGCGAGAGACCTGAGCCAACTCCCCGTGCTTACCGGAAGCAGCGTGGTACTGGTCAGACACCGTGTTATGCGATGAAGCGCACAGTGTCGCCAGTGCGCACCCATAGCCCGGAGCGCTATAGGCCAGCCCCCGCAAGTGCCATGCGAGAGTGGGCATCCAGCCAGGGCGGATTGCACCAGCTCAGCGCATTTATCTCCAGTGTGTCGTTTCGGTTCAGGGTATCCTGCGCTGGCTCTGTGTACTGTGTCTCCGGGGCGTTGGGAGGGTGCAGTTCGCCCTATGCCTGCGCTCCGCCCATGCCGGGCAATTGTGGGCATTGAGCCTAAGGGAGAGGTGCTCCCCCACAGCCCTGATCTGGAGGGTCCGGCCTAAAGTGGTCATCCAGCATGGAGAAGTGGTGCCAAGGCTGCGCACCAGAGCTCCAGTGCTCCCCCACTGCCCAGCCCATCCGGTGCCTCCTCCACGCACCAGGCCTCCTGTAGGCAGCCCCACGCACCAGGCTGTCTCTCTGTCTCCTCCCTCCAGGTTCTCCCTCCTGTCCGGAGCCGCCAGAGTCGCCCGTCAGTCCGGAGGCGCCTGAGCCGCCCGTCAGTCTGGAGGCGCCAGAGCCGCTCATCAGTCCGGAGGCGCCAGAGCCACCCGTCAGTCCGGAGGTGCCAGAGGTGCCCGTCAGTCCAGAGGCGCCACTCACTCCAGACTCGACCATCAGTCCAGTTGCGTCCCATAGTCCGGGGTGGGCGTTGAGGGTTCCCGCTCCAGAGGCATTACTAAAGTGGGCCGAGCCAGAGTAATGCCCACCATGTGACCCCTATAGGGTCAGGTTTTGCGGCCGGAGTCCGCACCTTTGGGGGGGGGGGGGGGGGGGGGGGGGGGGGGGGGGGTACTGTCATGCCCTGACCGTAGATTGCTTTGTATGTTTCTATTTTTTGTTTGGTCAGGGTGTGATGTGGGTGGGCATTCTGTTTGTATGTCTAGGTTTTGTATTTCTATGTTTTGGCCGGGTATGGTGCTCAATCAGGTACAGCTGTCTTTCGCTGTCTCTGATTGAGAACCATACTTAGGTAGCCTGTTTTCCCACTGTTAGTTGTGGGTGGTTATTTTCTGTTTAGTGTTGGTTGCACCTTGCAGAACTGTTTCGGCTATTCTTTTGTTATTTTGTATTCAGTGCTCAGTCAGTTAAGCAAATAAAGATGAACACATACCCCGCTGCCTTTTGGTCCAATGACTCCTCTTCTTCTTCCGACGAAAGCCGTGACAATCTGGCTGTTACCGTATCTTGGTAATATGTTGGCCAAAAAGGTTCAAACATGACTCGCTCTGTCTTCAGGTGGTTACAAAGCATAGACAAAATAATATTTTCCTCTGTGGATGTTTCCCTTAGCTTGATTTTACGCAATGTCACACAAGTCTTTGAGAAGAAAGTAATCCGATGCACATTGTTCCTGAAATGTTTCTGTTTCTGAATTCTGAAATTTCAAATGTCAAGATAATTTATGTAAAAGAAACAGAACTTTTGTAAATATTAATACCATGACAAGGCCAGCCCTTTTTTTTTATTGTCTTGTTTTGGTGTGTTCTCAACAATGTCATGGCCAATTACCCTGACTCGGAACATGACATTACATCAGACGCACAATTCAACATGTAAACAAAGACTCAGTGAGAATTCTTGCAACAAGAGACCCCAAAGAACTAGGGATCTTAAGTTAGATGTAAACAAACTAGAAAGTCTTACTTGCAGGGAAAAGCTTGGCTGCTTCAAGTGAAACATAGGACCACTGTTTCAAAAGTCCATAAGCCATTTGGCAAGTATTTACATTGGTCATAGATTATTTACATTGGTCATAGATTATTTACATGGGATTAGGCTCATTTCTACATAGTTACTCTTATAATCATCGGCTCCATATCATGAATGCATTTTTTTCCCACAAGAGGGATTTCACAAATGTATTTTCTGTGGCAGTACATTTTAACCACTAGAATATGTGTAAGTAGAATGTAGCCTCCCAATTGTGCCAATAATAAATTGTACCCAGTATATAAAACAAACGAATGATTGCTCATTATGATAAAAATGAGTTCTATTCAAATTTGACACAAATGGCTATAGTGTAAATGAAAATGAATAGCGTGTTCCCAGAGGTGCCGCAGATACAGGAGCGGAACAAAAAGTGTTGAGTAACCCGTAGACCCACTATTTTATCATCATTAAAAGAAAATACTTTGAAATCTGACAGTATACTGCTCTGATCAGTTTTCACCAAAGTTGCAACAGTCTAGTTGTGATGCCCTCTGCACTGACCTTCCCACACCTAATGTAGCCAGACATGTGAGCCTCCCAGCAGGTGTTCTGTACTTTGTCGAGCCATCTCTGACACGGACCCCCTTATAAATAACGTCCCTCACACCCAAACAACACCAAGAGCTACTGTACACTCACCCACCGGCCCAGGTGATAATTGTCTCCATTTCAATCCTTCTCTTTCCTCCTATCTATGCAATATATCAAGTAGCACCCTTTACCTCTTCCTCGTCAGAAGCCATTAAACGAGATACAGTTGAGCGTGCTATGCAAAACGACTTGATTAATATGAAAATTCAATCTGTGATGACATTGTGACTTGATCTTTCACACTCCGCCTGGAGGAAGGTCAGTGGAGTTCTGCAGACACTTGGTGAAAAAAACGAAGAACGCTTGAAAAGGTTCTATTTGTCATACCTTACATAAGAATCACACACGGAGATGGGTCTGCGACACTGTCAGGAGGCATACTTCTAGAAGTGAACTCTACCATTGCCATGTCCATTGGATTTCAGGATGTGCGGAGAGAAAACACCACTGTGAATAAGGTTCAAGCAGCCATGAGTTAGTGCCGGGCGTGGGGGTGTTTACGTTCCCTCTATTTGAAACCCATCCCTCATTGTTCGGCAAAAAAAAAATGTCACCTCCCTCCCAAGCCATAGCAGTGCTGTGTGGTTGCTGACAGATGTCTCGCATTCATGAATATTCTGTACACCACCAGGGCCAGCGCTGTTGACGCGGCTTTGATCTTCATTTCAAAAGAAAGTTCTGTCTGTGCCCCTGCCAGAGACTTTGTGTGACTCACAGTGTATTTGGTGTTGTAACCTGTTCGTTTGAGAGCAGTAATAGCACAGTGATCATTGGGTGCGCCAGGACAGTCCCCAGCATTAGGGCTAAGCTTGGGCTTTGTTTCATTCACAGCAAATCATGACAGCTAGACCAGTATATTACCAAGTGACTTTCCATTTTGCAAAGGCACTTAATTCACTCAACCGGAAAATACAAACCTCTTAGACGAGCCTCACAGTTTGACATGGACCACTTGGAATATAGGAATACCCTTAACATGAAACAAATATTGCATTTTTTTTTTTAAGTTTACTTCCCCAGGCAAAAAAAAGAAAGGAAAAGAAAATAGTAACGTGTTAATATTAATTTGAATCTTCCATCGATGGGCTAGAGTGTTGCGAATTACAGGGTTATACGCGCATCGTAACAAACACCAAAAACAAGGCATTTAACAAACACCGAGCTCTATAAACAATGCAGCATTGCCATGGTGTTATAAGGCATCAAAAAAACAAAGAGACGCCACCATCTGCAGTCTGCTAGCATCGTCACAGCGCCGCCTCTCTTGAAACCCATCGGCTTCCATTCACCGGCTGATCTTTTCAGCGCTCATGCTCCTCCATTGCCCGTAATGATATTGGTTTCTCTCAACAGGTCTTTTGAGCGGTGACCCGGTCTCAGGGCTCTTTTGTTGCATTCGCTCGATGGAGAAGGAGTATCCCTTTTCCAATATGAAGCATCAGCTCACCAGAGAGAAAGCTGAGTACAGAACCCCTATAAACCCTTCCGTTCTCTTCATAGCCCTCTGCAATGTTTATCCTAAAACAGGCACAGTGAGCTTGCTCTTTCTACCAGATGATTAATCTTCTCATGATCAGATATCCTTCCTTCCACTGCCATGCAGAATGGTGCTGCTTGTGCTTGTGCAGGCTCGGAATCAGCGATCCTCTAGAGTAAGTAGCTAACCCTTGGGAATTTGGTGAACACAAATACATTTGACTTAACTAAGTCCCAGATGATAATGTGTAATTAAGAAACAAAGTTGAATTTTCTAACGTAATATTCGTTTGATATAATGTACACATTGAAACGGCAACCCGATCAAGAGTATACAATGTTGCTCGTTTAACCTGAGCATTCCCTGATCAATTAGTTTCTCCCAAACTTTCATATGAAGCCGCAGTCAATTTAAGCAACATTGTGCTATCTTCTGGCACAGACGCAATATGAAAATCCACTCTGAAAGCTGTGGAAATGAGGTACTTTCATTTCCAAAGGCTTTTTATGCAGTGTGGTTTGGTTGCACAATGCTGATTCATTGGTCCTAATAATATGAAGGAATGGTTGAGCTGTGGACGAAGTGATCAGCAGATGTCCAGGCATATGCTTCTCATCTTCCATTCCAACCGGGAGAACAGGGGATTGGCAGAGTTGAATATCGAAGACCAGAGGTCGAGAAAGCAGTGCAGTGGTTGTCTTAGGTCCATCTTCATGTTCAAGATGTTAGGCTGAATAATTAACTCCACATTATGAAGGTTAAAGATCAAGCGCTAGGCATGAATATAAGAAATGTAGCCTGCAGTCATTTTTCTACGTTTGTGTTAACTACAGCACCTGGGGGGAGGCCCAATACATTTAACCAGAGACTCCGTAAACTCCTGTTTTAGGGAGAATTTTGCTTGCATGTAGATTCAATGTTTTAAAACATTGTTTTTGCGAGGATTTATGGGATGACAACTACCTGTGGGAAAAGAGGTTGAAGGACTGTATACTTTATCTAGATGAATTTATTCAAATGAACCTAATCGGATTATAAATGCTTTTTCTATGACAAATCTCAACCTAGTTCGTTCTCTCTATCTCTCTGCAATACCCCCCCCCCCCCCCCCACACACTCATTCCAAATCGCATTGTAGAATGTAGAGATACAGTAGGAACAGCAGCCAGGGCAATCTCCGTGAGTCAGATTCCCCACCCCCCAACCCATCCTTAGTGAATATAACTGATACCGTATGAAACCAGTCCTGGTGAATATGTTGTTGGGCTACTGTTGTACAGGCAATGTATGAACATGAGAATGTGAGAGAACAGCACTTCCCACTGGCCCATTGAGTTCAAACAGAGTAGCAAAAGGAGGGTGAACATGGGGAGGGGGAGAGAGGACGCTTCCAGCTATGCAACAGACTGCATGGATTTGCATACAACCAACCCAAAACCACGAACGAGAGCGAGATCTTCCTTTTGAATCCAGCCTGGGATTACATTTAAGCCGTCGATATTGGTTATTGCATTAGTGTTTACAGTAATGTGGGAAATCTGTGTAGTGGAAAAACAGCATCATATTAAGCAGTGTAGCATAACCCCAATCTGAGATAGAGTATTAGTCTCATATCACATTGAAATCGTACTACATCACTGTGAACCTTTTACTGTACAGGGATTGAGTAGAACTGTGGTGGATAAAGTTGTTTCATTCCTAAGCTGTCGTCCAACGACATGGTGTCTCACACGTCTGTCATAACTGTAGCAGGCTATGCATTCTCAGTCTAGTCAGTGATACATTTCCGAGCCGCATTTCAAGTCTCCACGCAACACATTCTCGAGGAAACCTTGTGCCGCAGACTATACATTGACGAATGAGGTTGCTTTTTCCTCTTGTTTACTTGTTTGTCTAGTTACTGTATTTCCAGGCCATGCGTTTTGAAAGGTTGACAAAGTGCTACAAGACCACAGGAAAGAAGATCACATTCCACGATTAACATCTCGTTGACCTAAAACTAATTTGGCTAAAACACGTAGGTCTCTAATTGGTCTTGGCAAGACACAGACTGTCAGAGCTAACGATGTCAACTAATTTAGCAGACGTATTAGCACTGGCGTGACATGGCCAATGTGTGCCAAAGTGTGCCAAAGGAAGAGTGAAGTGGCCCCTGGAAGACAGATGCCTGGCAAGGAGCATCTCCTGCTGTTACTCAGCAGGTCAGCGTACAGCACTGTGTGAAAGGCTATGAAGAAATAGCAGAATAAATGGAAGTTGATCACAAAAGATATGTAGCTCCGCCCACCGGTGATGTGGAGCAGAGCATGCTGGGCGATCTCTAGCTCACAGATCATCAGAAGTCAAGTCAAAAGTTCCAGCCATCTCCTGTGTTTTCAACTAGCTAGCATCTTTGTGTTAGTCAAGGCCAGTGTACATCCTTGCAGAGATGCAAGTACATATTTTCCATCCTTCATATGGTTATGTTCCTAGATGTACTGGGCAACGATTATGTCACATTTGTGTTTTTATGCTAATTCATTGTTTTACCGAGAGCTACTGAAAGCTTGCTAGCTCCATTTCTGCCGTCCTCTCATTTCAGACATTTAGCACCTTATGTGTATAGCATATTGTCTCCTCGTGCTTTGTTTATGTGGATATTTGACTGAATTGTTTAGAGGTGCATTTCAAGTTCATGCAGTTGGTGTAAGTACATGTGCTGCAGCACACCCTTTGATCATTCATCCTTAACAGTCTAAGCTTTTTTACAGATAATAAAAACAACATCTAAAAGACGTTTGTTCTGAATTGTCTGTCCTATAACTGAGAGACATACAAAATATTAGGAAACTGTATGTATATATATATATATTTTTTTTTACATGTATTTAACCCCTTTTTTAAGGCACTAAACTATTTCCATATATACTTCCATTAATTGTTTTAACTGGCTACCTTCAGACTAGTCTTGTGAGGCTTGTGGCAAAACCACCGACATGTAAATTTATGTGAGAGACGAACATCCCATTCCAGAGAGGGGACACGTTCGTTAGAATAAATGTCGGACCAAGGCGCAGCGGATGTTGAGTTCCACATAATTTAATTCATTAAATTAAAGTGAAACTTAGCAAAGACAAAAACAAATAAACAATAAACTAACAACGAACCGTGACTACAGAGATGCTACGAGCACTAACTCAAAACAATATCCCATAAAACACAGGTGGAAAAAATGCTACTTAAATATGATCCCCAATTAGAGATGACGATAACCAGCTGCCTCTAATTGGGAACCATATCAAGCACACCAACCTAGAAATATGAAAAGTAGAATACCCACATAGAAATAATAAACTAGAATACAACATATACATATACTAAATCACCCTCTAGTCATGCCCTGACCTACTATACCATAGAGAAACAATGGAACTCTATGGTCAGGGCGTGACAGTACACCCCCCCCACCCCCCACCCCCCCCACCCAAAGGTGCGGATGCACTAAGTCAAAACAATATCCCATTAAACACAGGTGGAAAAAAATGCTACTTAAATATGAGAGTAAATTAGAGACAACGATAACCTCTCTAATTGGGAACCATATCAAGCACACCAACCTAGAAATATGAAACTAGAATACCCACATAGAAATAATAACAACATATAATAAATCACCCCCTGACCTACTACACCATAGTGAAACAGCAGGTCAGTTAAGAACAAATTCTTATTTACAATGACGGCCTAGGAACAACGGGTTAACTGCATTGTTCAGGGGCAGAACGACAGATGTTTACCTTGTCAGCTTGGGGACTTGATCTAGCAACCTTTCGGTTACTGGCCCAACGCTCTAACCACTAGGCTACCTGCCACCCCAAAATTAGTGTGTAGCCCAAACTGTTTGGACGCTACAGACAGAAATTTGCAGGTCAGCTGCACCATCTAGCTGTACCGACTTCAGAGAAGTCCCTTGGCAATTGTGTGGCTCGTAGAGCAAAACGTTTTCACGATAAGACTGATTTTCGGGATGTCTAAACACAACTCTAACTCTGCCACCTTACACCGTAGATGCGGAAGGGCGACATCGGTGCATGTTGTAGATTGAGACGCAGCCCGTGCAAAAAAACAACAGATGCTGTATCTCTAGCTTAAACTGACAGATTTTGCTAGGGATGGTTTTTTATTATACTGTGAATTGGAGGTTGTACAACGTTTATATATGCCTCTGACAATTGTCTTATATTTCCCTTTACATTTCAGAACCACACACATGCATTGGTTAATGCAAGTCGCCATACCACTAAGAGCCTTAGCCCATGCAACCTCTGTGCTGTGCCCTGCACCATGTAAATCATCAGGTAACCGACTCAACTGTGATCAACTAGTTTGTCACCTGTGCCCTAACCAGCACCTGGGAGCGAACACAAAGTAAAGCCTAAGGATTTACAGTCAGAATTTGGTAGGTTACTTTCTAAATGTAATCCTTTGCAGATGCTAGTTACCTGTCCAACACTGTAATCAAAAACATAACTGTAATATTTGTTTGTCCCACCTGGCTATCTTAAGATGAATGCACTAACTGTAATTCGCTCTGGATAAGAGCGTCTGTTATGTAAATGTAACTATTGGATTACACAAACTCGATTACTTTCAGTTATTTTTAGATTACTTTACCCTTAACAAGCATTAGAAGAAGACAATTTATATTAGCAATTGAACAATATCTATTGCAGGAAATAGCTGGGGCCAGGTGTTGGAACCGAAATAGTTTTCCAATCGTTCCGTTCCATGTTTAGAGCAGCAAAAGAAAGTTCTGAACCGATCCAAATCCCCAAAAAGTACCGGTTTATAATCGTTCCTTTCAGTAACTTTTTAACCCCCTTTTTTTGCTTTCACATTTAGCTCGACATTATATTACTTCACCAATCAGTGCGAATAGAGCAGCTTGCTGTGGAGCGGGTAAGCGATTTAATCTGTATGGGAAAGTCGTTAAGAGCAAATTGTATTTTGCCGTAACAGCTTGGTTTAATCATAATGAAAGACAAACACACTCTGGGCTGTCAGTCACAGTGTAGACCATGAGATGTAACTGACATTTGGAGGGTGAGGAGAAAGCGAGAGAGGATGGAGGAAAAAGGAAAGGGGATACTTAGTCAGTTGAACAATTGTACGCATTCAACCAAAATGTGTCTTCAGCATTTAACCCCACCCCTCTGAATCAGAGAGGTGTGGGGCCCGGGGAGCAGTTATTGTAAGCTTGCCTTGAAGCGCTGGGGATCTTGTTATGACATGCATTATCTGAATTAGACCCAGAATTATGAATGTCTTATGAATGAACTTTGAATGTCTTTGAACTTCCAAGTTGGTTTAACGTTGGACCAGAGCAAACGTTAGCTAGCTAGCTAACAAGCTTGTGTGTGCAGAGCAGCACTTGAATAAAAAAAAAACAGTCTTACCTTTTTGTAGTTAATACATTCAATGTGAAACGTGATAACAGTAGTGTCCTTAACTAGCATTGAACAAGTAAATCCATTCATTTTTAGTTAAATATCTCTCCCTAATTTCTGAAATACGCTTGTAATGTCATCAGTAGGCTACAGTAACCTATGCTTCAGAGGGGAGGGGCAGGTAGCTTACATACACACGGCACACCCACTGGCAAAGACGTCCAGCTGGCAGGCAGACACTGGAATATGTTTCTGAGTGACAGAGTGATGGCATTGCAATGCATAGGCCTTTGTTGTGATTTTTATGGGACTAGAAAAAAAAGACCATATAATTATTAACCTTTTAAAATAACAGTTCATATAGTAACATTATTACCCGATTCCCATGCTTTTAAAATAATGATTCTGTTCTTGAACAGTATAGGTAACTTTAGCTTTCGGTTCGGGTTCTGTTCCTCAACTCATGTAGTTATTTTCCCGGTTTTCGGTTCTGTTTCGGTTCCGGTTCCAACCCTTGGCTTGGACTGTAGTCTACAAAAGCTTATTCCTGCTCTTTTCCCGTGATCCAACAAACACATTTGGTGTGTCATCATAGTGGTCGTTGACTTGTGGTCAGACTCGTTCAGGCGTAAACACACAAACTTTTCTCAACGCTGAATTAAATTGAGACAACAGGTGTCAAAGTATGTTTCACAAACATTTTTTTAAAGTATCTGTAATTGGATTACAACATTTTTGTAATCAGTTACTCCTCAAACCTGTACACAGTCCACCAAGTCTTTACAAGTACAGTAGGACCACCTCCTTATCAAACACATTGGCGTGCAGGCATGCACATACAGGCACACACACACACACACACACAAATGCATGCATCCGCACACTCACCTACATGTTAACACACACAAAAGCATGCATTTTGAATTCATGCAGTTACTTAGCCACGCTTGCACACACACATTCTCACATGCTTGTTCTACCTTGGGTATAACGAGTGAAAGACAGTACATAACAGAAAGATGACATTTAAAGCCACAGACATCCCCAATTCCTCTTGGATTTCAGAATGTGCCGGATGGATCTCTCTCTCCAAGTGATCATTTGTAAAGGCATGTGGCAGCGGCACCTATAGCTACATCTCCCAAGCGTATATCTGAATCCATGAATTTTGTGGATTCTTTCATATTTTCTTCCCTAAAATTGGATCTGTACACAGAACATTCCTCCTCTTTACCCTCGCCTGGGAAGATATGTTTTATGCAGTGAATACTGTAAACGTAAGTGTACGAGAGAGATCCGTCCTTTAAAAACAATTTATAAAGTGGGCAAATCTAGAAGCAGAAACCTCATGAATAATACACTGTATGCTAATGTCACGGTAAGGAATGAGGGGTTATGTTGTTTTATCCCACAGTGGAGGAGTGGCTGCTGTTTAATACTGCTGGCTGTTTGTGCTTGGCCAGAGGGCCCTGCCTTTGAAAGCAGTAATGAAGATCTTATGCTGACAGACTCTCTGGCGGAGTGGCATCTGTTGCAAAGCAACCGTGACCGTACTCATAGTCATGTTAAAAAGAATACATCATCTTGCATGTCTGACTTCGGTCTTCCCTCTCCGACACCCTCTGTGTCGCAAATGGCACCCTATCCCCTTTATAGTGCACTACTTTTGACCAGGACCCATATTGTTCTGGTCAAGAGTAGTACACTTTAAAGGAAATAGGGGGCCATTTTGGACGCATCTCTACAGTGACTCCCACAAGTGCTCTGCTGTTCCCACTCATTAATGTAATGAATAGCAAGCAGTTAGAATCAATGATGCGGTCATTAGGGATAAGGGGAGCAGGCATAGCAACGCACTGATGTATCACCACTGAGCTTTGATTGACAGCAGCACAGCCATCAATATCCAGGCTAATAATGTTGATCGCCTTTTAATGAAGACTTCCACTGCCATTCCGGCTTAATCAGGGCTTTGTGCATTTTTTTGTTATTCAGAACTCGAAATTCATACCATAGGCCTACCAACTGTCTCTGTTGCCAACATTTCAAGATGCATAGGCCTATTTATTTTCTACAACACAATCACACATTGTAAGCAAGCTAGTGCCAGTGACTCCTAGGACTACTAACTAGAGACAACTAAAGGTGATTGACACTGGGAAAAGAGTGGCTATCAGCTGATCATAGGGAATGATGGTGTAAATCTACTTGCTAGCTAGCTACGCTGTCGAAACAAACTTGCTTTTACTTGATTTTAGTTTGTTCTGCTGCTGACCTCTGCCTCCTACTAACAAGCAGTTGAATTTCACCCCCTGTCTGTTAGAGACACACATGACAGATTCAACCTAAAAGGATCCTATACCTACCAGTACTATCCACCACCATAGCCAGTGGCGACTGCATGCAGAAGTCAGACGAGTGCACGCTTGGGGCTGGAGTTTATGAAATGATATACACTGCTCAAAAAAATAAAGGGAACACTAACATAACACATCTGAATGAATGAAATATTCTTATTAAATACTTTTTTATTTGCATAGCTAAATGTGCTGAAAACAAAATCACACAAAAATTATCAATGGAAATCAAATTTATCAACCCATGGAGGTCTGGATTTGGAGTCACACTCAAAATTAAAGTGGAAAACCACACTACAGGCTGATCCAACTTTGATGTAATGTCCTTAAAACAAGTCAAAATTAGGCTCAGTAGTGTGTGTGGCCTCCACGTCCCTACAACGCCTGGGCATGCTCCGAATGAGGTGGCGGATGGTCTCCTGAGGGATCTCCTCCCAGACCTGGACTAAAGCATCCGCCAACTCCTGGATAGTCTGTGGTGCAACATGGCGTTGGTGGATGGAGCGAGACATGATGTCCCAGATGTGCTCAATTGGATTCAGGTCTGGGGAACGGGCGGGCCAGTCCATAGCATCAATGCCTTCCTCTTGCAGGAACTGCTGACACATTCCAGCCACATGAGGTCTAGCATTGTCTGGCATCAGGAGGAACCCAGGGCCAACCGCACCAGCATATGGTCTCACAAGGGGTCTGAGGATCTCATCTCTGTACCTAATGGCAGTCAGGCTACCTCTGGCGAGCACATGGAGGGCTGTGCGGCCCCCCAAAGAAATGCCACCCCACACCATGACTGACCCACCGCCAAACCAGTCATGCTGGAGGATGTTGCAGGCAGCAGAACGTTCTCCATGGCGTCTCCAGACTGTCACGTCTGTCACGTGCTCAGTGTGAACCTGCTTTCATCTGTGAAGAGCACAGGGCGCCAGTGGCGAATTTACCAATCTTGGTGTTCTCTGGCAAATGCCAAACATCCTGCACGGTGTTGGGCTGTAAGCACAACCCTCACCTGTGGACATCGGGCCCTCATACCACCCTCATGGAGTCTGTTTCTGATCGTTTGAGCAGACACATGCACATTTGTGGCCTGCTGGGGGTCATTTTGCAGGTTTCTGGCAGTGCTCCTCCTGCTCCTCCTTGCACAAAGGTGGAGGTAGCGGTCCTGCTTCTGGGTTGTTGCCCTCTTACGGCCTCCTCCACGTCTCCTGATGTACTGGCCTGTCTCCTGGTAGCACCTCCATGCTCTGGACACTACGCTGACAGACACAGCAAACCTTCTTGCCACAGCTCGCATTGATGTGCCATCCTGGATGAGCTTCACTACCTGAGCCACTTGTGTGGGTTGTAGACTCCGTCTCATGCTACCACTAGAGTGAAAGCACCGCCAGCATTCAAAAGTGACCAAAACATCAGCCAGGAATCATAGGAACTGAGAAGTGGTCTGTGGTCCCCACCTGCAGAACCACTCCTTTATTGGGGGTGTCTTGCTAATTGCCTATAATTTCCACCTGTTGTCTATTCCATTTGCACAACAGTATGTGAAATTTATTTTCAATCAGTGTTGCTTCCTAAGTGGACAGTTTGATTTCACAGACGTGTGATTGACTTGGAGTTACATTGTGTTGTTTAAGTGGCCCTGTAAGGGCACTTTTTCATAGGAGGGCAAACGGGCAGGTGCCCAGGCACTGGTTGAGCCCTCTCTGTGCACGTGAATGTGGCTTAATGCTGCTCAGCAGAGCTGGGCCTTTCAAACAGAATATCAGTGATTTCAGAACAACTGGGGATTTATGATCTCTGTGTCCATGCAGTAGTAATTTGTGGGCTCCATATGCATTGGGAAGTGTAAAAATCACTTTGTCACACACACTGCATTTCCCATTATGTTCATCATGTATCATTCACATTTCTTTCAGAGTTGTGTTTCAAGTCATGTTGTAGTCTACAACAGGAGGCCAGTTTACTCTGTACTCCACCCTGTGAAGTTAACTATCAGGAGACTAATGTTGTCCTTTTTATCCTGATGCACTTACATTCTCTTTTAAATGTTTGAATGTAATACGTCTGACTGTTTGGTTATGTGGCATATCACGGTTTAAATAATTAATGAATTAGCTTTTTATCACAGAGACTTGCTAGACATGTTATAGTATATGACACGGAGTACATTCCTAGTCAAACAGAATATTAAAATGCTTTGCTGGACTCAGTGGTGACCCGCCATTTTGAGCCCCACCTGTCTAGCAACATTTATTTTGTTTGCCATTGTTGCATGTTATTTTGGCATTAACACGTGTCACATATCAGTTTGCAAACAATACTGTAAAAAAAAAAATCTGTTAATAAATCCGCATACAAACATCTATTTTTTTGCTTTCTTGAGTAAGGCAGCTCCAAAATGCAGCCTAGCTTGGTGCTTTCTGTGGTTGTGGGGCAGCCGGTGGAAAATACGGAGCATAGGGGTTGGTAATGTTCTCTAGTTGCGCCATGATTGGCTCAGTGTTCTGTCACTCATAGGGACACTATGTTACTGTAAACTCTACGGGGAGAGCTTGAACATTCTAGCCCCTTGGGTGCTGCCATAGAGCTACATTGGAAGTGCCCATCCATGAAGGCTCAATGTCATTGGCCACTGATAAAATTACGTCAAATCACGTTATATCTACAGTTGCTTTGATTGGACTGATCATGTCAACATCATTCTTTCAAAATCTTAGCTAGCAAGCTAGCAGTCATCATCATGAATCAAGTCGGAAATATACTGGCAAATCATTTTCAAGCCTTGTCATATGAAGAGAAATTATGAAGAGAAATTATAGATAAAACGTATCGGTGCTCATCGGCCATTGGACATAAACATTACACAACAATTTGGAAATGGCAAATTCAACAATGAGTGGTTTGGAAGGAATCGGTGGCTAACTACAAGCACTGCAAAGCAATCACTAGTCTGCTATTCAGTGGAGTGGATGTGCGGTCCATGTCTGGGTTTAAGGGTCTCTTTTCCAAGGATAAAAGGATAAACATTCAACATTGGCCATGCTGTCAATCCAGCATGACTTCTGCCACTTTCAAAACAACTGGAAGAACTGGGAAATCTCAGACTTCAGTGAGTTCAAGAACTCTGAAAAAAAACGTGCTCCGACTGGGAAACTATGTTTTGAACGGTCATCCAAGTCAGGAACTTGGGCCCCTTTCTAGAGCTCTGGCCTGAAGATCCCTAACGTCATGCCAGACTTTTATGACAAAGTTTGATGACAACATTTCTCACGATGGACCGCCGCACCACCTTCCTGTTCAAGTGAGCACAGCACAACAAGGTGAGTCCAAAAATGTCTTGTATGCTGCTGCATAAATTATGTAGCCAAGAAAGTAATACTGCTGTAAGTGTACATTGTGTAGCAAGCTGTTAGTAGCCCATGTGCCTCACTATAATAATTTAGTCCCTTTTCCCCTTACAATTTGACCTACTGTTCTGACTTGGTGGTGCACACGTAGCCTATAGCCTGTTTTAGAGAAATGTCATCATCATCGCTTCCCAGTTCACTCATTATTGTCATTATCGAATTTACAGATGGACTCATACGCTCGTCAACCCCTTAAGCCATAGTTTGTACGTCTCAATTGCCATATCGGTTATGTTTCTTAAAAAGCGGTAAATGAGGCTGAATGAACTGTTTCATTGCCAGACAAGGCTCCTCTGATAGCCAGGTGTAACAGTGGTAAGGTGTTGGGACTCTGCTGTTGGGTGTGCCCTAACTGTTTGTGGGCACCGTTTGTCACCGTTATAGTCTAATTAATTTATTGTTTAGTGCTGTACTCCACACACAGAGACGTGTACAAAGCTCTCCCTCGCCCTCCATTTGGTAAATACTGGCTTTATCAATAAGTGCATCGAGGACGTCGTCCCCACAGTGACTGTACGTACATACCCCAACCAGAAGCCATGGATTACAGGCAGCATTCGCACTGAGCTAAAGCTAAAGAGCTGCCGCTTTCAAGGTGCGAGACTCTAACCCGGAAGCTTACAAGAAATATTGCTATGCCCTGCGACGAACCATCAAACAGGCAAAGTGTCAATACAGGGCTAAGATTAAATCATCCTACACCGGCTCCGACGCTCGTCGGATGTGGCAGGGCTTGCAAACTATTACAGACTACAAAGGGAAGCACAGCCGCGAGCTGCCCAGTGACACGAGCCTACCAGATGAGCTAAATCACTTCTATGCTCGTTTCGAGGCAAGCAACACTGAGGCATGCATGAGAGCATCAGCTGTTCCAGGCGACTGTGTGGTCACGCTCTCCGTAGCCGACGTGAGTAAGACCTTTAAACAGGTCAATATACCCAAGGCTGGGGGCCAGACGGATTACCAGGATGTGTGCTCCGGGCATGTGCTGACCAACTGGCAGGTGTCTTCACTGACATTTTCAACATGTCCCTGATTAAGTCTGTAATAACAACATGTTTCAAGCAGACCACCATAGTCCCTGTGCCCAAGGACGCAAAGGCAACCTGATCAAATAAGTACAGACCCGTAGTACTCACGTCTGTAGCCATGAAGTGCTTTGAAAGGTTGGTAATGGCTCACATCAACACCATTATCCCAGAAACCCTAGACCCACTCCAATTTGCATACCGCCCCAACAGATCCACAGATGATGCAATCTCTATTGCACTCCACACTGCCCTTTCCCACCTGGACAAAAGGAACACTTACAGTGCCTTGCGAAAGTATTCGGCCCCCTTGAACTTTGCGACCTTTTGCCACATTTCAGGCTTCAAACATAAAGATATAAAACTGTATTTTTTTGTGAAGAATCAACAAGTGGGACACAATCATGAAGTGGAACGACATTTATTGGATATTTCAAACTTTTTTAACAAATCAAAAACTGAAAAATTGGGCGTGCAAAATTATTCAGCCCCTTTCAGTGCAGCAAACTCTCTCCAGAAGTTCAGTGAGGATCTCTGAATGATCCAATGTTGACCTAAATGACTAATGATGATAACTACAATCCACCTGTGTGTAATCAAGTCTCCGTATAAATGCACCTGCACTGTGATAGTCTCAGAGGTCCGTTAAAAGCGCAGAGAGCATCATGAAGAACAAGGAACACACCAGGCAGGTCCGAGATACTGTTGTGAAGAAGTTTAAAGCCGGATTTGGATACAAAAAGATTTCCCAAGCTTTAAACATCCCAAGGAGCACTGTGCAAGCGATAATATTGAAATGGAAGGAGTATCAGACCACTGCAAATCTACCAAGACCTGGCCGTCCCTCTAAACTTTCAGCTCATACAAGGAGAAGACTGATCAGAGATGCAGCCAAGAGGCCCATGATCACTCTGGATGAACTGCAGAGATCTACAGCTGAGGTGGGAGACTCTGTCCATAGGACAACAATCAGTCGTATATTGCACAAATCTGGCCTTTATGGAAGAGTGGCAAGAAGAAAGCCATTTCTTAAAGATATCCATAAAAAGTGTAGTTTAAAGTTTGCCACAAGCCACCTGGGAGACACACCAAACATGTGGAAGAAGGTGCTCTGGTCAGATGAAACCAAAATTGAACTTTTTGGCAACAATGCAAAACATTATGTTTGGCGTAAAAGCAACACAGCTGAACACACCATCCCCACTGTCAAACATGGTGGTGGCAGCATCATGGTTTGGGCCTGCTTTTCTTCAGCAGGGACAGGGAAGATGGTTAAAATTGATGGGAAGATGGATGGAGCCAAATACAGGACCATTCTGGAAGAAAAAATGATGGAGTCTGCAAAAGACCTGAGACTGGGACGGAGATTTGTCTTCCAACAAGACAATGATCCAAAACATAAAGCAAAATCTACAATGGAATGGTTCAAAAATAAACATATCCAGGTGTTAGAATGGCCAAGTCAAAGTCCAGACCTGAATCCAATCGAGAATCTGTGGAAAGAACTGAAAACTGCTGTTCACAAATGCTCTCCATCCAACCTCACTGAGCTCGAGCTGTTTTGCAAGGAGGAATGGGAAAAAAATTCAGTCTCTCGATGTGAAAAACTGATAGAGACATACCCCAAGCGACTTACAGCTGTAATCGCAGCAAAAGGTGGCGCTACAAAGTATTAACTTAAGGGGGCTGAATAATTTTGCACGCCCAATTTTTCCGTTTTTGATTTGTTAAAAAAGTTTGAAATATCCAATAAATTTCGTTCCACTTCATGATTGTGTCCCACTTGTTGTTGATTCTTCACAAAAAAAATACAGTTTTATATCTTTATGTTTGAAGCCTGAAATGTGGCAAAAGGTCGCAAAGTTCAAGGGGGCCGAATACTTTCGCAAGGCACTGTACGTGAGAATGCTATTCATTGTGGTAGGCCTCAGTGTTCAACACCATAGTACCCTCAAAGCTCATGACTAAGCTAAGGATAATTGGCCTAAACACCTCCCTCGGCAAATGGATCCTGGACTTCCTGACTGGCCACCCCCAGGTGGAGATGGTAGGCAGCAACACATCGGCCACGCTGATCCTCAACACAGGAGCTCACCAGGGGTGCGTGCTCAGTCCCCTCCTGTACTCCCTGTTCACCCACGACTGCATGGCCTGGCACGACTCCAACACCATCATTAAGTTTGCAGACGACACAACAGTGGTAGGCCTGATCACCGACAACGACGAGACAGCCTGTAGGGAGGAATTCAGAAACCAGGCCGGGTGGTGCCAGAATAACAACTTCTCCCTCAACGTAACCAAGACTAAGGAGATCATTGTAGACTACAGGAAAAGGAGGACTGAGCATGCCCCCATTCTCATCGACAGGGCTGTAGTGGAGCAGGTTGAGAGCTTCAAGTTCCTTGGTGTCCACATCAAAAACAAACTACAATGGTCCAAACACACCAAGACAGTCATGAAGAGGGCACAACAAAGCCTATTCCCCCTCAGGAGACTAAAAAGATTTGGGTTGGGTCCTGATATCCTCAAAAGGTTCTACAGCGGCAACATCGAGAGCATCAAGACTAGTTGCATCACTGCCTGGTTCGGCAACTGCTCGGCCTCTGACCGCAAGGCACTACAGAGGGTACCCGGACTATTTGCATTGTGTGCCCCCTCACCCCAACCCCTCCTTTTACACTGCTGCTACTCTCTGTTCATCATATATGCATCGTCACTTTAACTATACATTCATGTACATACTACCTCAATTGGGCCGACCAACCAGTGCTTCCGCACAGTGGCTAACCGGGCTATCTGCATTGTGTCCCACCCACCACCCGCCAACCCCTCTTTTACGCTACTGCTACTATCTGTTCATCATATATGCATAGCCACTTTAACCATATCTACATGTACATACTACCTCAATTGGCCTGACTAACCGGTGTCTGTATGTAGCATCGCTACTTTTTATAGCCTCGCTACTGTATATAGCCTCTCTTTTTACTGTTATTTTATTTCTTTACCTACCTATTGTTCACCTAATACCTTTTTTGCACTATTGGTTAGAGCCTGTAATTAAGCATTTCACTGTAAGGTTCACCTGTTGTATTCAGTGCACGTGACAAATAAACCTTGATTTAATTTGATTTGACTCAGCTCTGGACCTCGAGGCCAGTTCCACTGTTTTTTTCCCCATTCTGTCCCTATAATCAGGGACTGATTCAGGTAGAACAGAAAACCAGCAAGATCTGGACCTCGTAGGGTAAGAGTTGAATTCCCCTGCTCGATAAAATGCATGTGTTTGTGCACATAGTCACACCATGACTATATGTGGGAACTTCTTCAAGACTGTTGAATGGAAAAGCATTCCAGGTGAAGCTGGTTGAGAGAATGCCAAGATTGTGCAAAGCTGTCATCAAGGCAAAGTTTAGCTATTTGAAGAATCTTGTTTAACAATGTTTTTGGTTACTACATATGTGTTATTTCATAGTTTTGATGTCTTCACTATTATTCCATATTGTAGTAAATAGTAAAAAAGAAAAACCCTAGTAGGTGTTCTAAAACGTATATTTTACAAATCTAGGTGATGCTTTAATCATATTGATGAAACTCTATTATAAACTCTAGTCTCTAATAAAGATATTTGATAGTAGCTACAGCGGGTAATGATATAGGTCTGCCAGTGCTGTATGTGGTTATTCACATTCACATGTGTTCGTTCTGCTTGTTATACAAAAGTATAAAAATATGTTTTGGCTTTCTGTGCCAAACATGAAATAATTGACTAAACTGTGTAAATTGTGAAACTTACTGACAAAAATGTGAAATGTCAGCCATGAAGGCAAGCAGTGTGAGTCAATGAATTGGATGCTCTGTGATCTCTGCTATTTTTTGGGGGAAATTGAGGACGTTGCACTGCATACTGAATGCATAATTCTCTTTTGCCGATTGAGCGGTCAAAAATGTAACAACCAACCACCTTTGATGTCGGTTTCTTTCTCAATATCATGTCATATAAAACAGAATTTTTAAATGCATTTGAATCAAATACCTAAAATGTAGAGAAAATCAATGTTATGCTAATGTAAGACCTCAAAATGAGCTGTAATGTGATATTGCTATAGCTCAAGGTGCAGTCTGAGTGGGTGATATGGAATACATCTCAGTGAACTTTGAATATTGTACAGTACCATGCTATATGACTTCCATGTTTGCTTTATGGTTAGATTGCTTTGAAAATCATGGAAAACAAGTATTGCATTTCTTCACTTTTAATTTACAGTTATTAAAACCATACTTCCCCCCCCACCTTATTCACTAAAACAGTTCATTCAGCACATAAAGGTGGGCCTATGCACGTGCATGCATCCACTTACTTCTTGCACATTTTGTAATTGAGAACTCAGTTAATTACCTTATTCATGTGCATACATTTAACCATTCATTTGCTTAACTGAACCACTTTCAATGTCCACAAAATCTTAACGGCACACTCCAGAATTGCATCAGCCACCTACAGTACATACATACACTTAGTAGATCTAAAGTCCCACTCAAAAAATGTATAAGTGCGTATGTAAACATTTCTTGATCCTATTAGAGGTGTCAGCATCGTTCATTTTCAGCAACGTTCCTGGAGCATTAATTCATCAGGAATGCGGGTTCATTACCGAAGTTGAGTGGGAATGAGGAATACCAGAGGTGGTAATGAATAGAGCAATTGTGAAGATTTTAATAGATGTCATAGTTTATGTAACTCATTTGGATGACGGAGGGAGGTGAGGAAAAGGTCAGGGCTACAAAGTAGCACTTTTTCCCATATGATTAAAAAAAACCTGTGCAGCACAGATATGCTTTACCAGAATAATTATGGACAGAGTCGGAAACGAAATTCGAACAATTTTTGTGCATCGTTACAGCATTTTTGTGGGGCATTTTTTTTTTATTAACTCAGGGCATGGTCGACCACAACAATGATGCACATCGCCAATCGCCAATCCAGGTTGCAGGATTATTATGTGTATGGCAGGCAGAAAGACAGGAGTTACCTCTCTTATCCTGTGCTTCTCTGCAGTCGGCGCTACCAGAGAGGCTTAATAATATCCCAGAGGCACAGATGAAACGCTCTCTCCACAGTGGCTGTTTACTGAAGAGTGTGTTTGAAGTTGAGCTCAAGATGTCTTCATTTCTCTACCAGAGGAATGTTCCAAAAGGGAAAGAAATGTAATTCAGATAGGGGGGTAAAGAGAAAAAAGACCAACTCCAAGTGTGTTTTCTACTGACGTGATGCATTAAACTCGAGACAGAATCTTGCTATTAGACTGCACCCTGATTATGAGGATATTTTCATGAGGAAAGGTCTTCACGTCTCCCTCATCTTTTTGGACAGCGGCTTAGAACACCCCTGAAATGAAGAACCTTCCACAGGCTCCAACAGCAGGTTCATAACTTATTCATCTCACTCAGCTGGCTCTCCAAAGACCTCAATTCACACATCCCACGTTTTTAAAGTGAAAATTAAAGGTTAAGAGCAAGATCATTTCCACTTCACACAGGTGTTGACTGTTGGGGCAAAGTAGCTTTTAAATCGCATAAACTGAAGTTTCGGGAAACACTTCTATGAAGCTAATACACATAATGCATTGTACAGCTTTATACATGTACTCATAGTAAATGATATATTGCAGTATAAGCATATTTATAGACACACATGAAGACTCATAGACTCATAATTCCATATACCAATAATCATAATGCATCAAAAGTATAATAAGAATGACTTATAGCGTACAGCAACATAGTGCTTCATAATTGCTGATCACTTTTTCATCAAGGATCATACAGCATTATAATGACCATCAGTGCGATGCCTTTTTAACTTTTCAAAAAAATCAATAAGCAGCACATCATTGTTACTGCATCATAATCTTTGTTATGGTGTGTTATAGCGTACTCATGAGCCCCAATAAAGAAATCTAGAATTGCTTTAGGTGAAGTAATGAAATGCCTAAGGCAGAGCCAAAAGACACCATAAGCTGTTACAATATAGTGGTCATTGTCTGCTTTCAGTAAAGTAAAACATTTATACAAAAAAATGTAGGGGGTAGATCAGCTTAAATTTTGCAGGTAGATTGTGGCCTCTATCCAATGAAATTGTCTGCATAATTTCTAATCCCCCATATATATATATATAGTGCCTTGCGAAAGTATTCGGCCCCCTTGAACTTTGCGACCTTTTGCCACATTTCAGGCTACAAACATAAAGATATAAAACTGTATTTTTTTTGTGAAGAATCAACAACAAGTGGGACACAATCATGAAGTGCAACATTTATTGGATATTTCAAACTTTTTTTAACAAATCAAAAACTGAAAAATTGGCCGTGCAAAATTATTCAGCCCCCTTAAGTTAATACTTTGTAGCGCCACCTTTTGCTGCGATTACAGCTGTAAGTCACTTGGGGTATGTCTCTATCAGTTTTGCACATCGAGAGACTGACATTTTTTCCCATTCCTCCTTGCAAAACAGCTCGAGCTCAGTGAGGTTGGATGGAGAGCATTTGTGAACAGCAGTTTTCAGTTCTTTCCACAGATTCTCGATTGGACTCAGGTCTGGACTTTGACTTGGCCTTTCTAACACCTGGATATGTTTATTTTTGAACCATTCCATTGTAGATTTTGCTTTATGTTTTGGATCATTGTCTTGTTGGAAGACAAATCTCCGTCCCAGTCTCAGGTCTTTTGCAGACTCCATCAGGTTTTCTTCCAGAATGGTCCTGTATTTGGCTCCATCCATCTTCCCATCAATTTTAACCATCTTCCCTGTCCCTGCTGAAGAAAAGCAGGCCCAAACCATGATGCTGCCACCACCATGTTTGACAGTGGGGATGGTGTGTTCAGGGTGATGAGCTGTGTTGCTTTTACGCCAAACATAACGTTTTGCATTGTTGCCAAAAAGTTCAATTTTGGTTTCATCTGACCAGAGCACCTTCTTCCACATGTTTGGTGTGTCTCCCAGGTGGCTTGTGGCAAACTTTAACCGACACTTTTTATGGATATCTTTAAGAAATGGCTTTCTTCTTGCCACTCTTCCATAAAGGCCAGATTTGTGCAATATTTGACTGATAGTTGTCCTATGGACAGAGTCTCCCACCTCAGCTGTAGATCTCTGCAGTTCATCCAGAGTGATCATGGGCCTCTTGGCTGCATCGCTGATCAGTCTTCTCCTTGTATGAGCTGAAAGTTTAGTTCCATTTCAATATTATTGCTTGCACAGTGCTCCTTGGGATGTTTAAAGCTTGGGAAATCTTTTTGTATCCAAATCCGGCTTTAAACTTCTTCACAACAGTATCTCGGACCTGCCTGGTGTGTTCCTTGTTCTTCATGATGCTCTCTGCGCTTTTAACGGACCTCTGAGACTATCACAGTGCAGGTGCATTTATACGGAGACTTGATTACACACAGGTGGATTGTATTTATCATCATTCGTCATTTAGGTCAACATTGGATCATTCAGAGATCCTCACTGAACTTTTGGAGAGAGTTTGCTGCACTGAAAGTAAAAGGGCTGAATAATTTTGCAAGCCCAATTTTTCAGTTTCTGATTTGTTAAAAAACTTTGAAATATCCAATAAATGTCGTTCCACTTCATGATTGTGTCCCACTTGTTGTTGATTCTTCACAAAAAAATACAGTTTTATATCTTTATGTTTGAAGCCTGAAATGTGGCAAAAGGTCGCAAAGTTCAATGGGGCCGAATACTTTCGCAAGGCACTGTATATATATATATATATATATATATATATATATATATATATATATATACACACACTGGTCAAAAAAATAAAGGGAACACTTAAACAACACAATGTAACTCCAAGTCAATCACACTTCTGTGAAATCAAACTGTCCACTTAGGAAGCAACACTGATTGAAAATAAATTTCACATGCTGTTGTGCAAATGGAATAGACAACAGGTGGAAATTATAGGCAATTAGCAAGACACCCCCAATAAAGGAGTGGTTCTGGTGACCACAGACCACTTCTCAGTTCCTATGCTTCCTGGCTGATGTTTTGGTCACTTTTGAATGCTGGCGGTGCTTTCACTCTAGTGGTAGCATGAGACGAGTCTACAACCCACACAAGTGGCTCAGGTAGTGCAGCTCATCCAGGATGGCACATCAATGCGAGCTGTGGCAAGAAGGTTTGCTGTGTCTGTCAGCGTAGTGTCCAGAGCATGGAGGCACTACCAGCAGACAGGCCAGTACATCAGGAGATGTGGAGGAGGCCGTAGGAGGGCAACAACCCAGCAGCAGGACCGCTACCTCCGCCTTTGTGCAAGGAGGAGCAAGAGGAGCACTGCCCGAGCCCTGCAAAATGACCTCCAGCAGGCCACAAATGTGCATGTGTCTGCTCAAACGGTCAGAAACAGACTCCATGAGGGTGGTATGAGGGCCCGACATCCACAGGTCGGGGTTGTGCTTACAGCCCAACACCGTGCAGGACGTTTGGCATTTGCCAGAGAACACCAAGATTGGCAAATTCGCCACTGGCGCCCTGTGCTCTTCACAGATGAAAGCAGGTTCACACTGAGCACATGTGACAGACGTGAAAGAGTCTGGAGACGCTGTGGAGAACGTTCTGCTGCCTGCAATATCCTCCAGCATGACTGGTTTGGCGGTGGGTCAGTCATGGTGTGGGGTGGCATTTCTTTGGGGGGCCACATTTCTCCATGTGCTCGCCAGAGGTAGCCTGACTGCCATTAGGTACCGAGATGAGATCCTCAGACCCCTTGTGAGACCATATGCTGGTGCGGTTGGCCCTGGGTTCCTCCTAATGCAAGACAATGCTAGACCTCATGTGGCTGGAGTGTGTCAGCAGTTCCTGCAAGAGGAAGGCATTGATGCTATGGACTGGCCCGCCCGTTCCCCAGAGCTGAATCCAATTGAGCACATCTGGGACATCATGTCTCGCTCCATCCACCAATGCCACGTTGCACCACAGACTGTCCAGGAGTTGGCGGATGCTTTAGTCCAGGTCTGGGAGGAGATCCCTCAGGAGACCATCCGCCACCTCATTTGGAGCATGCCCAGGCATTGTAGGGAGGTCATACAGGCACGTGGAGGCCACACACACTACTGAGCCTCATTTTGACTTGTTTTAAGGACATTACATCAAAGTTGGATCAGCCTGTAGTGTGGTTTTCCACTTTAATTTTGAGTGTGACTCCAAATCCAGACCTCCATGGGTTGATAAATTTGATTTCCATTGATAATTTTTGTGTGATTTTGTTGTCAGCACATTCAACTATGTAAATAAAAAAGTATTTAATAAGAATATTTCATTCATTCAGATCTAGGATGTGTTATTTTAGTGTTCCCTTTATTTTTTGGGCAGTGAATATACACACTACCGTTCAAAAGTTTGTGTTCACTTAGAAAAGTAACATCAAATTGATCAGAAATACCGTGTCGACATTGTTAATGTTGTAAATTACTATTGTAGCTGGAAACGGCTGATTTTGAATAGAATATCTACATAGGCATACAGAGACCCATTATCAGCAACCATCACGTCTGTGTTCCAATGGCATGTTGAGTTAGCTAATCCAAGTTTAGAATTTTAAAAGGCTAATTGATCATTAGAAACCCCTGTTAGCACATGTTAGCACAGCTGAAAACTGTGGTGCTGGTTAAAGAAGCAATAAAACTGTCCTTCTTTAGACTAGATGAGTATCTGGAGCATCAGCATTTGTGGGTTTGATTACAGGCTCAAAATGGCCAGAAACAAAGCACTTTTTTCTGAAAGTCGTCAGTCTATTCCTGTTCTGAGAAATTAAGGCTATTCCATACAAGAAATTGCCAAGACACTATCCTGTATCCTGGAGTTGCCTCTTCACTGTTGACGTTGAGACTGGTGTTTTGCGGGTACTATTTAATGAAGTTGCCAGTTGAGGACTTGTGAGGCATCTGTTTCTCAAACTAAACACTAATGTACATGTGCTCTTGCTCAGTTGTGCACCGGGGCCTCCCACTCCTCTTTCTATTCTGGTTAGAGCCAGTTTGCGCTGTTCTGTGAAGGGAGTAGTACACAGCGTTGTACGAGATCTTCAGTTTCTTGGCAATTTCTCGCATGGAGTAATGAGCCTCCGAGCTCTTTTCCAGGTACGTCGAAAGCGGAAGACAAACATCTGGGCCGAGGGTACGCTGACCTCCTGCTCTTGTTCCGGGAAGAGTGGAGGTTGATTCCCCAAAGAGCACTCAAAAGGAGAGAGTCCTGTAGCCGAACATAGAAGAGAAGTTTTACTGGCCGCCTCTCTCCCGGATACTGGAGAATTGAATACCTTCCTCACCTCTGCCATGAAATCTTCCAGATGACATCAAAGGCTGGATTGTTGTTCCCAAACATTAGCGTAATAATATATGCCATATTTGATCGGACCGAAGGGAACGAAGATGGCTGTAGCTCAAAAATAAGAGAGCACTGAGAAAGAAAACCCCGACCGGTACCAGGATTCCCAGAAAATTACTCCAGAGGAGGTAAGTGGGGTTCTCGGGGAACCAGGGTAGGCTGTACCAACTCACCACTAATAGGAAAAAATGTACCGGTTGGTTGGGGTTTCTCAGGGGTGGCAGACAGCCTATGAGTTAACTCCCAAAATAGCTCCATAGTAGCCTTAAACCCTTGGTCATTGTCACTCCCTGACCTTAGATATCTCTGTTTTCTATATATTTTGGTTAGGTCAGGGTGTGACTAGGGTGGGTACTCTAGGTTTTTGTATGTCTAGTTTTTTTTTGCATGTCTAGGGTTTTTGTATGTCTAGGGGTTTTGTATGTCTATGTTGGCCTGATTGGGGATCATATTTAGGCAGCCCTTTTTCCCACTTTCTGGTGTGGGATCTTGTCTACAGTTAGGTGCTTGTGTGCACACTAGTAGCTTCACGTTTCGTTTGGTTGTTTGTTGTGGTGGGTTTCAGTTCATTAAAAATATGTGGAACTCTATTCACGCTGCGCCTTGGTCTCACTCATATGATGATCGTGACAGTCATGGCGTTCTGTCAGGGAACGAAGCCCTTTCAACAGGTCCTGTAGTAGCTCCTCATGCCTCCCAATAGTGGCTCCCTGCAGGGATACAGCGTGGCGGAGCTGATCCAAGTCTGCTGGGTCTGTCATGGTCAGTTCGTACTATAAGGGCACAAGGCAAGACACAGATGCAGACAGGAGGAAGATGTTTATTCATTTTTTTTAAAACACGGTGGTTTACTTGACAAACATGCAAGACAAACTGGCACAGAGAGACAGAAAACACAGGGATAAATACACTGTGGAAAATAAGCGAAACCTGGAGGGGGTGGAGACAATCACAAGGACTGGTGAAACAGACCAGGGAGTGTCATATGCTTATACTGTAGTACTACTCTATCATAGTGCATTATGAGTATGTGTATAATGCTATATAGTGCATTAAGCATATGGGCTTCATAGAAAGTGTCACCGAAGTTTCTACACCAACTCAAGGCAAGTCAAACTGAACCTCTTTAATTCTTTGAAAAAAGATAAAACAACCCGGAAGTTGCTCAATCCCAAGTTTAAAAACAAAAGCTGTGTAACTGCTAAGTAAATAGAAAGGGTGCTTTTTTTGGTCATTTTTTAAAATGGAAATAAGATTAAAACTATTTTAATTGAGCAACATCCACAGTTTGAAATCCCCTTCAAGCAACTACACCATAAAATGTTTGTCTGCCTAGTGGAGCATCATCTGGAGGGGAAGAGTACCCGTGTCTATCTGGGCAGTAAAATTTTACTGCATCACAAGTCTCATCTGGCTGCTGCCCTAATTAAGGATCAAGTTCATTCCCATCACGGTGGTTTGTTGTTGTTGGCTTGTTCTGTACTCTTCAAAGTTAACAAGTAACACTTCAATGTCTGACACTGTCTCACTAGGCAGTGGTATCTTACCAAGATTCTCAGCAGAAACATTGATTCAAGAACAACTCTCGATTGATGGTATTGCCTACAGTAAACGATCTACAAGTTCCCATGATCATAATGCAACACCACTTTCGTATCAACTGCATACAAGCCTTTGATACACACTATATTTAAGATTGTCAATCAGAAACGTGCAAAAACGTGTTGCAAGCTTTGACATTTTTATCAAGACATAGCATTTCTTTTTAATTGAGATTGTGATGAAATACGCAGGTTTTTGTCAGCATGTTCTGTATACTAGTATGAGCCCGGAGTAAAATACAGTGATTCCTTGCGAGGGGATGAGACATGGGTCATTGCCAAGGGTTTCCTCTGTATTGTTGCTTGAAGTGAGAGTATTGGTGGCAGTCTCTCCAACGGTGCTGAAAGGCCTCTGATTAAAGACACCAAGAGAAGGTGGATATGGTGGGAGGAATGAAAGAAGCAGTCAAACTGTCAACCGAGCCGTAAAAGAGCTACCATTGCACCAAAGGACACCACTCACTTTGGCTGGGCTGACAGCTCTCTATGTCTCCCGCTCTTTGTAAGAGAGCCTTTCCATTCTGTTCATGTAGCGTTTCAGGGGAAGTGAGGTGCCGACTGCCCATTGCTTGGTTCTCATTTGGCATCTCTCTAAATATTCCAGCATCTCATCAGTTTTTACTCATAACTAACTGACAGTTTTTCAGCTCTTATGAACGAATTTCACATTTCTCTCTGAAGACCTACTGTATTTGTGAAAATATGTGTCTGATTCAATGTATTGATTGTGTAACTGATGTTGCATCTACATGGTACCAGAGGTGTCATGCCCATAGTGCAAGTGCCCCCTCCGATTTGCCCCAACCTCATAAATAGCTACCAAGCCAATATCAAGCTAGTCAATCAAGTTAGAGTAGCTTGTCTAACTATCTTAGCCAGCATACCTGCTGGCAAGGTTGCTAGACTTTAGAAATGCAAGAAATTACTAAAAGTGCTGAATAAGACATATATTCCTTTCAACCTTTTACCCAGATTTTAGCAGAGATGCAGGGAAGCATATTTCCTTTCTTTAAAAAAAAACAGAACCACCAGTCAGGAGGATACAGACAGCTCAAGAGGTATGCTAAGATTTGCAGAAATATGTACCCCCCCCCCCCCCCCCCCCCCCCATCCTCACGTACTTTGTGCCCCTTCTAAAATGATCGGTCTATGATGTATGTTACAGTAATAAAACCTCCAATGCCCGTCCCAAGGGTCTGTGATGTTGTACTCTTCCCCCCTTTTTCTAAAATGATGTGTAAGCCTAAGGACTGTGTCTCTTGTCCTCAGTTTGACTGAATATTTCGGCTTGATGTTGTCCTTGTGTGATCTTATGGCCTGTTTGTGTCGAGTCAGACTCTTTCTCACATTCACTCACTCTGTCTTCTCTTCCCTCTCTCTCTCACTCTATGATAGATATACTTTAAACAAGTGTACTGAACTGGCGTATGGGCGACTGATTAGTCAGGTTGATTGAGACATCGACTGATATCACTACCGATACATCACTCCGCAGCTGATCCTCAGATCAAAAGTTCAAAAAAGACATCTGAAATAATCTCAAGATTAGTCTTGAGATGTGGATTGTGAGGCTTTGAATTAATTGGTCCCTCTACAGACTGAGCCTCATTTTCGCGATTTACGTGCTTTTCAGTTGTGACAGTAAGCACTCTTGGTACCACCGCCCTTTTGTTGGTTAGAGAGCCTTTCCATTCTGTTCATGTTGCCTTTCATTCTTAGCAGCACACAGGGGATAATAACCCTCATCCTTACTGATGTACTATGGTACAGTCTCTCCACTGCTCTCCTTATATATGTCAGCTTCCATGAAAGCAATACATTTCATACAAGATCATTTTTGCAATGAACAGAAGATTTTGCATACCGCTTGGGGTGCTATTGGCATTTACACAGATTCTCAGAATGGCATGCTTTTGTCTACCAGGAGACTCATGACAATCCCGGCACTCTAGGAGTCTCTTCATAGTCTAAATGTTCTACTTTTGAAGCTATGAATCATTCTAAATCATTCGCATCACATTTTCTTCTCAAGGTACTATTTACCACTACAGCATATTCTGGAAACATATTTATCAAACATCCTGTGAATAGCTGTGAATTTTCTCATTATTGTCAACATACAAAAATACTATAACAAAAAATTATAAAAAAGACAACTCATGCCTTACCACTTACTGTACAATGTCATTACCTGCTTACTAAAAATGTAACAATGTGGGGGTACATGAAGGGGTCTCAGTATACAGTTTAAGTCGGAAGTTTACATACACATTTGTGACCAAACTTTAACTTCCTGACTGATGTCTTGAGATGTTGCTTCAATATATCCACATAATTTTCATACCTCATGATGCCGTCTAGTTTGTGAAGTGCACTAGTCCCTCCTGCAGCAAAGCATCTCCACAACATGATGCCTCCATCCCCGTGCTTCACGGTTGGGATGGTGTTCTTCGGCTTGCAAGCCTCCCCCTTTTTCCTCCAAACATAACAATGGTCATTATGGCCAGACAGTTCTATTTTTGTTTCATCAGACCAGAGGACATTTCTCCAAAAAGTATGATCTTTGTCCCCATGTGCAGTTGCAAAGCATAGTCTGGCTTTTTTTTATGGCGGTTTTGGAGCAGTGGCTTCTTCCTTGCTGAGCGGTCTTTCAGGTTATGTTGATATAGGACTAGTTTTACTATGGATATAGATACTTTGGTACCTGTTTCCTCCAGCATCTTCACAAGGTCCTTTGCTGTTGTTCTGGGATTGATTTGCACTTTTCGGACCAAAGTACATTCATCTCTAGGAGACAGAACACGTCTCCTTCCTGATCGGTTTGACGGCTGTGTGGTCCCATGGTGTTTAAACTTGCTTGCTAGTGTTTGTACAGATGAATGTGGTACCTTCAGGTGTTTGGAAATTGCTCCCAAGGATGAACCAGACTTGTGGAGGTCTACAAAAAATGTTTTAGGTCTTGGCTGATTTCTTTTGATTTTCCCATGATGTCAAGCAAAGAGGCACTGAGTTTGAAGGTGGGCCTTGAAATTACATCCACAGGTACACCTCCAATTGACTCAGATGATGTCAATTAGCCTATCAGAAGCTTCTAAAGCCATGACATCATTTCCTGGAATTTTCCAAGCTGTTTAAAGGCACAGTCAACTTAGTGTATGTAAACTTCTGACCCGCTGTAATTGTGATACAGTGAATTATAAGTGAAATAGTCTGCTTGTAAACAATTGTTGGAAAAATTACTTGTGTCATGCACAAAGTAGATGTCCTAACCGACTTGCCAAAACTATAGTTTGTTAACAATACATTTGTGGAGTGGTTGAAAAATGAGTTTTAATGATTCCAACCTAAGTGTATGTAAACTTCCGACTTCAACTCTACCAAACTCAATATAAACCTATACCATGTATCTTAAAACTTCTTCAGGCTAGGGTCTATATTTCTCCACTTCCTGTCTGACTGACCTGCCCAAAGTAAACTGCCTGTTACTCAGGCCCAGAAGCCAGGATATGCATATAATTGGTACCATTGGATAGAACGCACGTTGAAGTTTGTAGAAATGTTAAAATTATGTATGAGACTATAACACAATATATATGGTAGGAGAAAATCCTTAAGAAAAACCAACCAGAATTTATTTTGAGAGCCCTGCTCTTACAATGGAAAGTATAGGGGCATTCTGAAATCTAGCTCTCAGGATGCAATTCCTATGACTTCTTTGATCAAGGTTTCAGGCTTGTTTCTTCCAAAACGGGGAAGTATTTTGAGTTTTAGTACTGGGATACAGACTTCGAAATCAGTCTGTACGCGTGCGAGGAAGAGGATGCACACCTGCTAATATCGTTTTCCTGTTGAACATGCTTCTTTCCGTATGAAATATTATAGTTTTATTACATTTTAGGGTACCTGAGGATTATATCGAAATGTAGTTTGACTTGTTTTACAAAAGTTTAGCGGTGGCTTTTTGGATTCCTTTGTATGCATGTTGAACGAGTGGATTACTGAAATCGATGGCGCCAACTAAACTGACTTTTTGGGATATAAAGAAGGATTTTTTCTAACAAAACAACCATGCATCTTGTAGCTGGGACCCTTGTGATTGCAAACAGAGGAATACTTTCAAAAAGTGATTTCATGAAGCCTGTGCTGGTTGAAAAATATGTTGATGTGGGGCGCCGTCCTCAAACAATCGCATGGTATGCTTTCGCTGTAAAGCCTATTGTGAATTGGATAATGCAGTTAGATTAACACAAATTTAAGATTTTAACTGATATAAGTTACGTGTATGTTCATAAATGTTTAATATTACGATTATTTATTTGAATTACGCTCCCTCCAATTTAACCGGAAGTTGTCGACAAGTGTCCTTCTGGCGGGACGCCTAGCCCTAAGTTAACAGGATAATTGTGATACTACTGTATATGCAATGGAAAGGAGGGTATTACTTCTAAATGCTCTTATGTTTTTCAAAGTCCCCTTGTACCTGGATCCATACCATAACTGCTTAATGCCTATCATTCAGTGGGGGATTTATTGTCAGCGCTTTTGTTCTCAAACACATTCTTTCAATATAGAGCAGGACTCAAGAAAGGGAATCCAGTCCTTTTGAGCCTCAGCCGGTGTTAGATGAAATGATTGATGGATGTGGATCAGTGCTGGGAATAAAAAAATGCCCATTTCTGATTCTCACTCCCTTTGGGAGAAGGGGGACTTTCACTTTCATGACAGAGGCCTTGCATGGGGAGGTACTGGATAAAGAGAGACAGTAAGGAAGGAAGTGTCCCTCCAATACACAGAGGACACCAGCTCAGCCTGGCTAACTGAGAGGAAAGACTGCTGGAGTAGAGAGGACTGAGTCATACGCTGTAGACAGACAACACTCTCATCACCTAGGACTGATCTGCGGTATGTATGGTTTATTCTCAGAACTGTTTCGTATTTTCCTTGTAAACACCTTTATCACATTCAAGTATTTAGTATCAACATGAGTTTGTCTATGCTTTATTCCAAGGCCTTATCGCTCTCAGGAAATCAGACTCAGAAAATTCTAAGAGCAGTGGTGAAAGAGTACTAATATATCCTACTCAAGTAAAAGTACTGATACTTTAATTACATTTTACTCAAGTAGAAGTATAATTACTAAGTAAAAGTTAAAAGTAACCCATTTAAAAAGTGCTCAGAGTAAAAGTAATTGAGTTCCCTGAAAAATAAAAACATTGACTTTGATAATTAGCTAATTTTGCTCATGTTACCTGAACGTTGTTATACTTGATCTTTTCCATGCATTAAATTGAAAAAGGATGAGAGGAAATTCATGTACAGTAGGAAGTACAGTGGTAACTACAGTAAGAACTACAGTGGTAACTACAGTAAGAACTACAGTGGGAAGTACAGTAGGAAGTACAGTAGGAACTACAGTGGGAAGTACAGTAGGAACTACAGTGGGAGCTACGGTGCATTCAGAAAGTATTCAGACCCCTTGACTTTTTCCACATTTTGTTACGTTACAGCCTTATTCTAAAATTGATTAAAACTTTTTTTAATCCTCATTAATATACACACACAATATCCCATAAAGAGAAAGCAAAAACAGTTTTTTAGAAATGTTTGCACATTTACTAAAAAACAACAACTGAAATATACATTCACATAAGTATTCAGACCCTTTACTCAGTACTTTGTTGAAGCAGCTTTGGCAGCGATTACAGCCTCAAGTCTTTTTTGGTAATGACGTAACAAGTTCGGCACACCTGTATTTGGGGAGTTTCTCCCATTCTTCTTTGCAGATCCTCTCAAGCTCTAACAGGTTGGATGGCGAGCGTCACTGCACAGATATTTTCAGGTCTCTCCAGAGATTTTTGATCGGGTTCAAGTACGGGCTCTGGCTGGGCCTCTCAAGGACATTCAGCGATATTCAGAGTCCCGAAGCCACTCCTGTGTTGTCTTGGCTGTGTGCTTAGGGCCGTTGTCCTGTTGGAAGGTGAACCTTCCACCCAGTCTGAGCGCTCTGGAGCAGGTTTTCATCAAGGATCTCTCTATACTTTGCTACGTTAATCTTTTCCTCGATCCTGACTCATCTCCAAGTCCCTGCCGCTGAAAAACATCCCCACAGCATGATGCTACCACCAGCATCCCCACCATGATGCTACCCACCTAGGGATGGTTTCAGGTACTGTGCTCTTTACTGAGCAGTGGCTTCCGTCTGGCCACTCCATAAAGGCCTGATTGGTGGAGTGCTGCAGAGACGGTTGTCCTTTTGGAAGGTTCTCCCATCTCCACAGAGGAACTCTGGAGCTCTGTCAGAGTGACCTGCCTGAACAAGGCCCTTCTCCCCCGATTGCTCAGTTTGGCTGGGCGGCCAGCACTAGGAAGAGTCTGGGTGGCTCCAAACTTCTTCAATTTAAGAATGATGGAGGCCACTGTGTTCTTGGGGACCTTGAATGCTGCAGACATTTTTTTGTACCCTTCCCCAGATCTGTCCCTCGACACAATCCTGTCTCGGCGCTGTACGGAAAATTCCTTCAACCTCACGGCTTGTTTTTTTCTCTGACATGCACTGTCAACTGTGGAACCTTATATAGACAGGTGTTTGCTTTTCCAAATCATGTCCAATCAATTGAATATACCACAGGTGGACTCCAATCAAGTTGTAGAAACATCTTAAGGCTGGTCAATTGAAATAGAACGCACCTGAGCTCAATGTAGAGTCTCAGAGCAAAGGCTTTGAATACTTATTTTTAGAAGGCCCTTAACCAACAGTGCAGTTCAACAAGAAGAAAATATTTTCCAAGTAGGCTAAAATAAAAAGTAAAACAATAAGAATAACAATAACGAGGCTATATACAGTGGGCACTGGTACAGAGTCAGAGTGCAGAGTGCAGGGGTAAAGGCTAGTTGAGGTAATCCGTACATGTAGGTGAGGGCGAAGTGACTATGCATGGGTAACGGCCCCAGTGATGTACTGGCCCATTCACACTACATTCTGTAGCGCCTTACGGTCAGATGCCGAGCAGTTGCCATACCAGGTAGTGATGCAACCGGTCAGGATGCTCTCGATGGTGCAGCTGTAGAACCTTTTGAGGATCTGGGGGCCATGCCAAATCTTTTCAGTCTCCTGAGGGGGAAAATGTTTTGTCGTGCCCTCTTCACGACGGTCTTGGTATGTTTAGACCATGGTAGTTTGTTGGTGATGTGGACACCAAGGAACTTGAAACTCTTGACCCACTCCACTACAGCCCCATCGATGTTAATGGGTGCCTGTTCGGCCTGCCTTTTCTGTAGTCCACGATCAGCTTCTTTGTCTTGCTCACATTGAGGGAGAGGTTGTTGTCCTGGCACCACACTGCGACTTCTCTGACCTCCTCCCTATAGGCCGTCTCATCGTTGTCGGTGATCAGGCCTACCACTGTTGTGTAGTCAGCAAACTTAATTATGGTGTTGGAATCGTGTTTGGCCACGCAGTCGTGGGTGAAAAGGGAAGGAGGGGACAAAGTACACACCCCTGAGGGGCCCCAGTGTTAAGGATCAGCGTGGAAGATGTTTTGTTGCCTACTATTACCACCTGGGGCAGCCTGTCAGGAAGTCCAGGATCCAGTTGCAGAGGGAGGTGTTTAGTCCCAGAGTCTTTAGCTTAGTGATGAGCTTTGTGGGCACTATGGTGTTGAACGCTAAGCTGTAGTTGATGAACAGCATTCTCACATAGGTGTTCCTTTTGTCCAGGTGAGAAAGGGCGGTGTGGAGTCCAATTGAGATTGCATCATCTGTGGATATGTTGGGGCGGTATGCGAATTGGAGTGGGTCTAGGGTGTCCGGGAGGATGCTGTTGATGTGAGCTATGCCCTTCAAAGCACACAGTCATCCATAACAGATGGTGCTCTCGTGCATCCTTCAGTGTTGCTTGCCTCGAAGCAAGCATAAAAAGTATTTAGCTTGTCTGGTAGGCTCGTGTCACTGGGCAGCTCGTGTCTTGGTTTCCCTTTGTAGTCCGTAATAGTTTTCAGGCCCTATCACATCCAACGAGTGTCAGAGCTGGTGTAGTAGGATTCAATCGTAATGATGTTTTGACGCTTTGCTTGTTTGATGGTTCGTCTGAGGGCATAGCGGGATTTGTTATTAGCGTCCAGATTAGTCTCCCGCTCCTTGAATGCAGCAGCTTAGCCTTTAGCTCAATGCGGATGTTGCCTGTAATTCATGGCTTCTGGTTGGGATATGTACATACAGTCACTGTGGGGATGACGTCGTCGATGCACTTATTGATGAAGCCAATGACTGAGGTGATGTATTCCTCAATGACGTTGGATGAATCCCGGAACACATTCCAGTCTGTGCTAGCAAAACCGTCCTGTGGTGTAGCATCTGACCGGTTCCACATTGAGCGAGTCACTGGTACTTCCTGCTTTAGTTTTTGCTTGTAGGCGGGAATCAGGAGGATAGAATTGTGGTCAGATTTGCCAAATGGAGAGCGGGGAGAGCTTTGTATGCATCTCTGTGTGTGGAGTTAAGGTGGTCTCCGAAATTTTTTCTCAGGTTGCACATGTGACATGCTGGTAAAAATTTGAGCGCCGCTTCTGGTTGAGCATTTTCTTCTTTGCTTATAGAGTTGGTTGAGAGTGGCCTTAGTGCCAGCTTCCCTTTATGGTAGTAAATAGACAGCTGCGAATAATACAGATGAGAAATCTTTTGGTAGATATTGTGGTCAACAGATTATCATAAGGTACTCCCTCAGGCGAGCAATACCTCAATACTTTTTTGATATTAGATATCGCGCACCAGCTGTTATTAACAAAATGACACACCCCCACCTCTTACCAGAGGTAGTGTCTCTGTTCTGTTCTGTCGGTGCATGGAAAATCACACCAGCCTATACTGTCCGTTTCTTCGTTCAGCCACGTCTCGGTGAAACATAGGATATCTTTAATGTCCCGTTGGTAGGATTATCTTAATAATAGGTCATCAATTTTATTTTTGTAATGATTGCACTTCAGGAAGGAGAATGGAAGGCATCCCCTTTTCCGGAGTCTTTTCTTCACGCAAAAGGCGTGGATATGGGCCTGTTCCAGTGAAAGCAGGACATCATTCTCATCGGACTCATTAAAGGAAAAGGTTTCTTCCAGTCTGTGGTGAGTAATCATTTGTCTGATGTCCAGAAGTTATTTTTGGTCATAAGAGATGGTAGCATCAAAATTATGTACACAATAAGTTTTAAAAAATTAGTTGCGCAAAAAAAATAACAAAATTGCACAATTGGTTGGGAGAGAAAAAACGTTATTCGGCACCATCTTAATACCAGGACATGTGACACGACAGTAACAGCGTCAGCACACGGGTAACACAACGACATACAAACATTAATGCAGCAGCGGGGAACAGAGCTTGGGAACTTACAAATACAGGGGAGGTAATAAACAGGTGATTGAGTCCAGGTGAGTCCAATAATTCGCTGATGCGCGTGCTGACGGAAGGCAAGTGTGCGTAATGATGGTGGCAGGAGTGTGTAATGCTGGGAAGCCTGGCGCTTTCGAAGCGCCAGGGAGGGGGAGCGGGAGCAGGCTTGACAGTCCCCCCGCCCCCGAGTCCCCATGACGGGCCGGCCGAGGCCTGGGCGCTGGACCAGCCGGTTGGGGCGTAGGAGCCCAGGGGAACCGGCTGAGGCATGGGAACCGGCTGAGGCGTAGGAGCCTGACGATCCCGCTGGGACGTGGGAGCTTGGTGACGCAGCTGAGACCTGACGTAAAAACCTGACTATCCGGGCTGAGGCCAGACGTGGGATGGGAACCTGCCAAGCCAACCGGGGCAAGGAAACCTCTCTAGTCAGCTAGGCTGTGGAAGCCCGAAGAGTTGGCACCCCCGGTTCCATCGGCGGCGGCCCCTGGACCCGACGGCACAACCAAGTGGATAGTCAGCACTCCCTGATGCTTTGTTTGATTGCTGCTGCATTCTGTAAGGAGCAGGTGTGACACATTGACACTCTTTCCCTCACTCACTCACAAACTCCCTCTTTCACTCACTCACCATGGGTGGAAAGAGTACTGAAATATCCTACTCAAGTAGAAGTACTGTTACTTTAACAGTAGTAATTAGTTACTTTACAGCTCTGGTGAAGAGACATGTACACACTGTTTGTACACTTTCAATCACTTGCGTACGTTCACTTCAAAATCTCCCAGGCAGATACCATCACATCTACTGTGTCTACCGCTGTGCACTGTGATGAGATGGTGTTCCTTTAGTATCAAACTCTGGGCTCTAACTCAACCCTCATAATTATCCCTGGCTTCACCTGGCTTGTCATACAGTCAGCTTAGGACAGGGGAGATGGGCTGATTCCTCCACTACGCAGCCAGGCCAGTGGAGAGAATAGTGGGGCCAGTCAATACTGAGTAAAAGCGCCATTTAGCAATGACGCGCCTCAGAGACGGGCCCTTCAGAATGGGGGGGTCTTGAGATGCAGGCCTCTGACAGAGATGGATGGTGTAGGGCTCCACAGCCAGCAAGGACAAAGGGACACCCAGCCAGTTGGCCTTTACTAAGGAGCAGGCAGGGAGGCAGGCAGGCCTCTGTCTGCCCGCCCAGAACCAGCCCTTCCACACACGAGATGTCTGGGAGGGAGGAGGTGGGAATGAAATTACTGCATATGCCTGGAGGGCGAGGTGGAGGAGGAGGGATGGGGAGAGAGGGGAGGAAAGGAAAGAGGGGGCGTGAAGGGAGGGCGAGAAAGGGTGCATTTTGCTGATGAAGTCATGAAGCCTGGTTCTCTGACACCTCCTGTTTTGACACCACATTGAAGGAACTGAATAATACATTGTGGAGGGACCAACCCAGAGAAGCAACTCCGGAAGCTGCCAGTCCATTACACTCACAGGCATCATTCCCTTATGACAAATTACATTTATGTTGAGAAATGGAGAGTGACAGGGCCTACACACACTTGACCTATGACCCAGCGAGACAGACTTGAATAGGTAAACAAACCACCTTGGTGACAGTGGCGCTCACTAAATGAGTGGAGAAGAAGGTGTAACTGAATTATCGTCAAGATCTTTATATATCTCAGGGGACATGAACAATATTTTTTATCCATGTATCCCTATGGGTCTCTAAGGTGAAAGACGGATTCTATATCTGGCCACATAAAACATGGGTCATTATCAACATCTAGTAATTCATTTTAAATAGCAAATTCAAGTAAAACATGTTTTCTTTCCAGATTATAAGCAATCCCATGGAACTATAAATCTTTTAATTGAGTCAAAATAATTCTGTTTCACATTTTGAACATTAAAACGTATCTACATCCATCCTCTTGAGTTGGTGGAAAATTCAAGATGCCCTCTCGTAGATGTGTGCATCGGAATTAATGAGTAATTTGGAGACATTTAATGTTGATTTTCAGGTTTAACTCATCTTTCCTGTTTCAGACTTATCACATCAGAGTTCACACCTTTACAATTTAGATTAGGAAAGTAAATGAGATGGAAGTTTTGTCACTTTTATGTCACTTTAGAAGAGAGGAATTCTGTTAATGGCATTGGAGAACACACCATGTGGCCTCCAGAGTGGCACAGCGGTCTAAGGCACTGCTACGCAGTGCTTGAGGTGTCACTACAGATCCGCGTTCGATCACGGGCTATGTCGCAGCCGGCCACGACCGGGAGACCCATGAAGCAACGCACAATTGTCCCAGCATCGTCTGGGTTAGGGGAGGGTTTGGCTGGCTGAGATGTCCTTGTCCCGTCGCGCTTTAGCGACTCCTGTGGCGGACCGGGCGCCTGCACGCTGACACTGTAGCCAGCTGCACAGTGTTTCCTCCGGCCTTTGGTGCAGCCAGCTTCCGGGTTAAGCGAGCAGTGTGTCAAGAAGCAGGGCGGCTTGGCAGGGTCGTGTTTCAGAGGACGCATGGCTCTCAACCTTCACCTTTCCCAAGTTGTACGGGAGTTGAGGGGTAAAAAAAAGGGGCAAAAAATGTAAAAGACAAGGCACCATGCAGGGCTGTCCTCTTAATATGTAAAGATTAGCAGATCATGTTCTCTGTGGCACACTGACTGAGATCATCTTCTCAGTGACAAATCCAACTGTCCTGGTTAATAAGACAGACTATACAGTATGTAGATAAACCCAGACTAACAATCACCTTCACCTCCCACTTCCTGACATGACACACCAACACACTATCAGGAGAAAACCCGGTAACACATGTTTTGGGGGTTCTTACATAGGTAATTACACTGTAGCAAGTATTGTAATTAATTGTAATAACTCAGAGTTACACTGTAATCACATGTAACTGGTGGTGTAACAATAAATACTTGTTACCATGTTTGTTACAAATGGGGAAGTTCACACTAAATTCATACATTTTCTTCTCAGCTGCATCCGATACAGTAATAACTGTCACAAGGTTGTAATCTCTTGTGGACAGATGCGCTGGGTGTCCGAGATTACTAAGGTTGGAGGCTCGATAGGCTCTAATTACCTACCCGTGAATGCGCACTCTTCAAAATCTCCACTCAATGTTGTTATTAAAACTTACACTTAAAAGGTGTACCATCTGGGTTAACATGCTTTAATTTACAAAAACAGATCAGATATAGAGGAACAGTCAAACGTTTTGACCCACCTACTCATCATTTTTACTATTTTCTACATAGTACAATAATAGTGAAGACATTAAAACTACGAAATAACACATATGGAATCATGTAATAACCAAAAATGTGGTAAACAAATCAAAATATATTTTATTTTTGTGATTCTTCAAAGTAGCCACCCTTTGCCTTGATGACATCTTTGCACACTCTTGGCATTTTCTCAACCAGCTTCATGAGGTAATCACCTGGAATGATTTCAATTAAAAGGTGTGCCTTGTTAAAGGTTAATTTGTGGAATTTATTTCCTTCTTAATGTGTTTGCGCCAGTTGTTCAGTTGTTTTGTGACAAGGTAGGGGTGGTATACAGAAGATAAGCCTATTTGGTAAAATAGACCAATTCCATATTATGGTAAGAACAGCTCAAATAAGCAAAGAGAAACTACAGCCCATCATTAATTTAAGACATGAAGGTCAGTCAATACGGAAAATTTCAAGAAATGTGAAAGTTTCTTCATGTGCAGTCGCAAAAAACATCAAGCGCTATGATGAAACTGGCTCTCATGAAGACCGCCACAAGAAAGGAAGACCCAGAGTTACCTCTGCTGCAGAGGATAAGTTTATTAGAGTTAACTGCACCTCAGATTGAAGCCAAAATAAATGCTTCACAGAGTTCAAGTAAAAGACACATCTCAACATCAACTGTTCAGAGGAGACTGCGTGAATCAGGCCTTCATGGTCGAATTGCTGCAAAGAAACCACTACTAAAGGACACCAATAATAAGAAGAGACTTGCTTGGGCCAAGAAACACCAGCAATGGACATTAGACAGGTGGAAATCTGTCCTTTTGGTCTGATGATTAGGTGAATGGATGATCTCCGCAGGTATGGTTCCCATGAGGGAAGCATGGAGGAGGAGGTGTGATGGTGTGGGGGTGCTTTGTTGGTGACACTGTCAGTTTTTCTTCAAATTCATGGTACATTTAACTAGCATGGCTACCACAGCATTCTGCAGTGATATGCCATCACATCTAGTTTGAGCTTAGTGGGACTATGATTTGTTTGAAAGAGTGCTGCAGCAGATGACCTGGCCTCCACAATCACCCAACCTCAACTCAATTGAGATGGTTTTGATGAGTTGGACCAGCCAGAAGTGCTCTGCATACAGTGCCTTGCAAAGTATTCATCCCCCTTGGCATTTTTCCTATTTTGTTGCATTACAACCTGTAAGTTAAAACATCTCTGCGATTTGTGGGACGCTAGCGTCCAACAGCCAGTGAAATTGCAGGGCGCCAAATTCAAACAACAGAAATCTCATAATTAAAATTCCTCAAACAACTACTTGTTAATCCAACCACAGTCTCCGATTTCAAAAAGGCTTTACAGCGAAAGCACACCATGCGATTATGTTAGGACAGCGCCTAGCCACAGAAAACCATACAGACATTTTCCAGCCAAGGAGAGGACTCACAAACGTCAGAAATATGTCAAACGATGTATATAATCAATCCTCAGGATCTTTTTATTATAAATATTCAATAATATTTCAACCGGACAATACTGTTTTCATTAGAAAGGAAAGAGAACGAACGGCGCGCTTCACAGCCACGAGCGATAAACAACTCATGGCTTTCAGCTGAGCCACTTACTCTGAGTGGTCTTATTCTCTTCCCTTTCACAATGGAAGGCTGAAACAACTTCTAAAAACTATTGACATCGACTGGAAGCCTTAGGAAGTGCAATCTGACCCCACAGACTCCGGATACTGGATAGGCATTCACTTAAACTACAAACCTAAAAATTCCCACTTCCTGGTTGGATTTTTCTCAGGTTTTCGCCTGCCATATGAGTTATGTTATACTCACAGACATTATTTTGACAGTTTTGGAAACTTTAGAGTGTTTTCTATCCAAATCCAATTATATGCATATCCAGGCTTCTGGGCCTGAGTAACAGGCAATTTACTCTGGCCACGCTTTTCATCCAAACTTCCCAATACTGCCCTCTATCCCAATTAAGTTAAATTGATTTTTATTTTTATTTCATGTAATGGAGTGAAATGTGAAATGAAAAAAATTACTTGTTTAAATGTTTATATATTTTTTAAATGGAAAAGTTGTGCGTGCATATGTATTCACCCCTTTGCTATGAAGCCCCTAAATAAGATCTGGTGCAACCAATTACCTTCAGAAGTGACATAATTAGTTAAATAAAGTCCACCTGTGTGCAATCTAAGTGTCACATGATCTCAGTATATATACACCAGTTAAAAAGGCACCAGAGTCTACAACACCACTAAGCAAGGGGCACCACCAAGCAAGCGGCACCGTGAAGAACAAGGAACTCTCCAAACAGGTCAGCGACAAAGTTGTGGAGAAGTAAAGACAGAGTTGGGTTATAAAAAAAATATCAGAAACGTTGAACATCCCACAGAGCATCATTAAATCCATTATTAAAAAATGGAAAGAATATGGCACCACAACAAGCCTGCCAAGAGAGGGCCGCCCACCCAAACTCACGGACAGGCAAGGAGGACATTAATCAGAGAGGCAACAATGAGATAACCCTGAAGGAGCTGCAAAGCTCCACAGCGGAGATTGGAGTATATGTCCATAGGACCACTTTAAGCTGTTCACTCCACAGAGCTGGGCTTTACGGAAGAGTGGCCTTGCTTAAAAGAAAAAAATAAGCAAACACTTTTGGTGTTCACCAAAAGGCATGTGGGAGACTCCCCAAACATATGGAAGAAGGTACTCTGGTCAGATGAGACTAAAATTGAGATATTCGGCCATCAAGGAAAACGCTATGTCAAACCCAACACCTCTCACCACCCCGAGAACAACATCCCCATAGTGAAGCATGGTGGTGGCAGCATCATGCTGTGGGGATGTTTTTCATCGACAGGGACTGGAGAACTGGTCAGAAATGAAGGAATGATGGACGGCGCTAAGTACAGGAAAATTCTTGAGGGAAACCTGTTTCAGTCTTCCAGAGATTTGAGACTGGGACAGAGGTTCACATTCTAGCAGGACAATGACCCTAAGCATACTGCTAAAGCAACACTCGAGTAGTTTAAGGGGAAAAATGTAAATGTCTTGGAATGGCCTATTCAAAGCCCAGACTTCAATCCAATTGAGAATCTGCGGTATGACTTAAATATTTCTCTACACCAGCAGAACCCATCCAACTTGAAGGAGCTGGAACAGTTTTGCCTTGAAGAATGGGCAAAAATGCCACTGGCTAGATGTGCCAAGCTTATAGGGACATACCCGAAGAGACTTGCAGTTGCAATTGCTGCAAAAGATGGCTCTACAAAGTATTGACTTTGGGGAGGTGAATAGTTATGCATGCTCAAGTTTTCTGTTTTTTTGTCTTATTTCTTGTTTGCTTCACAATAAAAAATAGCATCTTCAAAGTGGTAGGCATATTGTGTAAATCAAATGATACAAACCCACAAAATCCATTTCAATTCTAGGTTGTCATGCCACAAAATAAGAAAAATGCCAAGGGAGGTGAATACTTGTATCCGGGAACTCTTTCAAGACTGTTGGGTAAGCATTCCAACTGAAGCTGGTTGAGAGAATGCTAAGAGTGTACAAAGCTGTCACCAATGGCTACTTTGAAGAATCTAAAATATATTTTTATTTGTTTAATACTTTTTTGGTTACTACATGATTCCATATGTATAATTTCATATGGTTTATTTCATCCTTTTACATTCTACAATGTAGAAAATAGGAAAAATAAGGAAAAACCCTTGAATGAGTAGGTGTGTCCAAACTGTTGACTGGTGCTGTAGGTCAACCTCTTTGATTGGGATCTAACATATGGATGTCATCCCAGATTATATTTTTTCAAAGTATAATGTTTGTGTGCGTTACTAATTATGACAACGTGAACCTCCTTGCCCTCCAAGTGAGAGGATAAACCCACAAGTACACCACAGAGTACATGTAATATTTGCATAAGTACAATGTAATTACTAGGATTTAGCTACTTAAAATTAAGTCTATCTTGAGGGGTATTTACCCACAATTAATGTGTACTTATATAGCACACTAAAGGCTGGTTTCCCAGACACAGATTAAGTCTAGTCTTGGATTTTTTTTTAAACATTCTAAATGGAGAATCTCCATTGAAAGTTCTAGAACTAGGCTTCTACTAGGTCTGAGAAATCATCCCACAGTACACTGCCCATCCTGACAAACTGGCCCTTATTTAATGCTTCCGGAAGCACCATCCAAGTGAGAAAATAAACACACTAGTATGTTTATTTTTTTTATTTTATTTTACCTTTATTTAACCAGGCAAGTCAGTTAAGAACAAATTCTTATTTTCAATGACGGCCTGGGAACAGTGGGTTAACTGCCTGTTCAGGGGCAGAACGACAGATTTGTACCTTGTCAGCTCGGGGGTTTGAACTCGCAACCTTCCGGTTACTAGTCCAACGCTCTAACCACTAGGCTACCCTGCCGCCCCAGTACGATGTCACAGAGTACATGTAATATCTCCATAAGTACAATGTAATTGTAAGGTCCTGTATTTATTTTCTTTATCAACCTTGTGTTCTGTTTCGTTGTGTTCTTGAACGTAACGCTGCGTCTTTGTGTTCTTGATCATAGCCCTGTCTTTCATTTTGTTCATTGATTTCACCTGTGTTAATTACTGAGCTGGTCTCCTCAGCTCCTTATTTAGTTCAGTGCATTCTGTTTGTGCCTTTGTGAGGTATTGTTCGTTTTGACTCTACTAAGCCTTTTCCTAGCTCATTTGTGAGAACCAGTTATAACCTTCAGACCTAGTGTAGATTCACCTGCCTGTTTGCCTACCTGTGTATGACCATTGCTTGCCCGTGACCACAATGCCTGCCTTCCACGAAGGCGAAATAAACACCTGCTGCGCTCTGCGCGTGAATCTACACTTTTTTCTCCCTGATTATTCATTACAGTAATTGCTATGTGCAGAGGTGGAACAGGTGCCCAATTGTCATATTTGAGTAAAAGTAAAGATACCACAATAGAATACGACTCAAGCAAAAGTGAAAGTAACCCAGGAAAATACTACTTGAGTAGAAGTTTTTAAAGTATTTGGTTTTAAATATACTTAAGTATCAAAAGTTAAAGTATAAATCATTTCAAATGACTTACATAAAGCAAACCATACTTCACTGTTTTCTTGTTTTTATAACCAGGGCCATACTCCAACACTCAGACATCATTTAGAAATTAAGCATGTGTGTTTAGTGAGTCTACCAGATCAAAGGCAGCAAGGATGACCAGGGATGTTCTCTTGATAAGTGCATGAATTGGACAAATTTCCTGTCCTGCTAATCACTCAAAATGTAACAAGTACTTTTGGGTGTCAGGTAGAATGTATGAAGAAAAAAAGTACATTTCTTTAAGAATGTAATGAAGTAAAAGATGTAAAAAATAGAAATAGTGAAGTACATACTGTATACCCCAAAAAACGACTCAAGTAGTACTAAGGTATTTTTACTTAAGTACTTTATACCACTGGCGATGTGTTACACTTAATTTTAACTAGGTAAATCCTGTGTATCTTGAGGTGTACTAACATGTAATTATTGTGTAGCCACAAAGTACGTTACCCATTCTGACAATCTAATCGCCTGCTTCTGAAAGCACCACACAAGTGAGGAAATAAACACAATAATACACCACAGAGTACATATCTGTAATATCTGCATAAGTACAAGGTTGTTGAAAGTTGTTACACAGGATTTAACTATTTTAAGTGAAGTGTAACTTTACAGTTACCTATGAGCAATTTCTATATGATTACTTATTACCAAGTGAAAATACCTACAAACAAAAGATGACCTTTGTCAACTTTATTGCAACCAGCGGTGTAAAGTAGTTTTCTTGGGTATCTGTACTTTACTTTACTATTTATATTTTTGACTACTTTTACTTTTACTTCACTTACGTTCCTTAATAAAATATTGTACTTTTTGCTGTGTACATTTTCCTTGACACCCAAAACTACTCGTTACCTTTTGAATGCTTAGCAGGACAGGAAAATAGTCAAATTCATGCACTTATCAACCGAACATCCCTGGTCATCCCTATTGCCTCTGATCTGGCGCACTCACTAAACACACATGCTTCGTTTGTAAATTATGTCTGAATGTTGGAGTGTGTCTGTGGCTTTCCATAATAAAAAAAACAAGGAAGTGGTGCCATATGGTTTGCTAAGTAGAAAGAATTTTAAATGATTTTTACTTTTTGATACTTAAGTATATTTTAAACCAAATACTTTTACACTTTTACTCAAGTACAATTTTACTGGGTGACTTTTAATTTCACTTGAGTCACCTTCTAAACCTCTTAAAGATCCACCCCTTTTTTCAATTTTCGCCTAAAATGACATACCCAAATCAAACTGCCTGTAGCTCAGGCCCTGAAGCAAGGATATGCACATTCTTGGTACCATTTGAAAGGAAACACTTTGAAGTTTATGGAAATGTGAAAGGAATGTAGGAAAATATAACTCAATAGATCTGGTAAAGATAATACAAAAAAACATTATTTTGTATTTTTTGTACCATCATCTTTGAAATGCAAGAGAAAGGCCATAATATATTATTCCAGCCCAGCTGCGATTTAGATTTTGGCTACTCAGCAGTGTATGTGCAAAGATTTAGACTGATCCAATGAACCATTGCATTTCTGTTCAAAATTTTACTGCCCACATGTGCCTAATTTGTTTACTAATAACTTTTCATGTTCAAAATTGTGCACTCTCCTCAAACAATAGAATGGTATTATTTCACTGTAATAGCTACTGTAAATTGAACAGTGCAGTTAGATTAACAAGAATTTAAGCTTTCTGCCAATGTCAAATATGTTTATGTCCTGGGAAATGTTCTTGTTACTTACAACCTCATGCTAATCACATTAGCCTACGTTAGCTCAACCGTCCTGTGGACGGAACACCGATCCCAAAGAAGTTTTATCTTTACTTTTACTGAAGTATGACAGTTGGGTACTTTTTCCACCACTGATTGCAACATGTAAAAATACCTTGCATTTCTTACAAAATAATGATATTTATTGTTAGATTAATCATTTAATTCATTTGATTAAACAATTAATAGAGGCCTACTCGATAACATAAACACTTTTATAGTGGTGACTCAAATCTGTAGCCTATAGTATGGTGTGGCCTAGATAGATAATTTAGAAGAAATGGGAATTGTCTTTCTCTTCCCTTAACATTACAAGTAACAATGGAAACCGACAACTCTGTCTCTGTCTTCATCTGTTACTTTCTTGTAAGCATTTTCCCATCCTGGAGTCTGAGATCTTGTGGGAGTCTGTAGAGAGGAAGAATGTATGACAATTTAGCGTAGACACTATTTATCATCATGATTTCTATAGTTTAAGCAAATAGCTAGCTAGGCCTAGCTATTTTTTGTGTTATCCAGAAAGCAATAATAGCGTTTGCTAACACCTAATAAATTAGCTAGTGTTTAGCTACATGGAAAAGGAACTAACGTTACTCTTAGTGTTTTGACACAAGTAAGTAACGAGCTAAAGTTGAAATGCTGGGTTTGTCAACTTTAATACCCTCGGGTAAGGGCTACCCTGAGAACAAGATTCAGGGAAGATACGATCATTGAGCCCAGATAGTTAGCTAGTTTTGTAACCATGACTATCTAACATGCTATAAAATCCCCCCCAAAAACTCAGATTGCATGTCAAGTCTATTCTGTAGACAGTAAGTAGCTAACATAAACTCACTCACTTTTGTACATCGCCTTGGTCCGTACAATTGACCTTATTTTTGCGCCCAAAAAACGTAATACTTCTAGATCAACTGTAATATTAATACCAATGTAAAGCACAATTTCTCCCCTTTCCAACAAAATTAATGACGAGACCTTCATGATGCTCATCGCTGCATAATTCAACGAGGCAATGAGCTCTGTCGGGTCTTTTTAAAAATGGCGGGTGGGGAGCGAAGTTTACGAAGTGATCTTGAAAGGGGGAAATATGTTGTGTGAAGAAAACAGTTTTTTTCACCCAATTTGTCAAACTAATCAACTTTAAAATGTAAATAAAACATAAAGAGTTTATGTAATGTCTCATCACATACCTGTTTGAAGGTTTGTGTCGAATTTGAAGAGGGGTTTAGGGCTGCGCTAACGTTAGCCTAACTGCAGCTGTTCTGGCTTTTGAGTGTCATGATGGCTCGCACTAATGATGTGCAAAAAAATGCAATTGGCACCCTAGTCATGAAATGTTAGTTTAATATTAGCTATAACTATATTCATTTAGACAAAAATCATGAATAATGAAGTTCTCTTACAAGTGTATATGGTTAAGCATGATTTTAATCTGCGAGAGAAGGGCTACCCCTGGTGGAAAGAGGCTGTACAGCACAAAATGAGTTTCAAATGCGCGCTGTACGTTACGTAGTGATACGTCACGATGTAACATACAGCGTCAGAGGGGTCAGTTTTTTAAATATTTTCTCCAATACTGTTAGTCCATTACCATGTCAATCAACGCTGAATCGAAAAGTAGTTCACACCCCGGATTTTGATGCCAACACATTCACTACAGTCCCATTCGTTTTCATTGCAGCCTCGTTTGAATGTCGCGGTTACCCACATTTGTACGGAATGGGGTGAGTTTACGTTAGCCAGCTAGGCTAGTAGGTAGACCCTACAAAAACACCAGCCAACACTAGGCTAGCTAGCCAGCAAACACTAACTAACAACCCCAAAAAAACAACATGGAAAACTTACTTTCTCTCTCCTGTGTTGACGTTTTGACCTTCAACATTTTGTTGAACGTCTCAGAACGTTTCTTCTCAAACCCATTCTTTGGGCACTGTTGAATGATGTCAGTGTCAACCTGTGGTCCCGTTCAAGGTCGTCATTATTTATGTATCATTTTTATTTTATTTAACCTTCATTTAACGAGGCAAGTCAGTTAAGAACAAATTCTTATTTACAATGACAGCCTAACCCGGCCGAACCCGGACAACGCTGTGCCTATGGGAATCCCAATCGCGGCTGGTTGTGATACAGACTGGAATTGAACCAGGATCTGTAGTGAGATGCGATGCCTTAGACCGCTGCCCCACTCAAAAGTCCACTCGAGATCATTGAGATCTCGACACCATGCCTAAATTCATGGGATAAATAAATAATTGCACCAATGCATCCCATCCAAAAGTAAGAATGTTCATCAACAGTGAAACCCTTGCAAGGTTACATAAAAGTTTTTCTTCTGACCATTTTAAGTGTATTAATAAACCATTAATAAACCAAGCTTAATAGACTTACAATTTGGCAAGCATGCATGACTATCTCACAATTTTACCTATAACGTTTCATTAATGTGTCCCCAAAATGAATTCATGGTTAAAGTAATTGTACCCATTGTCAAATGGACTGTTAAATGATTTAGCAATTTCAAGTATTGTTTTTAATGTGAAATGTTTGTCAATCCATTTTTGCATTGGACACGGGCATCAGACTCCAGAGCCCTTTATTGCAGGAGTTGTGTTAATGAGGTGGTCGGTTTTCAATTGGCTAACACTTATCACCTGGTTTGTGTAGGCTAAAATACGGTGCGCTGGGATGCTATCGAAAACTTTAACATTTGTAACAAGTATGGTAACACGCATTTGTTGTGACTGCAACTGCCACCAGTTGCATGTTGTTACAGTGTAACGATGGGGTATTACAATTATTTAATACTTGTGTGATTACACTGAAATAAGGAGCCCTTAAAATGAAGTGTTACTGAAAATCCACAGACATTTGTGTTCACAGCAACCTACCAGTAGAATTTGAAAACAGGTCATTGGTCTTTGTAATATATTGCAGTGGTTGATTTGCAATGTTGATAACTGAAATAATAAAATATAACTGATTACATGTTTCAGTAGCTTTTAGAAGTAAATAGATACAGTACATCTTACAACTTGATTGAATAGATGGTCTTATTTTGCTCAACCTTTCAGATACCCTTCAGATGTTTTGATGATTGAAAGATTCTCCCTGAAGCCTTTTGTGACAGCTTTTCTTCTCTTGCAGTATGTTGCATAGTGTGTGTGTTTATTCTCATGCAATGTTTCCATTGGTAAGGGTGTATACAGTGCCTTCGGAAAGTATTCAGACCCCTTGACTTTTTACACATTTTGTTACCTTACAGCCTTATTCTTAAATGGATTAAATAAAAAAAAACATCCTCAGCAATCTACACACAATATCCCATAATGACAAAGCGAAAAAAGGTATATTTATTAATTATTTATTACAATTTAAAAACAGACCCCTTGCTATGAGACTCGAAATTGAGTTCAGGTTCATCCTGCTTCTATTGATCATCCATACAACTTGATTGGACATGATTTGGAAAGGCACACACCTGTCTATATAAGATCCCACAGTTGACAGTGCATGTCAGAGCAAAAACCAAGCCATGGGTTCAAAGGCAGAACTTTGTCGAGGCACAGATCTGGGGAAAGGTACCAACACATTTCTGCAGCAATGAAGGTCCCCAAGAACACAGTGACCTCCATCATTCTTAAATGGAAGAAGTTTGGAAACACCAAGACTCATCCTAGAGCTGAGCCAAACTGAGCAATTGGACCTTGGTCAGGGAAGTGACCAAGAACCCGATGGTCACTCTGACAGAGTTCCAGAGTTCCTCTGTGGAGATGGAAGAACCTTCCAGAAGGACAACCATCTCTGCAGCACTCCACCAATCAGGCCTTTATGGTTGAGTGGCCGGGCAGAAGCCACTGCTCAGTAAAAGGCACATGACAGCCCGCTTGGAGTTTGCCAAAAGGCACCTGAAGAATCTCAGACCATGAGAAACAAGATTATGTGGTCTGATGAAACCAAGATTCAACACTTTGGCCTGAATGCCAAGCCTCAAGTCTGGCACCATCCCTACGGTGAAGCATGGTGGTGGTAGCCTCATGCTGTGGGGGTCTTTTTCAGCTGCAGGGACTGAGAGACCAGTCAGGATTGAGGCGAAGATGAACGGAGCAAAGTACAGAGAGATCCTTGATGAAAACCTACTCCATAGCACTCAGGACCTTAGACTGGGGGCGAGGGTCACGTTCCAACAGGACAACGACCCTAAGCACACTGCCAAGACAAGGCAGGAGTGGCTTCGGGACAAGTTTCGGACTTGAACCCGATCTAACATCTCTGGAGAGATCTGAAAATAATTGTGCAGCAATCCTCCCCATCCAACCTGACAGAGCTTGAAACGATCTGCAGAGAAGAATGGGAGAAACTCCCCAAATACAGGTGTGCCAAGCTTGTAGTGTCATACCCAAGAAGACTTGAGGCTGCAATTGCTGCCAAAGGCGGTTCAACAAAGTACTAAGTAAAGGGTATGAATTATTGGTTAAATGTGATTTCAGTTATTTTTTTCTAAATTAGCAACAATTTCTAAAAACCTGTTTCTGCTTTGTCATTATGGGCTATTGTGTGTAAATTGATGAGGGGAAAAAGGTATTTAATCATTTTTAGAATACGTCTGTAAGCTAGATTTTTTGGGGAAAAGTCAAGGGGTCTGAACACTTTCCAAAAGCACTGTAAGTGAATGTTTGAAGGAGTTGATGCAGCAAGGCCATTCTTTACCGGTATGCATGGAGAAGCTCTCCATTTTGTAATCGGCTGCATGTTACCTTCAGCAGATTTATTTTTGTGTAAAATATCTTATTGAGTCTGGCTCTATTTAGATTTGGAAATGGTTACATTTCTACGGTCTTAATCATGGCGAAACAGAAAATATAGTTTCTACTCAACACATAAAGACATTTACTGTCAAGCGTGAGCAGGCATGAAATTCTGGAGGCTGAAAGCAGACCAGCCATATACTTTTATATGGAGCTCTTATAATTTGGCAATGATCATGTTCATAAAATTATGAATAATGTGAAGCTGTGATTTTCCTCACTATTTGACATTTCACATTGCGTGACCTGTTGAAGCAAGTGGCTTGGAGAGGAGTAAATATACTGTATTCTGCCATGTGTCATCCATCTCAGCCTTGCATGGCTCTGTAGGTTTCTATGCCAGCTGTCCACAAATCTCTCCCAAATCTCTCCCTATCACTCTCTGTGTGATTTCGCCCTACCGAGAAAGAGATGCTGAATGACATCACACATCCACAGTCTCTAATCGGAGTACTTGTAGAATCTAGGCGTTGCGGTTAACGACAGGTCAGCCACTCTGGCCATCTCATTTCCCGGCAGCCATTTCCCAGCGTAACGCGAGTAGGCGTCTGTCCGGGTCTTTACCATTGCAGGCCCTTTCACAGGGCCAGATGGAGTGACCTTGGGGTGGGCGATTGGGGCATTTTGATAAGGCCTGGAGAGGCTGGAGAGAATGAGAATCGTCAGTGCTCCCCCATTGTGGATTTGGGTCTGTGGAATGCTCTCCTCCACTGAGCTAGTGATCAAAGGCGTGGTGGGGCGGCCCGAACTACTGGTGTCTCCTGACGGGGAGGGAGGCTGGGTGATGGAAAGCAGAGCCAACAGGTGGGCACCAGACAGAGCCCGGATAAAAGGAGCTTTGTATGAAAAACAAGATGGAGGCACGCAAAGAGGCTCAGGGGAAGAGAGAGAAAGAGAGAGGAGAGAACAGCAGAGAGGCAGGTTTTGAAGGTAGAGAAGCTTTAGACATAGAGGCCCTTCATAGAGGAGGTCACCCCACTCAGATGAAGAGAAAGCAACTTATGAATGACAGACGGCAACAGAATAGGAGTAAAGATAGGAAAGAATGGAAAGGAAAGGAAAGGAAGGCTCATTCTTCCTTTCCAACCGTGTGGATTAAAAAAGCTCATCCCAGAAATTAGAAACTGTGTGCACAGGTGCCTCCACTTGAGACATTCCTTTAAATTGGACCAATGATAATGTATGATAATAATCTATGCCGTTTTACAATGCCCTGTACCTGTGGAATATCAATAGGAAGGGATGTTTTATTGGTTAACCATGCTGGTGAGACTCGCACGTCAACAATCTTGGTGGGAATAATTGTTTATGATACGAAGGTGAATTTATTATCCTTAATTGATCATATTGAAGAGCTTAGTGTTTTGCCTTTCATGTGGCAGCAGTGAAGTGAGTTATGTTACAGAGAAGGAAATTATACTTTGCCTGTTCAGTGACACCGGTCCCTGAAGTGACAAGTTGAGTACAACACTGGGAATTCACACAAAACATTTCAAATGTCCTCCTTTTCAATAGTGTTTTGGCTGAGGTTAAAGCGGCGGGCAGAGGTGCACAAGAAAAGGACGACTTGAACAAGGTTTAAAGTTGCCTGCATCATGAATCTTTTATTCGGTACCATGTTTTAAGAATTGATTAATCCATTTTCCTGTGAGAGCCTACTGTTCTGTTTCCCCAAAGCGGCACATGAGGGGAACGTAATGAAGTAGAAGAAGTAGAACTCACTTATTACGACAAAGTTGGAAATAAATCAGTCGGAGGGGGGGAGAGAAACAGGATGACATCTGAGCTCAGTGGGGTCACAAAACATATGGCTCCATTACTCACACAGACTTGAGGAGCAATTGTTCTCTCTGTAGTTTATTATTTCCAAGGTTCCTGCACTGATATCTTTGTGGCATTTGACATGTGTAGGCCTTCTGGGCTAGGTATGTCAGGGCTCAACCCCCTTGTTTCGTTCAAAGTGAAAACACTATACAAGAATTGGGCCGGCATATTGATAGTGTCACCCACGACCTGCGGATTTATGCTTTAACTATCAAATAATATTTCTGCAAAAGCAGTGCTGCTAGATCCCCTTTTTTCTTAATGGAACATTATCCAAGTGACTGCATGTATGCTTCAGAGCGTTGGTTAAAGATGGATGTTAAACAAGCATAGGAGATGTGTGGAGTATATGAAGGGCACTTCATCCACATCATCATCATCTGGGAGAGAGATTTTTTTTTTTTTTTTACTGTGTCCCAAAAAGCACCCCATTCCCTTTATAGTGTGCTACTTTTGATCAGATCCCCATAGGGCTCTGGTCAAAAGTAGTGCACTACATAGGGAATAGGATGCCATTTGGGATGTACTCCTGGGCTTCAGTTGGAGTGCAGAAGCATGCTGCAGCACTCCACCTCTCTCTCTCTCTCCTCAGCCAAATTAAGCGCTGACTTCAGCTACTGAAAAGAGAAAAAAAGGTCAGCCTTCCATGTGATTAATGGCTTCTATCGTAGGAATCAATACATGTAAATTAAACATGTAAAACTCACGTTTCAAGGCATCAGATTGAGCACTATGGTAGTGTCAGGCCTATGTAGGTGCCTGCTACCCCTGGCCTCAACCCAGACAGATACCTGACAGTCTTAATGCATCCATTTCTATTTAGTTGAAATGAAACCTCTCATGGGTGGGAGAGGCTGGAGAGGAAGTGGACTGTGTTTTGCGAAAAACACCAAGGTTATTGGAAAGCTAGGAAGGTCTGTTTGCTGTACTCTGTTTTAGTTTATTAAAATCTTTAAGGTTGCTAAATTGGTTTTCTGACCCAGTCAGAAAAGTGCCATTCCATCAGACTGAAGTCATCAAATACCTTGAATGGGCCAATAGTAAATGAATAGACTAATAAATATCTCTGTTGCCACCCATTGTAGACACTGCCACAAATTTGTAACAGTTCCAAACAGTACAGACGTCTGAAGATACTTCAGACGAATACAGTAATGATATATAATGACATGAGAGTGGGTTGTACCAAATATGTTATGGAGAAGGGGATGCCAGACGTGTTTTCGGGAGGCGACGACTGAGGTCAGAGTGCCTTTTTGAAGGGAGTCCTGGGTTGTTGGTTCAGAGAATGTTGATGGATGTTTAGTGGGGTCTCTGTGACACCTCCCCTCCTGGGGACCCAGAGTTCAGGGCATCTGCTGTGGGGGTGAGGGAGGCTGGCACACTACGCTTACCACCTCCTCTTTCTCATCAGGGGAGCCAGACAGACGCTGGGTTCATGATGAATGTGTTCCGTGACTGAGCAGCAGAGTCAAACTGCATTCTACCCCTGAGTCCTGCTCTTCCCTATTATCATCATACACCCACCCTCCAACCTCTCTCTCCCTATCTCCAGCCAGAGGGCCCGAGTCTAGGACTCTACGCCACTGTCCAAACGTTTGGACAGACGGCAGAAATACAGGATTGGCCCCCAATCCTTTCTCGTGCAAACACACAGGGGCAATAATGCAAACATTAGGATAAGGTCAAGTTCAAGGTCAAGTTTAAGCGTCAGCCAATTAAAATCGTTAACACAGCGGCACGTGATCAAAGGCAACATGTTAGCTGTTCCCATTACATAAGCTTGCAACATGTAGCCCTATGCTAACCTCAACAGATGGGCGTGATTATTCCCTGTATCATTCTGTATCAGACAATTCAAATACAATGTCAACGTAGTTCCTAGGAAGCGTCCTTAACAGAAGTACAACAGCACGTTCTGATAATCAAAGAAACTCCATCCCGTGTATTTGACCGACAGGGGAAATGGCTCTCTTTGCAGAGTGCCTAGCTCCACGTAATTGTCGGAGAACTGTGGCAAGGGTTCGAATATCACACGAGTCCCCCTTGGAAAGGTAGAATTACATGTATTGTGTTAGTGTGTTGAGAAAGGACGTAGCCTACAGCCAGCAGCTTGAAAATGAAAAATTAAGTTAATAAGGAGGTGCTCTCTTTCTTCAGCCCTGCAGACAAACACACTGCTATGGCCTAATAATCTTATTGCATAGGCTATATTACATGGACGTGTACACCTAAATATAGGCCTATAACGTTTTACATGCATTTTTATGATCATCTATTTTGTCACATATGCGTTACGGTTATTTGACTCCAGGACGAGCGTTTCAAAGTGGAATGGAGTGGGATTACAGGTTGCACTCTTGTTTTCCTCCGACAGATGGCAGTATTGTAGTTATTTTAAAGAGGTTTATCGTGAGTCCGGACTCAAACCCATGCTTAGCCTTCCATATATAAAAGAAGCCAAATGGACAGTCTTACTTGAAGAAGACACTTGGCTGTATCAGTATCAGGTGGTGAATTACTTCTGTTTGATCAAGTCATCTAACTCTCTGATTAGCCTTTTCTGTAAGCGACTACAGGAACTTCGCTCAACAATATAGCTATAGCCTGGACTAATTTACATCAGATAGGGTCCCCATTTATGCTATGAGGAGCTTCTTGTTGGAGTCCCTCTTGCAGACCGACACACAGGCTACTGGCACTGCCACATATATTATCGTTGTTACTATAGTATAGGCTATATTACATAGACGTACAGACCTATACTTGCGTCTACAACTTTATGTATGTATTATAATCATCCACTTCGTCACATGGATGTTTGTGAAACCGCTAAGCAGAAATGTGCAAAAAAGCACAAATTTGGGATTTTGACATGTGCGAAAACGTAACGTTAGTAAGTATTCTAGTCAAGGACGCGATGATCATGCAATATTGGCATTCGACACTTGGAACAGAGCAAGTGAAGGGTGTTACAAACCCAAAGGCTAGTCTTCGGATATTGCTGCACTCACTTTGTCTAAGGGTCCTGGGCGTAGTTACAAGGTCTGTAACCAGAATGAATGTGTGCTTTTATATGAGAAATCAGCATGTGTGGACAGTATTGGATGCACATGTTCCCAGGAGACATCTACCATACCAAGTGCAGGGCCAGCTCCGTCTTGACCTCTTGGTCTACCAGTCCAGGCGAATCGTTATTTGTTCAGATAGTGACGAAGTATAAATATGTGCAAAAAGGAAAAATACCAAAGGCATGCCCAAACTAAAGAATCAAAAACAAATAAAGGCCTCGTGGCCACCAAAACAAACTCAGCAGCCTTACGGCTTGAACTCTCAGTTACTTGTTGGCATAACCTGATGTGCTTATCAAGCCTTGGCTCAGCATTTAGACCCGGTTGCTGCCCCCTGGGGGATGGAGTGTGGAAGTGTATCCTGGATAGTGTGTTGGTCTCTGTCCTAACACTATCCTTCCCACCATATCATATCAACAAGGGGAACTAAAGTTAACCTTGAATTTGGAGGTTTACATGCATCCCTCTTGTGGCCAAGTTGACCTGGTTTATGAAATGACTTTAGTTTGTGGAGAAAAAGATGAAGATCTTTGATTGTCTGATGCAGAATTTGTTACAGGAAATAATCACGGTCACCAGGTTAGAATAGGGCTAAATGTGCTAGCTTATGTAATGGGAAGACCGAACATGTAGTCTTCGATCACGTGCGACTGTACGTCAACGACAGTGGAGGCTGCTTAGAGGAGGAGCAGGACCACCCTCCTCAGTTAATTTTTATGAAGAAAAAAACTAGTGAAACATGTAAAAATATATTAGTATGTCACCAAATAATTTACTCAAACACACTGTTTTGTAATGAAGGTCTACAGTAGTCTCAGCAGCACTCTGTAGGGTAGCACCATGGTGCATTGGGAGGACAGCTAGCTTGTGTCCTACTCAGGCTACATTGACTTCAAAAGGTTCTCACCCCCTTCCATAGACTGACACAGTAATTATGACAACTTCTGGAGGATGTCCTCCAACCCATCAGAGCTCTTGCAGCATGAACTGACATGTTTTTTTTGTTTTTTTAAACTAGGCAAGTCAGTTATGAACAAATTCTTATTTACGATGACGGCCTACAAATCAAAGGCTTAGAGAATGAATTTAGTATTGAAAGTATTGTTACTGTTAGATTGTACTGCAGTGCATACAATGGTGAGTAGTTGACTCAAAGAGAGAATCTATTCTTCCAAATTAAGGAGCAGCAAGAGAGAGAGAGAGAGAGAGATTTTGTAGTCCGTCCTCGGTTACAACACTTACTACTGTGTTCCAAAATGCCTCTGGAAGCAACATCAAAACAAGAAGTGTTCGTTGTGAACTTCATGAAATGGGTTTTCATGGCCGAGCAGCCCCACACAAGCCTAAAATCAACATGTGCAATGATACGCATCGGTTGGAGTGGTGTAAAGCTCGTCGCCTTTGGACTCTTGAGCAGTGGAAACACGTTCTCTGGAGAAATTAATCCCGCTTCACCATCTGGCAATCCGACGGACAAATCTGTGTTTGGGGGATGCCAGGACAACGCTACCTGCCCGAATGCATACTGTCTCTATGCTCCTTAGTTCCAGTGAATGGAAGTCTTAACACTACAGCAGACAATGACATTCTAGACAATTCTGTGCTTCAAATTTTGGGGCAACAGTTTGGGGAAGGCCCTTTCCTGTTTCAGCATGACAATGTCCCCATGCCCAAAGCAAGGTCCATACAGAAATGGGTTGTTGAGATTGGTGTGGAAGAACTCGACTGGCCTGCACAGAGCCCTGACCTCATCCCCATCGAACACCTTTGGGATGATTTGGAACGCAGACTGCGAGCCAGGCCTAATTGCCCAACATCAGTGCCCGACCTCGCTAACGCTCTAATGGCTGAATGGAAGCAAGTCCCGGCAGCAATGTTCCAATACCTAGTGGAAAGCCTTCCCAAAAGAGTGGAAGCTGTTATAGTAGCAAAGGGGGGACCAACTCCATATTAATGCCCATGATTTTGGAATGAGATATCCGCCGAAAATGTGTCCACATACAGTACCTTCGGTCATGTAGTGTATATACAACAAGCTGTTTGTATGTAGCTGCTATGAAACTGAACGGTGTTTGCGTGTGATCAGAGATGTATTCATTCCTCCGATTTCTGTTGAAAAACGTTTCTTAAACAGAAGCAAATGTAACAAAACGGGGATAAACATACTGGAATTTGTCCAATAGCACCCTCATTTGCAACTCCCGGACTAATGATTACAATCCAGATCAGCTAGATGCAGGCAAAAGAGTTCAAGGCTGTAATGAATGTGTCTGTCACCTTGATTACTCAAAATTCTCTCGACTTACAGTATGCACCTACATTGTAAACTTTCATTTGTAGGATAGGTTATGGCAACCTCATAATGGAAACAGGGAAGATTTTAGCAGTAGCTTAAACCTATTGATGTTGCATTGAGCTGTGTGAATGGAATATGAATGACAATATGCTGTAGTAGAAATAAGGCCATGTTCATAAAAACAATAAACATCCTCCCTCAACTTAAACGGCACCGACTGCCACCGGTCGACGATTTTAATTGGCTGATGCTTAAACTTAACCTTGAACTTAAACTTTTTGTAATGTTCGCAAGTATGGCCCCAGAGACTCGAACTGAAAGTATGTTTTTAGAACTGACTCGATGATGGTTGTGTGATACTGAGTGGCTTTCCCAGACGATTTCCCCACAAATGCAGAATATTTCTGTTGGACTGTTCATGAATATTCATGGCCTTATGTAAAACTGTCTTTCTGTGCTTCATTTAGTTGTTTGGTCTCATTAGAACAAACTGAAATAAACAACCTGAACCCCTTCAGCACAGAAACATGCATGCCATACTTACATGCACTTATAATAACATATGCCATTTAGCAGAGACTTTTATCCAAAGCGACTTACAGTAATGCATGCATACATTTTACGTACAGTGGTTGCTCCTTTAAGAGTTGTGTCATACTGCAGCACACCTTGTGGGATGCTGCAGCATTCTGTGGCACGCTATCTAATTGTCAGCCATTTTTTCTGTTAATGCAAGTTAGTGCTAGTTTGACCACCAGAGGGCATCTTTGAGAAGCATTTGATAGTCTTCCATATTGGCAATTACCAGAGAATTTAAACACTTTTTTGTAATTACATGGGATTGAAGAAATTTGGCTTATTATCGTGTTTCTATTCCGAGAAAAACTAAAAACAAAACCCTCAGGGTTTCCGTTAGATGGAATGGAAAATATGGCGCTGTACAACGTGACGGTGGGACTAGGCTACAGCATAAGAGGATTGGAGGATTCTAAATTGTTTGCCTTCATTAGACTACTTTGTTCCAATATTTCTGTAAATCAGTGATATGTATTCCCATAGTAATTCATTATGGATCCATGACTAAATCTACATCTATATTTTGAAATAATATTTTTAGAATTGTTTTATTAAAGAAAGCATAAAGATGCTGATGAAGAAATACAGTACTGTACAGTACAGTATATGCTTTTACACTTGAATAATAAAGCATTTAATAGAGCATTTTGAAGATATAAGCCACCTGCATTTGTTTATTAGGCTATTGTGCAGTCTGACAAGTAAACATAGCCTACAATGTATACTGTAGTAAACATGGAAAAGTGCCTAATTCCTTACATAAGGGAGAGCAGGCCATGTCTGTACTACAACATGCAGTCACGCGGGAGACCGGGGTTCAATTCCCCCGACAGGGAGGAAGAAGTAGGCTGTCCTTGTAAAAAATAATTTGTTCTTAACTGATTCCATGTATGTTATTTCATAGTTGTGATGTCTTCACTATTATTCTAGAATGTAGAAAATAGTAAAAATAAAGAAAAATCCTGGAATGAGTAGGTGTGTCCAAACTTTTGACTAATACTTGCTTAATTAATTAGATTAACATTATGGTGTTTCTATTCCATGAAAAAATGAAAAATGCTCTGGGTTTCTGTTAGGATGGAATGGAAAATATGGCGCTGTACAATGTGATGGTCGGAAGTACAGTACTGGGCTATTTAGCTAAAGCATCCCTGTGTTGTGCGGGCAGGTCATGCAGGAGACCGGGGTTCAATTCCCCGATGGGGAGGAAGGAATAGGCTGACAACGCAGTTGGATTAGCACGATTCTAGGCTTTCGACCCATGTGGGACACTTGTATTTTCATGAATGTTTAATATGACTATTTATGTAGCGATCACCGTATGTTGTCGAATTGAATCCCGCTAACGGGTTCGGTGCGCAGAGAGGTTAACTGACTTGGCTAGTTAAATTCAATCTGGAGTGCCTGCACTCATAAATTCAGATCATTGTCAGTTTGTAAATTCAGACTGTTTCGTTCTCGGAGCGCACACTGGATGTTCGGGCCGAGGAGTAGGGTTTATTTGAGAGTTCTGGCCTTACAGCAGCACCCAAGCTAACAGTGGCTAGCTTGCTAGCTACGTCCAGACACAAATTAGACCACTCTGACCCTTTTACTCGTCCTAGCAGAGCTGGTTAGGCAGTTTTCGTGTTAACCAGAGCGTTGGTGACTGTAACTGTGCTGCTGGAAACAATTGAATTACGCTTTTTTTGCCGACATTTACTGTCACCGTCCATATTCAACAGGTGTTGAGCGCTTGTAAATTCAGTATTATGCGCTCTGGTACACTCAGACAAGAGAGCTCTGAGATCGGAGTAGATAGCCAAAGCGAATTTATGAAAGCACCCGAATGTCCATTGAGAATGCACAATGACTATACCATTTAGCTAAGCTAAGAATGATGGGAATAATCAAGTCAATAAACGTTGGATAGTTAGATAGCCTATAGTTAATATACTGTCAAGTTTGATGTATAACTACTAACGTTAGGTAGATAGCTAACATACCGGTACATACTGCTGTAATGATATGCTATGTGGTTCATAAGGACAGCGTAGCTAACAAATTGTCAGCCAACATAATGTGTAAGGTAATTTATTTGAAAAGTCATTACTTTATTACACTGACTAGCAAGCTACCGCGAGGACGCGCTCTATCGACTCTGCAGCTTGAGCATGCTCTTGGTGCACAGTTGATAGCACTGGACTTCGGGTTGAGGGCTCGAAACCTGCTCCCTCCTTGTTTCATTTGAAGTCGTGCACAATTATCAGTTTATTATTTGGTTTATATTGCCCATTCATTGCCAGTTAGAGACACAGTAGTGCATTGGGATGCAAAAGCATAATCAGTGCTCTAACTCCCCCTCATTAGGGCAAATCTAACTCCCCCTCATTAGGGAAAATCTAACTCCCCCTCATTAGGGAAAATCTGGTCTGTGATAGGACGGGGGTTTTTCACACCGAGCTCGGCTATTAGACTATTCTTTAGTAAAAGTTGAATAGTCTGTTGTTCAGCTATTAGCCTCCCTCCCCAACTTGCAACAAATTGATGTTACTCCCGTCTCGTTCCTCACCCTCTTCCACTCGTCATTCTCCACCTGTGTGGCTCGCTTGTGGGCGTGCTGGCAGGATATGGCAGCACTTTCGGTTGTGTGTCAAGAATTCTGCATAGCAAGTTTGTATGAAGGTCTGGCTATTCACAGGCAAATTGTTATATGCTATGGAGGTACATTTGTGTCTTTTTGTTGAGAGCAAAACTTTATTTTCAGTCGAAAATAATTGTTCTGAAAGCAACATTTTGGCAATTTTTTGAGTGTCAGTTTGGATACAACCACTACTGTTCAGCCTTTCTTTCAGACACAAAGGAAGTCATAGCAGACACCTATGAAGGACTGTGTAATGATGGTATCTCAGGTAAGCAGCAATGGGCGTTCTTCCGTCCAACTTCTAGCTAGTAGTTAGCTCGTACGATTCAGTGTCGGTTCATAACATTCTACTATATTACATAGATACTGTAGAATGATAAATCATGCAATTATTATTCTCAAGCTAACCAAAAACATTTAGCTACGAACGCCCGTTCTTGCCATTTTCAGTTGAATTCATCTAACTTTCTTTCATTGCAACTCATATTTGTTTCATAGTCGATATATAATCATATTTCATGACAGTGTAACGGTTAGCTTTTTTTTACAGAAGGATGAAAGAACACAATATGTCTGTCAGGGAATGCAATTCTGATATGTCAGATGAAGAGTTAGACCAGAAAGTCAGGGCCATTAAGGCAAGGATGCCTCATGTGGGCTTTAGAATGGTCAAATGAAGTCTCAGAGCAATGGGCCATCGTGTACAATGGCGAAGAGTTAGGGAGTGTTTGCAGCTTGTGGTTGGTGCAGGTATCATTGCCAGAATGATCCCGCTTCGTTGCATTGCTCGGCAAAAATACCCTGTTCCTGCTGCCCTGTCTCTCGTCCACATTGATACAAATCAGAAACTGATAAGGTACTAAGATGTATAACGTCTCCAGCAAGTCTAAGTTATTTAAACTTTTTTATTCTTACTTTTTCCTAGACACATTTTCAATGATGTATGAAATTGTAGTTGTTCTTCATCAACTGGTAATACATAAATAATGAAGCAGGTTAATAGGTAAAACATTTCATTTTTAATTCCAATGCTCTATTTTTTTCAAGATACAACGTTGTCGTCTTTGGTGCTAAATAGATGGATTTTCAAGGAAGGTAATATATGATTTTGTATGCGTATTGCATATTTCCCATCGCCTGTCATGTATTGTCATGTTGTGTCCTGTTCCTGTTCTTTCTCTTCACCCTGTCTCCCTCTGCTGGTCGTATTAGGTTACCTTTTCTCCCCCGCTTTCCCCCAGCTGTTCCTTGTCTCCTCCTAACTACCTCGTCACCCCTTTTCCCACCTGTTCCCTTTTTCCCTCTGATTAGTCCTCTATATCTCTCTCTGTTTTTGTTCCTGTCCTTGTCGGATTCTTGTTTGTGTGTCTCATGCCTGAACCAGACTATCGTCATGTTTGCTGCAACCTTGTCCTGTCCTGTCGGAATCTACCTGTCCATCTGAGCCCACGTGTGTTCATCATTAAAGAAACTCTGTTTGTTAATTCGCTTTTGGGTCCTCATTCTCGCACCTGACAGAAGAATCCGACCAAGAATGGACCCAGCGACTTCGGATCCTCTCCACTCAGCCGTCGAGATCCAGGGAGCGATGCTAGGCAGACACGAGCAGGAATTGTCTGCTGCTCGACATGCCGTTGAGACCCTGGCCACCCAAGTCTCCAACCTCACAGAACAGGTTCACCATCTCCGCCTCGATCCACTGGCCACTTCCAGGGCTTTCGAATCTCCGGAGCCCAGAATCAATAACCCGCCGTGTTACTCTGGGGAGCCCACTGAATGCCGCTCGTTCCTCACCCAGTGTGATATTGTGTTTTCTCTCCAGCCCAACACTTACGCCAGGAGCACTGCTCGTGTCGCCTACGTCATATCTCTCCTTACTGGACGGGCTCGTGAGTGGGGCACGGCAATCTGGGAGGCAAGGGCTGAGTGTACTAACCAGTATCAGGACTTTAAGGAGGAGATGATACGGGTTTTTGATCGATCTGTTTTTGGGGAGGAGGCTTCCAGGGCCCTGTCTTCCCTATGTCAAGGTAATCGATCCATAACAGACTACTCTATTGAGTTTCGCACTCTTGCTGCCTCCAGTGGCTGGAATGAGCCGGCTTTGCTCGCTCGTTTTCTGGAGGGTCTCCGCGCAGAGGTAAAGGATGAGATTCTCTCCCGGGAGGTTCCTTCCAGCGTGGATTCCTTGATTGAACTCGCCATTCGCATTGAGCGACGGGTTGATCTTCGTCACCGAGCTCGTGGAAAGGAGCTCGCGTTCTCCGTTGCCCCCCTCTCCGCATCACTACCATCTTCCTCTGCCGGCTCGGGAGCTGAGCCTATGCAGCTGGGAGGTATCCGCATCTCGACTAAGGAGAGGGAACGGAGAATCACCAACCGCCTCTGTCTCTATTGCGGTTCTGCTGGTCATTTTGTCACTTCATGTCCAGTAAAAGCCAGAGCTCATCAGTAAGCGGAGGGCTACTGGTGAGCGCTACTACTCCTGTCTCTCCTTCAAGATCCTGCACTACCTTGTCGGTCCATCTACGCTGGACCGGTTCGTCAGCTTCCTGCAGTGCCTTAATAGACTCTGGGGCGGAGGGCTGTTTTATGGACGAGACCTGGGCTCGGGAACATGACATTCCTCTCAGACAGTTAAGGGAGCCCACGGCCTTGTTCGCCCTGGATGGTAGTCCTCTCCCCAGGATTCAGCGTGAGACGCTACCTTTAACCCTCACTGTTTCTGGTAATCATAGCGAAACCATTTCTTTTTTAATTTTTCGTTCACCTTTTACACCTGTTGTTTTGGGCCATCCCTGGCTAGTTTGTCATAATCCTTCCATTAATTGGTCTAGTAATTCTATCCTCTCCTGGAACGTCTCTTGTCATGTGAAATGTTTAATGTCTGCTATCCCTCCTGTTTCCTCTGTCTCTTCTTCACAGGAGGAGCCTGGTGATTTGACAGGGGTGCCGGAGGAATATCACGATCTGCGCACGGTGTTCAGTCGGTCCAGGGCCACCTCTCTTCCTCCACACCGGTCGTATGATTGTAGTATTGATCTCCTTCCGGGAACCACTCCTCCCCGGGGTAGACTATACTCTCTGTCGGCTCCCGAACGTAAGGCTCTCGAAGATTATTTGTCTGTAGCTCTTGACGCCGGTACCATAGTCCCCTCCTCCTCTCCCGCCGGAGCGGGGTTTTTTTTTGTCAAGAAGAAGGACGGGTCTCTGCGCCCCTGCATAGATTATCGAGGGCTGAATGACATAACAGTGAAGAATCGTTATCCGCTTCCTCTTATGTCTTCAGCCTTCGAGATCCTGCAGGGAGCCAGGTTTTTCACTAAGTTGGACCTTCGTAACGCTTACCATCTCGTGCGCATCAGGGAGGGGGACGAGTGGAAGACGGCGTTTAACACTCCGTTAGGGCACTTTGAATACCGGGTTCTTCCTTTCGGCCTCGCTAACGCTCCAGCTGTCTTTCAGGCATTAGTCAATGATGTCCTGAGAGACATGCTGAACATCTTTGTTTTCGTTTACCTTGACGATATCCTGATTTTTTCACCGTCACTCCAGATTCATGTTCAACACGTTCGACGTGTCCTCCAGCGCCTTTTAGAGAATTGTCTTTTTGTGAAGGCTGAGAAGTGCACTTTTCATGCCTCCTCCGTCACATTTCTCGGTTCTGTTATTTCCGCTGAAGGCATTAAGATGGATCCCGCTAAGGTCCAGGCTGTCATTGATTGGCCCGTCCCTAAGTCACGCGTCGAGCTGCAGCGCTTTCTCGGCTTCGCGAACTTCTATCGTCGTTTCATCCGTAATTTCGGTCAGGTGGCAGCTCCTCTCACAGCCCTTACTTCTGTCAAGACGTGCTTTAAGTGGTCCGTTTCCGCCCAGGGAGCTTTTGATCTCCTCAAGAATCGTTTTACATCCGCTCCTATCCTTGTTACACCTGACGTCTCTAGACAGTTCGTTGTCGAGGTTGACGCGTCAGAGGTGGGCGTGGGAGCCATTCTTTCTCAGCGCTCCCTCTCTGACGACAAGGTCCACCCATGCGCGTATTTTTCTCATCGCCTGTCGCCGTCGGAACGTAACTATGATGTGGGAAACCGCGAACTGCTCGCCATCCGGTTAGCCCTAGGCGAATGGCGACAGTGGTTGGAGGGGGCGACCGTTCCTTTTGTCGTTTGGACTGACCATAGGAACCTTGAGTACATCCGTTCTGCCAAACGACAATGCGCGTCAGGCGCGTTGGGCGCTGTTTTTCGCTCGTTTCGAGTTCGTGATTTCTTATCGCCCGGGCTCTAAGAACACCAAGCCTGATGCTTTATCTCGTCTCTTCAGTTCTTCAGTAGCCTCCACTGACCCCGAGGGGATTCTCCCTGAGGGGCGTGTTGTCGGGTTGACTGTCTGGGGAATTGAGAGGCAGGTAAAGCAAGCGCTCACTCACACTCCGTCGCCGCGCGCTTGTCCTAGGAACCTTCTTTTCGTTCCCGTTCCTACTCGTCTGGCCGTTCTTCAGTGGGCTCACTCTGCCAAGTTAGCCGGCCACCCTGGCGTTCGGGGTACGCTTGCTTCCATTCGCCAGCGTTTTTGGTGGCCCACCCGGGAGCATGACACGCGTCGTTTCGTGGCTGCTTGTTCGGTCTGCGCACAGACTAAGTCCGGTAACTCCCCTCCTGCCGGCCGTCTCAGGCCGCTTCCCATTCCCTCTCGACCGTGGTCTCACATCGCCTTAGATTTTGTCACCGGACTGCCTTCGTCAGCGGGGAAGACTGTTATTCTTACGGTTGTCGATAGGTTCTCTAAGGCGGCTCATTTCATTCCCCTTGCTAAGCTTCCTTCTGCTAAAGAGACGGCACAAATCATCATCGAGAATGTTTTCAGAATTCATGGCCTTCCGTCAGACGTCGTCTCGGACAGAGGTCCGCAATTCACGTCTCAATTTTGGAGGGAGTTTTGCCGTTTGATTGGGGCTTCCGTCAGTCTCTCTTCCGGCTTTCACCCCCAGTCTAACGGTCAAGCAGAACGGGCCAATCAGACTATTGGTCGCATCTTACGCAGTCTTTCTTTTCGCAACCCTGCGTCTTGGTCAGAACAGCTCCCCTGGGCAGAATACGCCCACAACTCGCTTCCTTCGTCTGCGACCGGGCTATCTCCTTTTCAGAGTAGCCTCGGGTACCAGCCTCCGCTGTTCTCATCTCAGTTCGCCGAGTCCAGCGTCCCCTCCGCTCAGGCTTTTGTCCAACGTTGCGAGCGCACCTGGAAGAGGGTCAGGTCTGCACTTTGCCGTTATAGGACGCAGACTGTGAGGGCTGCTAATAAGCGTAGAACTAAGAGTCCTAGATATTGTCGCGGTCAGAGAGTTTGGCTCTCCACTCAGAACCTTCCCCTTAAGACGGCTTCTCGCAAGTTGACCCCGCGGTTCATTGGTCCGTTCCGTATTTCTCGGGTCATTAATCCTGTCGCAGTTCGACTTCTTCTTCCGCGATACCTTCGTCGCGTCCACCCGGTCTTCCATGTCTCCTGTATCAAGCCCATTCTTCGCGCCCCCGCTCGTCTCCCCCCCCCCCCCCCCCCATCCTTGTCGAGGGCGCACCCATCTACAGGGTCCGTAGGATTTTGGACATGCGTCCTCGGGGCCGTGGTCACCAGTACCTCGTAGATTGGGAGGGGTACGGTCCTGAGGAGAGGAGTTGGGTTCCCTCTCGGGACGTGCTGGACCGTGCGCTGATCGAGGATTTCCTCCGTTGCCGCCAGGTTTCCTCCTCGAGTGCGCCAGGAGGCGCTCGGTGAGTGGGGGGGTACTGTCATGTATTGTCATGTTGTGTCCTGTTCCTGTTCTTTCTCTTCACCCTGTCTCCCTCTGCTGGTCGTATTAGGTTACCTTTTCTCCCCCGCTTTCCCCCAGCTGTTCCTTGTCTCCTCCTAACTACCTCGTCACCCCTTTTCCCACCTGTTCCCTTTTTCCCTCTGATTAGTCCTCTATATCTCTCTCTGTTTTTGTTCCTGTCCTTGTCGGATTCTTGTTTGTGTGTCTCATGCCTGAACCAGACTATCGTCATGTTTGCTGCAACCTTGTCCTGTCCTGTCGGAATCTACCTGTCCATCTGAGCCCACGTGTGTTCATCATTAAAGAAACTCTGTTTGTTAATTCGCTTTTGGGTCCTCATTCTCGCACCTGACATCGCCTAAGGAACAACCACAATACCAGTCTGGTGTTAAGCTTTCTGTGCTGTATTGACGTATCCTGAAAATGACATCTGCTGCTTCAGATTGAACGATCATATTTCAGTTATTGTTTTCATATCTACAACAAATAAGCTATTTCCTTTACTTTCAGAGTGCGAGCTGATCAAGTGGTCGAAAATGTAGATATTGCCAGATGTTCACTGTACGAGGAACAGGCAGTGGAAGCTTCATTGCTGGCAAGAGTGTCCACAACCAGAGGTAATTGTATGGGTGGCCCCAGGAATCAAACCCACAATCCTGGTGTTGCTAGAGCAAAGCTCTACCAATTGAGCCATACAGGACCACTTAAAGGCTTTCCATGCCAAACTGTATTTAGTGCCTAGAGACACTATTTTTTTTTTATAATGAATGTCTGAATGATATTTAACTGATATTTTTCAAAACAAAAATAGCATAGCCTACTGCAAGAAGAACATCGATATAACTGTAGCTTGGAGATTTATGGAGAAACAAGGAGCTTAAGGGCACAATGCCTTGAGAAAGATCTGCAAAAGGAAAATACTGGGTCATTTATTTGATATCCGCCTGACTTTCCCGAAGAACTGCACATTCACCTTGATTCGCCATGTTTTCTCAGGGCAACAGTTGTGTGTGGGAGTCAACCCTGTCTTATTTTTTGGGGGGGGGGGGGGATGTTTGCAAAGTCTATGGAACATAAAATCAATATATAACTTGGCAGAGAGTTTTTACAAACGGAGCCGTTGTTTGCCCGTGGCTTGCCGGTCACAGGGTCACATCTCTGAGTATCCATCATCGGTTTCTGTGTCCAGCCGAGAGCAAAGTGGTGCCCGAGACAAGCCCCAACAGAGGGTTGGCTCCCAGAGACAGGAAGGGAGGCAGTAAATGAGCTCACCGGAGGGATGGGTCGCCCATGTTAAATAATCACTCTTCTTCTTCTTCTCCTTGGTTGGTTGGCTGGGAGGGGGGGGGGGGGGGGGGGGGGGCTGTTTGAAAGCTATGTTCAAAGGCATAATTTCCATTCCAGTTGAAAAGGCATCATTGATTTCTTCATCCTCCCACTTCAGCCCTCCTCTTTGTGGTTTAATTGCCTGGTTTTGAACATCCACCTTTTTGTGGTGCCATATAACATTACAGCACTCCTGACAAATGAACAGGAGCATGTACAACGTACTCCCAAACACATTCTGATTACCTCACTCTGTTATTGACATGATTGTTATTTATCTGCAACAAACCCCTACGCATAATGAGTCAAGTAATGAATAGTGTTCTAATTTATTTAGTGAGGGAAAATTAAAAATCTAATCAAAATCAAATAAAAGTTTATTGGTCGCACACACGGTCTAGCAGATGTTATAGCGGGTGCAGCGAAATACTTGTGTTGCTAGCTCCTAACCGTGCAGAAAAAGTGTCAAAAAAGAACACAAACAATAATCAAAAACAAAAAAACGAGAATTCACAAATGTCAGGACAAATCCAGTTAACAACCCAAATAACACTGTATTAGTAATCCAAATGCTATCTATGTGTATGTACACAGAAAAGATAAACTAACAATAATATGTACAGCAGTAGATATAGTAGAATGAGCTATGTAGAGAACACAGTATATGAATACGAATCCGGTATATAATCCACTATGAATATGCAGTTTGTATAAACAGTGTAACAAAAAAGCAATGTACAGTAGTATATACAGAACCAGTCAAAAGTTTGGACACACCCACTCATTCCAGTGTTTTTCTTTATTTTTACCATTTTCTACATTGTAGAATAATAGTGAAGACATCAAAACTATGAAATAACATATGGAATCATGTAGTAACCACATTTTTTTTTAAACAAATCACAATGTATTTTATATTTGAGATTCTTCAAAGTAGCCACACTTTGCCTTGATGACAGCTTTGCACACATGTGGCATTCTCTCAACCAGCTTCATGAGGTTGTCACATGGAATGCATTTAAAGTAACAGGTATGCCTGTTTAAAATACATTTGTGGAATTTCTTTCCTTCTTAATGAGTTTGAGCTGTATTGTGACAAAGTAGGGGTGGTATACAGAAGATAGCCCTATTTGGTAAACTCAATCCAGAACATTTCAAGAACTTTGAAAGTGCAGTTGCAGGAACCATCAAGCGCTTTGATGAAACTGGCTCTCATGAAGACCGCCACAGGAAAGGATGACTCGGAGTTACCTCTGCTGCAGAGGATAAGTTCATTAGAGTTAACCTGTTATGGCTGCAATAAGTGTCATCAACAACCACTGAATAGCATAGTGCTACATACAATAAATATTACTATAAATATTTATATTCATGAAATCACAAGTGCAATATAGGAAAACACCGTTTAGCCTTTTGTTAATCCACCTGTCGTGTCAGATTTTGAAATTATGCTTTACAGCGAAAGCAATCCAAGCGTTTGTGTAAGTTTATCGATCGCACGATAAAACATTAAGTACACTTAGCATCAGGTAGCTCGGTCATGAAAATCAGAAAAGCAATCAAATTAATCGTTTACCTTTGATGACCTGTGGATGTTTTCACTCACGAGACTCCCAGTTACACAACAAATGTTCCGTTTGTTCCATAAAGATGATTTTTATATCCAAAATACCTCCGTTTGTATGTCGCATTATGTTTAGAAATCCACAGGAAAGAGTGATCACGACAACACAAACGAAAATTCCAAATAGTTTCCATTATGCCACAGAAACATGTCAAACGTTTTTTATAATCAATCCTCCGGTTGTTTTTAAAATATATAATCGATAATTTATCAACCGCAAATGTCTTTCACAGTAGGAGAGGGGGAAACAATGGCTGTCCAAATTCCTGAAATTTGTCTGAAGACTGGTGACACCTTGAGGAAGCAATAGGAAAATAGGAATCTGGTTCATATAGCTTTAAATGGAGCAAAGGGAGGCTATGGAACATGGTGTTTTCAAAATAGGAGCCACTTCCTGCTTTGATTTTCCTCAGGGTTTCGCCTGCAATATCAGTTCTGTTATACTCACAGACAATATTTTGACAGTTTTGGAAACTTTAGATAGTTTTCTATCCAATACTACTAATAATATGCATATATTAACAACTGAGACTGAGGAGCTGGCCGTTTACAATGGGCACCTTTTCATCCAAGCTACTCAATACTGCCCCTGCAGCCATATGAAGTTAACTGCACCTCAGTTTGCAGCCCAAATAAATGCTTCACAGAGTTCAAGTAACAGACACAACATGAACTGTTCAGAGGAGACTGCGTGAATCCCTTCATGGTAAAATTGCTGCAAAGAAGCTACTACTAAAGGACACCAATAAGAATAAGGAAATTGCTTCGGCCAAGAAACACGAGCAATGGACATTAGAACGGTTGAAATCTGTCCTTTGGTCTGATGAGTCCATATTTTAGATTTTTGGTTCCAACCACTGCGTCTTTGTGAGACGCAGAGTAGGTGAACGGATTATCTCCGCCTGTGTGGTTCCCACCATTGTTTTTCCATCAGGAAAATGACCCAAAACACACCTCCAGGCTGTGTAAGGGCTATTCGACTAATAAGGAGAGTGATGGAGTGCTGCATCAGATGACCTGGCCTTCACAATCACCTGATCTCAACCCAATTGAGATGGTTTGGGATGAGTTGGACCTCAGAGTGAAGGGAAAGTAGCCAACAAGTGCTCAGCATATGTGGGAACTCCTTCAAGACTTCATGAATCTGGCCAAGAGTGTGCAAAGCTGTCATCAAGGCAAAGTGTGGCTACTTTGAAGAATGTAAAATATATTTTGATTTGTTTAACACTTTTTGAATTACTACATGATTCCATATGTGTTATTTCAAAGTTTTAAGTCTTCAATATTATTCTACAATGTAGAATGAGTAGTTGTGTCCAAACTTTTGACTGGTACTGTATATTAGCTATGTGATAACATAGTATATGATTACACAGTGTGAAAAACCAGTCCCGTGTTTAATTTCCCTATATACAGTACATGGGACATTAGCATTGGCTGTGTGTGTGTGTGTGTGTGTGTGTGTGTGTATTCATGCGCTTGTGAGTATGGTTGTATGCGTGTGTGTGTGTGTATATGTGAGTATGGAGTCTGTGTGTGTGTGTGTGTGTGTGTGTATGTGTGTGTGTGTGTGTGTGTGTGTGTGTGAGAGAGTGAGTGAGTCTCTTACTACAGGAGTACTAATTACTGTCACTTAATATAGGGGAAGGTGTGGTGGCTGTTTAACAGTCTGATGGCTTGGAGAAGCTTTTCTCAGTCTCTCGGTCCCAGCTTTGATGCACCTGTACTGTCTCTAAAGAGTGAACAGATCAATTAAACATTATAGGCAATGCCCTGCAGGACAGGACAGTCATATAACAGTTCCATTGTGTGTAATTGTATTGCGATATTCTCATAAAGCTACAGTCAAAAGACAACTACACACAGCCATGCACAGCAATTAGTGTATAACTTGTAGTGTCTACTTAGCCACTAGCCAGACACCCTGTTTGCACATGCTAGCACTTAAAACATCATGTCTTGCTTGCAGTCTCTCTCTCGCTCTCGCTCTCTCCTTCTAAATGCACAAAACACAGAGGTATTTTCTTCAAAACTGTATCATATTGTGCCGCAATGTCAGATGTGAGTGGGCTGAGAGTTAATCATGTGGAGATTGTGTGGAGATTGGCTCTGAGGCTAATTCCTTCCTTTGCAGTGGGTGATTAATGCCAGGTCTGTGAGGTCACTTGAGGTAAGACCAAGATGCTCTGTATGCATAGCTGCGGGAAGTATGGGTGCTGAGGGTGCTGCAGCACCCCCTGATTAAATTGTTTTATGTATATATAATATATATTTTTAAATCCACAAAATTTGGGAAATATGCCTTTATTACTCCTGTGACCTGAGAAAAATACTGGTCAGCAGAACGGGGAAAAAAACTAAACACACCCCAAATATTTCCGCAGCCATGTCTGCATGATTCCCTGTGATGATAATGCAGGCCATAATTATCAAGGGGCACGAGGCAGAGCATGAAGTGCTAGACTCTCTCCATGCATACGCTCGTAACCAAATACTATCAGCCGTCAGCAAGATAATCAATTACCTCATCCCCCCCAGGATCCCTCATGACTGGAATGGGAAGGCCTGATATGTCAGAGAAAATCTTTAAGAATCTAGCTTATACGCTTGAGGGGTTATTCGCTAAAGGTTTGTGGGTATTATTAGCCTATAGAAAACTGTCACAACGAGTAAAACATAACGGATGTGCATTTACTGATTTGGCTCAAATTTGGCGTGACTAATATGGCTCACATTTGGCTTGCAAACATTTGTGATAGCCTTGAAGGACTCTTAGTGCACATTTCTTCCACTGCACACTGTATGAGATATATCAGCCTATATCAGCTGTCCCAGTAAATTAACCTCAACTGTATGCCAATACTCTAAAAATAAAATATTAGTTGGAGAGATATTCAGACAGATAGATGTATAGAGGTTTTTAGTCCTCCAATTCTCTCTCTCTCTCTCTCTCTCTCTCTCTCTCTCTCTCTCTCTCTCTCTCTCTCTCTCTCTCTCTCTTTGTAACACATTCTGACACCATTTTTGGTGAGGAGAAAGTGAAGAGCCCTCCATTTTTGAATTAGAAAACGTCATCCCTTTCCCCAGTTATTTACAAGAGCACTCTCCCTCTCTCTCTCCCTCTCTCTCTCCCTCTCTCTCTGCATGCCTCCTACCAGCTAGATGCTGACATCTGATGGTTAAATGGGGTAAATTACTTTACTGGGGCCTTCCCTATTCTTTCATTCTTTCATTGAGTGGAGGGGCAATCATTCCCTGTGCTTGCCTCATTCTGGAGGAGTCTGGGAGAGAGACGGTGTTGTCTAAGTGGAAATTCCCCTACTCTGCTCTCTTAGGGTTGGTTACTCATTGAGGAAAGGGCTGCATGTCCAAGCTACCTAGAGTCTGAGAGTTTTTTTTTTTACTGCTACAGTGGGATACACACCCATACCCAGTGAGCTCAGTCTGCTCTTTCTGATCCACATGCACATCCTAAAATGTTACTTTAAATTGTTTAATTCCTGTAATTATTTGGTCACAAAATGTATTCCAACACATAATAGTCACACAAGACCATTCAGAGGAAAAGCCACCCTTTATATGTTTCAAGAGCGCGAGAACATTTAACTGATTATTGTGTCGGCATGTTCTCTGCTTTCTGCTTTGCTAAAACAGCGGTAGGTTGCAGAAGAATGTCAAAAAGTACATCATTTTTTGGGTTCATAATGAGCATTCTGTTATCACTCAAGTTTGACTGCCTTGAAGTAACTTGTGTAGATGAGCAACATCAGCCGTAGCCAAGAGCCTTGATAGAGAGCGCATATGACACGCCAGGCCTTGGATAACATCACGCAATTCTTCCCCACTTATTTTCCTGAATTATGACATTAAAACTGATGTGTGCGATGCGTGCTCATTCAAAGGCAAGCGACGGGATGGAAGGCTGAACATTTTTAGCTTTCATCATGGGGATAGAGAATTATTTCTCCTTCCTTCCCCCAGACACAAATCTGAACGCTCAGAACTCAGAACCATGTTATGTTTTTACAGTATTTGCACGACTTAATAACTCTTTGCCTTCTAAATGATAGAGCGTCTCCCCCACCAGAGAGATTAGTACTGATTGCGGCTGTAGGTTCGCCTGCCGTGGGGATAGCTCAGGCTTTGCCCCGTGCATGTAATTGGAATTCACTGGTGTTTGATGTTCAGTGGAACCCGGCAGGAATTAAAGCCGCACCATATGAAGCTACTTTAATTACTTTACCCCAAACATAAGTGAGGGAACACCTGTGCTCTCCCTGAATGGCATCCCACACTGAATATCATCCCAGAATAGACCAACATCAAATTAATGACAATTAACGGGAATCATGTGGTCCTGCGTTTACATATCATGTGGGTTGTCTCCGGGCTTTGGCTCAATTGGCTGCCACCGTTGGGATAAGTCCGTGTGTGTGTGTGTGTGTGTGTGTGTGTGTGTGTGTGTGTGTTGAATGTATGGTGGTCAATCTCGCCCCAGTATCTCCTAATTAGACTCAGCACGACCCTTCCCTCCTGTTTCACTCCACAACCAATTATTTTAATCCTCTGATTGTTGGGAGAGAATCTGGGCCCAGTGTCTATAGAGAGAGATAATGCTGTCAGAGAGTTGACTGTGTCTGGAAATGTGGGCGCATCAGCAGCTGCCACAGGGGCCTCATCACCGGGCCCTCTGCCCCCCTGGCTCGGCTGTATACTGGCCCCATTGCGGGCTCCACCAGCCAGGGTTACTGCTTCCTAAAATAAGATGTCAAGGGATTTTACACACAGTTGTCAGCATTCCTTCCGGCCTGCTGGACTCCTTACAGACAGACTCGGTGGATTAAAAAGAAGCCAGCTATCATTTATTTACTGAACAGGCTCAGCTTAAAGGTGTCACATGCTGGATAATGCCAACATGGCTCCATCTCATGAGGGAATCGAGAAAAAGAGGCTTAATGAATGAATTTCAAAAAAGAAAAAAGTCTTTAAAATAAAAAATTCAATTCTATTTGTCACATGCTTGGTAAACAACAGGCGTAGACTAACACTGTTAATGCTTACCTATGGGCCCTTCCCAACAACGCAGAAAGAACAAAAGATAAATAATAAATGGCCGTTCACACTAAAGTAGTTGCATCATCTGCTTATCTGGCCATGGAAGCAGGAAGGAAACCCAAAGGATTCTTCTTCCTCTTTGGTGTGCTCACGGTTCTAGCTAGCTAGTGTCTCTGTCAGACTGAGGTTTGGAATAGGATACCTCTCAAGACCTCTCTATAACCACACTGGACACTTTACTGTTGAAGGCTCTGTACTTTTCTCACTTCCTCCATCAAAAGCTCTCGGACGGCGCTCAGCTAAAGTGGCCTATCCACATTCCACTGTTATTGTGGCTAGTGTAGAGTTCCACACAATGAAACCCTTTCCCCCTTAGCCCCTCGTTAAGGCTTTACAGTGTGCCATTTCTTAGTGTGACTCGGGAGTGTGTGTAATATGATAGGACATGTTTGTTATTTCTAATCTGGATCCCAATGTGTAGGGTATACCTTAACAGGCTGGATGTTGGATATGTGCAGCCCCGTACGAGTAATGACTTCAGACTGAGCTGAATAGATAGACTGCTGGACCTATAAAATAGCTGGCTCATCAGGATAAATGTGAGTAGCGCCCTTTTATTGATGGAATAGAGTATTATGCCCAGGGGTAAGGAATCCACCAGCAATTGCTTTGCTGCATACATCTCACTCTACTGAGTTGGTGTTGAAAGCCAGTGCTCAGGATGAAAATATACCTCAAGGATATAAGCAATTATTTTGAGCAGAAGGGGGAATTCATAAGGTCGACGTTAGCCATTAATGAAAAGTAATCGTCTTTCATCTATGTACAGTCGCTTAATGTGCAGCGGGTGTGGGCGACTAACGTCTCTCCTCACAGTTCCTGGAGTGAAACATACTGTATACAGTAAAGTACAAACAGTTATATTGCTGTAGTGTTTAACAACACGCCTCACTAGGTGATGCACAAAGCAACAATACTTGTCCATCCTTTCTGGAATGTTCCAAGGAAACCACATATGATAGCTGTAGCACCTCTTGACATTAGCTCAAGTGTTGCCAATAAGTGAAGCAATCACAACATGGATTGTTTGATACAGTGTAATTGATTGTGGGAGTCTTTTGAATGGAAGGGGGAGACGAAAGACACAGGAGTGTTTTGGAGAGTTCTAGACAGAGTGACTGATGAGGGTTAAGGATTAAGGATTTTGACATTCCCCTGATGAACACAGAGGGCTGTTCCTCCCTGTAAGGCTTTCAGACTGTAAATTGCATTTGGGCACACAGGGAATTTTTTCCCTTATTGCTAAAATGTTATTACCTTTGTCTATGGGTAAGACGTAAACAACAAATATGATAGAAATTATGTGATTATAAACCAACGCGTGGAATGCAGTGGAGGGGGGGGCGTCGCTGGAGCCATCTGTCTCTTTCCACAATAGTCACATTAATCTTTAGGTTTCTACGTGTGAAATCATGTGGGAGCAAATGTTCCAATGGGAGGATGGGCTGCGGAGATGCCAACCCACCTGCATCATCTGGGCTTCATCATTTTCCCTTATGTCAGGCCAAGAGGAAATAAACCATCCCACTCCTCTGATAAGATCTGAATTACTTTGTTCTAACAGATAACATGTTATTATGATTATCAGAGACATCTCTCTCCATTTCTGATTGGAAGACTAGGGGTGACCTTGAACACCATATCCTGTAGGAATGCTCTCCGACATAAATACGATTGTACCTACAGCCATCTCTGTAATATATGTTAGCAATTAATAACATTGGATTTTCTCTTTGTGGCATATAAACCACATTTGAATGATACCTCAAAGGACTTCTATGAAGTTATTTTCAATTACAAAGCAAGTGTTTTTTGGATTGAGAAGGCCGAATATGCAATCTTCCCAGCTCCTTGTTTTACAAATTAAAACATTTTTTTATCCTTTCAGCTATTTGCCACTTCCCATGGATTTGCTTTGTTTCAAATTCTATTAATTTCAAATTGGCTAGCTTATACCACTCAGCAATTGTCCCATTGGCAACGAGTGAAAATAAAGTTGTCAACTTGGCATGTCTTGTCTCTTTACATTCTCTTCTTAGACGTTTACAGCAGGTACTCGGGAGAAAAAAAAATTCAAAGTGTTGCAATGAGTTCTTGCCTTTGAAGATAGTTTTTTTTTCAGAAGGACTGTAAAGTAAGTGTGCCTGGGGCCTGGGGATGGGGTGGTGTAGAGGAGAGGTGCTTGTGGAGTCGGTAGCTGCAGCCACTGTCTGCGGCACTCAATAATTTAGCAGGGTCAGTCCTGAGGTACAGGGCCCCTCAGTGTCCTCTCCCCCAGTGATATGACCTTGCTTTGACTCAGAGGCCAAGCAAACACAGGTTGATGGGCACCTAAGGCGGTGTCTGACACCGGTGGCACAGCATATGTTCAGTCAAATAGCAGGGAACTATCAAAGGTAGGGCCTGCAAATACACACACTGACACACTATTGCAAAAAGCGGTTTGTACTCTATCATTACGGTCCCACAGATGTAGAAGTGCCAGTGGGTGGTGGGGTTTCTTGAGTGTGTCTGTGTAAATGCACTGAATTTGACCCTTGTAAAGCTAGATGACTTAGTCATTACACTTCCATGGTGTATCTGAAAATGAGATTATAGAGGTACCGGTATATGAGGTACATGCACGTGTGTGTGTGTGTGTGTGTGTGTGTGTGTGTGTGTGTGTGTGTGTGTGTGTGTGTGTGTGTGTGTGTGTGTGAGATGAAGCTGTACTCATGGCATGACCAAAGAGAGAGAGCAGCCCTGTCTGTGTATAATCCTTCCCCCACTGTTCTCATGTAGCCATGCACTGTAATTACCTCAGAAGATAGGAGTGAGTAAAATCCTCATAGGCACCTTGGGGGAAATAAATGTGTTGACCTGCAAATTTAAAGGTGACCTTTGGCTAGGGAGATGATCCTCCTGCTCAGCCAACCTCTCCTATTCCCCTTCAAGGTAATAAACTATACATTAGCTAGAGTCCCATTAGTTCAGACCTCTTTGGGAAAATAAAAGTACAGGAAGTCTGGGTTTGGTTCTGCTCGAAAGCCAGTTCCCACTTTAATCTATAGAAAAGGTTATGTATGTAGAATACATTTTACAATAAATTGTGAAATGTATAATTAAGACGTTTGAATATCACACATTTTGATGTATTTCTGTCACATGTTTCTGTGGTAGGTCGAAATCAGACGGGACTTAAGGCATCTGAAGCACCACCCATCCGGCATTGGAGGTGGGTGGCTAAAACTATATGAGAGTGGGCAGTGGTGGAGATGGGCTGGGGCGTACACTGCACAAAGAGAAGTTGCAAGTGCAAGTGAAAGTTGATGGCTTATTCCCTCTCAATCCCCACTAACCCAGCAGGCTGCTGCTGGATGTGATGGTCTGTGCTCAATCCCCCGTGAACATCTGTCTTTAGGCCTCACAACAGAAATCATCATCTGGAGTTCCCACATCAGGCTGCCTGCCTCCTAACTTTACATGTTCACCCCCCCCCCCCCCCCCTCCCCCCCTTTGAAACCAGTGGGTCTGTCTGTGTCAAAGGCATGGAAAATGATGGCCTTCAAGGGGGTTCAGATTAGTCTGTAGTGTCCCTGCAATATATCAGGATGTGCACCTGGCAGGCACATGTTGCTTTGCGTTTTCTCCCATTTGAAGCGGACGCTGTTAGTCTATTGAGCGCATTTCATCAATGTCTCCTCATATGGACTGCACATAAAGAGGTGTGATTTCTACAGGAGTCCTCCGAGGGACAACCTCAGGCAATTTGTTTTCAGTCCTGCAAGCCTTTTTTTAGGACACATTGATATTCCAGACAATTAGACCAATTTTCATAACCATTATTCAGGGGTTCCCAAGGGATATCCTGGCTACAGTAAGCGTACAGCAGCAGCAACATTATGAGATTGGTCCAGGGTCCACTTGGTAAATGTGCTATTTACACATACTACTTAACAGGTCATTAGGCTGTGAAAGCCTCTGGCCCGTCGTTGTCATTTCTTACAGTAAATGAAACCTGAAGCCACGTCCGATCTCATCTGCACATCACTTAAATCTCCATTCCGTTATTTTAGTGCCATTACTGTCAATGAGGCAGGTCTCAAAGATTGCTTTGTAAAGGAAATAGAACTACATGAATAATAAATAGGGACTTCTAAGTCCACGAAACGGCCCAGAAAACTGCCTCTCCATTCTATATGGATCTACCTTAGGATATCACTAAATTGGCATTTAATCCTCAACAATGCAAAGAGGAACTAAACCCAAAGGGGCCATGCATTGGTGCCTTCCTAACCAGCAAGCTAAGCAGTTAGAATATAGGCCTATATACCGCTATCCTATGAAGTGTGAGAAGGTATTATCACAAAATGGATCTCTATAGCAAACTTGTACTAACAATGGATAGACCCGTACACTGTCTTTTGCTAGAGAGGTCAAGAAGTAACATCATCCGGATGGGGGGGAAAGGGTGTCCCTCAGTCCTCTACAGCTCTGGTTTCACTGTACCTCATTCCAGGACTCAGGATAAACATCTGTGTCCGTGCTGCCTCAGTGTCAGAACTAAGTCCCACCACAAAGCCTTGTCATACAGGGGAAGAAAAGCCAAAGACGGCCTGTTAATAGTTGTTAATGGAGCGTCTTATCTCCCATTCTCCACTCCAATGGGCTTTCATGAAAGGCAGCACTGATGTTGGAGTGTCATTTAACACTTTTTCAAAGCCCCCACACAGCAGCGTTTTGTACACTGGCAATTGATAAAGGATGTCTTGACAACCGGTGGCAGAATGGCAGCCTGAGGATGCACTGTTATGATGATTAGACTTTCAGATTTTCCTATTTTCCTAGCACTTGCACTCTCTTTGTTTTTATTGGTTCTACAGACAGATTAGTCTTCTCTTTTTAGCAGTAGGCATTTGATTTCCAATCTGTATGTTTTCCCATGCGATTGTATTTTGAAATCTGCAAAAGGCAAACCGACAGATGCAAGCCCACAACCCATAGAAATATAAGCCATAGATGGAAGTTCTCATTCATGTCAACACCGGCATCCATTGCTAGTGTACGCATGATTTTAAAAGTCAAATTGCCAGGGTGAGAGGTTACAGAACCATTCCATTCCATATGTCTATAGCCACAGCGCAACAAGCTGTAGCCTATATTTGGTGCGCATGCTGCCCAAACTGTGGCCTTCCAGATTGTAGGCATACCTATAACTGCCAAAATAAAGGAAACACTTTAGTAAACAAGAGATACAAAGAATATATTATGATGTGGGGTGCATTTTCCTGGCATGGTTTAGGTTCACTTGTAGAATCTATGGTTCTGGTAACTCGTGGTTGCCCAACACCCTTTTATGTTGGTGTTTACTTCATTTTGGAAGATACCTGTATGTGCTTGTGATCAAACTTAATCCATTGTTATTTTTTGAATAACCTGTGGCTACAATATGCTCTCTGGTGTGTTTTGAACATTGAGAGAGGGCTCCTGTGGTTGGATAAAACATTATAATATTTATTTTGCCTCTTAGGCTCACTAGGTGCTAGGGTGCAGTCCCTGACACACAATTGACCAGTCAGGTTTATTTATCATGCATTTAATTTTTATTTTTAGCAGTATATACAGTGCATTCGGAAAGTATTCAGACACTTTGACTTTTTCCACATTTTGTTACGTTACAACATAATTCTAAAATGTATTCATTTATTTTTTTCATCATCAATCTACACACAATACCTCATAATGACAAACTAAAAACAGTTTTTTTTAGAAATGTTTGCAAATGTATGTAAAAAAAAACGTAAATATCACATTTAGATAAGTATTCAGACCCTTTGCTCTGTACTTTGTTGAAGCACATTTTACAGCGATCATGACTTGTCTCCCAGTCCCTGCCACTGAAAAGCATCCCCACAGCATGATGCTGCCAACACCATGCTTCAACGTAGGGATGGTGCCAGGTTTCCTCCAGACGTGATGCTTGGCATTCAGGCCAAAGAGTTCAATCTTGGATTCATCAGACCACAGAATCTTGTTTCTCATGCAGGCTGTCATGTGCCTTTTACTGAGGAGTGGCTTCCGCCTGGCCACTCTACCATAAAGGCCTGATTGGTGGAGTGCTGAAGAGATTGTTATCCTTCTGGCAGGTTCTCCCATCTCCACAGAGGAACTCTGGAGCTCTGTCAGAATGACCATCGGGTTCTTGGTCACTTCCCTAACCAAGGCCCTTCTCCCCCGATTGCTCAGTTTGGTCGGGCAGACAGCACCAGAAAGAGTCTTGGTGGTTACAAACTTCTTCCATTTAATTTGTGGTCTCGCAAGGGGCTGCTTGTGGGGGTTTATCGGGGTGGTGTCCACCGGCGGGCCGAATGCGGACCGGTGAGGGGTTGGGTCCGGTGGTTGGCAGCGGCGACTCTGGACGCGCGCCGGGCCCTTCTCGCGGATCTCCCCAGCTACGGCACTCGTTGGCCCCGTTTACGCGGGGTCTCCGGCGGGTTGCCTCGGCCGGCGCCAAACAGCTGACTTAGAACTGGTGCGGACCAGGGGAATCTGACTGTTTAATTAAAACAAAGCATTGCGAAGGCCTGAGGTGGGTGTTGACGCGATGTGATTACTGCAATCTTAAACCCAGGACAGTGGAGGTCCATGCCGTAAAGAAGGCCCAAGCAATAGGGCCGTGCCATCATTTTAGTAGCAGGCACGAAATCTACAAACAAAAGGGGAATGTAGACAGGACCCCAAGAATGATGGAGACCACTGTGTTCTTGGGGATCTTCAATGGTGCAGACTTTTTTTGGTGTCCTTCCCCAGATCTGTGCTTCGACACAATCCTGTCTTGGACCTCTACAGACAATTCCTTAAATAATGAAAAAAAATCCCAAAATAACATTTATTTACGTTACAGCCCTATTCTAAAATGGATTTTAAAAAGTATAATGGCTTTGTTTTTGCTCTGACATGCCTTTCCAAATCATGTCCAGTCAATTGAATTTACCACAGGTGAACTCCAATGAAGTTGGAGAAACATCTTAAGGATGAGTAACGGAAACAGGATGCACCTGAGCTCAATTTCAAGTCTCATATCAAAAGGGTCTGAATACTTATGTAAATCAGGTATTTCTGATTTACATTTTTTATGAATTTGCAAAAAGGTCTAAAAACGTATTTTTGCTTTGTCATCATGGTGTATTATGCGTAGAATACTGAGGATTATACTTTTTAAAATCCATTTTAGAATAGGGCTGTAACGTAAATAAATGTTATTTTGGGATTTTTTTTCATTATTTAACTAAGCAAGTCAGTTAAGAACAAATTCTTATTTACGATGACTGCCTACTCCGGCCAAACCCAGAAGACGCTGGGCCAATTGTACAGCCCAGGATCGAACCAGAGTCTATAGCACTGGTATGCAGTTCCTTAGACCGCTGCGCCATTCAGGAACCCAATGTGGAATATTTGGGAAAAGTCTGACTACTGTCCGAAGGCGCTGTATACAAAGCATGCTCTTTCCACGACATAGACTGATCAGGTGAAAGCTGCGATCCCTTATTAACGTCACTTGTTAAATCGACTTCAATCGATCTAAATGAAGGGAAGGAGACAGGATAAAGATAAGGATTTTTAAGCCTTCAGACAATTGAGACATGGATTGTGTATGTGTGCCATTCAGAGGGTGAATGGGCAAGACAAAAGATTGAAGCGCCTTTGAATGGGCAAGACAAAAGATTGAAGCGCCTTTGAACGGGGTATGATATAAGGGGCCAGGCGCACCGTTTTTTCACGCTCAACACTTTCCCGTGTGTATCAAGAATGGTTCACCACCCATGGAGATCGAGCAAACTTGACACAACTGTGGGAAGCATTGGAGTCAACATGGACCAGCATCCCTGTGGAACTCTTTCGATACCTTGTAGAGTCAATGCCCAAATGAATTGAGGTTGTTCTGAGGGGAAAAGGAGGTACAGTGCCTTGCAAAAGTATTCATCCCCCTTGGCATTTTCTCCTTTTCTGTTGCATTACAACCTGTAAATAAAATTATTTTTTATTGGGATTTCATGTGATGGACATACACAAAATAGTCCATATTGGTGAAGTGAAAATATTTACTTGTTCCAAAAAATTATAAAAACAGAAAAGTGGTGCCTTCACCCCCATTGCTAAGAAGCCACAAAATAATATCTGGTGCAACCAATTACCTTCAGAAGTCACAGAATTAGTTAAATAAAGTCCACCTGTGTGCGATCTAAGTGTCACATGATCTGTCACATGATCTCAGTATATATACACCTGTTCTGTAAGGCCCCAGAATCTGCAACACTGCTAAGCAAGGGACACCAAACAGGTCAGGGACAAAGTTGTGGAGAAGTACAGATCAGGGTTGGGTTATAAAAAAAATAATATCTGAAACTTTGAACATCCTACGGAGCACCATTAAATCCATTATTAAAAAATGAAAAGAATATGGCACCACAACAAACCTGCCAAGAGAGGGCCGCCCACCAAAACTCATAGACCAGGCAAGCAGGGCATTAATCAGAGAGGCAACAACGAGACCAAAGAAAACCCTGAAGGAGCTGCAAAGCTCCACAGCGAAGATTGGAGTATCTGTCCATAGGACCACTTTAAGCCGTACACTCCACAGAGCTGGGCATTACAGAAGAGCGGCCAGAAAAAAGCAATTGCTTAAAGTGTTCGCCAAAAGTCATGTGGGAGACTCTCCAAACATATGGAAGAATGTACTCTGGTCAGATGAAACTAAAATTGAGCTTTTTGGCCATCAAGATAAACACTATGTCTGGCTCAAACCCAAAACCTCTTGTCATCCCGAGAACACCATCCCACAGTGAAGCATGGTGGTGGCAGCATCATGCTGTGTGGATGTTTTTCACTGTGACTGGGAAACTGGTCAAAATTGAAGGAATGATGGATGGCGCTAAATAGAGGGAAATTCTTGAGGGTAACCTTTTTCTGTCTTTGAGACTGGGACGATTTGAGATTTGAGACTGGGTCGGAGGTTCACGTTCCAGCAGGACAATGATCCTAAGCATACTGCTAAAGCAACACTTGAGATATTTATGGGGAAACATTTAAATGTATTGGAATGGCCTAGTCAAAGCCCACTCTTCAATTCAATTGAGAATCTGTGGTATGACTTAAAGATTGCTGTACACCAGAGGAAACCATCCAACTTGAAGGAGCTGGAGCAGTTTTGCCTTGAAGAATGGGAAAAAATCCCAGTGGCTAGATGTGCCAAGCTTATAGAGACTTTCCCCAAGAGACGTACAGCTGTATTTGCTGCAAAAGGTGTCTCTACAAAGTATTGACTTTGGGGAGGTGAATATTTATGCATGCTCAAGTTCTGTTATTTTGTCTTACTTGCTTGCTTGTTTCACAATAAAAAAATATTTTGCATCTTCAAAGTGGTAGAAATGTTGTGTAAATCAAATGAAACAAACCCCCCCCCCCAAAAAAAATATATATTTTAATTCCAGGTTGTAAGGCAACAAAATAGGAAAAATGCCAAGGGGGTGAATTCTTTTGCATATAAATACATTTATTTAGAGTGTTTTTGGTACAGACGCACACAATGTCCATATGACTTGTAATTGGTAGAAGTATTTGTGAGGTAAGGGCAGGTTCATCGCTGTGAGGCTTCTTTGTTGTGCTGAGCCATTGTCAGCCTGCATGGACACCAGGCCACAATTTATTGCTGGATACGTTGCGTTAACCGGATGGAACTCTGTGTTTTCACCAGTGAGTAGAGAAATTAAAAGAGAAATGCTGAAAGGCTCACGGAGGCTGAATAAATGAGTCTCTTCCTGTAAATGAAGAGGGGAGGAGGAATAAGGGAACATGAGTTAGTGTCCGTGGGGCGGGGAAGCTGGTGGTAGCTATTATGTTTTCTATTACGTTGAGCCCTCTTGGACAGTAATACATAGTGCTCCAGTGCTCTTGTAACTGATTATCAGACGACGTGCTCGCATCGCACATGTATCAGCATTGAGGCAGTTAGGATAATATCAGTTATTGTTATTGCAGTATGTGCTTAGAATTTGAAATCCATTCCTCTACCTTGTGAAACAAAATGTGCACATCTGGTTGAAGTGTTTGTTTACTTGCCTCAATAAATGAAGACTGCAGAAATGCAATGAAAGGACCATGTGGTTGAGGCGACTTCATTTTTATTCTGGCCTTTGTGAAGGAGGAAACTCACTATTATGATATCGTAAGTGCCAAGGTTAACCTGAAAGAGAGCATGCCTTTGTACGGTTCGAGTCTGAAGCTAGCGTACGGCAGTAGGTAAAACTGCAGCAGTTTTACAGTGCAGCGTTTTTGTCATTAGAGTTTCATGTGAAACGTCGTGTCAGTATGCTCTTCCCCCTGGCCTGCCCTCCAGATGTGCGATAACATGTCAGATCTCCAACAATCTAATACCTCAAAGCCGATAAAGAGATCAATAAGAGACCCAGCTGCACCGTGCTCAGGAGCTCTGATCCTCAACCCCCTTTTATCAAAGTCCCCCATTTGTAAAAATAATAATAATAATTTTTACAGACGGCTATCTACTTCGCCATTGACAGTAAATCAGTCTCATGCATAACATATTACAGTATCTCCTATCAAACAGGCCCTGTTAACAAGCCTAGTGTTTCTCTGTATTATGTATATAATCGTATCCAAATCAGGTTTGCATGTGGAGCGGTGCAATGTGAGGACATATGTCCAATGATCTATATTAGAGCATTTGTCATTGTATGTGTTTTGACTATATGACTGAAATCCATATCCTGATGGGCAGTATTGGAGTGGAATATAAAAGGAGTGGTGGGTAACATGAGGTGACTGGATCTATAACAGTATTGACCAGCAACGCCTGCCTGTTTCACATTCTAATGCAGGCTGCACAAAGATCTGTATGGTTCAATCCACTGAGAAGAGAGAACCTACATAGAGTCCTGATTCTATTCACTCATTCGATGCAAGTACTGTATGCTACATGATTCATCGGTTTACCTGTCACAAGTGAAACATTTTCAATCTATGTAGCACCCGCATTCCCCATTTCCACTCAAATGTGTATTTATCCACGATCAAAAGAAAAATGCTGGTTTGGAAAGTGAAATATTTACTCACTGAATAATATCAATTCAGACTAAGTCACACATTGGCTTTACAGTTTGAAAGCTTATATATGCAAAACATATGTTTATTTTTCTAATCATATTAGGAAAAGCTGTACTTACCTGCTGTACACTATGGTGTAGTGTATCTGAAGACTTAATGTGCCCTCTTTCTGTGCAGCAGCTTACTAAAACATGAAAAAGCCTTGTGTTCAAGCCACATTACTATATGAATCAATGTGCTGGAGGTGTGACGTTCTGTAATCACAGTGCTTTGGTCAAAAGTAGTGTTTTTGCCATTCGGATGCCAGATCGGATGCCAGATCGGATGCCATTTGGGATGCAAGTTCTGTTCTGTCCTACGACTGCAGCAGCCATATCTGGAACGAGAGAGCCACCGCACAGTTTTACAGTGTAATATCTCATTATCATGGATGGGCTGATTACTTTCCTACAATCCTGCCCTGTACCTCCATTTCCACCTAATTTGAATACATTTAAATATGGTATGTGTGCAGGTTGAGGGTGGCAAAGTGCTAATTTGATAGCTGGAGTGATGCAACAGGTTAAAGATGTTCCTGCAAATCCCAGCACCTTTTTTTTTTCTCGACCATGGCATTCCTGTTTTTTCTCACTCTCTGGGTGAGTAAAGGGGAATGAGGTGTAAACCCTCTTTAGGAACCATTGCCTCTGTGGCTACTGCTGCCCTAATCATCTACAGTACATGACCAAAAGAATGTGGACACCTGCTCGCCGAACATCTCATTCCAAAATCATGGGTATTAATATGGAGTTGGTCCCCCCTTTGCTGTCACAACAGCCTCCACTCTTCTGGGAAGGCTTTCCACTAGATGTTGGAACATTGCTGCGGGGACTTGCTTCTATTCAGCCACAAGAGTATTAGTGAGGTTGGGCACTGATTTTGGGCGATTAGGCCTGGCTCGCAGTCAGTGTTCCAATTCATCCCAAAGGTGGTTGATGGGTTGAGGTCAGGGCTCTGTGCAGGCCAGTCAAGTTCTTCCACACCGATCTCAGCAAACCATTTCTGTATGAACCTTGCTTTGTGCATGGGGGCATTGTAATGCTGAAACAGGAAAGGGCCTTCCCTAAACTGTTGACACAAAGTTGGAAGCACAGAATTGGCTATAATGTAATTGAATGCTGTAGTGTTAAGATTTCCCTTCATTGGAACTAAGGAGCTTAACCCAAACCATGAAAAACAGCCCCAGACCATTATTCCTCCTCCACCAAACATTACAGTTTTCACTATGCATTGGGGCAGGTATCGTTCTCCTGTCATCCACAAAACCCAGATTAATCCGTAGGACTGCCAGATGATGAAGCATGATTCGTAATGTTACGAACTACATGCTTCAGCACTCAGCGGTCCTGTTCTGTGAGCTTGTGTGACCAACCACTTCGCAGCTGAGCCGTTGTTGCTCCTAGACATTTCCACTTCACTGGGGCAGCTCTAGCAGGGCAGAAATTTGACGAACCGACTTGTTGGATAGGTGGCATCCTATGATGCCCCTTTGAAAGTCACTGAGCTCTTCAGTAAGGCCATTTTAATACCAATGTTTGTCTATGGAGATTGCATGGCGGTGTGCTCCATTTTATGCCGAAATACCCGAATCCACTCATTTAAAGGGGTGTATATACTTTTGTATATATTGTGTATGTCACGCCTTGAAAACCCTGCACTCCATTCTCCACACCAAACTCTGTAAAATATAGAAAAGCTAGCACAGTGATCTGACTGATACATATTATCCCCACGGCACAATGCTAGTTGAGCTAGGCTATAATTGATCGCTGATCACAGCTGACCTGATTCGTGCTGCACTGCAGTTTCTTCTTATGGTCTTTTATGATGTCTTTTAAATTGCAAATGAAACGATGGGCAACACAGCACAGAGGATGATTCCTCAGCAGACGTTATTTCAATGCTTATTCAATGTTAAATACAATAAGTGTTCTGGGAGAGGGGGCTAGGGAAGCAGGAGATTGTTTCTCAAACATGTGCTTTGCATACTGATCAGCCCTCAAGATTGCATACACACTGATAAACACACACACACACACACACACACACACACACACACACACACACACACACACACACACACACACACACACACACACACACACACACACACACACAATTAAATGGTCAAGAGCGTTCTGATTAGGTTAGTGTCTGTATTGTTCCTGTAACAGTGGTGGAGGATCTAAGCGCTCCTCTTTGGCTGAGTGAGCAGCCACATTTAGCATTATTAAATCTTGTCCCTGCCCCCAGAGAGAGCCCAAATTAGATTCTATGTGCTAATATACTGTATGATATAGCAGGCCATTAAGACAGAGCTGTGTTGTAGGTCATTGTGATTCAGTCTGACATGGGCTGTGTCCCATATGGGACCCTTTTCCCTGTCCCATATGGGACCCTTTTCCCTATTTAGTGCACTACTTTGAACAGGGCCCGTAGGGCTCAAGTCAAAAGTGGGACACTATATTGGGAATAGGGTGCCATTCCCACCTGCTGGTGACCATGGAGTGGCAAAGGGGCTGACCTTGGAGACATGGCACCTTATTCGTCACTCTGGTGCCATTATCCACATTCTACACACCTTACACATACTGACATAGGACATGTATACAGGCTTTGCCTTGAATATAATGATAGTTGCTTGTGACTCGAGGGTTCTTATAGAAACCAGAGAGAATTCTGTCTGAGGGACCTTATGAGACATTGAAGGCATCTATGACAGTGAAAACATATCCAGCAAGTTTAACATTGCAGGGGAAAACCAATTGTAAATGGTATTTACAATCAAGTGCCAGCGTGTTGCAGTAGCATCGCTGTCTGTGTGCATAATTACATTGCAACACCTCACTCCATTCAACTTGCCCAAACCATGCATTTGCATAAATATTTGTAACGATGATCATTATCCCAACTCATATCAGCGCCAAACGCCATTCCCTACTATGAGCCTCGTGTGAAATGCTCTGTGTCTGCTCGAATTTCAAGCTTTTCCCAAAAATGATATTAGGAGGATATAGAATGATTAGGGTAATTCAAACCGTGTTGCCTCCCACTTGCCCAAAATGATTAGAATAACTGTGGGAGAATCAAACACAGCAAAAAGCATAATGGTGTTGATATTTGATACACCTAATTACATGTCTGAATATATAATTGCTCATTATGAAAGAAGCCCTTTATCTATTAAGTTATCGGTCCTTTTAAAAGCACAAATGAAAACAATCATGCTATGATTTGTAATAGGAAGTTCACAGCCTTGATCCCCTGCACACTCTGTATTTACATATTCTAATAATAAAAGGGTACATTCTCAATTGAAGATGCCCATTTGGATCCACATAAGCAAAGAAGTCTGGAATTACTAAACAAACTGGTTGTAATGCTAAATCCTATCCTGTTGCCTTTGGATGATGCAAAGGCAGACAAAGGCATGGATGTTGGGGGGAGGGGGGGGGGGGGGTAATTTTCATAACTTCACTGCCCCTTAAACAACAGGAAGCTTATTAGCAACATGAATCTACAGTACGATCATAGTGGTATGAACGGTATATCACACACATGCAGTACATTGCCATTGTCTCACAGCTGAGTCTGTGTTGCGCACATTGGTTATTTCAATGGATCGCTTGATACTGTTTTGAAATGTAAATGCTGTTGGTTTGTGATGCAGATCAGGAACGGATGTATCCTGGGGATTGATTGAATTATTTTTCCCGGTGAAAGCTATCATGCTATTTTCATTGCCGCTAAGTCTATATGGTAATGGAGAGAGGTGGAGGATAAACACACTAACAAACGACCCTTAAGGAAAAGGCAGTGCACATCCACGGTATGATTGCTTCAATGAGCGACCTATCATGCCTCTGACCTCGCCATAAAATTAAGGCTTTCGATGGGCAAATATGAGCCGTGTGTGTGTGTGTGTGTGTGTGTGTGCGCGTGTGTGTGCATGCATGCGTGCGTGCGTGCGCGCGTTCGTGCGTAAAGTAGTTGTCTGGAGGCAAGAAGACAATTGACAGCCTAGACCTGTGGTGTCAACATCTCTGTGTTCAAAAAAGCTGACTGTACATTGCACATTACTTTGCTTTTGGGCTCAATTTCTCTGTGGTTCTAATGTGAAAGTCTCCATCCATAATTCTTTGTGGTTTTTATATATTGCATAGGAAATAATCTGCCAGACCTCACGCTCTTCCAGGAGCCAAACCAAACCAGACCACTTAGGAGTCAACCGTCCACTGAGCTACGTTGGATCGCTATTGGATATATTGATGTGTTTTATATTGTATTGGGACCTACTCAGCTCCCTATTGTACTGTAGGTGACTGATGATTCGTAATCTCACACTCACTCAAAATGTACATTTATGAATGTGTAATGCAAACAGCACTTAAACGTGAGACGTTCAATTGCTCAGGTATTCAGGAGGACATATTCCATATTCATTGCATTTTAAAACCCTATTTTGGCCTTATGTATAAAGAAATACCTTCTCAAAAATAATAACATCACTCACCAAGGCTGATGTAAATCATTTCCCATGATGTCAGTGGTCTTTTCCTTTTTTATTCAAATGATCTATATTCTGAGCCAATCATTTAATTGTAATAATTCTGCTCACGTATTTAACGGAGCCATGTCCTCTTTCCTAATGAATATTTATAAGGTAATGAAAAGCAGTCTACTTTCTTCATCAATATATATTTCCAAGGACTTCTGGAAAAGGCACTTCAAAGGAACTACATCAACGATTCCTTTTGTCTTTTCCACTGGTCTCATAGCCAAGCCCACAGACCCCCCCCTCTCCTCTCTCTTGACGTATATCAATAAATGATTCCTCACAGGGTTCGCATATGATGTCTTACTCAAAAGAATCTCCTTGCTGTCATGAAAGAATGGATGACACTGTGACAAACATCTCAACTACATCATTCTCAACGTGGAACAACAATACAGCATCAGAGCGCATCAGTTGCAAACAACAATGTCAACAAATAAGGAAAGGGAATATATTAACTGTATACTGACCCAATACAGTTGTCGGGAAGTATTTGGGGTCAGAGAAAAGTTATGCCCTTCAGCAGAACTATCATTAGTCATTAGTGACATGCACTCATCGGGAGATTTACCTTAACTTCTATTTCAGAGCATGAAATGACTGCTTCCTGTTAGACTGACTGAGAACTAGGCCATGATAATCTGAGAGATGTGACAGGCATCAGTATTTCACCGGAGGTACAATGGTAACATAGCTCTAACTAAAGCCGAGGAAAGGTAAAAAAAATTTTAAAAAATAAAAAACATTGGAGAGAAGTAAACATCGACAAAATAACACCACTTCATTTTCTAGTTGCCGTTTTAGACCAACACAGAAGAAAAAGCTGTTGTGGACCTAAGGAACAAGGGATGGCATGATGAATCGAAGGTCATCTAGCTTTATTAGGACCTTGGAAGTTAATAATGCATTAGTGAGCAGAACGTCTGATTGATTGCATAGCAGACTGGGAAGCACTCCCACCCTGTCTCTGCCTGTGCCTTCCTGGGCTCTGGGCCCCAGCCTAGGGGATACTCCTGCCTCGCCACAACCTGCAACTCTGCCCCGGGCTGAGCAGGAGATGCATAATATAGTCATCATTTCTCCTTTGCAGAGGAGCAGGAAGTTCCCTGGACAACTTCCAAGGGCCAAGGAAGGACATGTGGGTTTTGAGGTGTTTGCCTCCTGCCTTTATTTGGAGTACCATTACAACAAGCTGAGAATCCATTTCGGTGCAAGAATGCCACTTACCGCAGAGATCATGAAATCTTTAAATATGTTTGGTGCAGAGAAAGGCCAGTCGCAGGGCAAGGCTTTCCAGGTTGGATTGATTTTATATGCTGAGTTAGGCAGGCCAAAAAATGTCCCTGAGCAAGGTAATATTTAAGTTTTCAATGTAGATAAATAAAAGTGGATGAAAAGGTCAGTGACAGATCCATTTTAAGCAGAATACCAGACATGAAACAGACAGGGAGTTTCAGCAGTGTGCCGTGAGGTGATTTGGTGTCTGGGAAGAGGGAGTGAACGTCAGGAATGCAGACAGACACAACAGGGACAAAGTAACAATTCTGTTCAAATGTAAGTGAATTTCTCAAACATACAAACCTCAATTGATTGAGAAAGGTAAATGATATTATAACCAATTCCTTTTGTGGATAGAACCATCTTAATAACTGTGTCTATCTAAGTGTCTCAGCACAATATGGAGACAGCACAATATTTTTTATTTTTTATTTATTTTTATTTTTTTACCTTTATTTAACCAGGCAAGTCAGTTAAGAACAAATTCTTATTTTCAATGACGGCCTGGGAACAGTGGGTTAACTGCCTGTTCAGGGGCAGAACGACAGATTTGTACCTTGTCAGCTCGGGAGACATATTTCATTTAACCTCAACCTCATTTTGAGAAAACCACAAGGAAATTGCTGTTAACTTAGTGATCCTATTTGGTCCAACTTTAAATGACGTGCAGCTTATGAAGGCTTCATAAAGCCTTTCTAAAGCCTTCACAAACACTGCATAAATGTGTCACAAATCATATATAACTTTATGTAATTTTCTATAAAGAGTTCATAAATGTGGCATAACAGTGTGACATAACCAGCAGTGAAGGCTCATCAGAGGAGGAAGGGGAGGACCATCCTACTCAGGGAATTTCACAAAAATATAAATTGTGAAACATTAAAAAAGTTATCATTTTTTAGATAAATCTATGCTAAATATATTCACGTCTACAGTAGCCTCAAAAGCACTCTGTAGGGTAGCACCACAGCTAGCTTCTGTCCTCTTCTGGGTACATTGACTTCAATACAAAACCTAGGAGGCTTTTGGTTCTCACCCCCTTCCATAGACTTACACAGTAATTATGACAACATCCGGAGGACGTCCTCCAACCTATCAGAGTTCTTGCAGCATGAATTGACATGTTATTCACCCAAACAAAGGATCAGAGAATGATTTTACAGTAGTACTGAAAGCATAAGCTACAGCTAGCTAGCACTGCAGTGCATAAAATGTGGTGAGTCGTTGACTCAAAGAGAGAGCAAGACAATAGTTGAACAGTTTTGAACAAATTAATTTCTTCAAAAATGAAGAAGAAGCAATAGCGAGAGAGAGAGAGATAGCTATATTATTATTTTTACTTATTGCGATTGCAATTGCGCTAGCTAGTTTAGACTAATCAAACATGCTATTTTAGATAGATGCTATTTTAGATAGATGGCTATGGCTATCCAACACTGGAACTCTTCCAAGTCAAGGAAAGTTTTTGATTTTATGAATTTATTGCCACCGGGGCCCACCAGTGTATCTGCTAAACTCCCTGCTGACTGTACACAGTACTGCATGCGTGTAGTGGGTTTCCTAACGAATTACTTCTAGTTGCTATGTTGACTATGACGTTATAATATGGTTACAATGATGTAGGCTGCATTTAGTGGTTAGCGGTTATGATATGACAGTTTGGCTTGGAAAGGTTTTTTCACCTGTTCCCAGCCAGCTGATGTGTTGTGCACTGAAGTCCACAAGCAAAGGGAAAAGGTAAGAGGAGGAGAGTGTGTAGATGTGAAAAGGAATTCTACAACGATCAAAGGGATCATGCTGTATGTATTTGGCTGCTATGAAAGTGAACTGTGTTTGTGTGTGATCAGGGGTTTATTCATTCCGCCGATTCCGTTGAAAAGCTTTTCTTAAACAGAAGCAAACGGAGATAAACATACCTGAATTTGAACTATGAACTATTGGAATAATGATTACACCCGAAAACAGCTAGATGCAGGCAAGAGTGTGCTAGGCAGTATTGAATGTGTCAATGTCTGTCACCTTGATTACTCATTTCTCTCAACTTGTGCACCTATGTTGTAAACTTTCATTAATAGGCTAGGTTGTATCAACCTCATGATGGGTGTAGGGAAAATTTGAGAATCGTGTAGTAGAATAAACCTATCGATGTTACACTGTGTTAACAACCCTCCAGGCAAGCTTCAATGCCATACAACTCTCCTTCCGTGGCCTCCAATTGCTCTTAAATACAAGTAAAACTAAATGCATGCTCTTCAACCGATCGCTGCCTGCACCTGCCCGCCTGTCCAACATCACTACTCTGGACGGCTCTGACTTAGAATACGTGGACAACTACAAATACTTAGGTGTCTGGTTAGACTGTACACTCTCCTTCCAGACCCACATCAAACATCTCCAATCCAAAGTTAAATCTAGAATTGGCTTCCTATTTCGCAACAAAGCATCCTTCACTCATGCTGCCAAACATACCCTTGTAAAACTGACCATCCTACCAATCCTCGACTTCGGCGATGTCATTTACAAAATAGCCTCCAATACCCTACTCAACAAATTGGATGCAGTCTATCACAGTGCAATCCGTTTTGTCACCAAAGCCCCATATACTACCCACCATTGCGACCTGTACGCTCTCGTTGGCTGGCCCTCGCTTCATACTCGTCGCCAAACACACTGGCTCCATGTCATCTACAAGACCCTGCTATGTCAAAGATGACATAAACCTGTGCTTTATAAAGGGTGGCTTAAGCACTGCTTACTAAAGGCTTTATAAATTATATTAAATTGAGGCTTCACAAAGCATTTATAACCTTGCCATTCATCTTGTTAGAGCATTGCAATGGCAGTGGGTTCGATTCCCGGGACAACTCATACGTAAAAATGTATGCAAGCATGATTTGAAGTTGCTTTGAATAAAAGCATCTGCTAAATGGCATATGTGATATTATATTACTCTAAAACATTTTTTTAAGATGGCCCAACCTCTTTCCGTCCTGGGTGCATGGCCAATATTGAACCTGACCTCAACTTTCCCCAAAATGCTGTGCTGCAGTATGACACGCTCTAAAGTGCAGTCATGCCCATATAAAAACATTAGTAGGGCCTTTTAAAATCTGTTTGTACTTTTTGGCTAATTCCATTTTCTTTTCAAATAATGTTTTCCCGGTTTTGTTTTTCCCGGTTTTGGATCTGCACACATTTTTGAATGAAATGCACACATGAAATGCACACATTTTTAATAGATAAACACCAAATTGAGATTTTCTGTGTTCACAAAAATGTTTAAACCACATCAGGGGACCGGTTTTCAGGTCTGGGATAAATCGAAGAAACGTATATTTTTGAGTGTGGTTACCCTTTAGTTCAGCGTGCGTGCATTGTTGTTTGGTAGCTGTGTTTCTGTAGTGCAGTAAACACCCATCTGATGGAGTTCGCAAATCAAATGCCCACTTGTTATGAAACTGAACAGTGAACAATGAGTAAGTTAATCTTTATTTATTGTAATTGAAATGAGTTTGTAGTAGTTAAGCGTTGAGTTGGATCACATTGCTGCCCCAATCATTATTTCAAATAATTTTGGTGACTTCAAAGCAATTGCTAGCCAGCTTACGTTAGGTCACTGGCTATACCAATATGAAATTTAGCTAGCTAGCAGGCTCAACTATACTGAACAAAAATATAAATGCAACATGTAAAGTCTCATGTTTCATGAGATGAAATAAAAGATCCCAGAAATGTTCTATATGCACAAAAAGCTTATATCTCTCAAATGCTGTGCACAAATGTGTTTACATCCCTGTTAATGAGCATTTCTTCTTTGCCAAGATAATCCATCCAACTGACAGGTGTGGCATATCAAGAAGCTGATAAAACAACATGATCATTACAAAGGTACACCTTCTGTAAATTTATGGCAGTACCCAAGGGGCTTGAATTGCCGAGCTCTCCCTGTAGATTCTGCAGTAGTGTCCCCATGAGTGTCCCCATGATTGACAGAACAGAGAAGATTACCAATGCCTATGCTGGCAAGGATGCCCCTCCACCACAGGAAGCACTGAGCTAAGCTGAAACACCTGCATTTTGTAGCTGCCTTACTCAAGAAAGAGACTATGATTATATGCGACTTAATTAACTCAGGGAATTAGTATTATTAGATTGTTTGCAAACTGATATGTGACACAAATTTATTCCAGAATAAAATTCAAAATAAGCTAATTTTTTTTTAGCTTAACATGCCCCACCTGTCCTGAATGACGGGTCTGCCCATCTCCCCATTCATAGTATTTCTGGTGCAGCACAGACATGCCCTTATCCAGATGGTTTGACAAAAAGCATTTCCTAACAGACCTGCTAACTTGCTTTGTTGTTACTTTTAAGGTTGGAACCAACGTGCAGTACCTCCAGCAGACAGAGAGGCAAGAACCATTTGTCCACCAGCTCAGGGACAAGCTCCACTATTCACAGCCATGTGTAGTGTTCAATGTGATTGCATTGCTGGACTTTTTGAAACTTATTTCTGTTGTTTGAAAAATGGACAAATAGAGGAAATGTATGGTTTAAACATTTGATTTGTTTTTAGCTGTTAGTGATAATTACCTTTAGTGTTAATACATTTGCGTAATACATTTTTGGAGTGACCGACCAAATTCCTATAGAATTGAGTCATAGATCTGTCATTCTCATTTTAACCAAGTCTAAGAAGTGGTAGATCTGTTCCATCTGCACTATTTCTAGGTTTCGTTTTTGCATCTTTTACTTTCAGTTTTGTACACCAGCTTCAAACAACTGAAAATACAATATATTTGGTTATTGAAAATATATTTCACAGCAGTTTAGATGTTGCAATGATTCTCTACACTATACATTGCTTTTTTTGTCACGTAAACTGGCAACTATTCGAATTTTAGCAACCAGGAAATGCCGGAGCGATTTCTGCATATTGCACCTTTAAGCCTTTCTGTATGTATTATCAAATCAAAAATCGAATCAAATCAAATTGTATTGGACACATACACATATTTAGCAGATGTTGTTGAGGGTGTAGCAAAATGCTTGTGTTATGGATGACCAAAGGGGTCTGACTTTATAGTAAGTACAGCGTCATGTGATACAAGGCATTTATGTATTTGTTATAAATTACCAAAGGGGTATGCGATAGAGTCTTTATGGATGTGTTATGATTGACCGAAGGTTTCTCACTTCAAACTAAGTATTACATGACACTACGTAAAGTGTCAATAAATATGTTCTATAGATTTTTTTAAAGGTTCTCTCATGATCCACCGGCTACTGTAGGGTGTGAGAGGTATTTAAATGGCTTGATGGACCTGCAAAGCTTGCATTTGTGTGTGTGTGTGTGTCAGAGCCTAGATGATTTGGAGTTGTCCAACCGGGGAGACTTCCGCAACAGGTATTCCTCTCCTGTTCCCGTGCTGGAGACCAGGGCTTGATTACAACCTGTTATACAATAGTGCCAACATTTTGTAGCTGATCTTTCAGCGGGGGAGTGGGTGAATGTGTCAAAGACCTGACTGGGCCCAGCACCGCACGGTACGGCTCGTTATATTGTTGTGTGCGTGTTTGTGCACAGAGGAACATGTAGCTTGGTTCCAGAAGAAAGCCACTTTCACCTTCCTTACCTTGGGGGCTTTCATCAAGATAAATGTTTATTGGTGTAACGTCGTCCCCCGGCTATTGTGCACACAGCACATATCTGGGATATCGACCACTCAAAGTTGGCCTTAGTGGGCGTGACCAAATAATTCTATGGGAGGGACCTTACTGAGTAAAGTGTTTATCATCCTTTACTAGCAAAATCATTCCCTCTGGTCGTCCCTAGTAAACACAGCTACAAAGTCATAATTATGGCTGAACCCTGTCCATTTCCACAATTTCTCTTCTTAAAATGTTTTTTTTTAAAAACCTAACCTTAACCCTGACCACACTACTACCCTTATGCCTAACCCTAACCTTCAATTAAGACAATAAAGCACATTTTTGTTTTCATGAATTTCTATGATTTCAGCCAATTTTTACTTTGTGGCTGTGCAATCTAGTGGAAAACTAGATTAGAAAAACTAGATTAATTAGCTAGCTAATTAGAAAAGGACAACTAGCTAATGGCTTCATCAAGAAGAAGAAAGATGACACCCTTAAAATCTGTAGCCAATGTGTGTCGCGCTTGTGGGGAAAACTATCCCAATAAGAGTGACATACACAATCTCTTTATTGCCATGACATCGGACTGCTACCACAAAGGTGCACACGACACGTGATGGAAGGTATTGTAGGAGATGATTGGTTGGTAGATTAAGCCAATGAGCAATGCTTCTCCCGACACTCTGTATTGGCTATCGAAGTCCAAGTTTGATGTGTTGGTCTACCAAACCTTCAGGGTATGTGTCTGCAAACGAGATTAGGTGTAATGTGACTAACATTACTTTACCATCCTTCAGCACAACATGTCACCCTTTATAAAGCACATGTTTATATCATATTCCACATAGTGGGTTATGTCACATTTAACATAAGTGATTATGTCACACAGTTTTGCCACATTTATGAACCCTTTATAAAGCATGACATTCGGTTATAGATGCTTTGTAACACATTTATGTAGTGCTTAAGACGGCATTATGAAGGCTTTATGAAGCCTTTATAAGCTGAACGTCATTTAAACCGGGACCAAATATGAATTGACCTGAGACGTTGGTTAATATTGCTGTAGTTTACATTTTGGCTAAAGTTAGCTGAGATTGGCCAGGGCTGTTATTGATCATGTTCTGAATCACTCGTTGATAAAACACGGAAATCAAGTGGATCTGCATCAAACGCCAACGTAGTACATCATGTATTCCCAAGTGTAAGAAATAAAAGATCCCCCTCGTTTGAATGTCTAAAGACTGGGGGTAAGAAAAGCTATAAAAAACGAAGGGTTAAACCTTAAGAGTTTTTTTATTAGATCCTTACTTCTAAGTCATGGGATAGACTCTTTTCTGCCACCGTCATACATCCATTCAAAGTGATGAAAAGCATACAGTTAGACCATTGTATTTCAGACGGATTACACCACCCCTCCTATCACTCCTGAACGCCAAAGCATTCTTCATGTCAGTGCCCGTTTGACAAACGAGTCAGAGCCGTGCTCTCACAGCCTGTTTGTCATCGCGACCATGACGAGATCAGGGGAGATCTGACTGGAGGCAAATGTCAATCTGCTCTCCCGTACTGCGCCCGTTACGAGCCTGTCTGGTGTGCAAGAACATTTCACTCTGTTCTCAAACCTAGCTAAAGAATAATGCAACTATGACCATGTCACGCTTTTTTCTATGGCTAAATATTTTTCTAGTTATTTGGCATTATGGTTTCCCACATCTGTAGATTTAGTTGGAATACTATAGGTTTCATTGCGCCGCTGCAGTCATAAACACCGCAAGAAAAAAAGAGTTATTTCCCCCAGCTTAACAATGGCATGCTGTACTGTATGTTTGAGAGCCAATGAGTAAAGGGTGAGACCTGGGTTGACAGAAAGCTGTGATTCTCTGCCCAGTGGGAGCCATTGTGAGAAACCCAACTACTGGTAACGGCAAACAAAGTCCCGCATCGTACACTGTTTCCTGTAATGGCCCGGAAGGAGATACCATGGCCCTGAAGTGAGTCATTGGAAATGACATGCACAGATGTTCATGAGGCAATGTTGCAGTAAACCCATGTAATAGGTTCCCATCAATGAACATGTCACTAGTGCACATTCCCCACCGATTTTCCTGGCCGGATGATCCGGTCAATGGTCCCCAGTGATCAGAGAACCACTCCCTGAAGCTCTATTGCTCTAACTTTCTTTCAAGTAGACACATGAGGAGTGCAGGAGAAATGTATTTGCCACCTTGCTGGCAGAGGGCCTCTTTATGGATGTCTCATCAGAACAGGTAATAAAGGGGCCTAGCTAGCTGCCATCAGTGGTCTGACAGAGCGAGAGGGGCAGGGAGGGCCGGGGATTACACCACATGAAACAGAGGCTAGAGAGAGTGTCAAAAGGTCAGGCAGTGGGTTTAGGATCGTTAGAGATAGTAATGAAAATGGTGCACTACTTCCCGACATTCTTCTCTTCTGAAGGGAGTTTGTGTTTTTGGGATCAGTGGGACTTGATGGACTAGTTAGACATGGTTGTTCATAGCATTTCGACGTATTGTGTATCCATGAATTATACACTTTTAAAATATGTTGTTCAGTGAACACTACTCTAAAACACACACAAAAAGAACCGCAAACTCTGATAAAGGTTGTCGTTGGTTTGGCCCTGACAGAGGCATGTGGGCAGAGTAGAATTCGAATTTGAAATTGAACATCAGCACTTTTCTGTTTATTTCTGACCACTTTCTGTTCCTTTCAGAACAGCGTTAGGCACATTAGAGTGTCATGCTACAGCAACATGCTATGCACCCTATATCCTGATAGCAAGGGTTAATAATTGCTGTCTCCAAACATTTTAGTTTCCATATACACTGAGGGCGGCAGGTAGCCTAGCGGTTCTAGCTTTGGGCCGGCAACTGAAAGGTCACTGGTTCAGATACCCAAGCTGACAAGGTGAAAAATTGGCCTTGGGCATGGCACTTAACCCTAATTTGCTCCAGGGCTTCCGTACTACAATGTCTGGCCCTGTAAAACAACACGTCACTGCACCGATCCAGTGTATGTGACAATAAAACAGATCTTTTTTTTCTTCCTTTGACTAGTTCAGCGTGGAACGTCTAAGTGGAGGCGAGTTCTTAAAGCACTTCAATTGGTGGCAGCTCAGTTAAAGTACTTACTGCCATTGTTATGGTTTAACGAGACATCCTTTTACATTGCAAAATGGCTGCTGTGAAATTAAGTGATTCACTGAATGAGTCCAGACTCCAATAGGCACCACAGGTACTTTGAAGCAATTGAAAAAAAAGTGTAAGGAATAGGTTGAATCAATACGCACTTTTTTTTCCACTGTGCTGTCAACTGCCTATTGTTGATCTTCAGAACGCAACACAAAAGGCTGGCAGGCTCCAGTGTAAAAATAGCTGGCACCCTGTATGGCAAGTGGAGCATCCCCGGGAATAATTGTGAAAAGTGACAGTGGAAGTGATTTCAAGATCAAATGATTAACATACCCCAGTCTGCAGCTCATCGCCTGGGCTTAGTGAGAGAGAGGGAGAGAAGAGCCTGCCTGCTGAAGATGGGAAACTCAGCACAGTATGGCGTGTGGTTTAGATACTGCGCTGCACACCTGTTCAAACTCAAGGAAGACTTTCTTTTATTGAGACAGCACGGGGAGGGGGATGGCGGGAGAGTGGAAAGGAGGGGAGGTATGAAGGGAGGGGAGTATGGAGATGATGCAATCCATTCCGTGTATTTCTGCCCTGAGTGCTGCATGCACACTTCGACCCGGTTCGATGCCCTTTTGAATCCAGGTCATGTCTCGACTGGGGGGGGGGGGGTCCCGTGTGTGTGTGTTTGTGTGTGTGTGTCTGTGTGTGTGTGTGTGTGTGTGTGTCTGTGTGTGTGAGAGAGAGAGAGAGAGAGAGAGAGAGAGAGAGAGAGAGAGAGTTTCCCAGTCTGCTATGAGAGTTTGTATGTGAGTGTGTCTGGAGCGATGGGGGGTTATGGCTTAAGGTGCATGGTAGGTGGTAGGAGGAAACTGTCAATGGGACTGTTTGGTTCTAAGTGCATCCAAAACATCTCCCATCCCTCAACTCATGAAAAGTGAATTGTTTTGACTCTCCAAAACAAAACAAAAAGGATAAAGTGATTTGGCGTTTTAAAAATAGAACCGTTCCATTTACCTCATCGCAAACAAAAGAAAAGAGTGGAACGATCACAACAGGCACTTACAGTGCAACACACAGTGCAAATTGTCACTACACATCTAATTCACAGAAATAATGTATATTTAACAATATCATGACATATGAACATGCAAAGTTGGTAGCGATTCAAATTCTCATTAAGAGTGCCACAAAATATTGATGAATGCCTCTCAATGGGAGCCTGTGTGAGTGAGTGGACACAGGGCTGCTTGGGTTGCCCACTGTGGCAGACTTCATTATGCAGATGTAGGATCTTAATGTGAGCTAGTTTGCTACAGCAGAACTGGGGTTGATACATTGATTGTGAAGGCAAATCAAGTCTGACATTTTAAAGTGGAAATTACAAACTTCAGAAGCCTTTTAAACCTTGTAGACACTAAATGTTAAATTCTCAGCAACAAATAGTAATCAAATTAAGATCATACATCTGTATAAGAATTATGACTGCAGAGCTGAAGGAGCTCAAGAGTACAAAACCAGAGGAGTGTTCTGACTTCTCTGCATACTGCAGCTTTGTTAAAGATTTAACACACAGCCCCTCTTAATTATGCATCAAAGTAATTGTTCATCAGTGGAAAACACTGCATATATTAATTGTGCGGTATTAGACCATGGTTGAAAAGAAGCCACCCCACACGCCATGCAGCGTTGACAAGGGCCTTTGGCAACCTTACCGGAGATCTATCATCGCATGGATGTCCAACAGTGAACTGCGGGAGAAGTAACACCCCACTTCTGACACCTTTTTCCCCACAAAGTGCTAATATTGGCACCATGGAAAGTGATATGAGTTGATACGGGTTTCACAAAGGTGAGAACCAGCCAATGGTTCAGCAGCAGTTATCAGTTTCCAAAAACTTAAAACAATTTAGTTCAAATGTGGTGTTACCAAGTAGACACACTTTTTTAAAATGAAAATCAATTAGAGATCACTTAAACTGCACAAGAAAAGCAAACTAGCCACAGTAAACATCTCTAGTTGCCATATATTCAACAACTCAAATCACCGGTTTCTAAAGACAACCATCTCCTACCAAAAGTGCATTTCTGTCTCAGATAGATGTTATGTGAGGACATTATTTCTACCAGAGTCCAGCTCCATCCACCATCCTCTCCGAGATGATTTTGTGGAGGTTAGGTGAGCTGCGTGCTGCAGAGGCCAAGTCCTACAGATGGCAAGAGCAGTGGGACTCCTGGCAGGCAGGTTGCCTGTAACAGCCCAGAGCAGCTGCCTGCCTCAGCCTCGTCAACAATCTACACAATGAAATAAAGTCCAGTCTGGAGGATTAATGCTGTAAACTCTGATCTGATGGAAAAAGGCTAGTAGGATGCTAGTATGAACGTGTTACGCCTATTCAATTTTTTCCCCCAACAATAGCTTCTGTCCATTAAATACCTTGCAAGTCAATTACCAGGCAGGGGGCCGTGCAGCATCATGCTCTTTCTCTTCAGGGAATAGGCAGTCTGTCATTTCCATCATAGTTCTGTATTGACTGCATGTATATTGTTTTAATTTACAGTGCTGTATTTTTGAAGAATAGGCCAAGTCTGACAGAATATCCAGTACCACCAGACAACAATTAGCTTTGTTTACTTAAATGTGAATGCTAAAATCCTACCATTCGCTGTACGTTTTGCAGGCAGTCCCCCGTACCACTTGCATTCAGCGTACCACTCCATTATTAATTGAACTACCCTTACTCCCATAAAGGTAAAGAAACATATCTCCATCACCCCCACCTTTCTCCCCTGCGCAATATAAGATAAACGATCGGCCACCTCTTTGAAAGCTATAGCATCTTGGACAACATGTCAAACACACTCGATATGGCACGGTAGATTGTGCACTTCCCATAAAGTCTCTCAGTACCTATTCCACGCTGTCACACAGCTTGCAGCGAGAGAACAATTTGTTCAGTCTGCTCATAGTCTGAGGTCATAACAGCGTGCCATTATTATTTGCCATATCTTTCCAGAACAATTCTTTTATCAAGCAGTCTCCCTTAATCAGTTATCCTTGAGATGAGCACTGCTGTGTTTAAGTGTTACAGTACGTTTGACATCATTTAGCAGATGCTCTTATCCAGAGCGACGATTAGGGTTTAGTGTGTTGCCGAAGGGCACAACGACAGATTTCCTACAGAGCCGGCGATTCAAACCAGCAACCTTTCGGTTACTGGCCCAACGCTCTTAACTGCTAGGCTACCTGCCGCCCAACAGTGAATTGAAACGTACATATGCCAAGGATATGAACATGACAAGTATTTTAACAATCATAATTACCCAAATATTGGGGAGAGCATAATCAAACAAGCATTGCAGCCTCAGTGGAGAACACAGGCATTATATCATATCAGATCAGAGCTAACCACAGCCTACATGTGACAAAAGGCCCGTGTTTTCCCGATGCATTTTATTTTTAGCTGGGTGTTTGAAAATGGAAGGAGCAGCAGAGGCTTTGAAGATGTTACACAGAGAGCAACGCTGCAGCCCGTACAGAGAAGAGAGAGTGTTTCTGATCTCTCGTTATACTTCATTTGAGTCTTTCAACGCATTCAGTGGATAGGTCATTTTTGACGAGGGGAAGGAATAATGGGATCACTTAGAAATAAAATACAATGGTCATTTAATATACCTGTGTGTGTGTGTGTGTGTTTTGTGTGTGTGGTCTTCAGTTACGTCTTTAAAAGGTCCTCCAGTTTCTCTAAGCTTGATATTGATCTGTAAGTCGATCCTCTTGTTTCCAGTCCTCATCCTTTGCACATTGATGTACGGGCTGTTTGTCAATCGGGTCATTTTATTATGGGCCTTTTGCTGGCATTGCTTGTCCAAAAAGGGTGTCTGTGGGCCATTATTACAGTGGAACTACTGCGCCACGGTGACCCAACGTCGTCCGGTTTTGGCCGGTGTAGGCCATCGTTGTAAATAAGAATTTGTTCTTAACTGACTTGCCGAGTTATTAAATAAAGGTTACAATTACGAAGATGATGGACGCTTTGATCGTTGATAATTATGATGACGACAACAACAACAATAACCTTCAGCCACTGTTGGCGAAGCTCCAAGAAGCCTGGTAGCAATGTTTGTCATCAACCTCTTTCTCTATCTGGTGTAAACCCTATGTCCTCCTCTAGTCTCGAGTGAGAATCAAAGCCTAAATAGCCTAATCCACCTATCAGCAGGCTCGGGTCGACAGGTTATTTCTCTTCACCGCAGAAATGGCAGGATCAAACGGGATGAAAACACATCCACCAGTGTCGGTGGGAGTGTGATGGTGAGATATTTGTGAGGAGTCAGTGGAGTGGAACTTGTTGGAATATGCTGTTTGGAACACCTCAGCCTGAGGTGTATTGTGTCTGGCCTAGTGCTGACGTGGGGAGCTGACAGGGGCAGAGCCAGAGACCTCCAGTGAGGGCACGAAGCCCATGCAAACAAGAGAACAATTACAGGGGAGCTGTCTCTCTCCGGCTGGCCATGCTGCTGCTCTTTAACACACCAAGTGATTGGTTGCTCACTGAACTGAAAATGTGAACTTGAGGCTTTGAGGGAAAGGAAAAAAAGGAGTTGAGAAACACATCATTGTTCTCGTCAAGGTCAGTCAGAGGATTTCCACTATTGTGAGTAACCTACAATTACAGCCATCATCACGTCTACTAGCCTAAAATGGATGCTATTTTATCAATGAAAATCATTACTATTATTCTATGTACAATTGCCATGTTAGGGTATTTTCTTGACAATACGTGCAGTTTGTTTGTGACGCGAATGCCCATTTCCAGGACAATTTATCAGTGAAATTAGCATGTGGTTCTCAATAATAATGTTTTCAAAGAGATCCTCTCACCCACAACAACTCTTGTCAGAGTTTTATTCGCAGTTTGTTTTGCTGCTCCGTATATATCCTACAGCAAAGCTGATTGTATCACAGCTTAGCTGACTTTTTCACCTTTCTGGCAACTCCGCTTAAGATTTCCATTAGACAAGCTCTATGATTCAACAGAGTCCACGTTAGAATGAATTCGGAGACTGAATGATAATACCAAGCGACATTGTTCCTCAAGCCTTCACCAAACACACAAACAAGGATCGTGATGATGTTTGAGTCGTGGAAAATGTAGCCTACCTGTTGCGAGGTGCCTTGTCAAGAGCAGCATAACCTTCAGCTCTATGTTTTTGTGAGCCAATAAAAGTTTGCGTGAGTGTGGGCCTACACATTTTTGAAGGATAAGATCTACATCCTAACGCCCCCTCTGATATTATAAATGACTAGAAGGTTCTAAGAATGTACCCTCCGGTAAATCCTGTCATCAGTGTTCGTCTTTGCTCAGAATTGTGTTCAAATAGAGTTACAGTCAATGTAAATGTGTTCGGATCCAGAACATATTATAGCGGTAAACATCAGAACCTTCCAGAGTGAAGCACTTCTGCTGTCTCTCTCTTTGGATGTTGTTCCCTCTTCCGTCGACAGCCACTCAATTATGCATGTGCCTCCTGGCTGCAAGAGAACATACCTTCCAGCTACAAATTCCACCAAGCTCAAACAATTACCCAGCTGACAGACTGGTGAAGGACTTAATTACGCATTTAGCATATTCTAATGCTACAGTTAGAGAGCTGTTAGACTGTACTTGCTGTACTTGATCAGCAAACTCCCATTGTCCGACAAGTTATCATCAAGGCTCTCAAAGTTTTTTGGGCTGACAGACAGTGAACACCTAGGTACTGTACAGCATGTTTATTTTGATTTAACTAGGCAAGTGAGTTAAGAACAAATTATTATTTACAGTGACGCCTACCCCGGCAAAACCCTAGACCGGATGACGCTGGGCCAATTGTGTGCCGCCCTATGGGACTCCCAATCACTGCCGGTTATGATACAGCCTGGATTCGAGATGCAGTGCCTTAGACCGCTGCGCCACTCGGGAGCATATATCAAATGTAATGTGGCATTTCGGTATAGAATCCACTCATCAGTATGTCCTCTCATTGCATTCCAGACATATTTGAGCTGAAACCTCACACAATGATAATCCCTAAGTCTCGCTAGCATTGTGTCAGTCTGAACATTGTGCATTTCGACATGTCTACATTCACTACACCTAAATCCATAACGCATGTTAATGATTATTCCGCAAGCAGAAATATCCCACCTGTAATCATGGTATGCTATTATGGGGCATTTAACCATGGGCAATTTTATGATCCTAATTTCATGGACAGACTAGTGGATAGAGCCAATTAGCTTTTAGTTTGGCTGAAAATGAGAGCAGTATAGAACTGGCAGCAACAGACTTTTAATTCAACACTCAATCTGTATTATAATGGTGAAAGTCAGGCTTGCCTGGTCTGGTTTTATTGTTGTATGCCTTATTATTATCACATATATCTGGCCCCAAAAAAAGGCTTTTAGGTGCAGTATGATCAAGCAGAAAAGAATCATCACATGTCATTTGAATAGAGCTTGAACAACCGACTACTGTAGCTGGCATGTGAAGGGAAACAAATTCACAACTCTTCCTCTGAGTCACTGGGGTCAACACACAATTAGAATGCACCTGAGACAGACAGCTGTGTTGGCAGCCTCAGCGGTGGTGTGAGCCTCGGCCGGGCGTTGCGGAGGGTTCTGGAGCGCTGGAGCACACTACACGGTTTGCTTTTCTTTGGGAAGTGCTTGAACTTTTTCCTGAAGCTGGGCAACAGGATTAGGCTCCTTGAAGTATTTTTATGGCTCAGCTGCTGTAGTACAAGGTCAAGTTATGATCTATTGCGCAAACATACCCACAGTGTTCCTCACTTCTTCCATTTTGATAAATAGGTATTTTGACGTTTAAGTCACGACACTGGGACAGCAAAATGAAACATAACACATCTCTCTGCTGTTCTGCAACAACAAAAACTCTCAACCATAAATATGTCCTTATGTTTCATACTGCCAATCTCAGTTGTTATAGAGCTCTTAACCCCTCCAAAACGTAGAATGGAATGCATGGAACTGTTGTTTGTCCCAGGACTAGTCTAGTCTAGCAAATAAAATGGGATTACTTAGGTGCAACTTTCATCAAATGTACATCCGTAACATTGCTTAAAAATACTGATCTGCCTGAGCCCTCAATCAGGACAATAGGATATGACCACTGTTTGTTATCCCACAGGAAGCATTGATTCGGATGCCAGAATTTGTGCGCTGTTTAAGACTTGGGGTCAAGTGTCAGTGTCTTCATTTAAACCAAGAATGATAAATGTAAACACAGACCACGTAAACAGGGGGAAATGAATTGAATAACATGTTCATGTTCAAACAATACAGACGCTATTTTTGCTTGGACTGCAGGCGAAGTCTCAGACACCAAAATGATCAGTTACACCCACAACATTGGAGATGAACATAATTGTAAGACTGCCTCTGACACAAGCAAACCAAGTAACAGGACCTGCTTGAAAAGTCAACAGTGTACTACTGGTAGCAGTCCAGATAATTCAATAGTTATCTACAATAGGTTTGCATACCAGTTCGTTCAAAATGACATCACTGCAAACATACGTCTTGTGTGTGACAGAGAGGGCTCAAAATAAAAGCCGCGTTTCATTTCCTGAGACGAGTCCTGTGTTTTGTTGAGGACATGTTAGCAACATTCATCAATGCAATTTTTTTTATTTTTGGCGTGACAAGTTTTTGATCCGTCGGGTCGGCGTGTGTCTGGTGTCGGCAGCCTCGGCGGTGGTGTGAGCCTCGGCGGTGGTGTGAGCCTCGGCGGTGGTGTGAGCCTCGGCGGTGGTGTGAGCCTCGGCGGTGGTGTGAGCAAAGTCAAGGTTTCTCTCTCGAATAAAACATCTGGCTTTGCTCGCAACTTCCAACTGTTGCCGACTGACATGGTCCATGGGGGATGTCGGGGTAAAATAAGGAGGATCTAGATTATGACGCCATAAATCTGCTTAGCGTTTTTTTTCTCTCCAGGGTCTGAAAAAGCAGATTCATGCCGACATAATTGCCAACATGCTTCGGAGCGGGAACTACTTCAAGGACGTAAGCTTTCCCATCTAACGCGCAACCATTCACCATACCACACCACCATCCACAGCTTCATTTCTCATTCTAGTCTGGAGTAAAAGCAGAGAAGAAGAACGTGAAAACGTCTGATGTTATTAGTTTTCCAACTCGGGGAGTTCCTGACATGAACCATACAAACTGCATTCCATTCCATCACAGGGATTGAAAAGAAAGCACCTGGCCTTGACTGTTTGCTTTGGATACAGCGGCAGGGCAGTAGTCCCCTGAAAATCATCAGTGGAATGAAAGCCGGGCTGAGTCCAAGTCATCCCCTCCATTCTCCATTCCTTTCACAGGTCAAGTAAAGAGAGGGGGGAAGAAGCACCCCCCCAACTCAGAACAATGAGTCACTGTTTATCCTCAATGGCACCTCGACATGTAGGATAATTCATTAGGATAATTGCAGTTAAATGCTCTGCTCTACACTTTCTTTTTCACAGAGTGTGTTGCTTTTTTCCCATAAAGAATCATCTTGGAATATTACAGAATGGGTATGAATGATCCACTGAAAGCAGTATTTCCCATTCCCCATCGGGCCGTAAGGCGTGCTATGACTGATTGCTATGACTGATTGCACATGGGAAAATATTGCATGTTAATTTCACATCCGACCCTGCTGTTTTCAGAGGAATGTGGAGAGTCAACCTCCCAATGGCAGTTATCACAGCAGTGCTTCTGACACGGAGGACGCTTCCTACGCACTTTATGCTCATACATGGACAAAGTGCACGGACAAAAAGTGTCAGTTACTAAAGGACTTGAGTCATGAACGTAAAACAGGCAAACTTGTCTGCTTTTAATTCAGACCCTTCCCTCTGCTGAGGATCTTTAGTGGAAGACTGCATGGGAAGATTAACTCACCAACCAACTGCTCTGCCTCTGCTCTGTGATTGTGGTTAGAAGAGCTAAATATATCGCTGATTGTGTTTTATTTATTCTTAGACCCGTAAACAGAGTGGTGTGCCCGTTCTCACACTGTTCATATACCCCGTACTTAAACTATACCCATCCATTTCCTTTCTTCCCTGTCCAGGAAGCTCTTCCATTAAAGGAGGACCTGTTTGACGATGCCACATGGGTATTTAGACACAGGAGAGAACAGATGGATAAATTTCAGAAGTGCTCTCTGGGTCTCCTGTGGGATGTTTCCATTTCTATGCAAGGGAGGAAATTCTCTACGCGGCCTCTGGGAATACTGCATCTTAGGTGCCTGTGCTGCTGCTATTTCCACTCGATTACCTTAGCTCAAACTGCTGCAGTTATTCCAACCCCCCCCCCCCCCTGTTTAAATATCTCCGTGAAGCAGAGTAAATGCATTAAGGGGATACATAATAAATGCATGTGTGTGCATGCTTAAAAACATACACGGGGGAGTTGCCTCACGCGACAAAAACAGCTGGAGATGATTATTTTCGTATCACGTTTTGGATATTGTAAAGTAGGGGGGGGGGCTTGGCCACAGTCCAAAAAAGAAGGGGAGGGGAAATGAGTGTTTGACTTGTTCTCCCTCTCCTCCATTTATTCCTGGAATGTAGAGATTTATTTCACAGTCCCTTGAACGTTTATAGGGACCCGTGGCTCTGAAAGGTTTCATCTGGTACATTTCCACTGCAGTATCTTTTCACAACACAATGGATATTTTTGTTTCAAATCAGTCCTTTTCTCATCTAATTCCCAACTGGCATTTCAACTACTGCATGGGTTGCCAGGAATATGTGTTGTAGTCCCAATTACAGTATATGGCAGCCAAACAAAATGCTAACTAGGCCCAATTGCCTCGCCAACCTAGGGGGACAGATTTGTCAGAATTTAATTTGTATGCTTGATCATCCACAAACTGACAGCCAAAGACACTATCAAAGTTCCTGAAATTAATACATTTGCAGCCCATGGACGTTTTAATAAGCGGATGTGCTGTGTAGTGCATTGCATTGCAGAATTCTGTAACGTAATGAATGTTAATTCGACTGCCTTGTTTAAGACGCTACACTACATTCTCTCCATGCAGCTCAATGTACGCACACACTGACATTTGCCTTTTTATCCCAGCTATTTTGTCTTACCACAACAACAAAAGCATCTGAATTAAAAAGTGGTTTGTTTTATTATGAAAAATCACAACCTTGACTCGCAAGGACAATGTAATATGCACAGTTCAATTCTGTTTTTATTTTATTAATATTTATTAGAAGGGCAAGTAGGAAAACCGAGGACTAAGCAAAAATATGTTTGCCACAGCCCAAGCTGCTTATCAGAGCAGTAATGTAACTCGTTCTTGGTTGAACAGTCTCTATTCCATCCCAATGGCTGTTACTCAATATAGAGCTGAAACAAAGTACATCATAAGTAGCCGCCCACTTCCACACCTCTTTTTTTTCTCCCCAATTTCGTGGTATCCAATTGGTAGTAGTTAAGTCTTGTCTCATCGCTGCAACTCCCGTATGGACTCGGGAGAGGCGAAGGTCGAGAGCCATGCGTCCTCCGAAACACAACCCAACCAAGCAGCACTGCTTCTTGACACAATGCACATCCAACCCGGAAGCCAGCCGCACCAATGTGTCAGAGGAACCACCTGGTCAGCGTGCACTGCGCACTGCCCGCCACAGGAGTCGCTAGTGCACAATGAGACAAGGATATCCCTACCGGCCAAACCCTCCCTAGCCCGGATGACGCTGGGCCAATTGTGCGCCGCCCCATGGGCCTCCCGGTCGTGGCCGGCTGCAACAGAGCCTGGACTCGAACCAAGAATCTCTGGTGGCACAGCTAGCGCTGAGATGCAGTGCCTTGGCCCACTGTGCCACCCGTGAGGCCCCACACCTCTTTTAATGATCAGAAGAGGACATGGGCTGATATGTGGAAACATGGGCTACAGGCTTAGGGAGCCCAGAGGTATACAGGATGGGTGCTCAGTGTTGTGTAGCGTGAATTGACTGCTGGATCTATGGTGTGGGCTGGAGACATGATTGGAGCCAATCAAGCCAATGTCTCCTTGCGTGAGAGGTGATTACAATAATTATTGTGTCACTCTGTTGAGGGGGCGTGTGCAACCTCAGTCTGGATCATTCAATTGGAGACACTATTGATTGTATTGACAGGGTTGTCAGTGGTGCTCATTTATAGTGGAAGGTCTCAACTTTTGTTGAGTGACATCTCACTTTGAAGGTGCTTTAGTCTTGTCGATTGTCTCACTGGCCTTTTTCCAGTCTGTGTTCCCATGACAAATTGAATGACCTAAAAGGTCATGAGGTTTATGAGCACCACTCGTTCCGGTGTCTCAACAAAATAAATAGTGGGGGTACACCGTACCGGTAAAATGTGAGTCTAGCACAATAATTAAAACAAAGATGTCAAGAAAACTATGGACAAGATTAAGATTACCGCATGTCAGCTGCATGAAAATGAGTGAATTGACTTGAAATCGGGTAGCCCAAGGCCGGCAGATGGCAATATTGAGTCGTTTTATCTTACCGCCCAAAGTGAATGTATGCACTCGCATCCCCCATGGACAGGTTCGTACGAAAAACATTCTCCATTCAGTTTGTAAAGCCGTAGATTTCCTCATTAATTCTATTTAATGGTGAAAAAAAGGGGAAAATATGCTTACATTCTCTATGGAACACCACATTCCACAACTAGAATAGCTAATGCTAGTCCCGGATAGTCTCCAAATGTATCACGGCTCAGGCTAAGACCCAGATGCAGACACAGGAGGTTGATAGTACGAGTCTCAGAGTTTATTATAGAACAAGAGGAAGGCAAAAGGTAAGTCAAGGCAGGCAAAGGGTCGTAATCCAAATCAGAGTCAAGCAGGTACAGGGTGGCAGACAGGATCAGGATCAGGACAGGCAGGAAGGTCAGAACTGGGGCGACTAGGAAAAAAACGAAATCTAGAGCACAGGAACCCGCTGGTAGGACTGGAAACAGACAAACAGAAAATGCAGGTATAAATACACAGGGGATAATGGGGGGGGGGGGGGGGGGGGGATCGGTGACACCTGGTGGGGGGTGGAGACAAGCACACAGACAGGTGAAACAGATCAGGGTGTGACAAAATTGCTTTGTGGTTAGAGGAGAATACAAAATGTTTGCCAAAGAGGAGACTGAGACGAGTTATTGGATTTCTTTACGAGGCCTACTGGTCCCATGGAGATCATAGTAAATTAATAGGGATTCCATATATAATTATTTGATTAGACCCATCATTTTTGTTGGTACATTCGCCAGTGCGCCCAGACAATAGTCCATACCGGTAGGAAATCTATTCTACTTTCACCCCCGCTCATAACAACTTTTATAACACGGTTATGAAGTACACTTGAGCGCCATCAGTAGCAAGCTTGTCATATTTGTCTCTCATTTTGAAGAGGCAGTAATTGTGGGGTTGATTACTTGTTTGTTGTGAGTGCTTGTTTGATATGAGATTAGCGTATTAATTGAAGCACATGTTCAGTGTCAGATTCCATTTTCTCCTCCTGTATACCTAATCAAACTGCATTAGGAAAGCATGTTTTAATCCCTGCCCTGTATAATCACGTTAATGCAGCTGCATGCAGTTGAGACACAGGTAAATGCCCAAATAATGGAAACACTTGAGTAAATGAGGGATATAAAGTATATTGAAAGCAGCTGTTTCCACACAGGTGTGTTTCCTGATTTAATTAAGTAATTAGCACCTGATCATGCTTAGGGTCATGTATAAAAATGCTGGGCAGGCCATTATTTTGGCTACCATGGCTATGCCCCCATAGGATGATAATGCTCCCATCCACAGGGCACGAGTGGTCACTGAATGGTTTGATGAGCATGAAAATGAAAATGATGTAAACCATATGCCATGGCCATCTCAGTCACCGGATCGCAAGCCAATTGAACAGTAGATTCTGGAGTGGCACGTGAGACAACGTTTTCCACCACCATGAACAAAACACCAAATGATGGAATTTCTCATAGAAGAATGGTACCTCAGCCTTGAAATCTATGCAAAGGTGCATTAAAGCTGTTCTGGCTTGTGGTGGCCCAACTCCATATTAAGACGCTTTATGTTGGCGTTTCCTTTATTTTGGCAGTTACCTGATCGTACCCTGCACAGAGCTGTGTTACAGCTTTGTAAGTGGATGCTAAAAATGGCCCTTTGTTATCAATATCATGCCAAGAAAGCTGGGAAACTTTTCAGAACTTGGAAAATAGCTTCTGGGTTTTCTGCCTGATTGCAAAACAGCATTGTTTCGAATTTATTATTTACGGACCTTTTGATTAATTTCAGAAAGGTTTTGTTCAGTTCTATGATGATTTTCTACGCTATTTTCTCTTTTCCTGTAGATTGTTGAGATGTGCAGGAGGATAAGAGATAGGTCTCCCCAATGCTAGCAGGTTAAGAAAGTGGTCACTTTAAGTGTGAGAAAATGCCTCTCACTTTTACTGAAACAGAATTAATCAGATTGGTGATAAATCTCTCAACTACATTTTACTCAATATAAATATATAAATCAGAACAACAGTTGAAGTCCGAAGATTACATACACTTAGGTTGGAGTCATTAAAACTCATTTTTCAACCACTCCACAGATTTCTTGCTAACAAACTATAGTTTTGGCAAGTCGGTTAGGTCATCTACTTTGTGCATGACACAAGTCCGTTTTTACAGACAGATTGTATCACAATTCCAGTGGGTCAGAATACACATACACAAGTTGACTGCCTTTAAACAGCTCGGAAAATACCAGAAAATTATGTCATGGCTTTAGAAGCTTCTGATAGGCTAAACTCAGTGCCTCTTTGCTTGACATCATGGGAAAATCAAAAGAAATCAGCCAAGACCTCAGAAAGAAATTGTAGACCTCCACAAGTCTGGTTCATCCTTGGGAGCAATTTCCAAATGCCTGAAGGTACCACGTTCATCTGTACAAACAATAGTACGCAAGTATAAACACCATGGGACCACGAAGCCGTCATACCTCTCAGGAAGAAGACGCGTTCTGTCTCCTAGAGATTAACATACTTTGGTGCGAACGTGCAAATCAATCCCAGAACAACAGCAAAGGACCTTGTGAAGATGTTGGAGGAAACTCGTACAAAAGTATCTATATCGATAGTAAAACGACTCCGATATCGACATAACCTGAAAGTCCGCTCAGCAAGGAAGAAGCCACTGCTCCAAAACCGCCATAAAAAAGCCAGACTACAGTTTGCAACTGCACATGGGGACAAAGATCGTACTTTTTGAAGAAACAAAAATAGAACTGTTTGGCCATTATGACCATCATTATGTTTGGAGGAAAAAGGGGTAGGCTTGCAAGCCATAAGACACCATCCCAACCGTGAAGCACGGGGGTGGCAGTATCATGTTGTGGGGGTACTTTGCTGCAGGAGGGACTGGTGCACTTCACAAAATAGATGGCATCATGAGGCAAGAAAATTAAGTGGATATATTGAAGTAACATCTTAAGACATCAGTCAGGAAGTTAAAGCTTGGTCGCAAATGGGTTTCAAATGGACAATGACCCCAAGCATACTTCCAAAGTTGTGGCAAAATGGCTTAAGGACAACGAAGTTAAGGTATTGGAATGGCCATCACAAAGCCTCAACCTCAACCTATAGAACATTTGTGGGCAGAACTGAAAAAGCGTGTGTGAGCAAGGAAGCCTACAGACCTGACCCAGTCACACCAGCTCTGTCAGGAGGAATGGGCCAAAGTTCACCCAACTTATTGTGGGAAGCTTGTGGAAGGCTACCCGAAACATTTGACCAAAGTTAAACAATTTAAAGGCAATGCTACCAAATACTGATTTAGTGTATGTAAATTTCTGACCCACTGGGAATGTGATGAAATAAATAAAAGCTGAAATAAATCATTCTCTCTAATATTATTCTGACATTTCACATTCTAAAAATAAAGTGGTGATCCTAACTGACCTAAAACAGGGAATTTTTACTAGGATTATATGTCAGGAATTGTGAAAAACTGAGTTTAAATGTATTTGGCTAAGGTGTATGTAAACTTCCGACTTCAACTGTATTCGGATAAGATCTAGCTACTGGTACTGTACTGCATGTTAGTTATTGGATGATTCATTACAGTATTATGTTTAAATATCAACCTGTCCTATCCTCTGTTAGGTGACATCAATCTCTACCCCTGTCATATGACCACCTCCAGCTAGATGTGGGCTTCACCAGCACTCTACTCTGCCATTGTCTGGTTTCACAATCTCAGCCTGGCTGGGAGCAAAGAAGTGTCAGCTGTCCTGTCCTCGGGTGATTACCTCTACACGCTGACCACTAGCAGTCTTTACAGTGACAGACAGTCAGGGCCTAACGCTCAGGTGGAGAGGGAAAGGGATCAGGCCTTGGAGGGAGGCTGAGATGCCCACAGCACACAGTAATCCTGGATCACAGAGCTAGCTCGGTTAGCGTCTCCTGTTCACAGTGGGGATTAGATACACTGAGCCCACCACTGTGCTCAAACACTCACGTCTACTACTATAGGGGCCTTTTTATGTCCACCGAGGCCACCAGTCAGAAAAACGCCAAAGAAGATAATTAAAAACCTGGTTACTACCACTTCCACATACAGTCAGTTCCAAAATTATTGCCACCCTCAATAAAGATGAGAAAAAAAGACTGTATAAAATAATAATACAAATCCTGAGCTATATTGTAAGCAAGACATTTTTATTTTATTTTATTACAATGTAAAATGTATTTTCTCAAAAAATGATAGGCGTTTCACAATTATTGGCACCACTGTTTTCAATACCTTTAAAAGTAGTATTAGTATAATATAATATATACAGTACCAGTCAAAAGTTTTGAATTGTTTTATTTATTTTTAATATATTCTACATTGTAGAATAATAGTGAAGACATAAAAAGTATGGAATCATGTAGTAACCAAAAGAGTGCTTAACAAATGAAAATATATTTTATATTTGAGATTCTTCAAAGTAGCCACCCTTTGCTTGGATGACAGCTTTGCACACTCTTGACATTCTCTCAACCAGCTTCATGAGGCAGTCACCTGGAATGCATTTCAATTAACAGGTGTTATTTGTTTGTTAAAAGTTAATTTATAGAATTTCTTTCCTTCTTAATGTGTTTGAGCCATCAGTTGTGTTGTGACAATGTAGGGTTGGTATACAGAAGACAGCCCTATTTAGTAAAAGACCAAGACCATATTATGGCAAGAACAGAGAAACAACAGTCCAACATTACTTTAAGACATGAAGCTCAGTCAATCCAAAAATGTCAAGAACTTAGTACATTTCTTCAAGTGCAGTCTCAAAAACCATCAAGCGCTATGATGAAACTGGCTCTCCAGAGGACTGACACAGGAAAGGAAGACCCAAAGTTACCTCTGCTGCAGAGGATAAGTTCATTAGAGTTACCAGCCTCAAAAATTGCAGCCCAAATAAATGCTTCACAGAGTTCAAGTAACAGACACAGCTCAACATCAGCTGTTCAGAGGAGACTGTGTGAATCAGGGCCTTCATGGTCAAATTGCTGCAAAGAAACCATTACCAAAGGACACCAATAAGACGAAGAGACTTAAATGGGCCAAGAAACACAAGCAATGGACATTAGACCAGCGGAAATCTGTCCTTTGTTCTGATGAGTCCAAATTTGAGATTTTTGGTTCCAACCGCCGTGTCTTTGTGAGACGCAGAGTAGCTGAATGGATGATCTCCACATGTGTGCTTCCCACCGTGAAGAATGGAGGAGGAGGTGTGTTGGTGCTTTGCTGGTGACACTGTCAGTGATTTATTTAGAATTCAAGGCACACTTAACCAGCATGGCTACGCCATCTCATCTGGTTTGCAGTTAGTGGGACAGTCACTTTTTTTTCAACAGGACAATGACCCAAAACAAACCTCCAGGCTGTGTAAAGACTATTTGAACAAGAAGGAGATAGATGGAGTGCTGCATCAGAAGACCTGGCCTCCACAATCACCTGACCTCAACCCAATTGAAATGGTTTTGTATGAGTTGGAAAAGCATTCCAGGTGAAGCTGGTTGAGAGAATTCCAAGAGTGTGCAAAGATTTCGTCAAGGCAAAGGGTGGCTACTTTGAAGAATATGAAATGTATTCTGATTTGTTTAACGCATGTTGGTTACTATATGATTCCATATGTGTTATTTCATAGTGTTGATGTCTTCACTATTATTCTTGTAGAAAAGTAGAAAATAGTTTTAAAAAAGAAAGAAAAACCCTTGAATGAGTAGGTGTTTCCAAACTTTTGACTGGTACTGTATATTTTCTTAAATAGCATACAAGCTATTTAAAAATAGAGAATACAAATACTGAGCTATGCTATTTATTTATGTATTTAATACAGTATTTTTTCACATCTTTATAAAGGGTGTCAATCATTTTGAACCTGACTCTATATCATAATGTTTACTGTGTAACATTGTTGTCTGATTAAATATATGAGGTTTCTGTAAACTGCAGCATGGGCAAAATTAATATGTCAACATTCAAGTTTCAAGAAGAACACCCATTTTAGAACTTGATTGTGTTTACTTGGAAGATGTCTTGAAAGTATTTTCAGAGATGTGGATATGGATTAAAACATGAACACGACTAAAATGTAGACATCAATTTGTTTCTATCAATTCTAAAGTGCCACTCAATGCACTTCTCTATACATTACCTCACTCAACATGGCCAGCTGCTTCTAATTATGTGGCAAAGGCCTGTCACATCTTGTCTTGTTCTTTTCTTTGGCAGTCGAAAAGTTTTGGAAAGGAAGCCGAAAGCTCCAAATGTGAGGTAATGTGAAACAAGAAGATTTCTTCTAAACTAAAATTTGGGGGAAATTATATGATATGGGGAAATTTAGAGCATTTTCATAATGTTCCAAACATTTCCTGAATGTTTTACATAAAAAATAATTATCCTTCCAAAACAGAAAACCCCTGGCCCATGTTCAGCGATGACGTTTTAAACATCCATAAGTACAATATATCCATCTAAATCTAACATTGCCCCGTGGGGATGAGTGGGCCTACTTGAAAAAATATACTCAAAGAGAGAGTAACATTGGAGGGCCACCCTGGCCATGTCATTTGATATACTCATTCCACTTCATAGATAGTAGTCCACTAAAGCACAGGCAATGCCCTTAGGCATTGATTTCCTACTGAGAGTTTACCCTGAGTGCCACCCATGCAGCGATAAGCAGTCGCTCACAGCCATTATGTACTATTCATCAGGGAGCCCTGTTGGTGCCAAGGCTTCCTTGCCCTTGTTAAAATCGCCGCCTCCCAGACCAGCGTACTCCGTCACGCCATTGAGCCGGGCGACGGGGAATGCCAATGAGTTCTGAATGAGTTCCGCCGGTACCCTCCTCTCACCCCGCATGTCACTCTTGATAGGCCTCAGTCGCCAGCTTGCCCAGCCGCCTGATGCAAATAGCTGTCAGACTGCTCACAAACATGCAGAACTGCAGCAAGTGTCGGGGAACAAATTCAATTTATGCATTTAGAGTTATCATTATGCATAGGGAATTGCCGCCTTGGCTCTCTGAAAGCTTATGCAGCATTGAAACCAATTCAAGCACGAAAAAGAGCAGTAAAGTTCTCCTACAGCCACTGAATGACAACTATATCACTTTTCGCATTATTCAAATACATTAATGTGTGTGAACACGGCTGCAGGGAAACAGTAGGGAAGGTAAACATATTTGATGCTTGGCATGTTGGATTTGATGGTCATAATGGACGCTCAAAGCAAACAGATGAGTTCGATTAAATCCATTAGGGAAAATTAGGAAAATATTAGAGACCTAATTAGCTCTATAATCCATTTTAATCTCACTCTACATGCACGCTATTTACTATGATTACCCCTCTTACCTTCCTCTAGTTGTTCCTCTTCCTCTTGTTACTCTACCTCTTCTTCTACTACCTCTTCTACCTCTACTTACTCTTCTACCTCTACTTGCTCTTCTACCTCTACTTCTACCTCCTTTGTCTACCTCTTCTTCAGCCATGTGTGAAATAGAACAGACAGTAACGGGTTAATGGAAACACATCCTCATTTGTTGTTTATATTTGACAGTGCCGTTTTCTGAGCCGAGGGGCCATCATGGTGTTATGACTGTTGCAAATACATTTGACATTTCCGCCGGTGCAATAACAGTATGTGGAAGATGAAGAGGACCACTGACATTTATGGTAATAAAAAGAGTGGTGGCTATGCTGTATGTGTTTGACCTCATCTCAGGGAGTGTCTTGACTATGCATTGCTTTTTGATGTGGTCAGGTAAATGAAAGGCGGCTGGTAAAATAATAAGGTAGGGAGAGGTGCTGTCAGACGTGGCAGTCTCCGTTTGAGGTGAGAGGGAAAACAGAATGACATTCTCCTCACAGGGAGAAAAAAAAGATTTGGTAATCCCCACTATCACAGACCGAATGAAAAACTATATCAGGGGACACGCATGACCTGCTTCATGAGGCACAGGGCTCATATGTCCTTCAAGACTTCAAGGAGCAAAAAGCTACGCAGCTCATCTCAATTCCTCAGCGTAGGCATGGCTGCAGTCTTACGTATACACACATTGTTGAACGGATCAATGGCATGTATAGTACACATTCCTCTAAAGCACAGCAATCTCATTGCCTCGCTTCACTGAGCTTGTGAAGTAGGCTACATGGTAATTCTCACTTGATCTTAAAAGTGTTGTCTGCTGGTTAGAGATTTGTCCTTGTGTTCCTATAAAGACGTGGATTCAAATCATTCTGAAGTAATCACCTGCGGTCATGTCTTTAAAGGACAAGAATAATTTAGGCTGCTTGCATTTGGACATCTATGGCAAAATAAAAGTGTGAGGTGATTTCTAAGCGTAAGATCAATTTTCCAACATGAACCTTGTAGAAAATGAAATGGATAGCCCTGAGCTAAATGTTTCCCAGTGCACGGCTGCCCCGACATCATATAAAACTGATGGATTCAATATAATTCCATTTATACCATCGGAAACGCCACTAAATGGGAAAGTAGCTAAAAGCTCCAGTCGCTCACAACAAAATGGGGTCTCTCAAGAAAACAACAGGCAATTTAGCCGATGGGGAAACATTTTTGCTGTGAAATAATCAGCAAGAATGTACATTAATCACACTGCACTGCATCGCATCAATTGATTGATTTATTTATCTTTGGAGCATTACAGGAAAAATGATGTTTTATGTAGATGCACTAGTAATACCGGCATCAAACATGGACAAATATCCTGTAAATAGCACCATGGTGGTCGTCAAACAGTTTGTCTGTTTCATGGCAACAAGCATTTCTAAAAGAAGGAAAATACTGCCACGAAGTGAGCTACCCTAGATCCGCCGCTTGCAAGTAGCCACCACACGGGGGGAACCTGTTTGTTCTTCTGAAGGTAGACCTTTTTGATGACAAGCTTCAAACTGATGTAAATATTACCTCCATGGGCTTTTGTGTTTGCTTTCTTAAACATGCAGCAGCTCTTTGGTCTCACTCAGTTGATCTAATTCAAAAGCCTGCTCCGGAAAGAAACAACATCCATTTAAAGGGTAACTGTCGGGTGGCATTGTACTTCCCATTACAAAGACACATTGCAGGCCCCAGAAGTTGTCTTGCGGTTCCAGACATCGAGCATGCGAGAAGCAGACCCAACATCTTCAAAGAGAAATTGTCATTGCAATATGCACCATGAAAACCTTCTGAGTGACTGGATAGAAAGAGATTCATCTCTCAAGCCCTTCATTTGTCTCTGACTCCGCCCAGAACAATAAAAGTCATTCTCCTGGGTGTTCGGATGTCACTTCCTTAATCAGGGCCTGCCACGCTATACACTGAGAGGCCCACTCCTCCAGAACATTCCACGTTCAAGGTCCGTTTGCTCAAGCCGGTGCAGTGCTTCACTCTAAAAAGCATGTCCTTCAAACAAATGCGTGTAGAAAAAGGGCAAGGGAGGGTCAGAGATGGGCAAATCCGGACTAGGCCTTCTACAACAAGACAGCGGTAGTTATCACTGCATTATGACTGATGCCATCCATCTCATGGTGAAACCCTGCTAATGTGTGTGTGGCCGTCATGTACGGTGAAGTGTAACATTCATTTGCTGTGTGAGTGGTAACTGGGTTAAATGCGCCTGCTAGCATTAATGGAGGCATCACGACTGCAGCAGTCAGGCAGAACAGAGGGCTCTCACTGCAATTATCTCCAAACCCTCAGAAAAATAGATTTCCATGTAATGTGAACTATCTATTCTCACCTAGACATGTTTTAAAGTCTAGGTTACTGTTACTGAACAGTGAACAGTGAAATCTGAATGTAACAGATCTAATTGGACTACCACATGCACCTTTCGGTTTGTGAGTTTAATTTTAGCCAGTGTTCCGTTTGAATAGGGCGGAAACCATAATGAATGTAGGGGTAGTTTGAATATTGCCCATTCTTCATCCTCATCTATACTACCATAGTTCATAAACTGCTACATTTCCTTTAGTCGCTGTTGAACATAGCTCGACTCCAAAGAGATACAGTATCTCTGAGTCTGGCCCTATTAGGGGAGCAAGTGTACTTGACAGGACACGTTCTATGGCTACTGGCCAAGGTGGAGAGGCCAGGAGGGGATAAGAGGATGTCAAAGCCCCAGGGCAGGTGGGACTAAGGCCCTGTGGCTGACAAGATTGCTAGACTGACCATGAAAACAAGTGTCCCAAGACTCCATTCCACAAAATAGTTTTTACAGTGCAAGCTTGCCACCTGCAAAGAAAATAACAAACCCGTCTCACTGTCAATGGAACTTCAGTCGGACAAGGAGATGTGAGATTTGGCGTGCATTTAAAGGGCATTTGTGTTTCAACAATGCCACCAACGAATTGAGAGTGGATGCCTGTTTGTGTAACTGTTGTTTTTCAGGTTAGTTACATGCAGTTTGTACTGTAAAACTTACCTGATGAGATAAGTTGCTGGTGTGCTAATGACCCCCTTATCAACAGAGCATCCTCTGAATGGTGATTAAAGCTCTGAGACCCCATGTATTCTGCCCTCAAGGGCATAGAAGCCATAGATCTCTGCTTCACATAACCAAACTCCACTAAGGTTTCCCCTCTTTTAACGACACAAAGGAAAGAAATATGGAACAATCCAACAGAAAAGGGTGGTATATAAATGATCTGGTCTTGTCCCTGCGAGACTGCATCATTTCTGGAATAATGGATCACCTGTACATATTCTACCATTCACCATCCCCTCTCCCACGCTTAAAAGCAGTGAAGGTAATCCAATCCAAATGTGTCATGATCATGACTCAGAACCACAAGTTTTGCAGGTCAGAGGAAATCTTGTTCTTCTCACCTGATTCACTTGACTTCTGCTTATTGCATTTATTTGAGCATAGTCAAATACCCCCTCTGCCAGGCATATTCTATCCTTTATCTCATTGTCGGGAGTTTAGTTTAATATATTCCTTCTCATGCTAAACTCGCCCTTTGTGAGACTGTTGAAGAACGCTGGAATGCAATCAAATGTAATGTTGATCAAATGTGCACAACAGACTTCCTGGCTGTCTTGTGACTGGTCTACTGGCTTGCTGCAGGAATGCACAGGACGGCTACGGCTGTGAGTTTGTTTCGCATGCAGCCCCAGCTCCATGAAATGAGATACCTCTCCCGTGGCACCATGTGGCCAGACAGACAGAACACACTCGTCCTGACTGCCATTCTTTGCCCGGGGAAGTGTTTTTCATGCTCTACTGTTTCCACAGAAGACAGATCCACTGCCACTACCGAACCAAGGGGCTTTTCTCCGTCGCAGGAAACCGACTAGCCTCCATGAATTATAGTATAAAGAAAGAGAGATATAAGGCATGTTATTGTATATAGACATGTAGACGGTTTATTTATGCAATTCTGTATATTGGTTTCAGTCTGTTATGGGTCGAATTGTAGAATGATAGAAACATAACTAAGAGCTTTATCCCCAGAACCAAAGAGGACCGTTTTCGATCTCATCCATCAGTCTAAATGTAATGACCTCATAAAACTAATGAAAGCAGGGTAATTGTAGCACCACATTCTTCTCCAATGTAAGTCTTGGATACAACTTACTACTTTGTGGCTCCGCATAACAAATGGATGAGACTAGCAGAGGCCTAAGACAACTTCCTGTGTCCTGATCAGAGCTCAGAGCTATGGGCCACCAGGGAGCACGATGGCTCCAGGAACCCATTCCTCGTGCTTAAAATGTGGTCTTAAAATCTCCGAAAACAGGTCCAAGCAGGCTAGGATGTGAACGGACAAAACTTGGAATTAAGGTTAAGAAATACTTTTTGACCACAACGGGAACTTGGCATCTCGAGTTAACACACTTTAAAGCCTCATCATTACAATAAAACAAAGAAACCAGTGAGAGTTGTAAATACTGAAAAAAAAGACATTGGTATTTCTGTGCAAGAGCTAATATAGTGACTAGCACTTTGAAGTCAACTGCACATCACTGGGTTGGTTAGTGAGACAAATAGCAATGGAACTACCATTGGTATTTGTTTCAACCTCTTTGTTGATTCTCCTCACATTCTCATCAAACGATAAGGTCTATTTCTTATGTTGCATTAACATCACAGAGCACAGGTGTCAAATTCATTCCACAGAGGGCCGAGTGGCTGAGGGTTCTCGCTCTTCCCTTGCACTTGATTGAGGAATTAAGGTCACTAATTAGTAAGGAACTCCCCTCACCTGCTTGTCTAGGGCTTAATTGAAAGGGGGAAAAAAACGAAAAACCTGCAGACACGAGGTCCTTCATGGAATGAGTTTGACACCCCTGTCATGGAGTAAACGTGATCTATTCCATCACAAAAATGTAAAGTAAACATAGAAATAGCAGACAAACACTCTCAAGAGAATTGTATTTTCATTTCAATTCCAACGTAGGTATTTTCCTGGCATATCAAAAGCCTAATGTGTAATATTGTTTTACATCATATTCATATCAGTAAGTATAATAATGTGCTTGTAAAAGTTGGTTGATTTGTTATTCACGAAAGATCTCAACAAGAACAAGAATGAAGACTTGTCTGACAGTAAACCATCATTGCTATTTGATGTAGTGATAAATCAGAACCCATTTTAGTTGGACAAAAATGTTTCTGTGATTGTGCAAATGGAAGGAATAAGCTTCCTGTCTCAAATGCCACTTGTCAAATGGATTTGAGTGGCAGAGATTGTAGAGGATAAGTTTTCAGACCACAAATTTCCGGACTGAAGCACTCTGCAAATCTGGCTTACCAGCGAGGCATAAAGAACTGTCGTGTTGCATTAGAGAGGTTTACTTTTCAGGAAAACTTTGTCTTTACAGACCTTTGAAAGGATTTCAGACTCAACTGAAAGTTGAGTTGTATCCCTGAATGGAGATCATTTTCACTTTTTCACATCCATTCAAAATGTGTTTGAAACCTTTACTTGTGGGAGGCCAGTCATTCATTCCTAAATTCAACAAATGCATCCTAATACGGTTGTTTAAAACAAGATTGTACAAGACAGGTACTGTGTGACATGATATTAGCCCAATCTAACTGTACTTTAGACTGTCTCCAGGTTTAAACTGTTGAACCTACTCATATATATATATATACATATATATATACACAGTTGAAGTCAGAAGTTGACATACACCTTAACTGAGTTTAAATGTATTTGGCTTTCATAATTCCTGACATTTAATCCAGTTAAAAATTCCCTGTCTTAGGTCAGTTAGGATCACCACTTTATTTTTAAGAACGTGAAATGTAAGAATTAGAGAATTATTTATTTCAGCTTTTATTTATTTCATCATATTCCCAGTGGGTCAGAAGTTTACATACACTCAATTAGCATTTGTTAGCATTGCCTTTAAATTGTTTAACTTGGGTCAAACGTTTCGGGTAGCCTTCCACAGGCTTCACACAATAAGTTGGGTGAATTTTGGCCCATTCCCCCTGACAGAGCTGGTGTAACTGAGTCAGGTATGTAGGCCTCCTTGCTTGCACACGCTTTTCCAGTTCTGACCACAATTTTTCTGTAGGATTGAGGTCAGGACTTTGTGATGGCCACTCCAATACCTTGACTTTGTTGTCCACAATTTTGGAAGTATGCTTGGGGTCATTGTCCATTTGGAAGCCACATTAGCGACCAAGCTTTAACTTCCTGCCTGATGTCTTGACATGTTGCTTCAATATATCCACATACTTTTCCTGCCTCATGATCTCATCTATTTTGTGCATCAATCCCTCCTGCAGCAAAGCACCCCCACAACATGATCCTGCCACCCCCGTGCTTCACAGTTGGGATAGTGTTCTTAGGCTTGCAAGCCTACCCCTTTTTCCTCCAAACATAACGATGGTCATTATGGCCAAACAGTTCTATTTTGTTTCATCAGACCAGAGGAGCTATCTCCAAAAATAATGATCTTTGTCCCCATGTGCAGTTGCAAACCGTAGTTTGTATTTTTGATGGCGGTTTTGGAGCAGTGGCTTCTTCCTTGCTGAGCGGCCTTTCAGGATATGTTGATATAGGACTCGTTCTACTGTGGATAAAGATACTTTTGTACCCGTTTCCTCCAGCATCTTCACAAGGTCCTTTGCTGTTGTTTTGGGATTGATTTGCACTTTTCGCACCAAAGTACATTAATCTCTAAGAGACAGACCGCCTCTACTTCCTGAGCGGTATGACGGCTTCATGGTCCCATGGTGTTTATACTTGCTTACTGTTGTTTGTACAGATGAACGTGGTACCTTCAGGCATTTGGAAATTCCTCCCAGGGATGAACCAGACTTGTGGAGGTCTACAATTTCTTTTTTTGAGTACTTGGCTGATTTCTTTTGATTTTCCCATGATGTCAAGCAAAGAGGCACTGAGTTTGAAGGTAGGCCTTGAAATAAATCCACAGGTACACCTCCAGTTCACTCAAATTATGTCAGTTGGCCTATCAGAAGCTTCTAAAGCCATTACATCATTTTCAGGAATTTTCCAAGCTCTTTAAAGGCACAGACAACTTAGTGTATGTAAACTTCTGACCCACTGTTATTGTTATACAGTGAATTATAAGTGAAATAATCTGTCTGTAAACAATTGTTGGAAAAAAAACGTGTCATGCACAAAGTAGATGTCCTAACTGACTTGCCAAAACTATAGTTTGTTAACAAGAAATGTGTGGAGTTTGATATATATATATATATATATATATATATATATATATATATATATCCATCCATCTGAAGACCTTTATGTTGCAGACATCCAGTGCAGAGCCACAGGTAATTGTGCAATAGATCGCTGCCAGATGGTAAACTTCCACAAGTGATGCAGTAATTGGAACTCTGCTTGTGCAGGCTAATTTTCTCTGGCTCGCAAGAGCTCTTCCAGAAGTCTCCTGTTCTTCGATGCGGTTTAAAGTCCCTGTCTCCGCCATCGGGTCCGAACTACTGTTTTTTCTGCTGCTCAGTAGGCAGTCTGACCATTTTGAAGGGACAAAGGATCACAGAAGTGCTGATAACAAGACAACAATTGAGGTATCACTTCAGCTGCAGTCATTAAAATCATTTCGAAGGGAATACTGTCTAGCAGTGCCATCCACCACCAAAACACTTCATCTACACAGTTCTGCAATATCCTGTATTGAAGGCCTATATTTCCCCGCTCTCCCCTGCTCCCACCACCTTCCTTGAAAATAACACCAATTCCAACCTCTATTGAAAAGAGGAAAAAAATGCACCTCTCCTCTCGTTCTTAGGCGCTGCAATTTTGCCAGGGAAATATTTATCTTGGGTGATCCGCTCCACATCACAGGAGTCGAAACACGACATCCCCTCCAGAAAGAGTTAATAACATCAGTGTACTCTTCCGGTCAAGGCGAAGGTCACAGCTGACATAAATTCACTGCTGTTCTATTTCAGTTGATCTCTAATAAAGGGCAACAGCCTTGCCCCTTCACACTCTACTGTCAGGGTGGCAGACCATGGTCAGTCCCGAGTTCCTCTGAACAGGAAATCTGTTAAGGTGTTCTGTCTGCCATGTTGTAACAAGTACGTCGGTTGGTGATGACTCAGGCGGCGGTGCCACATACAAATGTAGCTCTGAGCTAAGTATACAAACCAAAAATGTGTCCCGATAGACTCAGAGACTGTAAAGGTTTTAACATGAGTTTTACACACTGAAATAGCCTGGATGTGCGGAAAAACGTACACTTAAGAGTAAAATGGATGACACTTGTCAATGGCCTATACGCCATACAAGACATAATATGGCACATGCCATTGTTTTTATTGCAAATATATGGCAACATTCAATACGATAATAAACAACCCTGAATGAATGGCTTTGAGTTTGTCTCTTGGAGAATGCGGGCAGTCGATTTTGAAGGATCAGGACTGTGGCTGGGTATGCTAACTAGAGTCATTTGAGGTTTATGATGCAGAGGAAGGTTGTTCCCCCTTTAAGATGCCAATAGGCCTCCCACTACATTACATTCACAACAGTTGAAAAGACTGTTTGGTACACTTCAATGTCAACAAGTTTCCAGAGATGTGTATAAAGATTGCTTGAGAGTATTTTCCCACATACCGTAATGCAACCATTCTCGAAGCAGTTCTCCCAGAGAGGAAGGGACACAAATTGACAGAGACATGGAGGTGTAAGTATATCCATAGCCCACAACAATAACATACACACCACACAAACACTAACTTGCTCTTAGCCAGATTTCAATCTCTTCCGTCTTAAAAGCCAGTCCCGAAATACGTCCCAGAAAACAGAATGCCTGGCAATTTGCCTGACAATTTACAAAATATAAAAGGTGGCAATTTGTCTGCTTTATTTTTGAAAACAGCCACCACAATGTACACACACCTTTAAAGTTTCTGTACTGCGGCAGCCGCCTCTGTGCCGAGGTTCCTTGACAAGGTAATCAGCAGCTGGCTCGGCTTCAAATAAGCCTGGGCCTGAGCTGTATTAATACAGCAGTAGACATGTTCAAGGTTATTACTTCTGATACAGACGGCTCGCTACTTTCTCAAGTGACTGCCAGAGTTGGAAAGTAGGTATATATAGAGCCCTCAAACTCAACTCTGTACCTCGAAGCCAGTTCCACTGCGCTTTTTTTTTTTCTCTGTCAATGTTGCTCTCTAATCAGGGACTGATTTAGACCTGGGACACCTGGTGGGTGCAATTAATTATCAGGTAGAACAGAAAACCAGCAGGTTCCATACCTCTGAGGGTAAGAGTTGAATACCCCTGGTATAGAGTAGGGTACTGGTGAAAGAGAAAAGTGAAATTCCCTTATTATACTCTCTCCTCACCTCTTCAGTAATCGAACAAAGTTCATATCATGAAACTCTGGACAATGGAATTGAATCTGTTCTCTACGAAATTAAATGAAGTCTCTTAGAATCTATATTGTTGGAGATTAAGGTTCTATTTGACAGATTTTGTGGTGTCAAAGGGCACCAGGAAAATGTATTTTTGTTCGATGTCAATAGCTATACCATGTTACTTGATGGTTTTAGCTCTACAGCGCTACAATACTTGGGTTATGAAAACTTTGATATTTTATCATGTGAATGGCTTCAGTTTGTGGACAGCAGTGCTAAACAGTATAACATACCCAAGTGATCTGTTCTTTGAATATCGCTTCAAGCTAAAATTACTAAAAATCAAACCCATAAATGAATTACCTTAATAATCTTCAATAGGCGCAACCACCAAGGGGCCAGGCAGTCTAACCTCACTTACACTGCCATTCCTGGCTAGAGGGCATAATTGACCTGCTTGGCTTCTGAAGGCATGAGACACACCCAAATTAATGGTTGGTTAATTGTGTCTACATTCAACAGTTCCAGTCTAGCACTGTAGCCCCTGGCTCAGTATTCTATTTTAAAAGGGTTGTCTTTCAGAAATGAGAAAAATCAACAGTATATTTAATATATATCAACGGTATATATGATATTTTCTGATTAGCCTTTTCTTAGGCCTTTAGATATTCCTTTTGGACTTTATGTTGCTCCCGGAAATCCCTTAGCTGTTGAATACCATCAGCACACTCTTTCCAACTGTCCCCCCACGAAGGGGAGAGAATCAATACATGTAATGTATCCAATCAATTACCAGAATGTTTTCTTTCACCTTAAGTGACTCCTAACATTTAGCCACTCAGTGGCATGGAGGCTGGAGAGTATATGGTGCTTGTTGAGAGGTTTGAAAAACCAAACTGTGAAATGTTTATCAGTATTCCCACCTCTCTTCTGTTTAAGACTTAGGTTTCAATGAAAGCACTCGGAGAATCACACAAAATCCCCAAGGCCCAAGATGGGTTACCATTAAATTAGCTTCAGGGCCATTATCAATGTTTCCATGTCTCCAATCCATTTAAAGCAATGCCCCTGTAATATGAGAATGCATAAATGTGCATCGTAACCACAGACTGTAAGCAGCCTGCTCTCTCTCCTCTGATGCCCAGCAGGATAGGCCTTTAGAGACATTACCTCTCCTCCATAAACAATGCAGCCCCTTTGGCCCTGCGTGGAAAATAATGAAGACTCAATGTCCACACAGCCATGGACCAGCTGCTTCCAGTCTCCTCCTCTAACCGGGCCATTCCGGGGTGGTGTGCATTCCGGCCATCGGAGGAACAGCCAGCGAGAAGGCAATATGAATCACTCCTATCCAGAGGGAACACATAAAGGTGAGAATGGGGATGTTTTCATTGTCAAGGGGCTATTTACGGTGATGGCGTCCGGGATGCTTATCACAGGGGTTGTTGTTGTTTCTGGCTCTCTCCAATGAAAGACACCTGATAGATGGCTCCACTTATTGTGATTAATTGTCTGACTGAGGGGTTTTATGAAGCTTCACCGTGTCAGATGACAAGGCAGTAAACCGAAGGTCATGCTGATATGTGGTGGAGCAACATGTATATGAAGTAAAACTCTACACCTCACTGGGCTCTGTTTACTGGCCAAATAGCGCTGACCTCAGGGGTCAATGGACTCCAGAGGCTTGTTCTAGGGGCCTTAGGGTGAAGTAGTGACCATGATGTGGCATGAAGTTGAGCTCATCTCTCATTCACTCACTGATTCTTATTTTTTTTTAAATAGAGTCGATTGATGCCCACTTGCGTCACACGGTGATTTTGAATATTGAATAACTCAACATGTGTTTATGCGAGAGATTACCATTTGTTGTAGTGGCTGCAGCTCAGTTCAGTCTTTCCACCGATTTAAAGTTTTCTCCTATACCATAACATGTGGCTTGTGAAAGCGGCCTTTTTCTACACATGAGAGGAGCCGAATGAGAAAATTGTGAAGAAATCGTCTGTAAAACCCGAACTGTGTAAGTTACAAACTAATATGTCACCAGTATCGAAAGTGAAGACTCTCACAAATACAACAGTGTTGGTTGTTTGGCTCTATGACATCCACAAGCTTTATGGCACGGACATCCTCATTTTGCAGAGGTCTTCTCACAAAACCGACTGTTGGAGCTACAGTCCTAACTAATATGTCACCAATATCGTTCTGCTCTAGGATGCACACAAACTTCAGAAGAGTACCGGGCTGTAAAAATGGCAAAAAGTGCACAGGGGGTAAAAAAAATCCTAAAATAACATGACCAAAAATAACATGACCAAAAACTATTTTCTCTCAGATATAGGACAGACACTTCAAAACCTTGTTCCTTATGATACATGTTTTTGACGGTCTCTTTTGCCATCTACTAATGTTTTATTATATGCTTTTCTACGGGCTACAGCAGTAAAGGCTAAATTCAATTTTTCATCAAATATTTAGTATCTTTTTTTATACCAACAGGGGTCCTAAAATTCCAAATCAAATGGCTAAATGATACATTTTATGACCATCTTAAAACAATTCCACATGTTAGCTTAGTAGATATTGCCATCTAAGGGCTTAGACCTACAGGGTTAAAAATCAGCCATATAATGTGCCTTGAGAAAGTATTCACATCCCTTGACTTTTTCCACATTTTGTTGAATTTAAAATTGATTAAATTAAGATGTTTTGTCACTGGCCTACACACAATACCCCATAATGTCAAAGTATAATTATGTATATACATATTTTTTTTACAAATTCATTGAAGCTGAAATGTCTTGAGTCAAATAAGTATTCAACCCATTTATTATGGCAAGCCTAAATAGGTTCAGAAGTAAACATTTCCTTATCAAGTCACATAATGAGTTGCATGGACTCACTCTGTGTGCAGTAATAGTGTTTAAAAGTATTTATTAATGACTACCTCATCTCTGTACCCCACACATATACTTATCTGTAAGGTCCCTCAGTCAAGCAATGAATTTCAAACAGAGATTCAACCACAAAGACCAGGGAGTTTTTCCAATGCTTCACAAAGAATGCCACCTATTGGTAGATGGGTAAAAATACAAAAAGCAGACATTGACAATCCCTTTGAGCATTATGAAGTTATTAATGACACTTTGGATGGTGTATCAATACACCCCATCCCTGCAAACATACAGGAGTCCATCCTAACTCAGGGATTTCACCATGAGGCCAATGGTGACTTTAAAGCAGTTACAAAGTTTAATGACTGTGATAGGAGAAAACTGAGGATGAATCAAAAACATTGTAGTTACTCCACAATACTAACCTGATTGATAGAGTGAAAAGAAGGAAGCCTGTACAGAATAAAACATATTTTAAAAACTGCATCCTGTTTCCAACAAGGAACTACTTCAAAACAAATGTGGCAAAGTAATTTACTTTTTGTCCTGAACACAAAAGTGTTATTTTGGGGACAAATCCAAAACAACACATTACTGAGTACCACTCTCCATATTGTCAAGCAAAGTGGTAGCTGCATCATGTTATGTGTTTGCCTGTAATTGTTAAGGACCGGGAGTTTTTCAGGATAAAATAGAATTTTATAAAGGATTTTTTCAGGATAAAACTGAATTTTGCTAAGCAGAGGGCAAAATCCTAGAAGAAAACCTGCTTCAGCCTGCTTTCCACCAGGCACTGGGAGATGAATTTACCTTTCAGCAGGACAATAACCTAAAAAAACAGGCCAAATCTACACTGGAGTTGTTTACCTAGAAAACAGTGAATGTTCCTGAGTGGCTGAGTTACAAGTTTGACTTAAATCTACTTAAAAATCTATGGCAAGACCTGAAAATGGTAGTCTAGCAGTGATCAACAACCAATTTGACAAAGCCTGGATTTTGAATATATTGTTTTTAAGAGAAAATGTTGCACAACCCACGTTTGGAAGCTCTTAGAGACTTACTCAGAAAGACTCACAGCTGCAATGGCTGCCAAAGGTGCTTCTACAATGTATTGAGTCAGGGGTGTGAATACCTATGTAAATTAGATATTTCTGTACATCATTTTTAATAAATTGGCAAAAAAAAATCTAAAAACATGTTTTCACTTGGTCATTATGGGGTATTGTGGGTAGATGGGTGAGAGAGAAAAAATCATCCATTTTGAATTCAGGCTGTAACACAACATAATGTGGAATCAAGCAAAGGGTATGAATACTTTCTGAAGGCACTTTATATCAGGAGGTCACCAACTGCTGTTTCCCAACTGTCCACACAGGTGAGTATAGGCTACATTTGATACATCCTTTGGAGATTTGTGTGTCTGGGAATTGAATGTCTGCAGGATTCAGTTCTAAATTCGAACTCCAAAAAAACAGTCTAAATTACACTTCTTTGACCTTTAGGTTACATGAAATACCAATGGTCTCATTATTCGGGGAGATAACAAGAGACAGGAGGAATATTTAAGCACGAATGCTAATGGTCACACTGCTTAAAGCAATCAGGCTTCAGGGTATTCAGGGTAACAATTCATCCTTATGACTCATAGCTATTGTATGAAACATACAGATTTTACATGTAAAATAATTCAAGTACAATAATATAATAACGATAGTATAACTGGTACTTATATTTATATATGTTCTTGAATATATCAGGGATAGGAATTTTCAAAGGATTCAAGATCCACATTATATAGTGCTTTTCTAGGACAAATAAAGCATGTAAAAATATATAACTTTGTCCTTGATCAAGGAATCTGCCCATTTATTCGAATGACACATATGCATGATAGGATTATGTATATAGCCGTATAACACAAAATATGGAAAGACAAAAGAAAGGAACTGTGGAGGGCTTAGAATTTGTGTAGCCGACAGAGCCAAGAAGAGAGCCTGCAGCGATTCGCCAAAGACATTTCTGTTATTTTTCGCTGGCATAAATATTCATTAAATACACACGCAGGGGACTCATGGATCCACCATTGATGAGGTCATGTTATTCAAACAGGAAAATGGAGGACATGAGTGATACCAACAGCAGGGGGCTTTGTTTATAAGGTGGGAAGTGTTTCTGTTCCTGCCATCTCCTTTACCTTGTGAAGAATTAGATTTTCTGGGCCAATATCCAGGCAGGAAAAACTTTGAAACAAAGTTCTTGCAGATACACTCAAGACAAATTCTTTGGGATGATACGTGTAGCTACTCTCTGGACTATCTGTATTCATTATTTGTGACTGTTCTGTGCGTGTTACTGTTCATGGGAGACTTGTCTAAACACAGGTTGGCTTGGACGGCAGCCAGAAATACGCTGGTACTTTGATTGTTTGAGTCAAGTAACGGTACCGCAATGTTACCCAAACAATGTGAAAATGTTTAGTAGACACTGAAATATTGCCCGAAACCACCCATGTGTAGGTGTACATGGAACATGAACACAACTTGTGCCATACGACGGGCATATCTATAGTTCTGACGTACTTATCCAGAGAAAGGATGAGAGAATATTACAATATATGTTACTGATAAATACTTTGAGTGCACTGAAGTGGGATATTATTGCATAGCTCTTCATCATTGCTTTAGCTAATTGTACTGGCCCTGTAACATGATTTCTTACAAATGAGAATATAAGGAAGAGCGGGGTTATGTGCCGGAAGATGCATTGTCTTCCCTTAAATGCCCCATTAGGCCTGAGCTAAAGGATTATGAGAGTCCTCATTAGTTAGCCTATTCCTCACATTGACATACCATCTCTTATGGGTATCTTTGCTGTCGAGGCTTTGTGAACTGTGTTTAAACAAGAGAGTTTAAAGGGGGGAATGTGGAATTATGAATAATACCCAATAGCGCCAATCTCTATTTTACTCTAATGTGGAAATGTAGCTGTAGTGTAACTAAGACATCATTCAACTGTCTTTGTTCTGGTAGCAAACCTGTTGGAAACCTCCTATGACTACCCTCTCATTTTGAAAGTTAGTAAGATGGGGTTTAAAGGCTGATAATATTTATTTACACTGAACCAGCCTGATCACACATTAACCAGTTATAAAGATTTGAATATGAATAAGCAACATGCACTCCAACTCCTAAAGCGTTAAGTTCAGCAGTATTTTTTACCTCTCTGATTACAAACTGACGCAGACACTTGTATCATTTCAAAAAGACGTACAAATAAGGATTAGTTTCCCAATAGCATGGAAGGTCAAGGAGGCTTAGAAGGATTAACATAAGTCATACAGCGTATCAATAGTATTATATTATACACACTGCATGACCAAATGTATGTGGACAGCTACTCATCGAGCATTTCATTCCAAAACCATGGTCATTAATATGGAGCTGCCCCCCCCCCCCCCCCCCCCCCCCCAACACTCCCGCTGCTATAACAGCCTCCACTCTTCTGTGAATGCATTCCACTAGATGTTGAAACATTGCTGTGGGTGCTTGCTTCCATTCAGCCACAAGAGCATTAGTGAGATCGTTGGCGTTCCAACTCCTCACGAAGGTGTTTGATGGGGTTGAGATCAGGGCTTTGTACCGGCCAGTCAAGTTCTTCCACACCGATCTCGACAAACAATTTCCGCTTAGGCCTCACTTTGTGCACGGGGGTATTGTCAAGCTGAAACAGGAAAGAACCTTCACCAAACTGTTGCCACAAAGTTGGAAGTACAGTATCGTCTAGAATGTCATTGTATGCTGTAGAGTTCAGATTTCAGATTTCCCTTCACTGGAACTAAGGGGCCCAGCCCGAACCATAAATAACAGCTCCAGACCATAATTCCTCCTCCACCAAATTTTACAGTTGGCACTATGCATTCGGGCAGGTAGCATTTTCCTGGCATCCGCCAAACCCAGATTCATCCGTCGGACTGCCAGATGGTGAAGCGTGATTCATCACTCCAGAGAACGAGTTTCCACTGCTCCAGAGTCCAATGGCAGTGAGCTTTACACTACTCCAGCCAATGCCTGGCATTGCGCATGGGGATCTTAGGCTTGTGTGTAACCGAGGACAGACAATTTAAATGCGCTACACGCCGAATCCAATCATTTGAAGGGGTGTCAACATACTTTTGTATATATACTACCGGTGAAAAGTTTGAAAACACCTACTCATTCAACGGTTTTTCAATATTTTTTTTACTATTTTCTATATTGTAGAACAATAGTGAAGACATCAAAACTATGAAATAACACATATGGGATCATGCAGTAACCAAAAAAGTGTTAAACAAATATATTTTACATTCTTCAAAGTAGCCACCCTTTGCTTTGATGATAGCTTTCCACACTCTTGGTTTCTCTCAACCAACTTCACCTGGAATGCATTTCCAACAGTTCCCCAATATGCTGAGCACTTGTGGGCTGCTTATCCTTCATTCTGGGTTCAACTCATCCCTAACCATCTCAATTGGGTTGAGGTCGGGTGATTGTGGAGGCCAGGTCATCTGATGCAGCACTCCATCACTCTACTTCTTTGTAAAATAGCCCTTACACAGCCTGGAGATGTGTTGGGTCATTGTTCTGTTGAAAAACAAGTGATTGGGATGGCGTGTAGCTGCAGAATGCTGTGGTAGCCATGCTGGTTAAATGTGCCTTGAATTCTAAATAAATCACAGACAGTGTCACCAGCAAAGCACCCCCACACCATCATACCTCCTCCTCCATGCTTCACGATGGGAACCACAAAAGCGGAGATCATCCGTTCACCTACTCTGCGTCTCACAAAGACACGGCGCTTGGAACCAAAAATCTCAAATTTGGACTCATCAGAACAAAGGACAGATTTCCACCAGTCTAATGTCCATCGCTCATATTTCTTGGCCCAACTAAGTCTCTTCTTATTATTGGTGCCCTTTAGTAGTGGTTTATTTGCAGCAATACGAACATGAAGGCCTGATTCACACAGTCTCCTCTGAACAGTTGATGTTGAGATGTGTCTGTTACTTGAACTCCGTGAAACATTTCTTTGGGCTGCAATTTCTGAGGCTGGTAACTCTAATGAACTTATCCTCTGCAGCAGAGGTAAATATGGGTCTTCCTTTCCTGTGGCAGTCCTCATGAGAGCCAGTTTCATCATAGCGCTTGATGGTTTTTGCGACTGCACTTGAAGAAACTTTAAAAGTTCTTGATATTTTCTGTATTGACTGACCTTCATGTCTTAAAGTAATGATGGACAGTCATTTGTCTTTGCTTATTTGAGCTGTTCTTGCCACAATGTGGACTTGGTCTTTTACCAAATGGGGCAATCTTCTGTACACCACCCCTACCTTGTCACAACACAACTGATTGGCTCAAACACATTAAGAAGGAAAGACATTCCATAAATTCACTTTTAACAAGGCACACCTGTTAATTGAAATGCATTCCAGGTGACTACCTCATGAAGCTGGTTGTGAGAATGCCAAGAGTGTGCAAAGCTGTCATAAAGGCAAAGGGTGGCTACTTTTGGTGGCAGGTAGCCTAGTGGTTAGAGCATTGGGCCAGTAACCGAAAGGTTGCAAGATCGAATCCCTGAGCTGACAAGGTCAATATCTCTCATTCTGCCCCTGAAAAAGGTTTGCCTAGTTAAATAAAGGTTAAAGAAAATCACAAATATCTTTTGATTTGTTTAACACTTTTTTGGTTACTACATGATTCCATATCTTCACTATTATTCTACAATGTAGAAAAACAATGAAAAACCCATGAAAGAGAAGGTGTTTCAAACTTTGGACTAGACTGTATATTGGGAGTGCAAATGCTTTTTTTTTAGGCTGGATCATGTTGTTGTATAGTATTCTTTATGTTTTAATTCTGTAATGTATTGATTGTTGCTGCCTTCTTGGCCAGGTCTCCCTTGAAAAAGAGACTGGGTCTCAATGGGCTTTTCCTGGTTAAATAAAGGTTATATAAAGGTACAAAAAAAAAATATATATATATATATATATATATATATAGTATCTTGTCACCATCTTAGGCAGCCACTATGTCTGACATTGACTGGTCAGTGGTCGGATGAGGTAGCGGGGTAAAAGGGACATTGCAGTTTTACTGTCTTGGGCAGAGGATAAAATGGTGCATTGCACATCAGCCACTGTCAAGGTTGAATAATTAGTTGAATTCTGCTTTTTTACTTGGAACCTTAAGTAGTGTGTAATATTCCGGTGAAGGACCCGTCTGTAAAATGACAGAACTGGCTCCATATTTTTATGAGCGTATATGAGCCATTGCCACAGATAATTTTCTTGCCAAAAACATTCTGTATTTCCATCCCACCCATTTGAAGGTCGGCCCTGCATTCTCATAACGTTTGTGCTCACTTTGAACACAGCAATTTGCCATTTCACAATAATACCCAATGAGCCCTAATTACTTTTCTTCTTTTCTTTTTTTGGCTAGAAGCAACGAAAAGGACCTCATCCCTGAGAACAATTCTGATTGAGGTAGTGGCTCTGAAACACTTGTGTAATCTCAACCTCATCAACGGCCGACATTGATCACTGCCTATGAGAGAATACAGGTAAATCAATCAGCCGGCCAGGATAAAGATAGCATAGACACCCAAGATTAAACTCTCATCAATAAAGAAGCATGGCGATCAATGGCCCTGGCCCAAACTTCTTCAACAGCACGGTAGTAGCAGCAGAGTGCTGCAACTTTGCCCTTGGAAGAGCGGGTTCTCAGGGGTATGATTGCTGCTCCCTGTCTGTTGTGTCACTGCATTCTTGCAATCAATAAAGCCGTGATAGTTAATAGATATCGGACTGTAATGGCCAAGGATATTTCCTCTCGTTTGGTTTTTGGCAGCCACACCAACATTTACACATTTGATGGTTGAATTGAGTGTGTATTAATTGATTGGAGTATCAGGGGTAAGGAAAAGAGCATTAGCAAGTTCAGTCCAAACCATCAATTTATTACTATCTAGACAGAGAGAAAAACAAGCACAGCCTGACTGCTTTCTGGGTGGACAGGTTCCATCCCCTCTCTCCAGGTTTATATAACCAAAGTGCACCTTCAGGCAAAACTTTCCGCCTAGTCTAATAAGTGTTGTTGTGGATGAAGGATGGCACCCTGGGTCAGCCGTACAGGAATGGAACCAGCCTTATACACATACAATGGGTAACTAATGCCTATGAATGCCAGTATAGAAAATGGGATTATTCATATAAATGGAATAGTTGGTCATGGACAGAGCACATGCCTGCTTGTCCTTCAGCAATGTGTGTGTGCCTCCAACTCCTCAGAAAATATCTTTCGTTTCAGTCCGTGCGCTGCGTTATTAAGCCTGTGCACTCCTCTTGCCGCGGATATTTATTGGGAAACCAATTAATTTGAGTGATTAAAGCACTGGCTAACTAGACTGAAGTTAAGAAGATTGAGGTTAAACCGTGTTAATTTATTTTGCGTATCCTTATTTCTGGCTCCTCATACACAAATGATCAGAAGCACCCTGCTGCTTAAACACTGATTAATTCAACACAGATTATTTCCCAACCTTAATTGTTGCGTCCGAAAACTGTTTGCGAAGGATGGACAATGCCGTTTTTTCCCCCTCGCACATTTCTCCGTGCCAAATTGGCAACAATGACACGATACTGTAGAGGTCCTCCTCCGCCTCGCAACTCAAGGATGAGAAGACTGAAGCCTCACAGCAGAATTGATCATGTCACTGTCTGATCCAGACAGCTAGTCTGAGACACTTGTGTTGAAACAGATGACATGTCAGCTTGTAAGAGGCTGGAGATAAACAGCTTGTGATGCCCCTAATTGTTTCCGATTTCATTCCAATTTAACAACCACAACATCAGTCTTGACAAAGTGCATCTCAGAGATGAAATAGGACACTTGCCTCCAACCCAGAGGGCTAATTATAAAATGCTACTACACTTTTTGGCATCCTAGCTAAGCTTCGTTATCACAATGCTGGAGTGATTTTGGAATCCACCGAGGAGTCCGAAGAGAGAGAGAGAGAGAGAGCGAGAGCTCTAAAAATCCTGGGCACTTGGCTGCTCTGACACCCTCGTTGAACCCATCCCCATTAATGCCGGATTACTGAGGAGAGGCCATGTTTCCATGACAGGGGAATGCGGCAGAATATTTGAGCCGTGATGATATCATCTCCCACTTTTTAATTGCTGTAGTATCTCTACAAGCACTTTCAAGATGCGCCAAGCAGCTTTTTTGATGCCCAGGGAAAAGTCAAGGTTCAGCATAAATAGTTGTTACCCACATGCTACCACAGCATTAAAGTTTTATGCTCTTAAAAATCTATGGTCCCCTCTTCTTCACTGCCGTGACTTTTGAAAAAATGTTAACTGTTTAAATTAGAGCCTTTTGTAGTTATCTTGGATCAAGTATTTACTGTGGTACAAGCCTAATGTAAAATGTGTCATAATTGTCATATCCTAGTATTTGTTTTAAGAGTAATTCTGTGATGCAACAACTGTCATTTGAAGCCAAAATGTAAGCGGATGACTGCTTTCCCTTTGGAGAAGTCTATTAGAAACTGCTCTTGATGATGTCATACTGTGTACTATACATGTGGGATATTGTGGGAGATCTCCTATACTGCATTGTCCTGAGTAGGATATGTCTGCAGTGTTGCTAATCTGCTCATTCACTGAGATTCCACCCTCATTAATTGACGGAAAATAAGCAGCACATTCTGTGAAATACAACTTTTCTCTTTTCCGTGTCCAATCTAATCACAATATCGCTAAGATTCATCGCACACTGATGGGAATCCACCACTAAAGTAGCCCAGATTGCTGGTGATGTACTGCCAATAGCAATAATGAGATCAAGTATGGGATTACAAATGAGATGCCTCTATTTATTTGCAAGAATAAATTGTCAGATGATTAGACGCATGTATACTGTACATTTTTCCATAATCAATGAGGTTTCTTTTTTTATTTATTATATTGCTGTGACCTTAGCAATGCCTGTTGCATGCAACATATCCATTGTATTCCTATGATGGGGCGATAACTATCATTATCGAATATGGCCGACTGAACCTCATTCTACAGAGATAATGAGTCTCATTGACGATGTATCCTCAAAGCCGCCACAATTATCTGCCGCTTGTTTGCTCGGTCACGTTCTGTAATCGTACATTCAATGATTCCGTCTTTTTTTGTTTGTTTGTTGTTATATCCCTATGTACAATTTCTGTCTGCCCATTCCTCCAGCAGACACATTCACTTTATGTTGTACTTCACTTGCTCAGTAAAAGTATTGTTAGACGCTACATTATACATAAAACATTTAAACGTACGTGCAGAAACGCTCAAAGGTTAAAGCCACTGTCGTTATTTGAACGTGTTCTATTCCAACGCTGAGTTGGTTCCTAATAGTACACTGTAGGTCCAGTAGAAACATGGGCTTTGTCGTTTCAGGTGACATTCCTTTGGAAAGGAAACCCTATTCTGTGTCCCTTTCATTTGAAACAATGTCCCTGTTTGCTATAACTGGGGAGAGGAGTCACCCCCAGAGAGGTGACGCCGGGAAGAAGAAGCAAGCTATTTGTCATTTGCCACCAGATATAGTGCAACCTTGGCAAAGTGCAGCATATGAGTTACAAGGCAGATAATCACAAGCTAAAGTTTTTGTGATTTAAATTACACTGGTTAGGTCTTCCACTGGAGAGGTTTCACTCCAGCCAGCTGGTCTGCACATGCTCTGAAGACGCGGCTAGGGATGCCGTCTGGGCCAGCAGCCTTGCTACGGTTAATACGCTTAAATGTTTTATTCACGTCGGCCACGGAGAACAAGTGCCTACAGTCCATGGGAGCAGCCTGCATTTGTGGCACTGTGTTGTCCTCAAAGCGGGCAAAGAAGTTGTTTAGCTTGTCCGGGAGCAAGATGTCGGTGTCCGCGATGTGGCTGGTTTTCCCTTTTGTAATCCATGATTGTCTGGAATCCCTGCCATGGACATAACCCGTTTTAGTATGGACATTGCCATTGAGGGCTTCCCCCATGCTTCCGCCATTTTAAAGTAGTCAATTGGATGTGGATTCCAACTGTTGGGGTCATATGGGGATTCCACCTGGTGGGGTCGTAGCCTCAATAGTGCTGCCCATGCTGTCACAGATGTTATAATGTCACAGATATAAAGATGAGTCCTCTATCTATCTCTATGGCTTGTACTGATTCATAGTATGCTCCTTGGATATGCATTCAAACAATTTGCCTCAACTTTCTTTGAGATTTTTGACTTGGGTTAACATTTAATAATTACATTAATCTACTCTAGACTATAATCCCCTAATCCGTATTTGTCCTATCTCTAATCTCCCTCTGATCCTTGAAGAATGAAAGTAGGCACAAATTACAAGATCAGGAGCTACAGTTTTTTGAAATATTGGACGGAATGACCTTTTTGTTGCAGAGGGAGCAAGCAACACAGGGGAGCCAATGGAAAGGCAGCAGGTCGTTTTTGTTAATAATGAACAGATTCATGTGAATATGTTTTATGGTGAAAATGATGTTGTTGGAAAAGGGAAGAGCTTGGTTTGGCTGCGTGCTCCCTCACTGTGTTCTTGCCTCTTTTGAAAAAATAAGCTTTGTCTTTAATGGCAGAATGTGGGCATTCGTGGGAATTCTACAAAATGAAATCAAGACCACTAATCCATACTGGCTCCTTCTGCTGCAAAATCTCAAAAGAAGAATCACTGCTGTTGAATGGATAAAAATAGATTAAAGGCCTAGTGCAGTCAAAAAATGTGATTTTACTGTGTTTTGTATATATTTCCACAATATGAGGTCGCAATACTACTGTGAAATTATGAAAATTATGATAATGCCCTTGTTGTGTAACATACATTTTTGCCTGTTTTGGTGGGATGGCGTTTTGACATCACCAGGCGGGTTATATTAGTTAATACACCAATAAAAGAGAGAGTTTCAAACCTCTTTGCCAATAACAGCTAGTTTTCTGTTTTCCCTTCCCCACTCAGACCACTCCCAGACAGTCCTAGCTAAATTCTTGCTTGAGAAATTGCTCTTTGCTAAGAAGCAAATTTTGTTTCTTTTTGACCATTTTAATTGAAAACAATCATTGTTTTCAATTAAAATGGTCAAAAAGAAACAAAAGGCACTTAATTGTTACCCAGAAATGATTTGATGTTGAGATAAAAACTGTTGCATTGGACCTTCAACCACTAGCTGCTAATCTCTAGGCAATATTCTATTTTACTCTTGAGGATTACCCAATTCTTTTATTTTTCGCCCAAAATGACATCTAATCTAACTGCCTGTAGCTCAGGCCCTGAAGCAAGGACATGCATATCCTTGGTACCATTTGAAAGGAAACACTTTGAAGTTTATGGAAATGTGAAAGGAATGTAGTAGAATATAACACAATAGATCTGGTAAAAGATAATACAAAGAAATAACCAACCGTTCTATTGTATTTTTTTTGTACCATCATCTTTGAATTGCAAGAGAAAGGCCATAATGTATTATTCCAGCTCAGGTACAATTTAGATTTTGGCCACTAGATGGCATCAGTGTATGTGCAAAGTTTTAGACTGATCCAATGAACCATTCTGTTCAAAATGTTGTATCAAGACTGCCCACATGTGCCTAATTTGTTATTAACTGACCTTTCGGTTACCATATTAAGCATTCAACCCATTTCCTTTTAGAAGACTAATACAGCCATAAAAGCAGGCTTCCACAGTGGTATTACTCAAAATGATTAGTAGTTAATGAATGGGTGCCAACATGTGTTGTGGTAATGTATTCAACTGACTGATAGTGGGCCTGGTCCTCTTTGGGAAGGCAGGTAGAGGGAACGTTTATTATTAAAGCCATATTAACAAGTCACAGGAAATGATTTTGGAAAGGAAGTCCTCCCCATACATCATATTGTCAAGCTATGACAAGCGCAATAATGCTACGAAAAAAAACGTCATGTCTTTTTTGGCAAGTATTTGTTATTCATTTAATTTCCTTACATGCTGTTACTGTAGAGGAAGGAAGGAGTGGCTGTGAAAGGCCCTGTCCAAGGAGGAAGGAGGAAGTAGCTGTAAAAGGCCCTGTCCAAGGAGGAAATGGCTGTGAAAGATCCTGTCCAAGGAGGAAGGAGGAAGTGGCTGTAAAAGGCCCTGTCCAAGGAGGAAGTGTCTGTGAAAGGCCCTGTCCAAGAAGGAAGGAGGAAGTGGCTGTGAAAGGCCCTGTCCAAGGAGGAAGGAGGAAGTGGCTGTGAAAGGCCCTTGTCCAAGGAGGAATGAGGAAGTGGCTCTAAAAGGCCCTGTCCAAGGAGGAAGGAGGGAGAGCTGTGAATGGCCCTGTCCAAGAAGGAAGGAGGGAGTGGCTGTAAAAGGCCCTGTCCTCCCCCTCTGACCAACAGATCTTATTACTGCTCTCTGAGTGGATACGGTTGAACCCGGGAGCTCTCAGGATCGAGAAGTATTCACTGGCAATTTCAAGAGGAATTGCGTGTCCACTTTGGTTTAGGGGAAAAGCCAGTCAAGCGTTGGCTGACAAGGCCCATTTTGAAATAAAGTGCCCACGCAAGGAGAAGCTGAAGATGATCTGTTTTTAAAGGCCTGACAGACATCCGTTAACAAGGTTGAGGGTTTTGCGGTATTTTTTTCCCTACGTGGATGTAGACCCATCCGGCCATAAAGACAAATAGAGAGCTTAAGACTAGTTTATATGAGGCTTTCCCTCAGCCGAATGGATCTCTGATAACCTTCACTTTGTAAAGCAGTTCATTAGTGCAGAGAGAAACATTGAGCATGTCTGGGGCACAGGCGCTTCTCTGATCTATGACGCTGTAGTCCTCTGGATTCCTGTGGGTATCAGTCTGCACTGGATTGGTCAGGGTATACATTTTGCACTGGATTGGTCCTGGGTTTCTTTACTAGACTGTTAGTATACAGCACGACATAAATCATGATAACATACAGAGGTCAATGTTGACCAGAACAGGAATTCATCAAACTCGTTTTTCGTTAAAGGCAGACTTAATAGCTGTACATTATACAACCAAACATGGACAAGAAAGGTGACGTGTCATGGTTGGACAGTGGGAGTTTGCAGTTTGATTTTCTGAGTTTGTTTCACTTTTGTCCTTAGTTAACACTGGTTTAAGTGCTGCGGGGCATCTTAAATTGCATCTTACATTTCAAAATAAGGTATTTTGTAGCCTGGGGCGTGAAACACTATTTTTCAACTCCTCTCAAGTCCCTGACTCTTCTAGGCACTACGCCACCGCAGGAAAGAGGCACGCTCTATGACTTATTGACAGATCATTTAATAAAGTGAGATAATAAGGACCTGGGCAGACAGTGCCTGAGCCTCCCTTTCAACTGCATGAACTGTGTCCTCTTCTCAAGGACAGAGGCGTTGCCTATTAGAGGGCCCAGACTGGTGCCCTGTCAAAGTCTGGAAACCAGCAAGAAAAGAAAACACTCCCAACCTTGTAGGGGTTTCCAACCCCTAAAACAGTGACATAGTGTCATAGAAATGATGCTCAAAACCTCTCTCCTGACATGGTGCATTGTTTTCCAATTACATCGGCCCTAACAACCAAATAAAGAAAATTGGGAAGGGATGGGAAATCAATAATCCAAACATGATACCTTTGGAAGAAAAAAAAAAAGTACCTATTCAACCAGAAGGACAGTCCAAATGAAAAGCTCCCAGACAGACCTCCATGCTGACTTTATTGGTCCCTAAAAGACAAACAGCACAAAGGAGAAGGCCAGTCTATTTCCTGTCAGCTCCCCATTGCACCATTTAATTTGCTCTGTGACAGTGGACCCACACCCAGGGCCACGGGCCAGGGCCCACTCATTTACTAGAGTATTAAATGTCAATATATACTCACAACAAAGGTATGCCACCTCACGTCCAAACCTGTGGCTTCACTCATTTAGGCCTGATCCCCAGCAGCATGCCTCTGTATACATGGGCAGTCCGGAGCCAAAGATTCTCATTACCACAATCTGTTGTCCACTTATTCTTTGGGGAAAGATCAAGAGCTCTGCCAACACAGAGGGAGCTGGATTGTGTCCTCACAGGCCCAGACATCTGCTGGATTCTGCTCTTTTCTTAACTGAGAAATTGGTTTTAGTCACTTTCCCAGAGTTCCAATGAAGTTGAACCTAAGAATATGCACTGGGGGAAAAAAGCTGTCTTTGAACAAGAGGGTAATAGAAATACTGTATATACATTTGGAAATATTGGATTATTAAATGGAAATGAATATCCTGCTGTGTTTTTGTCTCTCCATTCCTATTCCAAGTGTGTAAATCTGCTATAAAAAATAACTCCCTGATAACTTTAGCCACCAGGTGACATTGTCTGCGTCCCTTGAGTTCATAAAAGCTACCAATTAGCCATAGCAGGTGGAAGAGAAATCATACGGCCTCTCTGTGATTGCCTGAATCGTACTCCATATCAGTAATGTATTTTAGAAGAGAAAAGGGAAAGAAAGGAATGATCAAACATTTTCCACACCCAATGTCATTTGCTGACAAAAAAGGTTGTGGACATTAAGTTAATAGGCTTGCATGACAACAGAAACTGGGAGAGAGTAGAGGGAACTTAATAGCTCATTCACACATCTGTGGTCTGTATGCAAAGTGTGCTGCTCTGTTCGGTAATGCTATAGCTCATATCTCATTCCTTTCGATGTTCCCTAGGTTGGCAAGTCACTACACCTCCTTTCTGATCACTGCACTGGATTGGATTTAGCCCATCTCTTCTGGGATTCTCCTCTACCCCTATGCAAGCTAATATGTTTGCCATGTTTAATGATGCACAAAATCTTCCTGAGTAGAAGGTATTTATCTTTATCAGGGTTTCTCTCACAGTGCTCTGTCAGTTGGCAGCCCACAGTATGAGCCATTTACAGACCCTCCCGGGCAAAGCAGTACAAGACCAGCATCAAGACAAAGCAAGAGCTGGCAATCATTAGCAACGAATTCCCGCCAAGCCAATAGGGTACAGGAGTAACACAAAAGCACTGATGTTGAATAGATGACCAAATGGTTGACTATCAGGCCATAACTTACTTCCTTAGTCCTCTTCATCCCAGGTGGCACATAAGGCCGCAACAATCTTCTACCACTGGAGTCTGTCTTTAGCCACAGCGTGTGTGCTGTCCAATGAGAGACCCATCTCTTCCAGCTCAGCCACCACTGTCAGATGCCATGTAGTTTGTGACCCTCATCGCTTGTGCTTTCCTGTTGGTGTCATAATAAACAGAAAAAAAATGTGTTTTCAATTTACCATGATTAGGTTAGACAACACAGAGTGCTTACCTTTTCATTCTAATCAAAGACACTCATAATACACATTCATCAGTCAGCCATTATAGACCGGTAGTTTACGATGACTATCCCACAACTTCATTAAGACGAGACAAAGGAATAACACACACTGATAATATAGTCAAGGTAGTCAAAATGGCTGGCTGGCTGACTGGCTGAAACAGTGGAGACCCTCAAGTTTTGGATAGCTGAGGTAACTGGCAAGAGATGCCATTGTTTGGATGCTGGATGATGGACCACACAGTGAGACTTGACCTTGGCACTTCTAGCTGTTTACCATTCTTTTGTGCCACCAAACTAAAACGTCAAGATCCTCCCAAACATCCTCCACTTTGAACCACAGAACAAAAGGATTGTTTTTGTTTAAGCTCAGAGACATACAGTAATGATCTTGTCTATTTATTGGAAGGAGGAGGAGATGTGGATTCCAGGGATGTGCATGGGAGGTTGATAGAGTATGTGGCAGGATAATGTGAATGCAATCAATAGTTGTTCCAGGTTTTGGGGTTTGAACTTCAACCTTGTTTGGCAGTGTAAATCCTATGCAGACTAAATCCCCCAAAGCATCAGGATGTTTTGGATCGTCATCATAGCAAGCTCATATTAACAATACTGGGGCGTATCGGCACGGTCTATCAGCTGTTCACACTGTCTTCAGCTAAACACTTTGGCAAGACGTCAATCTGAATCCCTATGCCCCAGATGCTACATAAACATACTGTATCAAATGCAGTACCAAAGCCTTCTAGCCATCTTATAGATGGGTTGGTTGTTTAGCAACAAAACCGAAGCGTGCGCAACTATGTTGACAACATGTAAACTATAGTTCTTCTCCAATGTTTATTAAAAACATAAATACATTTGCACAATGACCGCTTGTTGTCTCTCAAATACAGTACCAATCAAAAGTTTGGACACCTACTCATTCAAGAGTTTTTCTTTATTTTTACTATTTTCTACATTGTAGAATAATGGTGAAGACATCAAAACTATGAAATAACACATATGGGATCATGTCATCAAAAAAGTGTTAAACAAATCAAAATATTTGTTTATATTTTAGATTCTTCAAAGCAGCCACCTTTTGCCTTGATGACAGCTTTGCACACCCTTGGAATTCTCTCAACCAACTTCACCTGGAATGCTTTTCCAACAGACTTGAAGGAGTTCTCACATATGCTGAGCACTTGTTGACTGATTATACTTCACTCTGCGGTCGAACTCATCCCAAACCATTTCAATTGGGTTGAGGTTGGGTGATTGTGGAGGCCAGGTCATCTGATGCAGCACTCCATCACTCTCCTTCTTGGTAAAATAGCCCTTACACAGCCTGGAGGTGTGTTGGGTCATTGTCCTGTTGAAAAACAAATGAAAGTCCCACTAAGCCCAAACCAGATGGGATGGCGTATCGCTGCAGAATGCTGTGGTAGCCATGCTGGTTAAGTGTGCCTTGAATTCTAAATAAATCACAGACAGTGTCACCAGCAAAGCACCCCCCACACCATCCCAACTCCTCCTCCATGCTTCACGGTAGGAAGCACACATGCAGAGATCATCCGTTCACCTACTCTGCGTCTCACAAAGACACGGCGGTTGGAAACAAAAATCTCATATTTGGACTCATCAGACCAAAGGACAGATTTCGACCGCTCTAATGTCTATTGCTAGTGTTTCTTGGCCCAAGCAAGTTTGTTCTGCTTATTGGTGTCCTTTAGTATTGGTTTCTTTGCAGCAATTCGACCATGAAGGCCTGATTCACGCAATCTCCTCTGAAAAGTTGATGTTGAGATGTGTCTGTTACTTGAACTCTGTGAAGCATTTATTTGGGTTGCAATCTGAGGTGCAGTTACCTCTAATGAACTTATCCTGCAGCAGAGGTAACTCTGGGTCTTCCTTTCCTGTGGCGGTCCTCATGAGAGCCAGTTTCATCATAGGGCTTGATGGTTTTTGCGAATGCACTTGAAGAAACTTTCAAAGTTCTTGAAATGTTTCATATTGCCTAACCTTCATGTCTTAAAGTAATGATGGACTGTCATTTCTCTTTGCTTATTTGAGCTGTTCTTGCCATAATATGGACTTGGTCGTTTACCAAATAGGGATATCTGCTGTATACCACCCCTTTATCATTTTTTTATTTTAAATGTATTCAACCAAGTAGGCCAGTTGAGAACAAGTTCTCGCTTGCAATTGTGACCTGGCCAAGATAAGGAAAAACAGTGCAACCAAAAACAACAACAGCTTACACATGAACAAATGTACAGTCAATAACACAAGAGAAAAATCTATGTACAGTGTGTGCAAATGTAGAAGAGTAGGGAGGTAAGGCAATAAGCAGGCCATCGAGGCGAAATAATTACAATTTAGCATTAAGGGACTAACTCTTCCTGGTCAGTAGGAGACACCATATTACATTGTTTAGGGGATATGTCAGTGGAGACCACCTCTTCCAGGGCAATAGGAGACACCATATTACATTGTTTAAGGGATATGTCAGTGGAGACCACCCCTTCCTGGTCAGTAGGAGACACCATATTACGTTGTTTAAGGGACTACCTCTTCCTGGTCAATAGGAGACTCCATATTACATTGTTTAAGGGACTACCTCTTCCTGGTCAATAGGAGACTCCATATTACATTGTTTAAGGGACTACCTCTTCCTGGTCAATAGGAGACTCCATATTACATTGTTTAAGGGACTACCTCTTCCTGGTCAATAGGAGACACCATATTACATTGTTTAAGGGACTACCTCTTCCTGGTCAACAGGAGACTCCATATTACATTGTTTAAGGGATATGTCAGTGGAGACCACCCCTTCCAGGGCAATAAGAGACACCATATTACATTGTTTAAGGGACTACCTCTTCCTGGTCAATAGGAGACTCCATATTACATTGTTTAAGGGACTACCTCTTCCAGGGCAATAGGAGGCACCATATTACATTGTTTAAGGGATATGTCAGTGGAGACCACCTCTTCCAGGGCAATAGGAGGCACCATATTACATTGTTTAAGGGATATGTCAGTGGAGACCACCCCTTCCAGGGCAATAAGAGACACCATATTACATTGTTTAAGGGACTACCTCTTCCTGGTCAATAGGAGACTCCATATTACATTGTTTAAGGGACTACCTCTTCCTGGTCAATAGGAGACTCCATATTACATTGTTTAGGGGATATGTCAGTGGAGACCACCTCTTCCAGGGCAATAGGAGACATCATATTACATTGTTTAAGGGATATGTCAGTGGAGACCACCCCTTCCTGGGCAATAAGAGACACCATATTACATTGTTTAAGGGACTACCTCTTCCTGGTCAATAGGAGACTCCATATTACATTGTTTAAGGGACTACCTCTTCCTGGTCAATAGGAGACTCCATATTACATTGTTTAAGGGATATGTCAGTGGAGACCACCTCTTCCAGGGCAATAGGAGACACCATATTACATTGTTTAACACTGGAGTGATAGATGTACAAATGAAGATGTGCAAGTAGAGATACTAGGGTGCAAAAGAGCAAGAGGAAAAATAACAATATGGGGATGAGGTAGTTGGGTGTGCTATTTATAGATTGGCTGTGTACAGGTACAGTGATCGGTGAGCTGCTCTGACAGCTGATGCCTATCTTGTCACAACACAAGTGATTGGCTCAAAAGCATTAAGATGGGAAAAAAATCCACAAATTAACTTTAAACAAGGCACACCTGTTAATTGAAATGTATTCCAGGTGACTACCTCATGAAGCTGGTTGAGATAATGCCAAGAGTGTGCAAACTGTCATCAAGGCAAAGGGTGGCTACTTTGAATAATCTCAAATATAAAATATATTTTGATTTGTTTAACCCCTTTTAGGTTACTACATGATTCCATACACTTTATTTCATAGTTTTGATGTCTTCACTATTATTCTACAATGTAGAAAATAGTAAAAATAAAGAAAAACTCTTGAATGAGTGTTGACTGGTTCTGCACATCGTTACAGTTGTTGGTTAGCTAGCTAGTGAATTTGAGCCATATTAGCATTGACATGAAATCAGTCAAAACACCTAAACAAAATACATGATATCAATAATAAGATTAAACTAGCTGAAATGAGTCTCTAACGATTCCCCACATGGCAGTTTCTTGTCATTGTCGGTGGCTATCTGGCCACCCCGGATCACAACAACCCACAAACTTCTGCTCCATTGAAGCGTGTGCATCGTTTTCATGACTTTGTCAGATAACCCATCTACGGTTACAGAAATAGATTATCTTCTGTTATTAGTATTTTGAGAGTATTGTATTTGTCAATCATCACCTCATCTTACTGTTAGTATAGCAACCACTGGGTTTTGTTGTTCCTTGTGATGTTCGCCGTTCTCTGTCTAGCCTGCACTTCTTCCTTTAGCGGTCTGTGCATGGTTCACAATAATTCAGGATTGAGTTGGCTACACGTAGCATGTATGAGAGACATCTTTTAATTACAATGTCATGTACAGTATATGAGGCTTGTTAGGCATGCAGCCATCCTAATCCTCAAGCTCAGTCATTTCAGCTGTAAAGAAAACATGTGTTGCATGAAAAACCCTCCCCTGCTCGGTCACCCTCACACTTGGGTTACAATTAAAAGCTGTTGAAGGTGCAGTTGTTCAAACTCGACATAATATTACCTTGTACAGTGCATTCCCCGAAATCATTGATGCCCCTTGACTTACTCCACATTTTGTTGTGTTACAGACTGAATTCAAAATGGATGAAATATAATTTCTCACACATCTACACAGAATACCCCATAATGACAAAGTCAAAACATGTATTATAATTATATATTTATTTTTTTATGTATTGAAAATGTACAGAAATATCACATTGACATAAGTATTCACACCCCTGTTAGAATAACCTTTGGCAGCGATTACAACTGTGAGTGTTTCTGGGTAAGTCTCTAAGAGCTTTGAACACCTGGATTGTTCAATATTTCAAGGAGATTGAAGTCTGCTTACTTATTGACTCAAGACATTTCAGCTTTTCATGTTCTATTAATTTGTAAACATTTCAAAAAACAATTCCACTTTGACATGGGGTATTGTGTGTAGGCCAGTGACAAAAACAAATCTACATTTCATCATTTTTCATTTCCGTCTGTAACACAACAAAATGTGGAAAAAGTCAAGGGGTGTGAATACTTTCTGAAGGCACTGTATGTAACCAATGCCGTATGTTCAAAATGTATAGCACACACTTCACCACTAACAGCAGGCACTTCCAACACAGAACATCCACAGAGATTCTTTGACATCTGCTTACACGAGGACACATCGAATTCCAGCTAAATATTAATTGTTCACATTTCAAAATGTACATCCGATTCAAAATGAAGCCTAGATATGCCATGCATTTCAGATTTGTGATGCAGAAGATGTCTTGTACAAGAAGCTTCCTCCCTCTCTGTAAAGACTGGAGAAGACTGCTGCGGTATGATTATTAGGCTCTTCTCTCTGACTATGGCGAAAATACTTTGAGGCAGACGGCTTATTATGCTATTCCCTTTCATGTCTTTGGAATAAACTTATCACTTTAATGCTCTTTTCCAGATCTCTCATTGATTCACATCCCCTCTGGCTTGTCAGGAAACTTCCGATGGAGATGAAAAGAGAAAGAGAATAAATGCTCTTGGATATGCAAGCCTCCTTAATCAGCTGGAGAAAAACAGTCAAAGTTCACCGAAAGGTCAGGACTTAAGAGGAAGTAGTCCACAGTAGCTTCCTCGACATAAAGTATAGCCCAAGATTGACGCTGCTTTACAGTAAAGGTGGCCACAATATTATACTGACAAAGTCTCGCCTTCCTTATGTGACCTCATGAACTTGATTTCTCAGGTAAGCCATGACTTGTGTCTTCTGACACATGCACTTTGCAAACAAACAGGGAATAATATATTTTTAAAGATATTTGTTACTGTAGTTATTCCTCGTTTTCTTCAAAATGACGAGTGAAGGTGATAGGAAGAACGTGGAACAAGTGAGCCATCCATCCACATCAATGGAGACGTCCAATAGTCCAATTGACACAGTCTAAGAGCTGGTGTCCATTTACTTATCAGCAGGCTGTTGGTTTCATGGCAGACCGAGACCAAGTTGATATGATTTCACATTTTCCACATAAGAAAGGGACACTGCTCTCTGTACCTGCCATGTTTTGGTGCTCTGATCCCGGCTTTGATGAGGTCATGAATCTGTCTGGCTTACCACACGCTAAACAATGGCTTCAAGATGAAGTCAACGTCAAGGTTGATTGACATGGAGAGCAGGATTTCCACTCAAAAGTTTCCATGCAGATATAGTAATGTCATAAAGCTGAAGAATTTTCTCTGTGTTGAAGCAATCTTGTGTGGGGGCTCTCTCTCTCCGCACATCCGATAGTTCCAGTTCTGTAACATCAAGGGCTGGAGCTGCCAATTCCCTCCCATGTGGCCTTGGAGCTGGAACGCCAATACCAGGTGAAAACGGCAGAAGTTTTCCATTAATCCTCGCAGTGGGCCTGTCTGGGCTGGGGAGGCTGGGAGGACATAGGACTGGGTCACCTCCACAGGCACGGCTGGGCTAGCGTTACTACCTCAAGACTGGGAGTTGACAGGAACGCTACTGTCTCCAGGGAGAAAGACTGGCCCAATTAGACAACCAAGCCACCTCTAGAATGAGCCGAGTGGAAGAGGAGAAGTACTTTATTGCCCCACAAGGAAGAGATTGAACGTGTGTGTTAATAGATTGGTTGATGGTTATCCTTTCAGTACTTCAAAGTACAGTAGAGGCAGACGCAAAAACATTTTATGAGTGATGGCTTTCTTTGGACATTATTGCTATTTTAGCCTGTCACGGGTTGAGACAGGCTATAATTCAGGATGGATTATAGCCTTTGAGACTATAATACTTGTCCAATTAAAGCACTATAGATAATCCTGTTGATTTGAACCTTTTATTTTGATATAAAGAGGAGTATAAAATACCTGTGATGACTCATCTTACTGCCATGAAACAGAGGAGTACAGAAATTAACAATAAATTGCACATCTGATCTGAAATCTCTTCTGTTAGACAGGCTAACTGTGGTATCAGTGATTCTTTTTTAAATATGTTTTTCCATAATGATCATACATTTTAAGGTCCCAGTTCTAGTTTCAGACACATTTGTCCTTAGCTCATATTATCAATTTGTAGCTAAGTTATGTCTCGGAAATCAATTAAGCGTGCACAGGTTACAATAAGGGGTTCAATTAACCAGAGCCATATGCTTGCTCACTCGTAAATAATCAAGCGACAGATCCTGGGACAGCCTGGAACCAGAACAAGAGCAACACAAAAAAAAAGCCTAAATGAGGTGCGATTTACAGATCAATCAAAAGGCTTTTATGAAAATGCTCAAAAAAGGGAACGATGCTAAAAATCGACCTGTGATGAATACACTTGTGTATGAGTGTGCGGGGGAATCGATGTCAGATGATTCATTTCTGGGGTCATAATGGCAGTGAGCAGGCTCCCCAGGGAGTCTCAACCTTTTTATTTGCAAGCAATCCTGTGTGTTCGATCCCCCCTCTCCTCCGGGAAACCACCACAATACACCCCCTTGACTGGGATACAGCCGGTGACACACAATTTATCAAGAAACCAATAAAGGCTGTTAACGCAAAACGACATTTTCAACACCAATATAAATCACCCTATCAACTTCTTAACGGTGAGTATAATGGTACCAATAGGTGTCAATGTCTCTCTCTAAATTAGAGAACAGTGACACCTGTCTGCCTTTGATTAGGTCTGCGTCAAAGAAAGCAACCCTAATCCACATAACAGCCACTTTGTGCCTGTAGTCAGTGGTGACCGCGTGTCTAAAGATCAGTCTGAACTGGGCTGGAGGGTTTCAAAAGACAGAGAGATGGAGAAATCCAGTCAGTTCTGGCGAGAGATATTACACTGCTGTACCATATTTATCTTCACTCTGAGGCTTTTTGCCTTAACATTCTACAAAGCACTCATTAAGCCACCGTAAATTGCGGGTACTGCACTCCCTCTCTTTGGTTGCAGCCTCTTCGCCCTCTCTCCCTGGGCTCTATGTGATGTGTCACTTCTCTCCTGTCTCTCTCTCTCTTTCGCGCTCTCTCTCTCTCTCTCTCGCTCTCTGTTCTCTCTTTCTCTTTGGCTGCGGTTTCTTACCTCTCTCCCCGGGCTCTGCGTAGGGTGTGTGGTGTGTCACTTCTCTCCTTGTGCGTGGACTATACTACGCTGCCCGGTCACAGCCGGGCCACGTAATTGAACAGCTCTACTCCTGAACTAAATTTGATTCAGAGGGAAATAAGGCTGTGCTCCTGGGATAGCTTCAAAAGGAGCTGGGCTGGGTCGGGGCATGATTCTGCAGGTCTGCTGGGCGGTGGAGGTGCAGGGAGGTGTAACATGGAGGGAAATCTGGACAGGCACCATGCCTAAATCCAAGGTGGAATGTCAGTGATGTCGAGGCCTTTGAATTGGTTTCCTTTATATAGAATATAGCTATAATTTGGACATTCCTGGACATTTTTGGAGATAAAATATTCCCTCACAATAAATGGGTCAGTGTACACTCTCAAACCCCTTAGCTCCTCCTGTGGCTGACCCTGTGCATTATTCTTCAGTTATAACCCACATACTTAAAAAAATAAAAAATAATAATCAAGATAATCAAGATATCTTCTCTCGTTGCATCTCGCTGCCAAAGTGGCTCATTGAATGCAGACACACATGCGAGATTGCGAGAAGACTATCTACAGAACTCCTAAGTTTCGCAATATTGCTGTGATGAGATCTCACTCTGGGTGCTAGTCGGCTTTTTTTCCCCCTGTGTTTGCGAGCGCTGAAATGAGCACAGGGTTTAAATGGCTTTCTGTGCCCGCGGAGGTCTGATACAATTTTATCCTGACAAAACATTTGTCATTTCTTTACCGGCGAAGCTGATCTGGCAGGCTTTACTGTAGCTCTCCAAACACCTGAGCAAGCCACCATGAATACCAACACATCACTAGCCTGCCTTCCCCATGTCTGCAAGAGACACTATCTGCTTAATGCGAGATGTCTGCAATCGTAAATTCAATTAAGTACCTACTCCCCAAATGCTCTTATCCCCATCAACGTTATTGTGAAATGTATACAGTATGTTGCAAATGTACCTGTGTCCATGATCTATACTTGTATTGTAGCATTACTTGCCTTGTCCATTAAATTAATATTATAAAATATTATCTGGGTATAGACTGTGGAACAGCACAGAGTTCGTCTGTTTGTGACAACAATTAACAAAAATGAAATTTGATGGCTTCCTGTCATCATATCGTTTCTGACAATATCGCAATATTATTTTTGCGCTAGTTGGCTGTACCTGCACCAAAACGCCAGTATTTTTCCTTCATAGCTTGTTCTCCATCTTCTTTTTAAATATGGAGCCAATTTTGTTTTCAGCACTTTTATTTCCATGACCGATCAAATCTTGTTTTCTCATGGCTCTCTCATCTCTCTGCAGCAGACATATGGTGAGCAATATGTTTGGAACATCGAATCGCAATAAAATCACAGTATCGAATCGCAACACATATAGAATCGTTAGAATCGCAATAGATATCTTATTGGCACCTAAGTATCGTAATAATATTGTGTATTGAGGTCCCTGGCAATTCCCGGCCCTACAATTGAGCAGAGCGTGTATACTTCTACTACATAACTGAATCCCCCTGCCAGTGGCTTCAAGACCCTCCTTAGTCTCTGTCACTGCTTTCTAGACTTATAATACTGCAGAGAGTAGAGTCTGCAGGAAGCCTGATGGCCATCATGGAGGTGAAGGGCATTTCAGGAGTATCAATGCTCCCCTCCCATTCCCGGATACTCCCTTCTAGCATCATGTCCCCTGGAGCCACAACTCAACAGGGGCAGAAAGAGACCTTCCCCTATCGAGGCCACATGTAGCCACGAGGCGATGCGGTAACGGCAAGTTCCGACTCATGTACAGAACCGCAAGCCTGTTAGGTTGCTGATTTGTTTGTGGCAGTAAATTAGAATCTCTTGAAGTTTGGCTTGATGTGTGGCTTCGGGGGGGGGGGGGGGGGGGGGGTGAACAAAAAGGAATCAGAGATCATAGGCAAGTAGGATGGAAAAAAAGAGTGGATACCGCTGAGCCAGATGTTGACTCCAGTCATCAGTGGGCAGGCTGCAGGGGGAGGGTGGGTGGGGACGTATTAGACCCAGGAGCTGTCTAATTGTGGAGACCAATCTTAAATCTGTGATAATTACAAGTGATCTGGAGTGAATTATAACAACCAGGAAGCACACCCCGGAGGAAAATGGAGGAGGCTACATTTCATGTGAAAACCCGGTGTGACTGCCTGCCAGCCCTGCACTGAGCACAGTGGTGGGCTTAATAAGGAAATATTAAGCAAATTACCTGTGAAAATGGGCAGTCATTTCCATGCCCCGAGCAGGCCTTTTTTTTATCCAGTTAGACCTTTAGAGTCATTCATCCGTGTGCACATGATTCTTCTCTGGTCTGACCGATCAATGGGGGTTTTGATGAAAGATATTACATTGTTTATTCATAAGGCCACATTATTAACGACAGGCTTATGAGCCAGAGGATGACACGGATGCATGTTTTTCCTTTCCAATCAACCTCAGGTGACTCTTGTCCTCCCTCTTGCCTCATCCCTCTCTCCCACCTCAATATCTCTCTAGCACCCCCCCCCCTCTCTCCCTCTAACCCTCTTTCGAGCACACAGAAGCAGAGCACTGTAACAGAATGCAGTCGTTAGCACACGGCCATATCATCCATTTTGTCAGCTCTGACAAATCATTTAATGGGATGTGGTCTGGTCATGGACCCACGGAGTGATACCTCCTATTTACTGTCCCAGTTGCATGCTCCATTGCTCTGCCCGTAAATAGGAATCAAACAGAGTTGAGTCCCAATAAATGACAAAGAGGGACAGATTACCTCAGATATGTATATATTCCCCTTTAATCTTTTCAGCTCTGTCATTTTCTCCTCTCCTTTCTTCCTTGTTCATAGTGTGCCCCCTATAGGGCAGTAAATGTATTGCAGATCCCTTTGTTTGACGTCAAGCCTGCTACAGTATCTTATAATATTGGCTCTACAAATTACAGCAGTGCCAGATCTTACAATGGACGTTCACCTTGAGTCAGGTCCTCTTTTCATTTGTGGTTCGCAGACGGAGCTAATGCTTTTCCCAAAATAATCAGAAAATATGTTATCTTTGGGGCACACAATCTCCTTTGACATCTCGACATAGTAAATAGTCTTCCATTTAACACACCTTTTCAAATCGGTTTAACAGCAGACTATTGAATATGAAATCTCTTCGACAATATACTAACCAGGGACTGTAAAGAAATAACACTTAGCTGGGAAAGGCTTACAGTGGAGAAAGGGATTTTGTTTTGGCTGGAAATAACAAGAAATATTCTAACTCTCCCTGGTGCAGTTGGTGGTGCCTTCACTTGATCTGTCGACTGACACTGCAGCATCATACGCTATTACGCTGCAGTGTCCGTCGACAGATCAAGTGGAGGCACCACCAATGGCCAGGTTGATGTACTGTCATACCATAGCTACCTTCACTGATACCACCTTAAGGTTCAAACTTGACCAATACCACTCACAATGGTTTCTCCACTGTGGGATGGAGTAGTACTGCTTGAACTCATTTATGAGAGGAGATTGTTATTCTGTTGATGGTATCAATGTGTAATCTGTACAATTATCGAATGAAATGGTAAGCAATCATCGAATTTCGCAGACTGTTAGGGTCAGTGGTGAACATTAGAACCATGTAAACCACTGACAGGCAGCCATCAGACACATAGCATTTAGAACACCAGATAGAACATACAGCATGCTGGGGGATTGAGAGAGGAGGATGAAATATAGATGAATTGTAGGTGAATCTGAGTTCAAATCAAATTTAAAACATTTTCAATCCTTAATTGATTCAAATCGGTGTTCATTGGATTGGGAACACTTTTTTTAATGAACCCACCACTCTCCTCGATTATATTCACATGGGCACATTGCAGTTTCTCTCTGCATCTGCAGCTCATGTTGCCTAACATAGGAAGTGCTTAAAACCACACAGTGGTGGCTATTTGAAACTACAGTATACTCCTGTATTCAGCTTCAGATGAGACTGTTTTCTTTAACTTCTCTTTCAAAGACCGCCACATTCACTCCTAACAACCCTGTAGCTGGACTATTATAGTATTACATTACGACCTGCGACAATAAATTAATTTGAGCAGCTAAAATACTAGGGCCGGGACCATACCAGTATCCTGATACTCGTTAGTATCGTGGCAAGGAAACAAACACAAAGCATCTTTAGGAAAACAGCCCTAATGTTGGAAATAAACATCATTATCCAGAGTCACGTTTATTTATTTTGCAAGTTATCACACAATATTTTACATATAGCAGGTTTTGAAAGGACCAAAGAGTTTAGTCTGCTTTGTGTTTTCATTTTTTGCCATGGAGAAAATATTGCCATACTGTTATCGTCACAGCCCTGTAAAATACTGTATTCATACACACACAGAGGGAAAGTTTTCAAAACACAAGTGTTTCGAGCAGGTGGGTACTATAGTTCTCCAGTGATCTTCAACACATTTGCCATATCTGTATGATAAAGAGCATTGGCACGGCATCCCAACTCCATCATTTAGTACATTCAAAGATGTGCCCTGAGTGGCTCTATGGGCACACAATCAACCAAACCAACAGAGTAGAAATACAAATGGACAAAACCATTACTTCATATCGTAATAGCTGCAGAAAGTAATTGTGCAGTGAAAATCCTAAATCTTACATAAATTAAGTCTTTGGGATGCACCCGCTTTCCCCTAAGTGCTTTATATTAAACTCAGCTCAACAACTCCTTGGCCGAGGAGCCTTGGACAAGGTCCTCAATGATATATAAGACAATAAACAATACACTTCAGTGGGTAGGTGAGAGTCTTCCACCACCACATGAGCATGAGGCTTTTTAAAATAACAGTTGCTTCAGGCTTCTTTCTTTTTGTTATCAGATCACCTTTTAATTATTTCCAGGACAGGGGAATCTGGTTTAAATGTTGTGAACTTAGCACAATGGGCGCAGCAGGCCACTTGCTAATCCTGTTTCCAAATGAGAGCCACTTGTCAAGGTCAGTCTCCAACTCTGTTATTAATTTGTCCCCTGACAATAACTTCCTGGGGTATTCCCAGCCATCTTCCCATCAGAACAACCCAATCTCATGACCGTAAGTACAGGCATCGACAGCAACAGTGGCCTGCAGGCTACCAATTGAATCTCTCACCCTCTACATCTTTTTCAAATGACCATGTAATATCACTGCTGTTACACAGACATGATCAGAAAAATGTCTTGGAGACAGGGAAGGAAGATAACTAAGGGAAGATAGAGTGGAAGGGAGCTGTATAACCCCCAGTACACTCTCTAAAAAGCCTTCATAGTAAGGAGAAATTCGAAGGAATATATGGGGCCTGTAGAGACCTATGCTGAATGTGTTATGAATTCTGTATAGCATAGTACATATTGCCTGAAGATAAAGAGTATCCAAGATGGCAAGAGAGATACTTCCTCCTGTGCAGCACTATGATCACAGTCCGCACCAAAATCAAAATCAATGCATCAAACCAAACCACCACAGCTGTCAGCAAACACATTTGTCAGGCTGCGACATCGCCACTGTGTCCTTTCTTTGAGCGTTCCCAGCTTGCAATCACCGTTAAAAAAAAATCATGCTGCCTGTCAGAACCAATAATGCCACCTCACACATTTAGCAGTCCTGACATCTTGGTGAACCACAACCATCAAATGCTGAAGTCTGGCTTTGGGTGTTGGAAGGGAGCCAATGGGTGGGCTGAAGAGTGAGTGAGTGAGTGAGTGAGTGAGTGAGTGAGTGAGTGAGTGAGGGAGGGAGGGAGGGAGGGAGGGAGGGAGGGAGGGAGGGAGGGAGGGAGGGAGGGAGGGAGGGAGGAGGGGAGGGATGAAAAGTTGAGCTGTATCTATGTGTGTTGTTAATTCTCCCCGGTCGGTCTCCATACTAGAAACAAATGAAGTCTTGTGGACTAGTGAACATAGCCGAGGTGGGGTTGGGAATAGGACATGAAGGGGAGAGACGAGAGTGGCTCATAGACTCAACACTGTGCTTTTGTGAATAATTCAGTCACAGGCTCGGAGTGGGAATGCTCACTCTGGTCAAGACAACACCAGAGACCACCACAGCAAAAGAGCCACGGCCCCACAGACTGACAGTGAAGTCTGGTATTAGACATTGAAGGACAAGGAGACACTGTTTTTTCCACCTGCGAAAACACCTTCAGAAGAACCCTGTGACAGCACACTGCTGAGTAGCTATTTTTTAAGAATGTCTATATTGAGGTCTGACAAGGTGTATAGATTCTCTTACACATTTATGAGGCAGCTCTAGGCAGGGTGGAAGTCGAAGAGCAGGAAACGACTTCATTAGCCCACCACCTATGGGATTCAGCAGCTCTCTATGGAGCTCTCAGCTGCACTGGGTAATCACAGATAAAGATAGATACTTAACAAGGCCTGGCAGGGCTGACATTACATTGACAGTGTGCTACCAATGTTACCATGATGCAAGCGCACGTGAGATTTGGTTCCAGGTGCCGACATTACCTTCACACAGAAAGACACTGTTTCCAACCTGTCATAATATGATTTGCTATTATGCATATATTCAAACATTCCAAATGATTAGACTCTATTATGAAACATGTGCACTATCTTAATCCAGGAGGGAAAAAGATAAATAGACCTGCAACTTTTATACAGCACTTATTTTATCTTAATTCATTAATTGGTGTTCCTGTAGTGTACTATTGAAAGTTCGACCCAGGGGAGAATGGGGTGTGAAAACACGTTTGTTTGTTCATTGATTACCACTCAGACCCTCCAGCTGGAACCAGACCTGATGCGTATCTGCTGCTATGTTTGCCTTTGCACCTGCACTGTTGTTTACTAGTCCAGAGAAAGGGTTACAACCACATAAAAGTCAGACAAGTGAGGGATTGGCGATGCCTTTGAATCCAATGCCTGGATGAGTCCATGCATCACAGCACTGACAGGTGTTTCAGCACTTAAGGCCTATAGCACTCGGCTTGAGTGTGGCAGGGGACTCATCACAGCTAAATGCAGAATAATTTTTGGGGGCTTTTGTTATGAGACACAAATGAGAGAGGTTTGTATTCAGGGGACGTAGGAAAATAGATGTAATGAATGCTGATACTCGGTTGAAAACAGGTATTCAACCAAAAGGGGAAATAACTACAACTGTAAATGTATATGGTATGTATAAGCTGGAAGTAGATGCATAAGGGTTGTCCATTAGTTTACTCCAAGTAGGGGTGGGATGGTATGGTAGGGAAAAATGATAAAGGAAAATATATAAAAATATATGGACACTACTGGTCAAAAGTTTAAGACCACCTCCTCAATCAAGTTGTTTTCTTTATTTGTACTATTTTCTACATTCTAGAACAATAGTGAAGACATCAAAACTATGAAATAACACATGGAATCATGTAGTAACCAAAAAAAGTGTTCAACGAGTCAACATATTTTTTAGATTCTTCAAATAGCCACCCTTTGCCTTGATGACAGCTTTGCACACTCTTGGCATTCTCTCAACCAACTTCACCTGGAATGCTTTTCCAACAGTCTTGAAGGAATTCCCACATATGCTGAGCACTTGTTGGCTGCTTTTCCTTCACTCTGCGGTCCGACTAGTCCCAAACCATTTCAATTTGGTTGCGGTTGGGTGATTGTGGAGGCCAGGTCATCTGATGCAGCACGCCATCACTCTCCTTCTTGGTAAAATAGCCCTTACACAGCCTGGAGGTGTGTTGGGTCATTGTCCTGTTGAAAAACAAATGAAAGTCCCACTAAGCCCAAACCAGATGGAATGGCGTATCGCTGCAGAATGCTGTGGTAGTCATGCCGCATAAGTGTGCCTTGAATTCTAAATAAATTACAGACAGTGTCACCAGTAAAGCACCCACACACCATCCCACCTCCTCCTCCATGCTTTACAGTGGGAAATACACATGCGGAGATCATCCATTTACCCACACCATGTCTCACAAAGACACAGCGGTTGGAACCAACAATCTCCAATTTGGACTCCAGACCAAAGGACAAATTTCCAACTCCCTTGCTGGGGTGTCTTGGCCCAAGCAAGTCTCTTATTAATATTGGTATTGTGCTGCCATCCTGTTAGAAGGTAACAGATTGTTTTATTACGGTGGTAAAGATGGATTTTCATTGTGTTCTATGGTGTTTATCGCCACCTAGTGGAGCTTTCTGGTACTTAGAAAGACTGTACACAAACAGGAAGTAGAGAATTTGTTCTGCACGCATAGAAGCAGCTAAAAACAACGCTACGGTGCAGGTCTTTTAGTGTAGTTATTTCTTGTCACGCTTCAGCCTCGGAAAATATTTGTTTGTAAGTTCAATTCAAACATATTGCTAGTGATGATAATCTTGTTATTGATAGAGTTGCTGACATATCAATGTTGGTTGGTTGCATTTACTCACACAAATTGCAATGCCTTTCATGTATGCCAACAGCTGTATTACTTTGCTCGTGCATCATGCAAACTAATTGTAAAATATACAATACTGTTTTGTTACTGTTTCTAGTGTTATATGCTTTGTTATTCTACAGAGATGGTTGTACATTATTAGAGTAATGAAAGGAGTTAGCCAATTACCAATATGAGTAACAATTAGCTATATGGTTTGGCGTCGTGCTTTGTATTTTCATGCAACTTCAACTTGAAAGGTATAATGTACAGCTACAATATGTCGATTTGAATTGAATACTAAAGTATATTATTTTCTGTATTTTGCAGTTTCACAACATAAATGTTTTCAATATATTCATTGAAGAAAAGTCACGCCTTGGGAGTTTTATTGAAGATTTAGTTGTTGGCTATCTGTCTAGTTTTGCATGGGAACGCAACTCAAGGTCAGAATAGGTATCCTTTAGTAGTGGTTTCTTTGCAGTAATTCGACCATGAAGGCCTGATTCACACAGTCTCCTCTGAACGGTTGATGTTGAGATGTGTCTGTTACTTGAACTCTGTGAAGCATTTCTTTGGGCTGCAATTTCTGAGGCTGGTAACTCTAATGAACTTATCCTCTGCAGCAGAGGTAAGTCTGAGTCTTCATTTCCTGTGGTGGTCCTCATGAGAGCCAGTTTCATCATAGCGCTTGATGGTTTTTGCGACTGCACTTGAAGAAACTTTCAAAGTTCTTGAAATCCGTATTGACTGACCTTCATGTCTAAAACGAATGATGGAATGTCGTTTCTCTTTGCTTATTTGAGCTGTTCTTGCCATAATATGAACTTGGTCTTTAACTAAATAGGGCTATCTTCTGTATACCCCCCTACCTTGTCACAACACAACTAATTACGTTAGCTCAACCGTCCAGCGGGGGACCCATCAATCTTGTAGAGGTTTTAAGAAGGAAAGCACAACTGTTAATTGAAATTAATTCCAGGTGACTACCTCATGAAGCTGGTTGAGAGAATGCCAAGAGTGTGCAAAGCTGTCATCAAGGGGTGGGTATTTGAAGAATCTCAAACATAAAACACTTTTTTGGTTACAACATGATTCCATGTGTTATTTCATAATTTTGATGTCTTAACTATTACTCTACAGTGTAGAAAATAGTCAAAATAAGGAAAAACCCTGGAATGATTAGGTCTTCTAAATCTTTTGACTGTTAGTGTATATATTATATATATTTATTACCAGTCTAAAGTTTGGACACACCTACTCATTCCAGGGTTTTTCTTTATTTTTACTATTTGAGCTGTAATCAAAATATTCTGTAACAATATATTTGGAGAGTCTCAAACAGATGATTTCAATACAAACTGTTCAACCAATTATCCCCTAACCCTAAAGTTATGTTTAAACAGAACGAAACAAACACTTGTTCACAGTTGAGGCTGACATTTATCTCAACGAGTAGCATCTCACATAAAAATGGAAATAGAACAACCAAATCAACTACTGTTTTTTTCCGATATCAACAAAACAAACGGTGCAATCGATGATACAAATCATGGACGCTACACTGAACGATGAGTGCTGAAACAGCACAACACTTAACGCCTGTTATCGTTTGAGTACGGTGGAGGCTGGAATGGAGTATACGGAATGGCATCAAACAAATGGAACAGCTCGAGCCTGTCCTCTCCAATTAAGGGGCCACCGCCTGTGCTTCAGTATCTAGCTATAGAATCCAAATAAAGGAATTGTAGCCTACAAAGAACAGATGAGACAAATGTGGGTCATTATTAACTGCTTGTAGTTCAAAGTTATCAATGGCAGGGTTTGGGCAAAAGAGATTGAGAGAAAGAAAACCTGTGGAAATGAATTCTAACTGATGGGTGGAATAAAGGAAATGTGCCTCCTCCTACATGCTGTCAGGTGAGACCACTGGCTATATTTGACATATACTATACCTAGGAGTGTCATTGGCTTCTAATTGACAATCTACCAATCTACTATCAACATGTAGGCTACTTGCTACTGGATGGGTGTAGCTGTCCAACAGGTCCTCCACACAGCAGATGGTAGGAACTGATTTTGTTTTTACACAGCTGGTGAGTCCTGTGGTGAGAATAGAACTGGCACAGCTGTGGTAGAGAGAGAAATGTTTGTTGCTTTGGTTCAAGAATATGAATGTTAAGTAGTTGTGTTGTTTTTTTCTTATTTTTTGGGGGGTAATTAAATGGCCAGCCTGTTTTTATTCAGTTGTGTTAGCATGGTATCATTACAAATGTATTCAAATGCTGTCCCAAACTGCTGTTGAGCAGGAAATAATGGCGAAATACAATACAATTATTCCATAATTATGCATTTACAGATGGTGCACCACATTCAATCACAAATACGATTATTTTGTGCCTATTGTTAAAGTTTGTTTGGCTTTTATCAACGTGATTGAGAACCAAGCATTACAGAATAATGTAAATCTGCAATTTCAAAAGTTAAACAGATAAATCAAATGACAGAATACTTGACATAAGGTTCACTTCATGACCTATTGATATTGAAGCCAGGGGCGGTCTGGAACAGCCCACATTACACCACTCCCCCGGCGGGCCACCAGCCACATACACCCTGACCCTATAAGCCCTACTTAGACACAGGCAGCAGTCCTAACACATAACATTGTCAGTACAGTACAGCGTTTCTCAACCATATCTACACAAGTGACTGGCGAGACATGGTCCTCCACCTCTTTTTTTAACCAGCTCATGTTTAAAACAAAAAACAATATGTAAAAACAGCCACTGGAATACTGTTCCTCTGCTCTAGCCATTTTGCTTCCCAACCAGGTTGTGCTGTCTATCTGTTTCAGCATCTTCTCTGCTGTCACTCTGTGCTTCTTCTTCTTCTCGGTCTGTCTGCCTGCCTGTCTGCCTAAGCCTCATACGCTATAAAAGCCAAGCTAACGCCTTAGGCCGCATTGCAAATTAGTGCATGTCATATGTGTTCCCCTGAATCAACACTTACCCTAAGTGTTCATTACTATTATCAGGGCTCCAGACTAACATTTCCCCCCGGTGCCACTGGTTCCACCAACTTCTACAGTTGGTAGAAGCACCAGTCCCCCATATCATGAGTAATCATTTTATACAGTAATTCATAGTGCTTTATTAAGAACTGTAATAAATAGACTACTGAGTTATTCAAGAAATAAGTTATTTCACCAAACACGTCCAAACAGGAATGTATTTTTCAATATATGTGGATGTGCATCCTAATCCAGTGATTGTCTTGAATTTTGGGTTGATAATTAGACTATAAGTCTTTGCTAGGTAAAGCCCTGCCTTATCTCAGCTCACTGGTCACCATAGCAGCAGCCACCCGTAGCACGCGCTCCAGCGGGTATATTTCACTGGTCACTCCCAATGCCAATTCCTCCTTTAGCCGCCTTTCCTTACAGTTCTCTGCTGCCAATGACTGGAACGAACTGCAAATATCACTGAAGCTGGAGACTCATATCTCCCTCACCAACGTTAAGCACCAGCTGTCAGAGCAGCTCACAGATCACTGCACCTGTACATAGCCCATCTGTAAATAGCCCATCCAACTCTCTCATCCCCATACTGTTATATATTTTATTTGGTTTGCTCCTTTGCACCCCAGTATCTCTACTTGCACACTCATCTTCTGCACATCTATCACTCCAGTGTTTAATTGCTATGTTGTAATTATTTTGCCACTGTGGCCTATTTATTGCCTTACCTCCCTAATCCTACCTCATTTGCATACACTGTATATAGACTTTTTCTATTGTATTATAGACTGTATGTTTGTTTATTCCATGTGTAACTCTGTGTTGTTGTTTGTGTTGCACTGCTTTGCTTTATCTTGGCCAGGTCGCAGTTGTAAATGAGAGCTTCTCAACTAGCCTACCTGGTTAAATAAAGGTGAAATCATTTTTTTATTTTTTATAACAAACTATGACTACAGTTGCTTTATTTTACAGTTAAAATAGGACTCCAGAATTTCCAGATGTTTTTTTTCTGTTTATTAGAGATGAATTACATACATCTTTATGTACACTAACTAGGCGTATTAATTTGAGGTTCAAAACCTGAGAAAGTGGAAATTCAAAACATATCGCTAACTCTAAATATAATATCCAATGCTAGCAGCTATGTATTCATCCAACAGTAAATGTAATGTCCCCCCCAAAAAGTATACTACTCATGAAACCTATAGGCCTATACTCTCACAATGGCAGCTCCATATGTCAAAGCCATATCAAATATCTTGGTTGTAAAATAGTTGCTCTTGAGCAAAATATTGAGAAATTAAAATGATACTTACAGAAAGCTAAGACAGGGTCAAGGCAACAGAGCTTCCAAAGCTGTGTTTTTCCCGCAATTGCATTTTGAAATGTTATAAGACGCATGGGGGGGTAAAGGAGAGTGGCTGGGTCATCACAGCAGCAGACCCCAGCAAAATAAGCACAAGGGCAGGCCAGACACATTCATTACAGAAAACATAAGCATAATGCACTTTACTGATTGACCAAATCATGGTTTTAGCCACCCAAATAACTAGACGTTTTGACTGAAGTGACAATGTAGAACGTGCTCTTTTTACGTTAATAGGCATCATTTCCATTTTACGAGCGATGAACTTGGCTAACTAACTGTCTAACTGTTGACAGAGTTGGAGCAGGTCTCTTTGCTATGCCATGTTTGACTTTGAATGTGAGTTTGCGTGACCTCAGCTCAGTCTATCAGAAAACTGGGCTGGTCCATCTTGGTAGGGGTGTTGGTCATTGCCCATTATTCAGACCAAGGCTCATTATAGACTAGTATAACTGGCCTCAGGCCATGTCACCTTCATCATCATTTCTTTTTTTTTATGTTTTGTTTGTGAATTTTGACCAACCCACCCACATTTTTTTTAAAATGTCCAGGCCATCCATCTGGCATTTGCCAGATACCAATCAAACCCGATTGAAGTTCATTTATGATTCATCATCAACTCAATGTGATGCCAACTCCTGTGTCATCAGACAGTCACCGGCCTCACTCAGCTGCCAATACGTTAAATGTGAGAGGCAAGGTGGCTCTGTTGTGAGCCTCTTATGCTGTGGGACCCTCACATTTCATGGAGCACAATGAAGCAGCACAATCCAAATATCAAGAAGTGCCTGTAGTGAAACATGTCTAATGAGATGGGAGAGCCCAACTGGTTAACGAGATCCCTCTCTGAGAAAGGAACCTCTTTTATTGAAGGTGACGACTTGGACAACGTTTATTTCACAAGTGGCTGAACCTCTCTGTCTTAAGCAGGTTCAGCGCTAAAGGCCACGCCCCTTCCTGCCTGCCTGCAACCTCCTTTGTGTAATAACTTCCGTGAATGAACACGTTTTTCACCACCCAGATACAGTGCCTGCACATCATGTCCCATAGGCGGGAATTTAACACAGCTGCTCGATGTCCATTTTAGGACAGCTGCCTGTACTGTAAGGCAAGAGATTTGTCTGAAAGATAAGGAAAATGATACTGCCACTAATCTCAGCGTGATGTAAATTGAAGTTTCCAGGCCTAATAAAGAATTCATGTAAAAGCCAAAGTATCATTAATGGGAGCTGTGTTCATCTGACTAATGTGGAGTTAGGATCTAATCGAGGTCATCCCTTAACTGTTATTAGACTGCTCTCTCCCTCTCTCTATTGCTAACCAACATCTCTGATGAGACACTGCACTGAATCCCCATGCATCCTGCTGCTGACATCTTAATTCAATTGCTCTTGGGCAGGTTTTATCCCTCTGTAAACTGTAAATCCATTTGAATTCAATCAATTTTTGACAGCATCCATTATGACTTAAACAAAACTGTCCAGATATGTTTGCCCATGAAAGAATGCTCAGAAAGTGACTTTTTGGACCCGAATGCCAAAACATTCAGGAGATAAAGGTGCTCAAAGTTGACCCATTTTATATACCCAGCCATACCATGAGACGTCCATGTCTTCGTCACTTGAAAAGATAAAAGGTTACGTTTTTATATGATTTAAAAGCTTTACAAACAGTGCTGTCAAACTATTTTACCATCGAATGTCAACAGAAATGGTCTATTCTATTATCTATATTTCTATGATTTCAATAGGTTTCCTATGGAGGATTGAGAGTATAACTTAAAACAACAGATATTCCCATTCAAGTCAACATTCCTTGATGTGTGGACTACCGTCCCTGGGAGGGGTGTGTCACTTGAGTGGGTTGAGTCACTGATGTGATCTTCCTGTTTGGGTTGGCACATAGCCTGGTTCCTCTCTATGTTTCTTCCTAGGTTTTGGCCTTTCTAGGGAGTTTTTCCTAGCCACCGTGCTTCTACACCTGCATTGCTTGCTGTTTGGGGTTTTAGGCTGGGTTTCTGTACAGCACTTTGAGATATCAGCTGATGTACGAAGGGCTATATAAATAAATATGATTTGATTTGACCTCCAACCATCTTTGTGGTACCATAAGAAAGTTGATATTTTAATTGTATTCCCATTTTAGTACATGTATCAGCCAAAACATGAAACCACCCTATAATCAAGAGCATGTTGTGTCTTAACCGATAGCCGGCACAAGACAAATAGGGTCTAAGCTACAACATTTGCCAATATTTTATTTTACCTTTATTTAACTAGGCAAGTCAGTTAAGAACAAATTCTTATTTTCAATGACGGCCTAGGAACAGCCTGTTCAGGAGCAGAACGACAGATTTGTACCTTGTCAGCTCAGGGGTTTGAACTTGCAATCTTCCGGTTACCAGTCCAATGCTCTAACCACTAGGCTACCCTGCCGTGCTATTAGATAATTGTCGATAAAAAGGAAAATAAGATTTTAAAAATTCTCCAGATATTATAAAATAGTTTGACAACCTTGTTGGGAAGCCTTTAAATGATATCAACCTCAACCGTTTATCTGGATGCCTCAACATGGTATGTTGGGGTATGAAAAATGTATCAGCGTTGAGTACGTTTACCTCTTGGATGGATGTTTCGGCACTCAGGTCCAAAAAGTCCCTTTCTGAGCACTTCTACAATGGACTAATGTGTATGGAAGGTTTAGTTCTAATCAGAAGTGGTGCTGTCAAGAAGTGTTTGAATTCAAATGGATTTACCCTCACCTTCTTTTAGGGGTCTTTTGGGGGTTTGGAATCACCATATTTTGGCTTGTGGCTAGGTCTAAATCATGTTTCATTCAGTTAGCGATGTGCAATGTCAGCTACTGTACACCAGGAGAAGCAGATGCGGTGGAACCTCTGAGGGCTTGATTATGTAAGCGTATATTACTAATTTAACCACTTTTGAAATGTTAAAAATAGAATGTGGACACAGAGCAACAGTACTGTAACCTGGCCTTCCATCAAACTTATTACCCAAAGGTCACAGCGACAGAGGTTGAACCATGACAACGCTCCGCCTCATCAATCCATTTATAGGGATGCAGGCTATTCTGCAGACTCATTCAGGCGGTAAGTGTCTGGCTGCAACCGGTGCACTCATAAGGTGAAGTACCTGTGCTGCCTCCAGGGAGCGAGCACGATTAAGCAACTTTGAGAGTTATAACAACACGCTCTGCCGAGGTAGCAGGGCTGGGCTGGCCTCACCTCACCATCTAATCACAAAGGAAGATGCTCCCAAAGTGATGAGTGAGCAGTCCTTCCTCATTATTTTTTCAGCTCGACACCGGTTGTTACTTTGGCTCTACAGAGTAAAAAATACAATTTCTGATTTCTCCCCCAGACTCTCTCTGTAGTTTCGGGCTCTCTGCAGACATCTTCATTACTTTCCCTGAACATTGAGTTCCAATTTCTGACATTCCTGGGACTTACTGTCCCGGGAGAGATGTATTCAATTGATAAGAAATGAAGTGAAACATCCCATCATCAGTGCCAACCTATTATTCAAGTTTCCTAGAAACAGCGGGCAGTAACTTTTAGTTCAGTTTCTCTCCAACGCAAACAAAAGCTATACTTTCACAGAAGGTCTTCCCATTATCACTTTGCGAAAAGCTGTGAAAGCACTGCCTAAGCGACTAGACGTGACTGTTTCATGTTTATCTAGTAGAATCAATGCTTAAGCAGGTGAGCAGGCAGCTTTGTGGGCACGAAGGGAGGGTGAAGCTCGGTCCCCAGACAGAACTGAAATTTTAATTAGCATTGCTAGCGGTTTGGGTCACCAACATAGACATCCATCTGAGAGTGCTCAATATTTAATTAAATGGCTCTTGCTTTGCACCTTTATTCTCCCAGCAACACCTTTTATCCGGCCTCCCAATTAATCAGCACAAAACAGTTAATGAGAAACAGCTCTGTCAAAAGCCAGCCCTCAATACTCCACAAATACCGTGTCACTGGCCCGATTCTCCTTCAGAGAAGATACAATGATGTTGAGTCATTCTGGCATGACATGTAAAGAATTACAGCAAACACTTTGTGATGACTGAACAAACAGAGAACTGCTCCTAAATGCTGAATACTAGAAAGTATCAGTAAAGCTGTCAAAAATAGGATTTTTGCAGGTGCTTGGGGGGGTCACCAAGGTGCCAGCAGGTGCTTGGGGGGTCACCAAGGGGATGATCATGCTGTAGCACCAACTGGTAATTTGCTTGTCAAACATTTCATTCCAAAATCATGGGCATTAATATTGAGTTGGTCCCCCTTTTGCTGCTATAACATCTCCCACTCTTCTGGGAAGGCTTTCAGCTAGATGTTGGAACATTGCTGCCGGCAATTGCTTCCATTCAGCTACAAGAGCATTATTGAGGTCTGGCACTGATGTTGGGCGATTAGGCCTGGCTCGCAGTCGGCATTCTAATTCATCCCAAAAGTGTTCAATGGGGTTGAGGTAAGTGCTCTGTGCAGGCCAGTCAAGTTCTTCCACACCGATCTCGAAAAAAACATTTCTGTACAGACCACGCTTTAAGCACTGGAGCATTGTCATTCTGAAACATGAAAGGGCCTTCTCCAAACTGTTGCCACAAAGTTGGAAGCACAGAATCATTTAGAATGTCATTGTATGCTGTAGCGTTAAGATTTCCCTTCACTGGAACTACAGGTCCTAGCCCTAGCTTCCAGAGGATGTTTGGAACTCAATAGTGAGTGTTGCAAATGAGGACAGATGATTTTTACACCCCACACTCTTCAGCATTCGGCGGTCCCGTTCTGTGCACTTGTGTGGCCTACCACTTTGCGGCTGAGCCGTTGTTGCTCGTCGGCGGTTCCACTTCACAATAACAGCACTTACATTCGACCGGGGCAGCTCGAGCAGGGCAGAATTTTGACAAACTGACTTGTTGGAAAGGTGTCCATTCTATGACAATGCCACGTTGAAAGTCACTGCGCTCTTCAAGAAGGCCATTCTACTGTTTGCTTATGGAGATTTCATGGCGTTTTGCTCGATGTTAAACACCCGTCAGCAACGGGTGTGACTGAAATAGCCAAATCCACTCATTTGTCGAGGTGTCCATATACGTTTGGCCATGTGGTGTGTGTTTCCAGTCTCGCCACATTAATAAAGGCTGTCAATAACTGCTGCATGACTTCTCCCCATTACTAATTCAACAGACGCATTCAGTTAGAACAGCCAGTGTCAACACCCTTTGAAGATACATGTCTAAACATCTGAACATTTTCTGTTTGCTCCGAGTGTAACTCTTGAGTCCTTTCTTCCATTTGATCACGGGCATTATTTGGTAGGTTGACTCCGCTTGCTTCTATTTCACTTTCTCATTGAACTTTTTAGCATTTAAATGACTTTTTGTAATTGCCTGGGCGTATCTTGAAATAGCACGAGGTCCCCCCACTACACTCCTCCTCCTCCTCTGTGTTGTCATCCTCCCTATTCACTCTCAATTACGAGCAAACACAAAGTGCTCCAGATCCCTGTCAGGAATTTACCTCACTTCAAGTGACTCACGTCACTGTTGGTCGTCCGACTTTGATTCATTTCTCTGTGACGCAGCCCAATTGAAGTCGGCTAGCCCCAACATCAAGTAAAATATTTACCAATTATTCACACAACCCTTGGGAAAGGGCCTTGAGAAGCACACATTGGTAGCATGCTGCTCACGAGACTGCACAGAAGTGTGTGTGTGTGTGTGTGTGTGTGTGTGTGTGTGTGTGTGTGTGTGTGTGTGTGTGTGTGTGTGTGTGTGTGTGTGTGTGTGTGTGTGTGTGTGTGATGTATGATGTGTGTGTGTGAGGAAGGCTGCAGATAGTCGCTGGCATTTACGAGTGATCCTGCCTTTGAGTTCCTTATCTTGTGTATAAGGACTTTCACAAAATTGCGCCGGGGCAAGGTTTCATATTAGATCCTCTAGCCTGAGCACTAAGATGCTATTAAAGCTCAATTGGGTAAATATACACTTGTGTATGGCTTGATAGAGATCAATGTGCATCAGCACTAAAGCCTTTCACTTCATAGTACAGTACTATTAAAACAACTGAAAATGAACACAAAGAACACTGTCATTGATTAACAGGAAGACAATGTTCATAATTCACAATTGTGAAGAAAACTGTGTAGTGCTGCAATAACTTCACTGAAGAATGGCATTTTGAAATCTGAAATAAAAAGCCGCGTTAGAAAGGATTACCCACACATATTGATCAGCTCATGTTATAGACAGAAGCGTGCCACATGGCAGACCAATCCGAACTCATCTCTCGGCATGTCCAGCCCACCCATTATCTCAGCCAATCATGGCTAGCGGGAAGGATCCTTTCTTTTTCTGCGGCTAAACCAACTGGGTTAGTAATTTAATATTTGTATTCGTATTTACAGATGGCATACAAGTTCGTTATTAAGGCACATGAAAGTTCACATGTTCCAGATGGCATTTCTGTCAAAAAACGCATTTTGATAAAAATGTTCAAATGGCTCTCTTGTGATCTAGTGACGTGTGACATACGCCTAGTTTCCTGAAATGGGTCACAAATATATTTTTATTTTTTGCCATCATTTGCCAATAGATCTGACCTGCTGAAAGAGCGAAAACAATTCTCTCTTCAAATAAAGAATAAGTCACTCAACAATGATCCTGAGATATTCTTCTCTAATAGAAATGTATAAAGTCTTCAAGAAGGTAGCCATAGTTTGAAATAATACACTTGCCATCTAAAAAATAACTATGGAATATAATAGGAAAAGGAAGCAGAAGCTGCGATTAAAGAGTTTTACAGGCCCTGTGGGCACTTTACCTTAAATCAGAGCTTTCTAGAGAACACAAAGACTATTTATATTACAATATCCCACAGTCAAGATAAGCCTGTGGTTTAAATTGGCATCAAACACTTAAAATGTTGTCTGCAGTCCAATGAAAAGACGGCAGGCAGTATGTAAATAGAGTTAGTATCAGGCACTTGGGACACGCCAGTGAAGGGGAAGATGGCTCTCTCTGTGACGTACATTATGAAACTGTGAGAGTGACTCACTCTCTGATCATGGATCTGTGAGCCTACAACATGAATGCAAGGGCCTCCGTGTCATAGCAATTATAGGAAAGAATTTCATAAGACAGTTTTCAGACGACATTATTAGAACAGAACAGCCTCAATTCGTCGCGGCATGGACTCTGCAAGGTGTCGAAAGCGTTGCACAGGGATGCTGGCCCATGTTGACTCCAATGCTTCCCACGGTTGTGTCAAGTTGGCTGGATGTCATTTGCATGGGAAAATGTTGAGTGTTAAAAATCCAGCAGCGTTTCAGATCTTGACACAAACGGGTGCTCTTGGCACCCCGTTCAAAAGCACTTAAATATTTAGCCTTGCCCATTCACCTTCTGATTGGCACACATACACAATCCATGTCTCAATTGTCTCAATTGTCTCAAGGCTTAAAAATCCTTATTTAACCTCTCTCCTCCCATTCATCTCCACTGACTGAAGTGGATTTAACAAGTGACATCAATAAGAGATCATAGACTGACGTGGTGAATCCAGGTGAAAGCTATGTCATGGAAAGAGCAGTACTGTATACACTGTGTACAAAACATTAGGTGTACAAAACATTAGGAAACATTAAAGGGTTCTACTAAGCTAACATATGGAATTGTTTTAAGATGGTCATACCATGGATCGTTTAGCTATTTGATTTTACATGTTAGGACCCCTGTAGGTATATCAATATAGAATTTGGCCTTACTACTATAGCACATAGAAACACATTGAACAACACATTCATAAATGGCAAAACAGTCAAAAAATGTATCATAAGGAATAAGGTTTTGAAATGTCTGTCAGATATATAGGAGATATTTTAGTTTTTTTGGTCACAAAACTACCTCTATACTTTCATCATTTTTTAAAACCAGTATCTCTAGCTTAAATTGATGGATTTTGATGGGGAGTTTTGTATTATGTTACGTAGCTTGACGCTCAGGTGCATCACTAGACTCTTAAGGATTAGAGTCCTTCAGTTTGTTACTACGTTTGATGGTGTATCTCTCCAGGGAGACCAGGTCAGACAGTCAATTAAGCCAGCGTATAGTTGAAACATTGGATCTGCTTTTCCAGCTTAACATATCACTTTTTTGGTGACTGTTAATGAAATCAATCGGAACTGCTGTTTGTCCATGGAGAGAGAAGAAACAAAGGGGTAGTCATCATCAAGATAGTGTATACAGAGTGATGGGGATGCAGGAATGGTAATATCTAGGATGACTGAGAGAATGCTCCAAACCTTTTTCCAGTAACTCTCAATGATGAGACAAGAGACCAGAATGCATGGAGGTGAGTGTCAGGAAGGTATTTTTGGCAGAATGGACACTTAACCGAATCAACAAGCCCCATCAGGGACAGAGTTCTACTGGTCTAGTGTAATTTGTGTAGGATTTTGTACTGGATACGATTTATTTTCATATTACACGAGGTGCTATGGGTGCTGGTAAGTACATTCTTCTGGGCTTCTCTGTCAAGGGAGATGTCCAGATTGTTGGTCCATTTCTCTTGGAAGGATAGAGTATCACCATTTTTTTATACATTTTGAAAGTAATACTTCTTGAACTTCGGCTGTCTAAGAGAAATTTACTTAGCCCTGAGATACGTTGCTTTGGATCAAATTGCAATTTAGACTTCAGTACTGTAGCTGTTTAATCAGTAGCTATTGGAAACTTGAGGAGCTATTCAAATTATACATTTCATGTAACTCCTTAATTGGAATGAACTGTCCTTTATCAAGTAACTGGTAGATGTACATATTATTTTATTTTTCCATTGAGTAAATTTGAAAAATGGGATTGGACCAAATATGAGAGTTCATCGTTTCTTTGTGGGCTTTTGTCCATGCTTCCAGTGCATAAGGTTAAGGGATTGGAATATGATGGAAATGACAAGATTATGTTATAATACTTTTATTGCATCAAATGGTTGTTTTATGCAACAGAATAGAAGGTTCTTATAACTCTCTATTGTGTCTGTGTGAACTGAAAGTGGGCCTCTGGGAGAGAACACTGACAGGATGTCTTTGGGGATACCACATTCCAGAGCAGGAGTTAATGTTTCAGTACTGGGGTACCAGGGGGAGATGGCTCCAGTATGGAGATGGGGGGGCTAGACACTGGTCTCTACACAATGAGAACAGTTTTTACAGCAGATACTGTCTGCTGTGAATTCTAAGTATCTTTCATACAAATCTTAACCTTGTGACCCATTCCATACATCTGTTGTGTGTCATGTAGACTAAAGGAGGATGGACTTTGCTATAACATTCTGTGGCTCAAACCAGCTCGTTGAGTTCTCAGTGATCACCTTCAGGGGTGATTACCAACCAGCTCCATTCCTGAAGTAATTAAATAAAAAAGTTTGATTGTTTTGAAAAAATCGAATGGTCTCTCCTTTTGATTACAATAATTCTACCACAGGAAAGGGGCAGTTTTTTAAACAGATTGTGAAATATAAGGCAGATCTTGGTTTCACACAGAAGTCTTCTACATCAATCCAGGAAGGTGAGTTTACACTTGGATAATTGAGCCATTCGGCTATGTTATTAATTTGGAAGGCCAAAAAATATTTTTTAAATTCTGGTGTTCCTAGTCCGGCTTTGGGCTTATGTGTAATGTAGTAAGTATAATTCTGGCCTTTAACTGTCTCAAACATAATTTTGAGATGGTCAAATCATTTCTGGAATCATGGAGAAAATATAGTACATTAATACAACCGGTAAGGAACAGAGGAAGATAATTCCATCTTTCGAGATCTTCTTTGACCGATTTCAATAGTTGCAGGAAATTATATTTTGAACAATATATCTAGCTTGTACTACGAGATATATATTTTCTTTGTACTTTACCACCTTTTTCTCCCCAATTTCGATCTTGTCTCATCGCTGCAACTCCCAAACGGGCTTGGAAGGCGAAGGTCGAATCATGCATCCTCCGAAACGGCAAATTTCTTAACACCTGACTGCTTAACCCGGAAGTCAGCCACACCAAAGTGGAGGCGGAAAACACCGTTCACCTGACGACCGAGGTCAGTTGCTAGAGCATGATGAGCCAAGAAAAGCCCCCCCGGCCAAACCCTCCCCTAACCCGGGTGACGCTGAGGCCAATTGTGCACTTCCCTATGGGACTCCTGATCACATCAGGTTGTAATACAGCCCGGGATTGAACTCGGGTCTGTATTGATGCCTCTAGCACTACAATGCCTTAGCCCAATGTAATGCCTTAGACCACTGCGCCACTTGGGAGGCCTACTCTGAGATATTGTATGCCTTGAGATTACCATCTGAAGGGAATGTTTTGGCTAAAGAGTCCCAATTATTATTATTTTATTTATTTATTTAACCTGTTGCGATTCTAGGGGCAGTATTTTCATTTCACAAAACGTTCCCGTTTTAAACAAGAATTTTTGTCACGAAAAGATGCTTGACTATGCATATAATTGACATCTTTGAATAGAAAACACTCTGACGTTTCCAAAACTGCAAAGATATTGTCTGTGAGTGCAACAGAACTGATTTACAGCCGCATTTTTTGAAACCACCTCATGCCAATGACTCCTTATATGGCTGGGAATGAGCTACGAATGAGCTTACGTTTTCTACGTATTCCCCAAGGTGTCTACAGCATTGTGACGTCTTTTCACGCATTTATGTTGAAGAATAGCCGTAAGGGACCACATTTAGCAAGTGGTCACATGATGGCTCTCAGCCAAACGTGAAGAACAAACGGAGCTATTTCGCCTACAAAAATAATATTTTTGGAAAAAAGGAACATTTGCTATCTAACTGGGAGTCTCCTGAGTGAAAACATCTGAAGTTCTCCAAAGGTAAATGATTTAATTTGATTGCTTTTCTTATTTTTGTGAAAATGTTGCCTGCTGGTAGCAGAGCCTAGCCATAGCATTATGCCATGATAAACTTACACAAATGCTTGTCTAGCGTTGGCTGTAAAGCATATTTTGAAAATCTGAGATGACAGTGTGATTAACAAAAGGCTAAGCTGTGTATCAATATATTTCATTTGTGATTTTCATGAATAGGAAGATTTATGTCCGCTGTGTTATGCTAATTAGTTTGAGGCTATGGTTACACTCCCGCATGCGGGTTTGAGAGTCATGAGAAGTTAACTTTATTTAACAAGGCAAGTCAGTTAAGAACAAATTATTATTTACAATGACAGCCTACATTAAATTGATTTATGGGGAGAATTTCTGATTTGTCCCAGTTAATCTTATATCTTGATATACTACCGAATGCGTCGATTGTCGAGAGCAAGTGTTCTAATGATCGATCAGATTCTTGTACAAACATCAGAATATCATCAGCATAGAGACTTATGTTGTGAGTTGTGTTTGTGGATCGGACTCCGATGGCTGTTTTGGCTAAATTTGTAAACAGAAGTGAAGACAATGGACAGCCTTGTCGGGTCCTTTTTAGTAATTTGAACAGATTAGAAATTATACTGAACAAAAATATAAACGCGACATATGAAGTGTCCCATATTTCATGAGCTGAAATAAAAAATCCCCAACATTTTTCATTTGCACTAAAAGCTTATTTCTCTCAAATTTTGTGCACAAATTTGTTTACATCCATGTTAGTGAGCATTTCTCCTTTGCCAAGATAATTCATCCACCTGAAAGGTGTGTCATATCAAGAAGCTGATTAAACAGCATAATCGTTACACAGGTGCACCTTGTGATGGGGACAACACAATGTCACAGATGTCTCAAGTATTGAGGCAGCGTAGAATTGGCATGCTAACTGTAGGAATGTCCACCAGAGCTGTTGTCAGAGAATTGAATGTTCATTTCTCTACCATAACCGCCTCCACAACATTGTTTTATAGAATTAGTATGTCCAACCGGCCTCACAACCGCAGACCACGTGTAACCCCAGACCTCCACATCCAGCTACTTCACATGAGGAATTGTCTGAGATCAGCCACCCTGACAGAAGAATGAGAATTTATCTAAGTACAACTTTTGTCGTTTCCCAGTAGCAGCGGTGTACAGTCAGATGTGCTATTGAGCTTAATGAATTTGTTCCATTCCTTATTAAAATACTGTGCCTATCGAATTTGGGATCTGATAGAAGTGAGGTGTTAAATTTACACTGTGAAGGACGACGTTGTCCGGGGTTGATGGTTAAGGAAAGGCTGATCAATTTGTTATCGGAGGTGCTGATCAAATTAATCTTTGAGTTGGAAATTTGGGATAGCAAAGATGCATTTTAGATGAAAAGGTCTATAAGGGAATGCATTTCATGATGGGGTGAGAAATAGATATAGTCGCTCTCGTTCGGATTGAAATACCGTACTTTGTTCTTCTATGTAGCCTTTAATGGTTCTTGAAGCACTGGTTGAATGCAGTGGTGGAAAAAAGTACTCAATTTTCATACATGAGTAAAAGTAAAGATACTTTAATAGAAATTTACTCAAGTGAACCAAAATAGAATTATGGGGCCGGATTCACAAAACATTACCTACGAAAAAACATTAGAAGTTTCTTAAGGATAAATGCAATTCTTCAAAATGTTCTTAAGAATTCGTAGTTTTCTTAGGAACTTCATAAATATCTTTCTTAAGGACTTCCTAAGGATGGTTGGTTTTTCTTTGGATTTTCACCTACCATATCAATTGTGTTATAGTCCCATACATTATTTTAACATTTCTACAAACTTCAAAGTGTTTTCTATCCAATGCTACCAATTATATACATATCCAGGCTTCTGGGCCTGAGTAACATTCAGTTTACTTTGGGCACATCAGTCAGGCGGAAATTCAAGGAAATAGACCCTAGCCCTATGAAGTCTTCTTAAGAAGGTTTCGTGAATCCGGCCCCTGGAGTTGTGAAAATCTTGTAAATGCTTCAAGATTGAATGGAAAACTTGAGGACTGTCAATATTGGCACCATATAAATTCAGGATGGTGTATGATGATCGTTGATTGTACCATGAGTTAGGATGAAGCGCCTATTGGGGTCTTTTTTTAAACGTTCTTTGTTGATGAGGATGGCAAGCTCTTGGAGTTAAAGGAATAATAATATATTGGGCCTATCCTTTATTTAAAATGTTTCATTTTCAATTAACACAGAAATATAATGTTTGTACCGTAATTTTAGTACTATGCAGTACATAATCACACCAGGTGCCATGTTGGAAATCCTCCAATTTTTTACCTTTATTTAACTAGGCAAGTCAGTTAAGAACAAATTATTATTTACAATGGCAGCCTAGGAACAGTGGGTTAACTGCTTGTTCGAGGTCAGAACAATAGATTTTTACCTCATCAGCTCATGGATTTGATCTAGCAACCTTTCGGTTACTGGCCAAACGCTCTAACCACTAGGCTACCTGCCATCCGCAATCATCCACATGGCTGGCTGCATTTTGCTACCACGGGAAGATTGCCTGCCCATTGTTTATTTTTTCTAAGGACCCAGAAAACGGAGTCAGTGGAATAACACGACCCTAAGCACACAGCCAAGACAAACCAGGAGTGACTTGGGACAAGTCTCTGAATGTCCTTGAGTGGCCCATCCAAAGCCCAGACTTGAACCTGATCGAACATCTCTGGAGAGTAGAGGTCGACCGATTAATCGGAATGGCCAATTGATTAGGGCCGATTCCAAGTTTTTATAACAATCGGAAATCAGGATTTTTGGACACCGATTTGGCAGATTTTTTTATTTTATTATAATAATTTTTTTACACCTTTATTTAATCTTTATTTAACTAGGCAAGTCAGTTAAGAACACATTCTTATTTTCAATGACGGCCTAGGAACGGTGGGTTAACTGACTCGTTCAGGGGCAGAATGACAGATTTTCACCTTGTCAGCTCGGGGGATTCAATCTTGCAACCTTACAGTTAACTAGTCCAACGCTCTAACCACCTGCCTCATTGCATTCCACGAGGAGACTGCCTGTTATGTGAATGCAGTAAGCCAAGGTAAGTTGCTAGCTAGCAATAAACTTATGATTTTATTTGAATGCTTTTCTTGTTTTTGTGAAAATGTTGCCTGCTGAATGCTAGGCTTAATGCTATGCTAGGCTATCAATAGTCTTACACAAATGCTTGTGTAGCTTTGGTTGAAAAGCATATTTTGAAAATCTGAGATGACAGTGTTGTTAACAAAAGGCTAAGCTTGCGTTTCAATATATTTATTTCATTTCATTTGTGATTTTCATGAATAGGAAACGTTGCGTTATGGTAATGAGCTTGAGGCTATGATTACGCTCCCGGATACGGGATTGCTCGTCGCTAGAGGTTAAGGAGAAGTCTATCTTTAATTCTGTGAATAACAGTTGTATCTTTTGTCAGTGTTTATTATGAGTATTTCTGCAAAATCACCAGATGTTTTGGAATCAAAACATTACTGCACAAAACGCGCCAATGTAAACTGAGATTTTTGGATATAAATAACATATTATCAAACAAAACATACATGTATTGTGTAACATGATGTCCTATGAGTGTCATTTGATGAAGATCATCAAAGGTTTGTGATTCATTTTTATCTATATTTCTGCTTTTTGTGACTCCTATCTTTGGCTGGAAAAATGGCTGTGTTTTTTTGTTTTGACTTAACATATGTTGTGCTTTGTTGTAAAGCATTTTTGAAACCGGACACGATGGGTAGATTAACAAGATGTTTATCTTTCATTTGCTGTATTGGACTTGTGAAAAAAAATTAATTTCGCGCACTGCCTTTTCAGCGGAATGTTGTCGAGGGGTTCCGCTAGCAGAACGCCTGCCCGAGAAAGGTTCACGTAATACAAATGGTATAGAGATAAATAGTCCTAGAATTCCAAAAATAACTACAACCTAAAACTTCTTACCTGGGAATATTGAAGACTCATTGTAAAACGACTCTAGGGGCAGTATTTTTTAAACGAGATGTTTTGTCAGGACAAGATGCTGGAATATGCATATAATTGACAGCTTAGGATAGAAAACACTCTAACGTTTCAAAAACTGTAAAGATAATGTCTGTGAGTATAACAGAACTGATGTTGCAGGCGAAAGCCTAAGAGAAATCCAATCCGGAAGTGCCCCAGATTTTGAAAGCGCTGTGTTCCAATGAGTCCCTATTGAGCTGTGAATGTGCTATCAACCAGCTTATGCTTTCTACGTATTCCCCAAGGTGTCTACAGCACTGTGACGTAGTTTTACGCATTTATGTTGAAGAATAGCCGTAGGCGGCTACATTGCGCAAGTGGTCACCTGATGCCCCCAGAGAGATTCTCGCGTAAAATACAGAGGTAGCCATTACTCCAATCGGTCCTACTGAAAAACAAATTGTCCCGATGGATATATTATCGAATAGATATTAGAAAAACACCTTGAGGATTGATTATAAACAGCATTGGCCATGTTTCTGTCGATATTATGGAGCTAATTTGGAATATTTTTCGCCGTTTTCGTGACTGCAATTTCCGGGCGATTTCTCAGCCAAACGTGAAGAACAAACGGCGCTTTTTCACCTACAAAAATAATATTTTGGGAAAAAGGAACATTTGCTATCTAACTGGGAGTCTCGTGAGTGAAAACATCCGAAGCTCATCAAAGGTAAACGATTTAATTTGATTGCTTTTCTGATTTCCGTGACCAAGTTACCTGCTGCTAGTTGGACAAAATGCTATGCTAGGCTATCGATAAACTTACACAAATGCTTGTCTAGCTTTGGCTGTAAAGCATATTTTGAAAATCTGAGATGACAGGGTGATTAACAAAAGGCTAAGCTGTGTCTCAATATATTTCATTTGTGATTTTCATTATTAGGAATATTTTCTAGGGATATTTATGTCCGTTGCGTTATGCTAATTAGTGTCAGGCGATGATTACGCTCCCGCATGCGGGATGGAGAGTCATTAGAGGTTAAAAGGAACCACCAGCTTTCATATGTTCTCATGTTCTGAGCAAGGAACTTAAACGTTAGCTTTCTTACATGGCACATATTGCACTTTTACTTTCTTCTCCAACACTTTGTTTTTGCATTATTTAAACCAAATTGAACATGTTTCATTATTTATTTGAGGCTAAATTGATTTTATTGATGTTTTATATTAAGTTAAAATAAGTGTTAATTCAGTTTTGTTGTAATTGTCATTATTACAAATAAAAATTAAAAAATTGGCCAATTAATCAGTATCGGCTTTTTTTAGTCCTCCGATAATCGTGATCGGTATCGGCGTTGAAAAATCATAATCGGTCTACCTCTACTGGAGAGACGTGAAAATAGCTGTGCAGCAACGCTCCAAATCCAACCTGACAGAGCTTGTGAGGATCTACAAAGAAGAATGGAAGAAACTCCCCAAATACAGGTGTGCAAAGCTTGTAGCGTCATATCCAAGAAGACTCAAGGCTGTAATCGCTGCCAAAGGTGCTTCCACAAAGTACTGAGTCTGAATACCTATGTAAATGTGATATTTCAGATGTTGTTTTATATAAATTAGCAAAACTGTCTAAAAAACTGTTTTTGGATATTTAAAAAAAAAAATAGTGAAAATATAAAAAAAAAAGTTTTTTGCTTTGTCATTATGGGGTATTGTGTGCAGATTGATGAGGGGGGGAAACTATTGAATCAATTCTAGAATAAGGCTGTAACCTAACAAAATGTGGAAAAAGTCAAAGGGTCTAAATACTTCCCGAAGGCACTGGACATCCTTGTATACCATGTGTTAGCAAATGTTGTAAGCAACCATGTGCAGGCCAACTGAGGTGGTTGTGCAGGCTTCTCTGCCAGCCCAGCACTAACACCTGATTCAACTTATCAAACCTAATTAGTTGATCATCAAGAGTGCCATTGCTGGGCTGAAATAGAAGTCTGTTCACCAAGTAGATCAGGGATCAATGGAGCGAAGTTGGCCACCTCTGGTATCAAATTAGTTTTTTTTCACCTGAAATGATGCTTTAGTAATAAGAGCCTACTTGTTATTGAGATGTCTTACCTTTACATTTGAAACATGAAATAGTGTTGATTCTTTGAAGTGTTTAAACTTGTTTAAATTGTTAACTTAAAACTATTATTGAAGATGAACTAGTATCAATATTGATTAAGCACAAATCCGAATCCTTCAAGAAAGAGGGGAAGGGAATATCTCCCTTATGTGTCTGTGTTTCTGTGTTGTAGGCCTACAGCAGTGGTTCCCAACTTGAGTACCCTCAACAGCACACATTTTTTGTTGTAGCCCCAGACTAACATACCTGATTCAACTCATTGGGGGCCTGATGATTAGTTGACAAGTTGAATCAGGTGTGCTTGTCCAAGGCTACTATAAAAATGTGTACGGTTGGGGGTACTTGAGGACCGGAGTTGGGAACAACTGGCCTACAGTATGATGGCATTAGCCTTATGGGCATTTGCAATACACCCTTGACATTGAGCATATATCCTGAGGCTGCATTTATTGTAGCTGGGGTTTTTACAAAGCTAATCTGAAAACAAGGCTCCCTAAATTTGATTTGAGCTGGTAGCATTCTGGATCATTGCTACTCTAACTTCCGCGGCGCATACAAAGCCCTCCCCCGCCCTCATTCGGGCAAATCTGACCACGACTCCATTTTGTTGTTCCCAGCCTATAGACAGAAACTAAAATAGGAAATGCCCATTCTCAGGTCTGTTCAATGCTGGTCCGACCTATCAGATTCCACGCTTCAAGATTGCTTTGATCACGTGGACTAGGATATGTTCCTGATAGCCTCAGACAACAACATTGATGTCTATGCTGACACGGTGAGAAAGTTTATTAGCAAGTGCATCGGTGATGTTGTACCCACGTTGACTATTAAAACCTTCCCTAAACGTGGATGGATGGCAACATTTGCGCAAAACTGAAAGTGTAAACCACTGCTTTTAATCATGGCAAGGCTACCGGAAAACATGACCGAATAAAAACAGTGTAGCTATTCCCTCCGCAAGGCAATCAAACAAGCTAAGAGTCAGTATAGAGACAAAGTAGAGTCGCAATTCAACGGCTCAAACACGAGACATATTTGCAAGGGTCTACAGTCAATCACGGATTACAAAAAGAAAACCAGTGCGAAGACACCGACATCTTGCTCCCAGACAAATTAAACAACTTCTTTGCTCGCTTTGAGGACAATACAGTGCCACTGACATGGCCCGCTACCAAAACCTGTGGGCTCGACTTCACCGTGGTCAAAGTGAATAAAACATTTAAACGTGTTATCCCTCGCAAGGTTGCTGGCCCAGACGGCATCCCAAGCCGCATCCTCAGAGCATGCACAGACCAGCTGGCGGTGTGTTTAAGGACATATTCAATCAATCCCTATCCCAGTCTGCTGTGCACACATGCTTCAAGAGGGACACCATTGTTCCTGTCCCCAAGACAGCTAAGGTAACTGAGCTAAACGACTATCACCCCATAGCACTCACTTCTGTTATCATGAAGTGCTTTGAGAGACTAGTCAAGAATCATATCACCTCCACCCTACCTGACACCCTAGACCCCTCCAATTTGCCTACCGCCCCAATAGATCCACAGATGACGCAATGGCAATCGCACTGCCCTAACCCTGGGCAAGAGGAATACCTATGTAAGAATGCTGTTCATTGACTACAGCTCAGCATTTAGCACCATAGTACCCTCCAAACTCGTCATTAAGCTCGAGACCCTGGGTCCTCGACCCCGCTCTGTGCAACTGGGTCCTGGAGTTTCTGACGGGCCGCCCCCAGGTGGTGAGGGTAGGAAACAATATCTCCACCCCGCTGATCCTCAACACTGGGGCCCCACAAGGGTGCGTTCTGAGCCCTCTCCTGTACTCCCTGTTCACCCATGACTGCGTGGCCATGCACACCTCCAACTCAATCGTCAAGTTTGCAGACAACACTACAGTGGTGGGCTTGATTACCAACAATGACGAGACGGCCTACGGGAAGGAGGAGAGGGGCCTTAAAATGTGGTGTCAGGAAAATACACTCACACTCAACGTCAACAAAACAAAGGAGATGATTGTGGACTTCAGGAAACAGCAGAGGGAGCACTCCCCCTATCCACATCGATGGGACAGTAGTGGAGAAGGTGGAAAGTTAAGTTCCTCGGCATACACATCACAGACAAACTGAAATGGTCCACCCACACAGACAGTGTGGTGAAGAAGGCACAACAGCACCTCTTCAACCTCAGGAGGCTGAAGAAATTTGGCTTATCTCCGAAAACACTCACAAACTTTTACAAGATGGCCTTGAGAAGCCCATCATTTAACCACCTGTTGTTAGCGTGTTCAGTCCAGTAATCCATCTTCATGGAGGCGCGACCATTTCCTCCATGACAAAAACTCCAAAAGTTCCGTTACAGGTTTAGAAACAAGTCAAGCCATGTCTGCAATCAATCTTGAGGATGTTTTTAACAAATATCATCAATAAGGTTCCAACCGGAGAATTTCATTGTCTGAATAAAAGCCCTGGAACGAGAGAACACTCTCTCGGGAGCGCGTTTCATGAGACTGAGACGCCCTGACAGACCACTCAATAAAATGGGTCTCATGAGTCCCTCCTTTATAGTATAATCTTAAAACTAGGATGTAAAGACGGTGATATCTAGTGGAAGCCCTGGGAAGTGCAAGCACATCCATATCTATCAGGGATTTAAATTGGCTCTGTTTTGAAATTCGACTTCTCACTTCCTGTTTGGATTTCTTCTCAGTTTCTTGCTTGCCATATGAGTTCTGTTATACTCACAGACATCATTCAAACAGTTTTAGAAACTTCAGAGTGTTTTCTATCCAATACTAATAATAATATGCATATATTAGCATCTGGGACAGTGTAGGAGGCAGTTCAGTTTGGGCACACAATTCATCAAAAAGTAACCATAACAGGTTAATGCAACCGCTGTGTCAGATTTTGAAAAAAGTTTACGGAAAAAGCAAACCATGCAATCATTTGAGTACGGCACTCAGAGACCAAAACAACCCAAGCAGATATCCACCATGTTGGAGTCAACAAGAAGTCAGAAATAACATTATAAATATTCACTTACCTTTGATCGTCATCAGAATGCACTCCCAGGAATCCCAGTTCCACAATAAATGTTTGTTTTGTTCGATAATGTCCATAATTTATGTCCAAATAGCACCTTTTGTTAGCGCGTTCAGTTCACAAATCAAAATTCATGCCGCGCTTTCCCTAGGAGCAGACAGTCAAAACGTTCCGTTACAGTCTGTAGAAACATGTCAAATGAAGTATAGAATCAATCTTTAGGATGTTTTTAACATAAATCTTCAATAATGTTCCAACCGGAGAATTCCTTTTCTGTAGAAATGCAATGGAACAGAGCTCACTCTCACGTGAACGAGCGCCACCAGCTCGTGGCTCTCTGGCAGAGCCCTGACTCATTCCCCTCTCATTCGTCCCCCCTTCACAGTAGAAGCATCAAACAAGGTTCTAAAGACTGTTGACGTCTAGTGGAATCCTTAGAAAGTGCAACATGACCCATATCCCATTGTATCTTCAATAGGGAATGACTTGAAAAACGACCAACCTCAGATTTCCCACTTCCTGTTTGGATTTTTTTCTCAGGTTTTAGCCTGCCATATGAGTTCTGTTATACTCACAGACATCATTCAAACAGTTTTAGAAACTTCCGAGTGTTTTCTATCCAAATGTACTAATAATATGCATATATTAGCTTCTGGTACTAGGTAGCAGGCAGTTTACTCTGGGCACCTCAGGGCACCTTATTCATCCAAGCTACTCAATACTGCCCCCAGCCATAACATTGAGTGACTGCTGCCAACATACTGACTCAAATCTCTAGCCACTTTAATAATCAATAATTGAATGTAATAAATGTATCACTAGTCACTTTAAACAATGCCACTTTATATATTGATTACATACCCTACATTACTCATCTCATATGTATATACTGTACTTTATACCATCTACTGCACCATCTCCTGCGCCTGACTTCTGTGCCGCAGTACGCACCCCTTACATGACCAATACAATTGTATTTGATTTGATTTGCAGAGAATAGCTTAACCCAAACTGTTAACGTGTTGTTGAGGTTTATGTTCTCAATTTAAAAACTATACCAGTAGACAATGTATATAAGGCTTATCATTTTACTAGATGTTGTACATACCTTGTGCTGACATGAAATTGTTAGGTGCAAATCCAATCCATGTAATCTAGGTAGTGAAATGTCTGGAAGCAAGAGATGATAGGATTCTTAGCATAAAACATACACACTACTACTACTACTACTAAGTTCAATGCCAGATACTGTACTTTTCTCCCAGGTCTGAGTGGCACATGGAAGTGCCCCTTTGGAAATGAAGATGGTTTGCCTAAGACTACCACAACAATTACGTTGTCTATTCTAAATGTATTCAAATTGTAAAATAAATGAAGACTAGTTAGGCTATAAGAAATACATGATATTAAAAGAGGAAAGTCAAAGCAGAAATGGCACATACAAAATGTTCATGTAACAATTTAGCTCATGATTAAAGTACAGTATGTTTATAATATTTTAAACAATAGTATTTTACATGTTCCAACTTACATTTTATATATTCATACGGTTTAATTAAGGGCACACTTTTGACATGACGAAGGTGCTCTTTACTCAAATGACACACCAGAATCATTCAGATTGACAACCGTTTTGTCTAACTGAGGGATGTCTCATTTCATATCTGGAAAAGGACGAAGTAGAAGTAGAGACTGATGCTGCTGCAGGATTGCTGACTTTCACAGTGGGAATCCAGTCGACATGGGTGTCTTGATAGAGGTCAGCTGGTGAGCCAACAGAACATGAACAAATTAAAAGCACACCTGATGTTTCAGTATCACTTCTTCAGGTCACCTATATCTTCAGGGCTCTTGATTGATTGGTTGTGTTTCATTCATTCAGGTGTTTCAGTGTCATATAAAGATTGAATCTATTGTTGGGCTGGAACAACCAATAGTCAATACAGCATGGTTGTCCTATTCCATTGAAGCATTGTCATTTTCTGTAATGTCCATACAGTACATTTTCCCTCCTCTTATGAATAAAGTTGAGAACAAATTATCATTGGGTCAGTGCCACTACAGGTTTTTGTTGGACAATAATGTCCTCCTCCATGCTAGATGGCATCATATTGCACAATTTGTGTGTCCCCTTTTCATAAGCCTAGATTTACATGGTTGCATTCAAGACAAGGTTGTTTTTTTTATTGATCTGTTGTCATTGTCAGCACAGTAGGCCTTGGCTACCCTGTGCTTTGTCGTATTAAAAACACTGGTTCCAACTTGCTCAACGTGACTAGAAAATATCTCAAAAGTTACCTGTAAACTTTGCCAAAACATTTCAAACTACTTTTGTAATACAACTTTAGGTATTTTTTAACGTAAATAATCGATCAAACTGAAGACGGGATGATCTGTGTTCAATACAGGAAGAAAACAAACTGTAGCTAGCTTTCTGGTCACACGCCTCTATTTAACAGTACATTTCCAGTGACCCTCGTTCAAGATGGCCGTACTTCTCCATTACACAAAGGAATAACCTCAACCAATTTCTAAAGACTTTTGACATCTAGTGGAAGCGATAGGAACTGCAAGAAGGTCCCTTAGAAATCTGAATCCCCAATGAAAACCCATTGAAAAGAGAGTGACCTAAAAAAAATTGGTTTTAGAAATTTCAGAGTGTTTTCTATCCAAATCTACTAATGATATGCATATCTTATCTTCTGGGGATGAGTAGCAGGCAGTTGAATTTGGGCATGCATTTCATCTGGACATGAAAATACTGCCCCCTGTCACCAAAAGGTTTTAAGGTCACATTTTTCCCGTGCAAAGGAAATAAACTTTTCTGATATAGCCTATGGGCTTTTGCCACTACAAGCTCATTAATAGTCTAAATTATGACCATCCAACCTACTCATCACATTAGGAGTAGAAGGCTTATGCGGTTATAGATGAATGCAATGCATTATTATAAAGGTGCCTTTTATGGTGAAAAAACTGCTTCCCCAAAACTTTAAGCTCACTATGTAAGATAGACTACAAGCTAACTAGCTAATGTTGGCTAACTTATTCTTCTTGTTAACACCTGGTTTTACTAAGAGCTAAACTAAACTCGACATCGGTCAGATCGGTCACATCATGCTCTAGCGACTCCTTGTGGCAGGCCAAGCGCCCACAAGCTGACTTCGGTAACCAGGTTTACAGTGTTTCCTCCGACACATTAGTGCAGCTGGCTTCTGTGTTAAGCTGCCTCTCCCAAGTCCGTACAGGAGTTGCAGCGATGGGACAAGACTGTAACTACCAATTGGATATCATGAAAAAGTGTATATTTTTTTCCAGTTGTCTTTACTGCCTTGTTAGAGCAGCCACATCCTGCTCAGAAAATGAGTGGTGATGAATCAACTAGTTGTTGTCTGAAGAATTAATCCGATTGTCTTCCAACATGGCCGCCAGGAGGTGTCGTACATTGTAAGCCGTCTATACTGTATGATAACGTATCTGCCACTGGATCCTAGATCTCCATATCTGAATGGTAAATATAACACAGGCGTACTATTATGCCCGGTTTCTTATACATTTTCTACTGATTGCTACACAGTTTAACAAACTATTTCAACAACTGTATGATCAAAAGCATCGCTATAGATCATGAGTCATAGATCAAACTCATTCCAGGAAGGACCGAGTTTCTGCAAGTATTCGCTTCTCCCTTGTACTTGATTGATGAATTAAGGTCACTAATTAGTAAAGAACTCCACTCACCTGGTTGTCTAGGTCTTAATTGAAAGGAAAAGACAAAAACCTGAAGATACTAGGCACTCCATGGAATGAGTTTGCTATAGGTCAATCATTGAATATACCCAGTAAACCACCACAAAATAGCCCCTCCAGACCCATCTCTCCACTCACTCCTTCCCTGGCTGGATGTCCCAGTGATTCACAGAGCTACTTCCGTGGCGTTAAAGCTGTCTATGTTACAAGCCATGTGGAAACAAGTCTCACTTCTCACTGTTCTCCTCCAGCAGTTCCACACTTTCCACCGAAATAAATTGTTTCAAATGAGAGCTGCCACCGCCTCTCCACTCCACTGTGAGTGCCTCCTCCTCCCTTATGAATACCAGTCCTAAAAAACAAAGGTGACCTAAGGGACTTGTGCTGAAAACCTCAACAAGCAGACAGTGTGCCAAGTCAACAAGAGGAGTTCGACAAAGAGAAAAGAAAATGTGACTCATTTAATGTTGACATTGGAAGCATGATTTATTTTAGTGACTGTGGACTATAAACTATCCCCTGAAGAGGAAATGAATTTTCCTTCAAATGACTTGTAACCTTGACACAGTGCTTTATGCAATACATATTCAAACATAGATTCAGGGCAGTGGGTATAGGAATCATATACTGTAACTGAGCACATCTCCATTTCAATACTCAAAACCGTACAGTTTATCATACAATAGATTTGATAATCAGACAAAAGCATAAGGTCACTTATTGAAGGAGGCACCTGGACATGCAGATCAATGCCCTTTGGCTGCTTTCTGAGCTCCCTTTGATGTTTGCAGTTTGATGCTACACAGGCAGAATGGAGCTGGGTCGGAGCTATGGCTGCAAAGGGAGGGTATTTTACTGGAAACTTTTTGGGGTAATTTTATAAGATGTTATCTAGTGGCCTTTTGGGGTACATCAGTTTATCGAAGGTGTCTGTAATTATCTCTGGCCCTCTGTGTGGCCTTATCACATGTAAAATATATAAAATAAACCAAATAACCTGATACATTTAAAACAAAATGTTTTTACTTAATATAAACCATCAACTTGAAATCAAAGATTATTTGTCACGTGCGCCAAATATAACAGGTGTAGTAGACCTTACAGTGAACCGCTTACGTACAGGCTCTAACCAATAGTGCAAAAACGGTATTAGGTGAACAATAGGTAAGTAAAGAAATAAAAACAACAGTAAAAAGACAGTGAAAAACAGTAGCGAGGCAACATACAGGCACCGGTTAGTCGGACTGGTTGAGGTAGTATGTACATGTGGATATGGGTAAAGTGACTATACATATATGATGAACATAGAGTAGCAGTAGCGTAAAAGAGGGGTTGGCGGGGGGTGGGTGGCGGGACACAGTGCGGATAACCAGGTTAGCCAATGTGCTGGTTGGTTGGGCCAATTGAGGTAGTATGTACATATGTATATGAATGTACAGTTAAAGTGACTATGCATATATGATAAACAGAGAGTAGCAGCAGTGTAAAAGAGGGGTTGGGGGGGCACACAATGGAAATAGTCTGGGTAGCCATTTGATTACCTGTTCAGGAGTATTATGGATCCCTTATGGGTAAAAACTGTTGAAAAGCATTTTTGTCCTAGACTTGGCACTCCGGTACCGCTTGCAGGGTGGTAGTAGAGAGAACAGTCTATGACTGGGGTGGCTGCAACCAGTGCTCTCGATGTTGCAGCTGTAGGAGGATGTCAGGACCCATGCCAAATCTTTTTAGTTTCCTGAGGGGGAATAGGCTTTGTCGTGCCCACTTCACGACTGTCTTGGTGTGTTTGGACCATTCTAGTTTGTTGGTGATGTGGACACCAAGGAACTTGAAGCTCTCAACCTGCTCGGTCCTCCTTTTCCTGTAGTCCACAATCATCACCTTAGTCTTGGTTACGTTGAGGGTTAGGTTGTTATTCTGGCACCACTCGGCCAGGTCTCCTTATAGGTTGTCTCCCCGTTGTCGGTGATCAGGCCTACCACTGTTGTGTCGTCTGCAAACTTAATGATGGTGTTGGAGTCGTGCCCGACCATGCAGTCGTGGGTGAACAGGGAGTACAGGAGGGGACTGAGCACGCAACTTAGTGAATACCATTGGTGTTTAATATGAGCTTTTCAGCATGAAATATCCTTTATATATATTTTTTACACACTTAAATTTATTGTACAATGTCAATATGTCTGTTGTAAATGTTTTGGTGCCCAAACTGGTAGCAATTGTGAAAAAAAAGTCAATAGTTGGAAGAGTTCGTTGAAAATAGTGGCATTGTTGATTAGATGCTTTTTTCGTGAATTGGGCTATTTTCTCTTAAACCATATGGTCTACCCAGTAGAAACTCATGGGCAATATGGGCAGAGATATAAACAATGAATACTACATGTGCATACATTTTAAAAAGTTATTCAAGTATTCATTACCAAAGTTAACATAGATTGCCATAGATTACCTGTTAATTACCAAAGAGTCAAGTAACTTTGGTAAATTACCAGTATTTTTGCAAATAAGAATCCCTACTCGGAGCAATGAAGAGGAAAGGAGAGGAGAAGTGAGGAGAAGAGTGCTGTCTCTTCATACTCAATTACTGTGAATTAATTTGGGTGAGATGGAGGAAGTCTAATCAGTCTCGCAGGATCTCCTGTGGCTCCAGCTCTATTCACAACATTAACATCTGGTCTCGCTAGCACAGTCAGACGCATGCCACTTTCTAGCCTTCTGCTTTTACGTCGGAACAAGAAACACTCTACTCTATTTTCCTTCTTTTCTGTCAAAACACTGTGTAATTACTGTATGTTGAAAGGAAGTCCTGTTTCTAGAAGAGGCTGGTGTTTGTTGCTAACTTTCTATCCCCAGCTGTACTGGTAATCTTTTGTAAAACATCAGAATTACAGTACCAGCATGACTTGGTAAGTGATATCCAGTAAAGGCAAAACACTATAATCCCTTTTGAACTTAGTCTCAGATGTTTATAAAAAGAGTCCTATAACAGAATGGCTTTCACTTTTAATGATGACCCAAGCTAACACACTAGCAACTGTACATATCAGCTGAGGGAATAATCATCTTGATAGTATTGCAGCATTGTAGCGGTGCATTTGAAAATCTCTTGCATCATAATCAGAAATAATAGCCTGGTGGAAAATGTATTATTTATAAAAACCCAGTTTTGAATTGGAGATACAGTACCAGTCAAAAGTTTGGACACACCTACTCATTCAAGTGTTTTTCTTTATTTGTACTATTTTCTGCATTGTAGAATAATAGTGAATACATCAAAACTATGAAAAAACACATATGGAATCATGTAGTAACTGAAAAGGTGTGAAACCAATCAAAATATATTTTACATTTGAGATTCTTCAAAGTCAAATCAAATCAAATTTTATTGGTCACATAACCATGGTTAGCAGAGTTAATGCTAGTGTAGAAAAATGCTTGTGCTTCTAGTTCCGACAGTGCGGTAATATATACCAAGTAATCTAACAATTCCACGACAACTACCTAATACACACAAATCTAAATGGATGGACTAAGAATATGTACACATAAATATATGGATGAGAGATGACCGAGCGACATAGGCAAGATGGAACAGATGGTATAAAACACAGTACATACATATGAGATGAGTAATGTAAGATATGTAAGCATTATTAAAGTGGCATTATTATAGTGACTAGTGATCCATGTATTAAAGTGGCCAATGATTTTAAGTCTGAATGTAGGCAGCAGCCTCTCTGTGTTAGTGATGGCTGTTTAACAGTCTGATGGCCTTGAGATAGAAGCTGTTTTTCAGTCTCTCGGTCCCAGCTTTGATGCACCTGTACTAGCCTCGCCTTCTGGATGATAGCGGGGTGAACAGGCATTGACTCGGGTAGTTGTTGTCCTTGATGACCTTTTGGCAGACCGCACCACCCTCTGGAGAGCCTTGCGGTTGTAGGCGGTGCAGTTGCCGTACCAGGCAATGATACAGCCCGACAGGATGCTCTCAATTGTGCATCTGTAAAAGTTTGTGAGGGTTTTAGGTGACAAGCCAAATTTCTTCAGACTCCTGAGACTGTTGCGTCTACTTCACCACACTGTCTGTGTGGGAGGACCATTTCAGTTTGTCCGAGATGTGCACACCAACTTAACTTTCCACCATCTCCACTGCTGTCCCTTCGATGTGGATAGTGGGGGGGCTCCTTCTGCTGTTTCCTGAAGTCCACGATCATCTCCTTTGTTTTGTTGACGTTGAGTGAGAGGTTGTTTTCCTGACACCACACTCCGAGGGCCCTCACCTCCTCCCTGTAGGATGTCTCATCATTGTTGGTAATCAAGCTCACTACTATTGTGTCATCTTTAAACTTGATGATTGAGTTCAAGGTGTGCATGGCCACGCAGTCATGGGTGAACAGGGAGTACAGGAGGAGGCTGAGAACGGACCTTTGTGGAGCCCCGGTGTTGAGGATCAGTGAAGTGGAGATGTTGTTTCCTACCTTCACCACCTGGGGGTGGCCCGTCAGAAAGTCCAGGAACCAATTGCACAGGGCGGGGTTGAGACCCAGGGCCTCAAGCTTAGTGATGAGCTTGGAGGGAACTATGGTGTTGAATGCTGAGCTGTAGTCAATGAGCAGCATTCTTACATAGGTATCCCTCTTGTCCAGATGGGATAGGGCAGGTGCAGTGTGATGGCGATTGCATCGTCTGTGGACCTATTGGGGCGGTATGAAAATTGAAGTGGGTCTAGGGTGGCAGGTAAGTTGGAGGTGATATGATCCTTGACTCATTTCTCAAAGCACCTCATGATGACAGAAGTGAGTGCTATGGGGCGATAGTGATTAAGTTCAGTTACCTTTGCCTTCTTGGGTACAGGAACTATGGTGGCCATCTTGAAGCATGTGGGGACAGCAGACTGGGATAGGGAGAGATTGAATATGTTCGTAAACACACCAGCCAGCTGGTCTGCGCATGCTCTGAGGAAGCGACTAGAGATGTTGTCTTGGCCGCCAGCCTTGCGAGAGTTTGCACGCTTAAATGTCTTACTCACGTCGGCCACGGAGAAGGTGCGGGGGGGGGGGGGGGCAGTCCTTGGTAGCAGACCACGTCAGTGGCACTGTATTATCCTCTAGGCGGGAAAAGGTGTTTAGTTTTTCTGGACGCAAGACATCTGTATCCGTGACGTGGCTGGTTTTCTTTTTGTAATCCGTAGACACTGCCACATACGTATCGTGTCTGAGCCATTGAATTGTGACTCCATTATGTCTCTATACCGACATTTTGCTTGTTTGATTGCATTACGGAAGGAATAAGTACACTGTTCATATTCTGCCATATTCCCAGTCATCTTTCCGTGGTTAAATGCGGTGGTTCGCGCTTTCAGTTTTGCGCGGATTCCGCCATCTATCCACGGTTTCTGGATAGGATAGGTTTTAATAGTCACAGTGGGTACAACATCTCCAATGCACTTCCTTATAAACTCACTCACCGAATTAGCAAATAAATGTATGTTATTCTCTGAGGCTGCCAGGGAAATTTCCCAGTCCACGTGATCAAAACAATCTTGAAGTCTGGATTTCGATTGGTCAGACCAGCATTGAATAGTCCTTGTCACGGGAACATCCTGTTTGAGTTTCTGCCTGTAGGGCGGTAGAAGCAAAATGGAGTCGTGGTCGGATTTTTCTGAAGGTAGGTCAGGGGAGGGCCTTGTGTGCATCGCGGAGGTTAGAGTAGCAGTGATCCAGTGTATTGCCCGCACGAGTGCTACAATAAATATGCTGATATAATTTAGGTAGCCTTGTTCTCAAATTTGCTTTGTTAAAATCCCCAGCTTAAATAAATGCAGCCTCAGGATGTATGGTTTCCAGTTTGCACAGAGTCCAGTGAAGTTCCTTGAGGGCCGTTGTGGTATCGGCTAGTGGGGGGATATAATTGACGACCGAACCTCTGCCTTGATGACAGCTTTGTACATTGTTCACTGAACCACCTTCATGAGGTAGTCACCTGGAATGTGTTTCAACTAAAAAATAAAATATTCTTTGATTTGTTTTTAAAAAAAATGGTTACTAAGTGATTCCATATGTGTTATTTAATAGTTTTGAAGTCTTCATTATTATTTTACAATGTATACAATAGTTCAAATAAAGAAAAACCCTTGAATGAGTAGGTGTGTCCAGTCTTTTGAATGGTACTATAGGTACCTTACCCGTTTGTTCAATTAAAACAGTTCCATTTCAATTTGTCACATGCACCGGTACATTGAAATGCTTAACTTGCAAGCCCTATCCAACAGTGCAGTACTCAATATAAAAAAATTTAACATTAAAATGAAAGAGAAAAAAGAGAGTTGAGATAGATACAGTGCCTTGCGAAAGTATTCGGCCCCCTTGAACTTTGCGACCTTTTGCCACATTTCAGGCTTCAAACATAAAGATATAAAACTGTATTTTTTTGTGAAGAATCAACAACAAGTGGGACACAATCATGAAGTGGAACGACATTTATTGGATATTTCAAACTTTTTTAACAAATCAAAAACTGAAAAATTGGGCGTGCAAAATTATTCAGCCCCCTTAAGTTAATACTTTGTAGCGCCACCTTTTGCTGCGATTACAGCTGTAAGTCGCTTGGGGTATGTCTCTATCAGTTTTGCACATCGAGAGACTGACATTTTTTCCCATTCCTCCTTGCAAAACAGCTCGAGCTCAGTGAGGTTGGATGGAGAGCATTTGTGAACAGCAGTTTTCAGTACGTCGGCAGTGATTAGGAGAAAGTGAGTGGTAGCAGGATTAGTGTGTGTGTGTGTGTGTGTGTGTAGATTGATGAGGGGAAATATGTTTAATCTCTTTTAGAATAAGGCTGTAACGTAACAAAATATGGAAAAAGTCAAGGGGTCTGATTACTTTCCAAATGCACTGTACATGTATACAGGAGTAAGTCACCAGTAGCAGGATAAATTGATAGATGCTAATTTAAAAGTCTTATGGCCAGGTGAAAAAAGCTGTTTAGGAGTCTGTTGGTCTGAACCTTCATGCACTGGTACCGCCTGCCGTACGGGAACATGGAGAACAGTCCATGTCTTCGGTGGCTAGGCCATTTTTCAGGCCTTTCTCAAAAAAAACTATATCGGTACACTAACATTTCAGATCAAAGTGGCAAGTGGCACAGAGGTCTAAGGCACTACATTTCAGTGCTAGAGGTGTCGCTACAGACACCGTGGTTCGAATCCAGGTTGTATCACAACCGGTCGTGATTGGGAGTCCCATAGGGTGGCGCACAATTGGCCCAGTGTAAATAAGAATTTGTTCTAAATTGACTTGCCTAGTTAAATAAATAATAAATAAAAGTCTTGTTGGACACAGTTTTAAAGACTTAATTTTCTCTGCTGGCCGTCTGTTGCAGTATGATGGATACAGTGGATCCTTGCAGTCAGTCTTTGAGAATTAACAAAGCTGGGCGAGTAGATTTCCCCCAGAAAATGTGGGCAATCATCTTGTGTGGGCTCATGTCATTTTTCACAGAGATAGTGTTTTGATTGCCTGGAGGGGAAATAGTATTATTTACTCCAAAATTGCTTGGCTTGATCCCCATTGGGTGAACGGTGCAAGCTCAGACTAAAAATATCTCCTCTCCCTCGCTTCTCACGTCATCTACCCCACTTTCAGGTGAGGCTCCATCTACTACAGTCCATTGCAGCACGTAGTAGTGGAGCAGCACAGCGACCTTTAAGGCTAAAGAACTGCAGCTCAACCACCTCTCACAAACAGATGGTTATGTCAAGGACGTCTCTGGGAATGCTTGAGAACAGCAGGGGTTTAACTACTATGTCTCCTCAAATGAGCTCCTTACACTGGGACAGAACTGGAAAGCAGTGATTCAGTGCTTCTCATGACTGACCATCAGGGAGGAAAAATACACCCAAAAGTGTGTTCTGCTTTCAAGTGCATATTGCCTGGCAACAGACAGATATAGCTTTTCATTCTGATTGCTTCCATCAGAGGAACTTTTGTAATCACCAGGCAGAGAAATAAGGGCCCATTTTGTTTGATTGCACTTCAAGTGGGAATGTGTCAATGTGTTGGAGTTGGATAACAGGTGTAGAATGAATCATACTGTAGATGATATGCAAGACACAGTTTAATAAGACACACAGCAATAACACATACTGGAATAACTAACATAGCATCGAAAGATCCAATGCATGCGGGAAAAATGGCACATAGAAACCACACACACACACACACACAGTATTAAACCTATTAGGCCTATATACACATTCAGGTTCTGCAAGACTATCATATGAGAGGATGCACAAATACAGCAAATGTTATTTTGTTTCAGTTGATAGACTATTCTAGTCAGACTTTATGAGGGTCACTGCAACCAGCACCTGCCAGTGTTTTCCTCCATTTTCCCTGACTGTTTCCACACCTGTTCATCCCCTTATCACCCTCAAAATATTATCCTGTCATGTTTTTTGCAAAAAGTTAGGCTTCAACAGATTGATGCTTATGTCAACTGGCCATGCTCCCAGCAAACTTTGCGGTGCCATTGGGAAAAGATACATATCTACCCCAACCACTCCAGAATCCCTGCACATTGTAAACATGGTACTGGCACTGACCCTGGAATAGAACCTGTATATAGTTTACTTACTTTCTCGTGTTCTTCATAGTTCTATGTTTTTGTTCTTCTTTAGTATTTTTCATTGATATGAATTACTACATTGCTGTGAAAGAGATTGCAAGAAAGGCATTTCACTGCACTTGTCCACGTGATAATAAAAACTTGAATCTTGAGATGAGCGTCACCCAAAACAACGCTTATGTCAACACATTGCATTCAAATAGGAAAATATGAGTGTTAACCACTTGACGCTTATGTCTACATTGCATTCAATATAAAAAGATGACTCACAGGCAGACATTTCTCTCTCTATTCTCTAATCGCCCTCTCACCTTCTCCCTTATTTCTCCCTCCCTCCCTCCTCCCCTTCTCTTTGCCTTCCTGTCTTTTTCTCTACCTCCTCTTTATTCCCCATTCCTCTTCTCTCTCATCCCCTTCCTTTACCCACTCCCCTTTCTCTTTCCCTCCCCTCCTCTCTCTCCCCTCCCTTCACATTCTTCCCTTCTCTCCCCCTCTTCCCCTCGCTCCTCTCTTCCCCTCCCTCCATGTCCCCATTATCTCTCTCCCTCCTCCATTCCCTCTCCCTTCTTCCCCTACCCCATCTCTGTCTCCCTCCTCTCCCACATCCCTCCTTCACCCTCTCCCTTTCTCTCTCCCCCTCCCTCACTATCCACCCCTCCCACACCTCCACCTTCTCTCTCTCTCTCTCTCTCCCTCCTCCCCACCCTCCATTCTCTCCCCTTCATTCTTTCCCTCCCCTTACTTCTTTCCTTCCCTCCCTCCCCATCTTCTCATCTCTCTCTCCCTCAACTCCCCCACCTTCACAGACAGAAAATTGACACAGGCAGGCACCGACAGGCAGACTGGCAGGCAGGCGCAGACAGACGCAGGCGGGCAGTCGGACAGACAGACACTTTCAAGTGAAGTCAATCCCCTCAAAAATTGGACCGATATCCTCCAGAATTAATTCTAACAAGGATTAGAATGATTAGAATTATCTTCAGAATTCATTCTAAATCTGACATTGTTCCCTTAAGAAAGGCACTTAAATCTAATTTCTTCAGTTAGTTGCTCTGGATAAAAGCGTCTGCTAAATTACCAAAATGTCAAATGTAACGCTCTTCGTTTCTAGAACTGCAAGACCCTTCTGTCCAATGGAGGTCAAAAAATGCTTCTGGATCGGTTGACTTCAAATTTCATATGCCGGATCATGACAGTCACCCGGGCACAAATCACCAAAGAGCAAGCAATGTAGAAGCACTGTGGCTAGGAAAAACTCCCTGGAAAGGCAGGAACCTAGGAAGAAACATAGAGAGGAACCAGGGTCTGAGGGGTGGGCAGAGGACACCAGATAACCCTTTGAAACCTCCCCTATGACTTTCTCTCCTCTATGGTTTGATTAACTTCAAATTTCATGTCGGGTCATGATGGTCCCCAGTCACAAATGTAACATTTGGAAGATTCAACCCTTTAAGCCCTTCGAAACCGCACCTATGACCCCCAATTAAGTATTTTCCTGTAATTCCGTGGACACTCTTTCACAATGCCCTGAGTTTCAAGTATATACATTAAGAATTGTCTGTTCTAGAGAAGATGGAAGACAGTGTTTTTGTATAACTGCAGGAAGAAAATAAAGCACCACGTTAAGGATGAATTAAGCCATTTCCTGTTACCACAGTAACCTGAACCTCAGGCATATTTTTAAGTTCACGATTGCTTGTGTGGAAGGATGGTTAGCGAGCTCAATTGTAGTCCATGGGTGCGTCATGGTTATGTTCGTACTGTGGGTAATGCTTTTCTATGGTAGAAAGGCCTTGTTCTCTGTGGGACCAAGTTTGGAGCGTTTGTTGAATGATCCCATACCTGAATTTAGTTTCTAGCCTCAACCAGTCTGAGAGAGAGAGAGATAGAGAAAGAGCAGCTTGAAGTGATACAGTCTGCTGTGTGCAGTGATACAATCTGCTGTGTGCTCAACCCACCTCTGCTCTAACTCAATCTGCCCTCTTTTCTCACTTTCTCTACGTCTTGTCTGTTGCTGTCTGTGTCTTGTCTATTGCTGTCTCAGGTTCTTGTTTGTTACTGTCTCCTTTGTATAGCTTCCTCTGGTGTCTCTCGCCATCATATCCTATTCTTCTGTTGCTGTCTCTGTCTCTTGTCTGGTGTGTCGCTCTCCATCACCTATTATTCTGTTGGGGTCTCTGTCTTGTCAGGTGTCTCTTTAGTTTTGCAATCCAAAACGGTCAAGGGGATACTGGGGTTGCTTGACTTGTTTTGGGCCTGTGTCTGGGTCACCTAAATCATCCCCTTCCCTACCATTTGCCCCTGGCTACTACTGTTCTAAGTGCTCCACTGGCCTGCTGTTCTCATTTATCCTCCTCCTTGGCTCATCTGAAAAGTAGCAAGAACATGCAAATTAGTTTTAAAGGGTGACTACACTTCGTGATCTGGCCTAGTTTTAGATTTGGTTCATTAAGAAACTCTAGTAGCCATGAGTGAATTCCAACATGAGTTTGTTTGAGGGTGTGATGTGGGTGTCTTGTGTGTGTTCGCAGGTGGGAAGAGTTAGTCAAATGATTTATCCAATTAGTTTCAGCCGGCTGGTGTGCGACCTGACTTTGGAGAGCCTATCTCCCGGGCTAATTATGGACCGTCAAATAAATTACACAATGTGAATGAGACAATATTTTCATGCTACACACCTTTAAGTGCTCATTAAATGCTTTCGATATTTGTATATGAATTGTACAATTAATAATTGATTTGAGGTTTTACAAGTTAATGAAATTTTTAGCTATTAGAATTTTTATATATTGTCCGATGTGCATAGCGTAATTTACAGATGGTCCCTAACTAGCCCTGTAGGGATATCTAAAGTCAACCCAGATTTACCACAGGCATTATGATCGGGTCGCGTGCAGCTGCACTCCGATTTGATGATTACTTGTGTGCCTCCAGCTGTGGGCATGTGGGCAGGATTGAAACAAACTCAGCATTCATTTACGTTTCCCAAACTTTCCCTAGTTCGACACAGCTGATTCAAATAACCAACTCATCATCAAGCTTTGATTATTTGAATCAGCTCTGTAGTGCTGGGACAAAAAACAAATACGTGGTTATGGAAACTCATATCAGTCAGAAATGTTAAATATGTCGAAATGTTGGGCTGGTTCCAAAAGAATATGGGTCTGAAACCTCTGAAGCCCACGCCTAATGACGCCACTGGTGAGGCCAACCTTTCTGTAATGTAGTGGGGGCCGGGGTGAGGTGAAATAATTCATTAAGGTTATTTCTAGGTTTAGTGGACAAGAACTTAAGGATATGTCTAGGGTTAGAGTTGAGCCAAGATGTAGAGATGAAGCGAGGGTTAGGTTTATTGTAGCCTCATCGAGAACCAGGCTTCCCTAAAACGTGAAGTTCATGGCACAAAATCGCCTTAAAAAGGGGTGGATTCCGGGTGTAAATCAGTGATGCCTCGCAACAGGAACTTTTTTTTGTTTGTTTATTATCCCAGTATAAATCATTAGACTCTTCATAGACTTATGTCTTACAGGCAAAAAAATTGTAGGCTACATTTAATAATATCTTCAGTTAATCATAGTGACAATTGTAGCCTGGATAATTTATACAGTTTTTTTCCTTGACAATGAAGTTTCTGATAAACTGTGGCGTGTATTCATGGATGCCAAAGGAAACCAGGCTTCCCCAAAAAATGTACCAAGAAAAAAAATGTTACAAAAAATGATGCATCTTTTGTCTCTGTGTTTCATAATTTCCCATAAATTCGCAAGAGACTGTATCTAACTGGAGAAAGTATTTGAGTGAACGAAATAGCGCTCCTCTGCCTCTGTAAGTGGAGGCCATCTATCTGATACTGTCTGATCCAAAAGAGTATGACACTGTTGCCGCCCGCAGTATTGAAAGCAAGGGAAGCCAGCAAGCATTTGGCCTCATTTAATGAAAAAAAGTATAAAATAATCAGCTTTGCGCTAAACTGAGTGAACTCAACTGTGAATTGTCCTTGCACACCAAAAAAAAAAGTGTCAAGGGAAGCCAGTTTGGATTTGGTGCCACTCCTATCAAATCGCAATGAGAGCATACGTCAGACAAAAACAACTCGTTGTGTTGTTGTCCTCCGGTGGCTACCTAGCTAGCTAAAATTGGTCCTTTCCTAAAAGCCATGGATGGAGATAGGGACTTGTGGTTTTACTTAATTCTCAGTTTTGACCAATGATTATCACGGTGAATCTGATCCAACTGTAAAGGAAATTTTACTTTGTGAAGAAACAGTCCTGAAAATGTTAATATTGGCTTTGGTGTCATAACCAATCCTTGGTTCCTGCCTGTGCCCTTAGGACCGTCTGGCAGAACACCCAGAATATGTTCTTTAAGTTAAGATAGGAGACGATGCCAGACACACGCCGGAACCAACCCTATGAACTATGCCTATGTAACGTGTCTGAAACCAGTATGTAAGGGAATTAAAGGGACTGCCCCATTGGAGCTCCTGATCGACATGTGTACTTGGTTCATTCAGTTGGTTGGAACCTCTCCACCATGCTGATAATAAACAATGATTAATTTAAGATTGACTACGAGTGTCCCTGTGTAGAGCTTCCACAACACAAACATTAATTCATACATTGTGCCCCCTGGCACACAATATGTAGCTACATCAGAAGTTTACATACACCTCAGCCAAATACATTTGAACTCAGTTTTTCACAATTCCTGACATTTAAGCACAGTAAAAATTCCCTGTCTTAGGTCAGTTAGGGTCACCACTTTATTTTAAGAATGTGAAATGTCAGAACAATAGTAGAGAGAATGATTTACTTCAGCTTTTATTTCTTTAAATCACATTCCCAGTGAGTCAGAAGTTTACATACACTCAATCAGTATTTGGTAGCATTGCCTTTAAATTGTTTAAACTTGGATTAAACATTTCTTGTAGCCTTCCACAAGCTTCCCACAAGAAGTTGGGTGAATTTGGGCCCATTCCTCCTGACAGAGCTGATGTAACTGAGTCAGGTTTGTAGGCCTCCTTGCTCGCACACGCTTTTTCAGGTCAACCCACAAATATTCTATGGTCAGAGCTTTTTGATGGCCACTCCAATACCTTGACTTTGTTGTCCTTAAGCCATTTTGCCACAACTTTGGAAGTATGCTTGGGGTCATTGTCCATTTGGAAGACCCATTTGCGACCAAGCTTTAACTTCCTGACTGATGTCTTGAGATGTTGCTTCAATATGTCCACATAATTTTCCTACCTCATGATGCCATCCATTTTGTGAAGTGCACCAGTCCTTCCTGCAGCAAAGCACCCCCACAACATGATGCTGCCACCCCCGTGCTTCACGGTTGGGATGGTATTCATCAGCTTGCAAGCATCCCCTTTTTCCTACAAGCATAACGATGGTCATTATGGCCAAACGGTTATATTTTTGTTTCATCAGACCAGAGGACATTTCCCCTAAAAAAACGATCTTTGTCTCCATGTGCAGTTGCAAACCGTAGTCTGGCATTTTTATGGTGGATTTGGAGCAGTGGGTTCTACCTTGCTGAGCGGCCTTTCAGGTTATGTCAATATAAAACTTGTTTTACTGTGGATATAGATACTTTTGTACCTGTTTCCTCCAGCATCTTCACAAGGTCCTTCGCTGTTGTTCTGGGATTGATTTACACGTTTCGCACCAAAGTACATTCATTTCTAGGAGACAGAACGTGTCTCCTTCCTGAGCGGTGTGACAGATGTGTGGCCCCATGGTGTTTATGCTTGCGTACTATTGTTTGTACAGATGAATGTGTTACCTTCAGGCGTTTGGAAATTGCTCCCAAGGATGAACCAGGCTTGTAGAGGTCTACCATTTTTTTCTGAGGTCTTGGCTGATTTCTTTTGATTTTCTCATGTCAAGCAAAGAGGCACTGAGTTTGAAGGTAGGCCTTGAAATACATCCACAGGTACACCTCCAATTGACTCAAATGATTTATATTAGCCTATCAGAAGCTTCTAAAGCCATGACATCATTTTCTGGAATTTTCCATGCTGTTTAAAGGCACAGTCAACTTAGTGTATGTAAACGTCTGACCCACTGGAATTGATGCAGTGAATTATAAGTGTAATAATCTGTCTGTAAACAATTGTTGGAAAAATGACTTGTGTCATGCACAAAGTAGATGTCCTAACTGACTAGCCAAAATTATAGTTTGTTGACAAGAAATTTGTGGAGTGGTTGAAAAAAATAGTTTTAATGACTCCAATGTAAACTTCTGACTTCAACTGTAGATGTAAAAAACTAATGTTAACTAGCTAAAGTTGCCCATGAAAGGAAGTTAAGCTAGCAAGCAAGCATTTTAGCCAGGTAGCCTAAGACAACACAAAATAAAAACATATATACTGTATGAGTCATAGACCGGTTCGACAACATGAAAGGGAGGATGGCATTGGCATTTCTCTATAAGTAGGGTGAGTCAACATGTTTTTTCTACTTGGACGAACGCATACACACACACACACACACACACACACACAAGCACACAAATATCAGAACCATGGACAGCCACATCATATTTAACTTACATTGATTGGACTAAATAGTTTTTGGTATCTTTTATTTGTCCCTGTATCAGACTAAGCATAGGTGATTTGATGAAATGTTAAAGTTGAAATGGTGCTGGAATAGTGGAGGCAGCTCCTGTTGTCTTTGCGACTTGCTGTAACTCTCTGTGGTTCTAAATCAATAGTTGTTTATTGGTCCGAAAATGTTAGAAACATTAACTTGCTTGACCATGCTGTAGGTCATGTAATTGTTTCTTACATGCAATATGCTTTGTGGACTACACCGGACAGAGGTTGCACTCCGGTATGGTGATGAAACAAAGGTGTGGTTATATTTATTCTGCCACTGTGTCTTCTTATTGTCTCTGCCTTTAGGCATATACTGTGCATTCGGAAAATATTCAGACCCCTTGACTTTTTCCACATTTTGTTACGTTACAGCCTTATTTGAAAATGCATTATATATTATTTTTTCCTCAATCTACACACAATATCCCATAATGACAAAGCAAAAACAGGTTTGTAGAATTTTGCCTAATTTTAATGGGTTTTATATAAGTATTCAGACCCAATAATTTGTTGAAGCACCTGTTGAAGTGATTACAGCCTCGAGTCTTCTTGGGTATGACATTACAAGCTTGGCACACCTATATTTGGGGAGTTACTACCATTCTTCTCTGCAGATCCTCTCAAGCTCTGTCAGGTTAGATGGGGAGCATTGATGCACAGCTATTTTCAGGTTTCTCCAGAGATGTTTGTTCAGGTTCAAGTCTGGGCTCTGGCTGGGCCACTCAAGGACATTCGGAGACTTGTGCCGAAGCCCCTCCTGTGTTGTCTTGGCTGTGTGCTTAGGCTCGTTGTCCTGTTGGAAGGGGAACCTTTGCCCCAGTCTCAGGTATTGAGCGCTCTGGGGCACGTTTTCATCAAGGATCTCTGTACTTTGCTCCGTTCATCTTTCCCTCGATCCTGACTAGTTTCCCTGCCACTGAAAAACATCCCCACAGCATGATGCTGCCACCACCATGCTTCACCTTGCTTTTCCTTCAGACGTGACGCTTGGCATTCAAGGCCTGACAGGTGTGTGCTTTTCCAAGTCATGTCCAATCAATTGTATTTACCACAGGTGGACTCCAATCAAGTTGTAGAAACATCTCAAGGATGATCAATGGAAACAGGATGCACCTGAGCTCAACTTCGAGTCTCATAGCGAAGGGTCTGAATACCTATGTAAATAATCTGTTTCTGTTTATTTATTTTTATTTGCTAAAATGTAAGAACCTGTTTTTGCACTTGGTCTTCATGGTGCCTCTTGCTTAGTGGTGCCCCTTGCTCAGTGGTTTTTGCAGACTCTGGGGCCTTTCAGAACAGGTGTATAAATACTGAGATCATGTGACGGATCATTTAACACTTAGACTGCACACGGGTGGACTTTATTTATCTAATTGTGTGACTTCCGAAGGTAATTGGTTGCACCAGATCTTATTTAGGGGCTTCATAGCAAAGGGGGTGAATACAAATGCATGCACCACTTTTCCGTTTTTATTTATTTAGAAGTCATTTTTTTCATTTCACTTCACCAAATTGGACTATTTTGTGTATGTCCATTACATGAAATCCAGATAAAAATCCATTTCAATTACAGGTTGCAATGCACCAAAATAGGAAAAACGCCAAGGCGGATGAATACTTTTGCAATACACTGTATATGTCCGACTGTGTACAGTGCATTTGGAAAGTATTCAGACCCTTTGACTTTTCCACATTTTGTTACATTACAGCCTTATTTTTAACCTCTTAGAGCTACCCCCCTACTTTTTTCAATTTCCGCCTGAAGACATACCCAAATCTAACTGCCTGGAGCTCAGGCACAGAACCAAGGATATGCATATTAAAAAAATGTTTCCTCATCAATTTCAACACAATACCCCATAATGACAAAGCAAAAACAGGTTTCGACATTATTGTAAATGTATTCAAACTAAAAAACAGAAATAGCTTATTTACATACATTACCGGTAAAAAGTTTGAGTGAGTAGGTGTGTCCAAAGGTTTTTCTTTATTTTTACGATTTTCTACATTGTAGAATAATAGTGAAAACATCAAAACTATGAAAAAAACACGTCGTAACCAAAAAAGTGTTAAACAAATCTAAATATATTTTATATTTGAGATTCTTCAAAGTAGTCACCCTTTGTCTTGATGACAGCTTTGCACACGCTTGGCATTCTCTCAGCCACCTTCATGAGGTAGTCACCTAGAATGCATTTGAATTAACAGGTGTGCCTTGTTATAATGAGGACATTTTTATGTGTTTGAACCAATCAGTTGTGTTGTAACAAGGTAGGGGTGGTATACAAAATATAGCCCCATTTGGTAAAAGACTAAGTCCATATTATGGTAAGAACAGCTAAAATAAGCAAAGAGAAATGACAGTCCATCATTACTTTAAGACATGAAGGTCAGTCAATCTGAAACGTTAAGAACTTTTAAAGTTTCTTCAGGTGGAGTATCAAAAACCATCAAGCTCTATTATGAAACTGGCTCGTCAAGGAAGCCCCAGAGTTACCTCTGCTGCAGAGGATATGTTCAGTAGAGTTACCAGCCTCAGAAATTGCAGCCCAAAAAAATGCTTCACAGAGTTCAAGTAATAGACACATCTCTTTCTTTAAAAGTAACTTCCTCACCATTTTAGATAAGCATGCTCCGTTCAAAAAATGCAGAACTAAGAACAGATATAGCCCCTGGTTCACTCCAGACCTGACTGCCCTCGACCAGCACAAAAACATCCTGTGGCGGACTGCGCTAACATCGAATAGTCCCCGCGATATGCAACTGTTCAGGGAAGTCAGGAACCAATACACACAGTCAGTCAGGAAAGCTAAAGCCAACTTCTTCAGGCAGAAGTTTGCATCCTGTAGCTCCAACTCCAAAAAGTTCTGGGACACTGTGAAGTCCATGGAGAACAAGAGCACCTCCTCCCAGCTGCCCACTGCACTGAGACTAGGTAACATGGTCACCACCGATAAATCCATGATTATCGAAAACTTCAATAAGCATTTCTCAACGGCTGGCCATGCCTTCCGCCTGGCTACTCCAACCTCGGACAACAGCTCCCCCCCCCCCCCGCAGCTACTCGCCCAAGCCTCTCCAGGTTCTCCTTTACCCAAATCCAGATAGCAGATGTCCTGAAAGAGCTGCAAAACCTGGACCCGTACAAATCAGCTGGGCTGGACAATCTGGACCCTCTATTCCTGAAACTATCCGCCGCCATTGTCGCAACCCCTATTACCAGCCTGTTCAACCTCTCTTTCATATCGTCTGAGATCCCCAAGGATTGGAAAGCTGTCGCAGTCATCCCCCTCTTCAAAGGGGGCGACACCCTGGACCCAAACTGTTACAGACCTATATCCATCCTGCCCTGCCTATCTAAGGTCTTCGAAAGCCAAGTCAACAAACAGGTCACTGACCATCTTGAATCCCACCGTACCTTCTCCGCTGTGCAATCTGGTTTCCGAGCCGGTCACGGGTGTACCTCAGCCACGCTCAAGGTACTAAACGATATCATAACCGCCATCGATAAAAGACAGTACTGTGCAGCCGTCTTCATAGACCTTGCCAAGGCTTTCGACTCTGTCAATCACCGTATTCTTATCGGCAGACTCAGTAGCCTCGGTTTTTCGGATGACTGCCTTGCCTGGTTCACCAATTACTTTGCAGACAGAGTTCAGTGTGTCAAATCGGAGGGCATGCTGTCCGGTCCTCTGGCAGTCTCTATGGGGGTGCCACAGGGTTCAATTCTCGGGCCGACTCTTTTCTCTGTATATATCAATGATGTTTCTCATGCTGCGGGCGATTCCCTGATCCACCTCTACGCAGACGACACCATTCTATATACTTCCGGCCCGTCCTTGGACACTGTGCTATCTAACCTCCAAACGAGCTTCAATGCCATACAGCACTCCTTCCGTGGCCTCCAACTGCTCTTAAACGCTAGTAAAACCAAATGCATGCTTTTCAACCGTTCGCTGCCTGCACCCGCACGCCTGACCAGCATCACCACCCTGGATGGTTCCGACCTTGAATATGTGGACATCTATAAGTACCTAGGTGTCTGGCTAGACTCTAAACTCTCCTTCCAGACCCATATCAAACATCTCCAATCGAAAATCAAATCAAGAGTCGGCTTTCTATTCCGCAACAAAGCCTCCTTCACTCACGCCGCCAAACTTACCCTAGTAAAACTGACTATCCTACCGATCCTCGACTTCGGCGACGTCATCTACAAAATTGCTTCCAACACTCTACTCAGCAAACTGGATGCAGTTTATCACAGTGCCATCCGTTTTGTCACTAAAGCACCTTATACCACCCACCACTGCGACTTGTATGCTCTAGTCGGCTGGCCCTCGCTACATATTCGTCGCCAGACCCACTGGCTCCAGGTCATCTACAAGTCCATGCTAGGTAAAGCTCCGCCTTATCTCAGTTCACTGGTTACGATGGCAACACCCATCCGTAGCACGCGCTCCAGCAGGTGTATCTCACTGATCATCCCTAAAGCCAACACCTCATTTGGCCGCCTTTCGTTCCAGTTCTCTGCTGCCTGTGACTGGAACGAATTGCAAAAATCGCTGGAGTTGGAGACTTTTATCTCCCTCACCAACTTCAAACATCTGCTATCTGAGCAGCTAACCGATCGCTGCAGCTGTACATAGTCTATTGGTAAATAGCCCACCCATTTTCACCTACCTCATCCCCATACTGTTTTTATTTATTTATTTTTATTTTTCTGCTCTTTTGCACACCAATATCTCTACCTGTACATAACCATCTGATCATTTATCACTCCAGTGTTAATCTGCATAATTGTAATTATTCGCCTACCTTCTCATGCCTTTTGCACACAATGTATATATAGACTCCCCTTTTTTCTACTGTGTTATTGACTTGTTAATTGTTTACTCCATGTGTAACTCTGTGTTGTCTGTTCACACTGCTATGCCTTATCTTGGCCAGGTCGCAGTTGCAAATGAGAACTTGTTCTCAACTAGCCTACCTGGTTAAATAAAGGTGAAATAAAAAAAAATAAAAAATATAAAAAAATCTCAACATCAATTGTTCAGAGGAGACTGCGTGAATCAGGCCTTCATGGTCAAATGTCTGTAAAAAAAAACACTAACACTAATAAACACCAATCACCCAAGCTAAACCCAATTGAGATGGTTTGGGATGAGTTGGACTGCAGAGTGAAGGAAAAGCAGCCAACAAGTGCTCAGCATATGTGGGAACTCCCACAAAACTGTTGGAAAAGAATTCCAGGTGAAGCTGGTTGAGAGAATTCCAGTGTACAAGCTGTCATCAAGGCAAGGGTGGCTACTTTGAAGAATCTCAAATTTAAAATATATTTAGATGTGTTTAACACTTTTTTGGTTACTACATGATTCCATGTGTTATTTCATAGTTTTGATGTCTTCACTACTATTCTACAATATAGAAAATAGTAAAAAGGAAAAGGAAAAACCCTTGAACGAGTAGGTGTGTCCAAACTTTTGACTGGTACTGTAAGTATTCAGACCCTTAGCTATGATACTCGAAATTTAGCTCAGGTGCATCCTGTTTCCATTGATCATCAAAATGCAGATGCAGCAATTGGACATTTGAAAATGCCCTTGAATCCATGGACCAAGTGGAAGGCTTATTGCCTGCTGTTGCGGACATCCAATGCGCAATGAACTTTACTGACCTTATATACAGGGAGTTCTACAAGACGGCGTCCAATTAACGAACATGGTGACCAGTAGAAATGTGACTCAATGTGCAGTTTTAAAGATGTAACAAATGTCTCCATCATCCCAGCTACACTTCGTTACTTTGGCATGGTTTCTTCAGTGCAGGACACAATCAGGGGTTGGAACCAAAACTATTTTCCAATCGTTTCGTTCTGAATATAACCACTTTTTTTTTAGTTCTGTTCCGACCACCAAAATAAAGTTCTAAACCGGTTTGAACCCCCCAAAAGTATTGGTTTATATTGTTCCTTTTTTAACCTGTGAAATCAATAGTTTCAATAGTGAGTTCTGATAGAGCAGGCAAGCTAGTCGTTTACATGCATGACGGACAGACAAGTGTAGCCTACGGCGCAAGATGCAACTAAAATTATTTGGGTGGGAAGAGAGCAACTACAAGTTCATTTACAATAAGGTCATACAATCCACTGAGAATTGAGGTTTCCAAATGTGGATTATTAAATCAAGTGAAGGAGAAAAATGAGCGATTCAAAAATGCACAAGTAACTGGGTGACAGGTTGGGCTGTGGCGATCACAAATTACGGTAATTGACCGTTAATTAACATAAATGTAACGGCTTTCTTTAGGTGAAGTAGAGGCGGACCAAAACGCAGCGTGGTTATATTGATTCATGTTTAATAAAAACAGATAAACATGAACACTACAAAACAATAAACGTGGAAAACCAAAAACAGCCCTATCTGGTGCAAAACACAGAGACAGGAACAATCACCCACAAACACACAGTGAAACCCAGGCTACCTAAATATGGTTCCCAATCAGAGACAATGACCAACACCTGCCTCTGATTGAGAACCATATCAGGCCAGACATAGAAATAGACAAACAAGACATCCAACATAGAATGCCCACTCAGATCACACCCTGACCAACCAAAACATAGAAACATACAAAGCAAACTATGGTCAGGGTGTGACAATAAACACATTTGACATCTCATGACTTCCACACATAGCCTACATTTCTTTGTGCAGGCTGTACACACGACATCAGTCACTCATTCACAATTTGACAAGCACTTGAAAATGCCTCAAATTTCATGGCGGCATCCCCTTTATGTGGCCGTAATGCACCCGAAAAAAATCCATGCCCTTTGCAGCCAGTGGCCATTGTGCCCTTGGCCCGGAGTGCTGTGTTGTGCCCTTCTCCCTGAGTGCTGAGCGCTCCAAAGCACCTTCTCCCTCACATGGCTCTCCATCACGTGATCAAGTCTTTCTCACAGGCTACAAGACACATCAGGGACACCACTATGTGTGTGCTTATCCAATTCCGTGGTGCATATTGAAGATATTGGAAGAACGGTCCACATTTACTTTTTGTCAGCCAACAAGATGAGTAAGCCTAATGAACAGAAAAAGCACTAGCCTATGTCAATCTACTAAACCCCATAGCACAAAAGTCGACCTATTCTGTGCAAGAAATAAATATTCCAAACATAGTCTGGGACAGTTGTGGAATGCGATATACAGTGGGGCAAAAACGTATTTAGTCAGCCACCAATTGTGCAAGTTCTCCCACTTAAAAAGATGAGAGGGCCTCTGTAATTTTCATCATAGGTACACTTCAACTATGACAGACAAAATGAGAAAAGAAAATCCAGAAAACCACATTGTAGGATCTTTAATGAATTTATTTGCAAATTATGGTGGAAAATAAGTATTTGGTCACCTACAATCAAACAAGATTTCTTGCTCTCACAGACCTGTAACTTCTTCTTTAAGAGGCTCCTCGGTCCTACACTCGTTACCTGTATTAATGGCACCTGTTTTAACTTGTTATCAGTATAAAAGACACCTGTCCACAACCTCAAACAGTCACACTCCAAACTCCACTATGGCCAAGACAAAAGAGCTGTCAAAGGACACCAGAAACAAAATTGTAGACCTGCACCAGGCTGTGAAGACTGAATCTGCAATAGGTAAGCAGCTTGGTTTGAAGAAATCAACTGTGGGAGCAATTATTATGAAATGGAAGACATCCAAGACCACTGATAATCTCCCTCGATCTGGGGCTCCACGCAAGATCTCACCCCGTGGGGTAAAAATGATCACAAGAACGGTGATCAAAAATCCCAGAACCACATGGGGGGACCTAGTAAATGACCTGCAGAGAGCTGGGACCAAAGTAACAAAGCCTACCATCAGTAAAACACTATGCCGCCAGGGACTCAAATCCTGCAGTGCCAGACGTGTCCCCCTGCTTAAGCCAGTACATGTCCAGGCCCGTCTGAAGTTTGCTAGAGAGCATTTGGATGATCCAAAAGAAGATTGGGAGAATGTCATATGGTCAGATGAAACCAAAATATAACTTTTTGGTAAAAACTCAACTCGTCGTGTTTGGAGGACAATAAATGCTGAGTTGCATCCAAAGAACACCATACCTACTGTGAAGCATGGGGTGGAAACATCATGCATTGGGGCTGTTTTTCTGCAAAGGGACCAGGACGACTGATCCGTGTAAAGGAAAGAATGAATGGGGCCATGTATCGTGAGATTTTGAGTGAAAATCTCCTTCCATCAGCAAGGGCATTGAAGATGAAACGTGGCTGGGTCTTTCAGCATGACAATGATCCCAAACACACCGCCCGGGGAACGAAGGAGTGGCTTCGTAAGAAGCATTTCAAGGTCCTGGAGTGGCCTAGCCAGTCTCCAGATCTCAACCCCATAGAAAATCTTTGGAGGGAGTTGAAAGTCTGTGTTGCCCAGCAACAGCCCCAAAACATCACTGCTCTAGAGGAGATCTGCATGGAGAAATGGGTCAAAATACCAGCAACAGTGTGTGAAAACCTTGTGAAGACCTACAGAAAACATTTGACCTCTGTCATTGACAACAAAGGGTATATAACAAAGTATTGAGAAACTTTTGTTATTGACCAAATACTTATTTTCCACCATAATTTGCAAATAAATTAATTAAAAATCCTACAATTTGATTTTCTGGATTTTCTTTTCTCATTTTGTCTGTCATAGTTGAAGTGTACCTATGATGAAAATTACAGGCCTCCCTCATCATTTTAAGTGGGAGAACTTGCACAATTGGTGGCTGACTAAATACTTTTTTGCCCCACTGTATAGGTTAATATTGTCACCCATCAGACTATTCTTGATTTAATCTTGACTTTACATATACAAAATAATATATGTGGGAAATTTGTTTTGATTTAGAATGGACTGTTATCATGCACCTGTCTCGAAACAGGGGCAGCAGGAAAATACATATCTATGCACTTAAATAGCGAATGGAGGGCACTTTTCCCGTGGTTCATTTTCATGCCAGCCAGGTAGGCGTTACTCCTGTTGTAAAGATAAACAATGTGCTTATATTAGGAAAGTTGATAAATAAATATAGTAGGCCTAGCCTACAGAAAGCTGATGGGATCCTCCTCTTTTTAGTAGAGGCCATCACTCTGTTTTCTAAGCAATCAAACACTTCATGGGCTAACAAGAAGTGTATGATTAGATTTTCGATTACATTTGCATTAATGTCAGAGTGATTAGAGGGACAATAGAGTGCTGAGTACAAGGCAGTTAGCAAGTTTGGTAAGCTACTAATGACCATCAGCAGCATCAGAGCTTGGAGAAGCCTAATTAACATGACTGCCTTCATGACTCGTGGCCGCCGGTGTGGCGGTAATACGGTCACCCCAACAGCCCTAGTGACAAATCACATCTTGGCCAAGTCTATACTTCAGATAACTGAAAATTAGTATTAGAACCAGTCTTTAAGTGCAATTATTTATTTACATTGTGTGTATGGCATACATTCTACTGTTCCATACAGGTCAATGGTAAAAGGACCATGGTCCACAACAATAATATCCTAAACTGCATACCGTAAGTCTTTTGAAGTGTTAAGCAGATGAGACAATACCTACAGTATTAATCAACACAGCATGTACAAGTCCTCATGTATAAACAGTCATTTTTGCAAAAGCCCCAAATTGTCCCAACTGAATAATCATCACACAAGTGTTCATCATACCCCAAAAACCTTAGTGATGATTGACAGTAGGGCTTTTGCATGTCTCATGTCAGTAAACGGCAAAGCAGAAAACATTTCCTCGATTGAGAAAAGTAAGGGATGATTTTGTCAGGGTTAACCTCATTGGCTGATGTGCAAAAAACACTCCAATGAACACCTGTGTGCGTCATCTCAAGTGCAAGGTTGTGTAATTTCTCTCTTAAGTATTACCTATGCTCTTCACTGACCAGCCTATATCTTGGTAGTAATTGTTGTACTGCATGCCTCTCCAAAGGCCTTGAATTCCCTCACATACATTCTTGCAGTTGCATGAGGTAGCACAATTGTCACAGAAGTCATGTGTGGAGCTCATCGACAGCCATTCAAATGAGATGCTGGAGGAACAATGATGTTTCAAGTAAGCATTGCCATTTCTCTGAGCCAACAAATGTTTCAGTAGTCCCAAGAAAATTGTGTATTCCCCCTTGGCAATTTTCTCGTCCTCCATCTCACTTTGACCTGCATATGTGGCGGCGATTCCTTGAGTTCAGAACACAAACTTGATCCTCAATTAGACATCAGAGTAGATAATACTACTACTACCACCATCGATTTCTCCACTCATTTTCAATAAATTGCAGACTGTCAGATACACTAAACTTTTACCATAGCCTGTAGGTAGACACAGCAAAACGTCTCTTTTCTTTAGTAGAGTGTTCAAGAGAATAAGATGGCGCCGACAGACATGGCAGCTCTGCTTCTAGCGCCTAACAAACTTTGCAGTATTTTGTTTTTTTGTGTGTTATTTCTTACATTATTAGCCCAGAACCTTTTTATGTTATGACATACAGCCAGAAATAACTTTTGGATATCAGATTGGCATCTTTCCCAAAATTGATCCTTTGTTTGTACCCCCCAATGCAATTGAACTTATCCCAGAGGCAGCTCTATGTCGACTTCTAATGGACTTCTAGTCCGACTCAGGAGGCGGGCACTCCATCCACCGCTTCCGAGTATATTATTCACTAATGTTTAGTCACTGGACAGTAAAATAGACGAGCTCAGGGCGAGGATCTCCTTCCAGAGAGACATCAGGGACTGTAACATACTCTGTTTCACGGAATCACGGCTCTCTCTGGATTTACTGTTCCTGTCCATACAGCAAGCTGGGTTCTCAGTTCATCGCGCAGACAGGAATAAAGAACTCTCCAGGAAGGAGAAAGGTGGGGGTGTATGCTTCATGATTAACTACTCATGGTGTGATTGTGATAACATACAGAAACGTAAGTCCTTTTGTTCACCCGACCTAGAATACCTCAAAATCAAATGTTGACCGTATTACCGTTATAGTCACAGCCATGTATATTCCCCTCAAGCCGATACCACGGCGGCCCTCAAGGAACTACACTGGACTCCCAGACAAGCTAAACACCTTCTTCGCCCGCTTTGAGGATACCACAGTGCCACTGACGTGAGTAAGACATTTAAGCGTGTTAACCCTTGCAAGGCTGCCGGCCCAGATGGCATCCCCAGCCGCATCCTCAGAGCATGCACAGACCAGCTGGCTGGAGTGTTTACGGACATATTCAATCTCTCCCTATCCCAGTCTGCTGCTTTTTTTTGGTTTTAAAAAGTTGAAAATGTTTTGAGATTTTCAAAATTTCACCCTTGGGACATGACTTAGTGACCATTTGCAATATGGAAATCTACGGTGGAGCGCACTCCCTATCTTTGGGATTTTTGGGGTATGACACTTGGCATTTGCCATGTTCTGCTTGCAATACGGTTTTGATGAACTGCTGGTCTTTTGAGTGGTATTTGCGATTGTGTTTATGGTTTGCCCAATGCCAATAAGTTTGCCATTCATTTCATGGGGTCTTCCCTTACCTAGTCAGAAAGAGGTAGTTTCATTAAAGGTGATAGAGATGGGTTAGGTCAAGTTGAGCAGCAACACCTCGTGAACATCAAATCTTCATCACAACAAACAGAGCAGCAGGAAGAGACCCAGACCGGTGTGGAATCAAAGCTGCCAGCGAATGATGACACAGAGGCTGCTAATGAGACCACAAGAGCCACAAAGAGGTGGAGAGTGTCTGCAGGTTAACTGAAAAGGGCAGAAAACTTTGCAACGAAAGGTGGAGACAGCTTGAACATCATTTCAGGGTCAGCTATGAGAAGTGGAAGGCTCTGGTAAAGGAGGCAAAACTGTCACTGACAGGTTGTTGCTCTTAAGATCTACTACAAGACCTCCTAAACAAGTTTAGACATAGCTCTACAGATCTAAACCTTGCCCATGTAAATTTGCGTCAAATCAATATTTTCGATAATGATATACGCCGCAGAGTTGATACTTGCGAAGCAGTTACAAAGTCTATTATCAAGACTGTAAGGTGTGATTTAAAAAGCAGAGAAGAATGTCAAAGTAACCAAATAGAGGAGCTGCACTGAAATGATAGCAATTCCTTGTGCATGTCCAAACTCTCACATATGTCAAGTCTCAACTATCAGCACTCAAGTGCTTCCTCCCAGTCTCAAAGCAACTCAAAAGTCACCTCCAGACACTCAAGTGTGTCATCTGTCAAGAAACAAGAGGCTGCGGCAGAAGTTGCTGCTAACCAAGCAGCTTAACCTTTTTGGGCAAGGGGGCAGTATTCGGAATTTTTTATGACTGACGTGCTAAAAGTAAACTGCCTGTAACTCAGGCCCAGATGCTATGGATATGCATAAATATGAATTTGGAAGCATTGGATAGAAAACTCTCTAACGTTTCTAAAACTGTTAAAATAATGTATGTAACTTAACTGATATGGCAGGTGAAAACCAGAGTAAAATCCGCTCAGATTGCAGTTCCTATGGCTTCCACTAGATGTCAACAGTGTTTAGACATGGTTTCAGGCCTTTTTTTGAAGAATAAGACCTTTTGGTAAGTGGTCTATGGAATCATGCAGTACTGGTTTGCACGCATGACTGTGCGCGCTCTTCATTCTTTTTCCTTTCTATTGAATTTGCTATTGTCCGGTTGAAATGTTTAGATAATTGACAAGCTGAGGATTAATTATAAACATTGTTTGACATGTTTCAACAAACTTTTACCGGTACTATTAGGATGTATTCGTTTGCATGTTTTGACCGCCTTTGAGCCAGTGGATTACTGAACAAAATACGAAAACAAAATTGAGTTTTTGGGATATAAAGATGGACGTTATAGAACAAAAAAAACATTTATTGTGTAGCTGGGACCCTTTGGATTGACAACAGAGGAAGATCTTAAAAGGTAAGTGATTCATTTTAACGCTATTTCTGACTTTCGTGACACCTCTGCTTGGTTGGAAAAGGTTTGTATGCTTTTCTAAGCAGGCTGCTGTCCTCAGATAATCACATGGTATGGCCAGCAGCACACCACCCTGCATACCACTGCTGGCTTGCTTCTGAAAGCCCAGTAGGAGGCACTCTTTCCTCTGGTCTAAAAAAAATATCCCAATTCCCCAGGGCAGTGATTGGGGACACTGCCCTGTGTAGGGTGTCGTCTTTCGGATGGGACATTAAACGGGTGTCCTGACTCTCTGAGGTCATTAAAAGATCCCATGGCACCTATCGTAAGAGTAGGGGTGTTAACCCTGGTGTTCTGGCTCAATTACCAATCTGGCCCTCAAACCATCACGGTCACCTAATAATCCCCAGTTTACAATTGGCTCATTCATCCCCCTCCTCTCCCCTGTAACTATTCCCCAGGTCGTTGCTGCAAATGAGAATGTTTTCTCAGTCAACTTACCTGGTAATAAATAAATGAAAAGCCTTTTGAAATCTGACAAAGCGGCTGGATTAACAAGAAGTTAATCTTGTATTTTCATGAATTTTTATTTTTACTATTTTTGTCATTTGAATTTGGCGCTCTGCAATTTCACCGGATGTTGTCGAGGTGGGACGCTATCGTCCCAATGGTCCGAAAGAAGTTAAGAAGTAATGGTTAAGCAAGAACGCCAACTAGAAGAAGATGAAAATAAGAAGAGGACAGCGGAGCAAGAAGCTGAGGCTGTGAAACGCAGCTTAGAAGAAGCTAGGCTGCAAGTCAAGTTAGAGGTCGAAAATGTTGCCAGACAAAGGACACTAGAAGACAAGCGTAGAGAGCTACAGAAACTAAATGCTGCCAAGGCGCGGATGCAAGTGTATGAGCAAGATGAATACTCAGAGGAGGGGAAGAGAACTACTCACTAACTGCAAATCTGTGAAAGAGAAAGAAATCATGCACAGAAGTTGCTCATTTCACAGTCTCTCACCACAACATGCTATAACAAGCACACAACAAGAAGATGGCACTAAGACCATGGTCAGGTTACTAGTAGAATCCATTAGTGTAAGCCGCCTCCCCATACCAGAACCAGTAACATTCAACGGAGAACCACTCTCGTTCACTGACTGGAAGGTCTCTTTTCAGACTCTGATAGACAGGAAGAACATACCAGCAACTGAGAAGATATACAACTTAAGAAAATATGTCAGTGGCCCTGCCAAGAATGCCATTGAAAGTTACTTTCTGTTAGGAACAGAGTCAGCCTACCATGCTGTGTGGACCATTCTTGAAGAAAGGTACAGAAACAAATTCCTCATCGCCAAGTCCTTCAGAGATAAGCTTAATGCATGGCCTAAGAGGACAGTCTTGAACTTAGAGAACTTGTAGACTTTATTCCTAGCTGTGAGGCTGCTATGTCTCAGAATAAGGGCCTTGAGGTGCTTAATGACTGTAATGAAAACCAAAAGACCCTCAGCTTCCAGATTGGCTAACTTCAAGATGGAATAGAAAGGTCATAGACATCTTTAGAAGAAACTGAGACCTTTCCTAGCTTCAGTCAGTTTCTCACGAGAGAAGCCAAGATCGCTTGCAATCCTGTAACATCCCTTCACGCTTTGAAACCAAGTGAAGATGGGAAACCTAAGACGCCAATGATTCAAAGCCCCGAAGCAAGGGTTTTTTCAACTAACTCTGATGAGAAAGGTACTGTTACTAGTTGCGTCTTGAGAAGTTATTGGATAAGTCCACTACAGAGCGACAGAAGTTTGTTCAAGAAAATAAATTGTGCTTCGGCTGTTTAAGGCCTAGACATCGTTCGAAAGATTTTGATAACAGGAACATCTGTGACATCTGTCAGAGGAGGGATTCATCCTGCCTGCACGAAGACCATACTAAAGAAATGTCAAGGAATAGGAAGACAGAGCCCCTACAAGATAAGGGAACAAGGGCGTCAAGTGAGGCCATATCTAACAGATTCGTAAAGGACATTGCCAACACTCACACCTCCAAAATCATTCCAGTATGGATGTCAACCACAAGCGAGCCAGATTGTGAGGTTCTCATTTATGCACTTCTTGACACCCAGAGCGACACCACTTTTATCCTTGAAGAGACAACAAAAGCTCTCAATACAAGGAAGGAGCCAGTACAACTGAAACTCTCTACAATGGCTTCAAGGAATACTATCATGCCCGGTTTGCAGGTTAGAGGATTTTACTTGGAGAAGAAAATCCTTCTGCCAATGACCAACTCGAGAGACTTTATTCCTGCAAACAGAGATCATATTCCCACTCCAGACACTGCAAGAGCATGGTCTCATCTTGAACACATTGCAGAGGAGATTGCTCCTCAACAGAGCTGTAACAGAGCTTCTCCCAGGCTCTCCTTCCAAGATAAATTGTGTCTGGTAAGGGAAATCAGCTTTTTGCTCAGAGAACAGACCTTGGCTGGAGCATAGTCGGCTATGGAAACCCATGTATCGACTATGGCAACGCTAATGGAGTGAGTCATCGGGTTATCGTTAGACATGGCAAGTCCTCTATCCTCTTCCAACCTCAAAAATCAAGTACACTGTGTTTGTAGAACACACGTAAGAGAGGTAATCACAGCACTGGACAATATCAAGACGCTTGAATCCGACTTCAACAAGAGACCTGCAGAAGAGGACCTCATATCTCAAGAGAATATCCAGTTCCTGACAAAAATGAAAGCGGGCATCAGACGCAAGGACGATGGACATTACAAGATGCCACTGCCGTTTAAGGGAGAAAGGCTGAACTGCTGAACAATAAGACATGTGCAGTTCACCGTCTCAAGTGCTTAGAAAGGAGCCTTCATGGAAGAGGCATAGCTTGTGGGGATGCTGAGAAGGTCTCCGAGGAGGCATTGTACATCCCGCACCATGGGGTTTATCACCCACAAAAACCTGGGAAGATGCAAGTCGTCTTTGACTGCTCAGCAAAGTTTTGAGAGACGTCCTTGCATGACCATCTCCTTACCAGTCCAGAGTTGACAAACACATTGCTGGGTGTCCTTTGCCGTTTCCATAAGGGTCCAGTCGCAATCATGCCTGACGTAGAGCGCATGTTCCACCAGTTTCATGTGAAAGCAGAAGACCAAGATTATTTGCGGTTCATTTCGTAGTAGAACAGAGATCTAGAATCTCAACCCTCAGTGTTTCGTATGAAAGTCCACTTGTTCGGCGCAGCTTCATCTCCTGGTTGCACCAACTATGGTCTCAAACATCTTGTTGCCGAAGGATGTGGAAGCTTCAGCGAGGAGTATATCCAGTTCATAGAAAGGAACTTTGATGTTGAGGATGGGTTGATGAGCGTATCGTCTGAAGCTGAAGCGGCCCAGCTGGTGAAAGATTCAAGGGAGCTTTGCAGCATCGGCAAATCTCCAACAGCAAGGAGGTCATAGCCACAATTCCCAAGGAAGAACGTGCAGAGGGTGCCAAAGACCTGGATATGGCTCTGGGTGAACCACATATGGAGAGAGCGCTTGAGGTACTGTGGTGTGTCACAACAGACGAGTTGTGAACCAGTTGGAAGCCATGAGCTGTTATGATGTGAGACCTCTGGAAGCATGATCCGCAGGATTCTCTTTAGAGGTCACATATCTCCGTTCAGTGTAATTATCAAGGAGCGCCCACTCACAAGAAGAGGAGTGTTGTCTACAGTAGCCTCTGTATATGATCCGCTTGGGTTTGTGGCACCCTTTGTCCTAGCAGGGAAGCAGATCTTGCAGCAAGTGTGCCGTTACAAGATCGGCTGGGATGACCCCGTTCCAGATGACCTACATTCCCATTTGGAATTCTGGCTCCAAGGTCTACAAAACTTGTCTGGAGTAAGGATCCAACGAGGCTACTTGTCATCAAGTTTCAAGGAAGTTAAGAGCTTCATCACTTCTCCAATGCTAGTACCTCAAGCTATGGAGAGTGCTCATACCTCAGAACAATCAGCACAGCAGGAGAAGTTCATTGCTACCTAGTTATGGGGAAGTCGAGAGTTGCCACTTCCAAGGTTACAACCATACCTTTCAGCAGCGGTGGTAGCTGTTCGAACAAGTGACATGCTCAAAAGGGAGCTAGAGATACAAGGTCTACAGGAATACTTCTGGACAGACTCAAAAGGTAGTTATTGGCTACATCAACAATGAAGCCAGAAGATTCCACATCTTTGTAGCTAAACGTATTCAACGTATTAAGCAAAGCACAGATCCCGAACAATGGAGATATGTGACCTCTAAAGAGAATCCTGCGGATCATGCTTCCAGAGGTCTCACATCATAACAGCTCATGGCTTCCAACTGGTTCACAGGTCCAAACTTTCTTTGGCAGGAATTGTGGGAGAGATCTTAGACAATGACCCAGAGCTGCATAAATCCCTGGTCCATGATACCCAGGCAAAGGAAGAAAGATCATTACTAGATCACCTTCACAGGTTCTCTGACTGGACAAGAGTGGTGAAAGCTATTGCCAGGCTCAAGCGACTTGTCAAGGAAGCCATGGGTTTAAAACTGAGGTTAAAACTGAGGTCCAGTGACTACAAGCATAGAAGAAAGGAGAGAGGCAAAGCTCACCATTATAAAGATGGTTCTCCCATGAGATACACAACCTTAGGCATCAGAAAGACATCAACACCAAAGATAAAGCAAGCAAATTGCATAAATTGAGTCCATTTGTGGATGAGCAAGGTATCCTCGGGGTGGGAGGTTGCTTGGCTCATGCAACTCTTCATTCCCATGTGAAGCATCCTGCAATCCTGCCAAGAGATGTGCTTGATGAGCAGCACTGACAAGTAGCTATCATGAAAGAGTACGACACCAAGGAAGTGGAATGACGATCAAGGAGCTGCGATCCAAAGGTATATATGGATCCTAGGATATGTACAGAAGAGCATTAGGATGACAGATCTTCCAAAGGAGCACATGGAGACCACGCCTCCCTTCACATACTGCGGGATGGACTGCTTTGGACCTGTCTACGTCAAGGACGGAAGAAGAGAGTTAAAGCGTTATGGGCTCATACTTACTTGCATGGGTTCTCGAGCAGTTCACATTGAAATTCTTGATGACTTAACCACCGATGCCTTTATCAATGTCCTGCATTCATTCATTGCCATACGTGGTAATGTTCGTCAAATCAGACGTGATCAAAGCAGACCTCACTACCCTCTGGAGAGCCTTACGGTTGTGGGCTGAGCAGTTGCCGTACCAGGCGGTGATACAGCCCAACAGGATGCTCTCGATTGTGCATCTGTAGAAGTTTGTGAGTGCTTTTGGTGACAAGCCGAATTTCTTGAGCCTCTTGAGGTTGAAGAGGCGCTGACCGCCCCAGGAGAGTTTCTAATAGACCTGTACGGTGTGCAGAGTTTGTTGTAACCTCTCCAGCTTGCTGATAATAAAGAATGATTAATTTTAAGATTGGCTTCAGGTGTCCCTGGTGTTGAATTTCCACCACAATCGTCTACAGTAGCCTCAGCAGCACTCTGTAAGGTGGCACCATGTTGTAGCTAGCTTCTGTCGTCCTCTGGGTACATTGACTTCAATACAACACCTAGGAGACTCTTGGTTCTCACCTCCTTCCATGGACACAGTAATTATGACAACTTCCGGAGGATGTCCTAAAACCTATCAGAGCTCTTGCAGCATGAACTGACATGTTGTCGACCCAATCAAAGGTTCAGAGAATGAATCTTGTACTGAAAACATAAGCTACAGCTAATACATAAAATATGGTGAGTAGTTGACTCAAAGAGAGAGAAAGGCAATTGTTGCTTCCAAAATTAAGGAGAAGCAAGAGAGAGAGAGAGAGACGGCAACAGTTGAAGTCGGAAGTTGACATACACCTTAGCAAAAATACATTTAAACTCTGTTTTTCACAATTCCTGACATTTAACCCTAGTAAAAATGTGTGTCTTAGGTCAGTTAGGATCACCACTTTATTTTAAGAATTTATTTTTAAGAATTTATTTTAAGAATGTGAAATGTCAGACACAGAAATGTGTGATTTATTTCAGCTTTTATTTCTTTCATCACATTCCCAGTGGGTCTGAAGTTTGCATACACTCAATCAGTATTTGGTAGCATTGCCTTTACATTTTCTAACTTGGGTCAAACGTTTCTGTTAGCCTTCCACAAGTTTCCCACAATAAATTGGGTGAATTTTGGCCCATTCCTCTTGACAAAGTTGGTGTAACTGAGTCAGGTTTGTAGGTCTCATTGCTCGCACACTCTTTTTCAGTTCTGCCCCAAAAATGTCTATAGGATTAAGGTCAGGGCTTTGTGATGGCCACTCCAATACCTTGGCTTTGTTGACTTTGTTGAGCCATTTTGCCACAACTTTGAAAGTATGCTTGGGGTCATTGTCCATTTGGAAGACCCATTTGCGACCAAGCTTTAACTTGACTGAGGTCTTGAGATGTTGCTTCAGTATATCCACACAATTTTCCTCCTTCATGATGCCATCTATTTTGTCAAGTGCACCAGTCCCTCCTGCAGCAAAGCACCCCCACAACATGATGCTGCTCTCACTTGGCATTGTGCATGGTGTTCGTAGGCTTCTGTGCAGCTGCTCGGCCATGGAAACCAATTTCATGAAACTCCAGAGAAATGGTTATTTTGCTTACGTTGCTTCCAGAGGCAGTTTGGAACTCGGTAGTGAGTGTTGCAACCGAGGTCAGACGATTTTTATGCACTATGCGCTTCAGCACTCAGCGGTCCAGTTCTGTGAGCTTGTGTGACCTACTTGCTCCTCGACATTTCCACTTCACAATAACAGCACTTACAGATGACCGGGACAGAAATTTGACGAACTGACTTGCTGTAAGGTTGGCATCCTAAGGCCATTTTACTGCCAATGTTTGTCTATGGATTGCATGGCTGTGTGCTCGATTTTATACACCTGTCAGCAACGACTGTGGCTGAATTAGCCGAATCCACTCATTTGAAGGGTTGTATAGATACTTTTGTATATACAGTGCATTGGGGAAGTATTCAGGCCCCTTGACTTTTTCCACGTTTTGCTTCGTTAGACTTATTCTAAAATTGATTAAATATTTTGTTCCCTTATCAATCTACACACAATACCCCATAAAGAAATGTTTGCAAATGTATAAAAAATGACAAACAGAAACAGCTTATTTACATAAATTGAGCACAGGTGTATCCTGTTTCCATTGATCATCCTTAATTGGACATGATTTGGAAAGGCACACCCAGTTTGGCGGGCGACCAAGCTCTAGGAAGAGTTTTGGTGGTTCCAAACTCCTTAAATTCAAGAATTATGGAGGCCACTGTGTTATTTGGGAATTGTTTTGGGACCCTACGGACAATTCCTTCCTCATGACTTGTCTTTTGCTCTGACGTGCACTGTCAACTTTTGGACCTTATATAGACAGGTGTGCCTTTCCAAATCATGTCCAATCAATTGAATATACCACAGGTGGACACTAATCAAGTTGTAGAAACATCTCAAGGATGATAAATGGAAACAGGATGCACCTAAACTCAATTTCGAGTCTCAAAGCAAAGGGTCTGAATACTTATGTAAATTAAGGTAACTTTTTTATTTTTTTGTATTGGTTTATTTGTATTGGCAAAAAATTATAAGAACCTGTTTTTGCTTTGTCATTGTGGGGTATTGTTAGTAGACTGAGGATTATACATTTTTTTTAATTAATTTTAGAATAAGGCTGTAACGTTAAAAAAAAGAGGAAAAAAATCAAGGGGTCTGAATCAGGGATGTCGCTAGGCCTATTCATATTCATTAGCCCCCCCAACTAAATCAATATATCAGTCAATATATTTTCTTAGTGATTTCTTTTTTTTGTCAACCATTCCGTTGCATCTTAAACTTCTTACTGGGAAGGCACTAGGACCTGGGGAGGCTGCTGCTGCAGAGGGTGCTACACACCCTTGTGACTGTTAGGCCTACTTGTAGCTAACATTTTGGTTAACGTTAGCTACTTCTGTGGCTTGAGACTGCTAGCTAACAGTAAACGGACAGGAAAAGGCTCTGACAGGATGGATTCATGCAGATAGGCTGTGATGTGAATTGTTGGTACGTTTGTTAGCCAAGAAGTTTTTACGTGAAGCTGCCTGAAAGTTAGTGTAACAGACGTTGCGAGCTAGCTGACAGTAACGTTAACGGTGTCTTTTATATTCGACATAAGTTATGTAGCGGCGATATCTAATTAACGTTGTATTTAATGTAGTTTTGCTATCTGTGCCAGGCTATAAATGAGACTGATGACTTAACATCATGCACATGTCTTTTCATACTCAATTGCTTTCATTCAGTGGGCCATTGCAAAACCATTATCAGTAGGTCATGTGTAAAAAACGTGACATAGTATTGATCACAATGTCATTGTATTATCCTCAATTTCTCAACTGTAGGTTAGCTAACGACTAATGTTAGATGGATATACAGAAATTCTTTGAGAGGCAGTGCCAGCAGCTCTGTCGAAGGCCAATCCGGTGAGAAATGAAGATTTTACCAGTTCAAACCAACAAATTAAAACTTAAACTGATTAATCACCTATTAAGCCTTGAGTTATTGTAAATATGAGTTTAATAACAATACATGTCCAAACACAGCAGACAAGAATGAGGGAAAGAAGCTTAAGTCTGACAGGGCTGAGGGAGCATGTCTGATGAAGTTTAGTGATAAAAAAAGTGAGTAGATGTTTAAGCTTTCAGTTAAATTTGTACAGCATTTGAGAGCATATGTTTTACTACATAAATAAATGATGTTCATGATTAAAGGTTCATGCAGAAAGAGAGGCTTCTGTGCAATGCAGCGATCAACATGTGAGCTGTATAAGTGAGAGAATGCCCAGACACCCCCCCCCCTAAAAGAGGCTTATCCCCCCTATCCATGAATGACTATCCATTGATGATCCAAGATGGTATAGCAGTCAGACGTCTTTGTCCTGTCGTGTCCCTTGTATATATCGTTTTACATCTTTTTCATCGCATATCCCTCAACTGAAGCTAGCCAGCTAACTACCAGCTATCAGTCAGCAAACCATTGCCTGTGGTCATCAGCTAACCTTCAGCTCGGAAAGCTCTCGTCAGTTCGAACAACGTGATTCTAACCAGAGCATAACGGACCTGTTATTTTTATCCCCGGATTCCTACCTCAAACTGAACACTTTCATCTGGATCTTCACAACTAGCTAACCGCAATCCCAGATGACTACTCCTGGCTAGCGTTTCCGTCCCAGAGCAAGCACCAATTAGCTTGAAGCTAGCCCGGCCAGGGCTCCTGTGCTACCACCGAAGTATACTCTTGGGCTACAATATCCGGACCCCTTCTACAGCCGGTATGGGTCATGGAACCCCGCAGATCCCCTATGACTGGAATACCGACATAATCTGCCCGAGGACTCCAACAAGCCCCTCAGGCGCGACGTCTGCTGAAGACCCATTATGCTAACCAGCTAGGCCTGCTAGCTACCTAGAGCTACTTGGAACCCTACTAATTCCAAGACTGGTCTATCGACATCACCGCACGAAGAGGCAAAAACAGACTCACCCCCATCGCGACGTCCCCCAAAGGCTAACTTTCTAGCCCCTGCTATCTGCTTGCTTGCTAACCCGGCCTGCTAACTCTTGCTAACTGCTTGCTTGCTAACCCGGTCTGCTAACTGCTTGCTAACCCAGCCTGCTAACTGCTAGCTTGCCCCAGTCTACTAGCTACTAGCTTGTTTAGCCCCGGGCCTACTAACTGTTAGCTTGTTAACCTGCATACTGTCTGAATCGCCGTGTCCCCAGCCAGCCCAACCACTCACTGGACCCATATGTTCACTTGGCTACGCATGCCTCTCTCTAATATCAATATGCCTTGTCCATTACTGTCCTGGTTAGTGATTACTGTCTTATTTCACTGTAGAGCCTTTAGCTCTGCTCAATATGCCTTAACCAACCATGTTGTTCCACCTCCTACATATATGATGACATCACCTGGTTTATAGTCTCTAGAGACTATATCTCTCTCTTCATTACTCAATTCCTAGGTTTACCTCCAATGTACTCACATCCTACCTTACCTTTGTCTGTACACTATGCCTTGAATCTATGCTATCGTGCCCAGAAACCTGCTCCTTTTACTCTCTGTTCTGAACGTGCTAGACGGCCAGTTCGTATATCAAATCAAATCAAATTTATTTATATAGCCCTTTGTACATCAGCTGATATCTCAAAGTGCTGTACAGAAACCCAGCCTAAAACCCCAAACTGCAAGCAATGCAGGTGTAGAAGCACGGTGGCTAGGAAAAACTACTCCCTAGAAAGGCCAAAACCTAGGAAGAAACCTAGAGAGGAACCAGGCTATGTGGGGTGGCCAGTCCTCTTCTGGCTGTGCCGGGTGGAGATTATAACAGAACATGGCCAAGATGTTCAAATGTTCATAAATGACCAGCATGGTCAAATAATAATAAGGCAGAACAGTTGAAACTGGAGCAGCAGCACGGCCAGGTGGACTGGGGACAGCAAGGAGTCATCATGTCAGGTAGTCCTGGGGCATGGTCCTAGGGCTCAGGTCCTCCGAAAGAGAGAAAGAAAGAGAGAAAGAGAGAATTAGAGAAAGCACACTTAAATTCACACAGGACACCGAATAGGACAGGAGAAGTACTCCAGATATAACAAACTGACCCTAGCCCCCCGACACATAAACTACTGCAGCATAAATACTGGAGGCTGAGACAGGAGGGGTCAGGAGACACTGTGGCCCCATCTGAGGACACCCCCGGACAGGGCCAAACAGGAAGGATATAACCCCACCCACTTTGCCAAAGCACAGGCCCCACACCACTAGAGGGATATCTTCAACCACCAACTTACCATCCTGAGACAAGGCTGAGTATAGCCCACAAAGATCTCCGCCATGGCACAACCCAAGGGGGGGCGCCAACCCAGACAGGATGACCACATCATATATATAGTCTATAGTCTTTAGCCGTACCCTTATCCTATTTCTCCTCTGTTCCTCTGGTGATGTGGAGGTTAATCCAGGTCCTGCAGTGCCTAGCTTCACTCCCACCCCCCAGGTGCTCTCATTTGTTGACTTCTGTAAACGTAAAAGCCTTGGTTTCATGCACGTTAACATTAGAAGCCTACTCCCTAAGTTTGTTTTACTCACTGCTTTAGCACACTCTGCCAACCCAGATGTCTTAGCCGTGTCTGAATCCTGGCTTAGGAAAACCACCAAAACCCCTGAAATCTCTATTGCTAACTATAACGTTTTCCGCCAAGATAGAACTGCCAAAGGGGCGGTGTTGCAATCTACTGCAAAGATAGCCTGCAGAGTTCTGTCTTACTATCCAGGTCTGTACCCAAACAATTTGAGCTTCTACTTCTAAAAATTCACCTTTCCAGAAACAAGTCTCTCACTGTTTCCGCTTGCTATAGACCTCCCTCTGCCCCCAGCTGTGCCCTCGATACCATATGTGAATTGATTACCCCCATCTATCTTCTGAGCTCGTGCTACTAGGTGACCTAAATTGGGACATTCTTAACACCCCGGCCATCCTACAAACTAAACTTGATGCCCTCAATCTCACACAAATTATCAATGAACCTACCAGGTACAACCCCAAATCAGTAAACACAGGCACCCACATAGATGTCATCCTAACTAATTCGCCCTCCAAATACACCTCTGCTGTTTTCAATCAAGATCTCAGCTATCACTGCCTCATTGCCTGCATTCGTAATGGGTCTGCGACCAAACGACCACCCCTCATCTCTGTCAAACGCTCCCTGAAACACTTCTGCGAGCAGTTCTTTCTAATCGACCTGGCCGGGGTATCCTGGAATGACATTGACCTCATCCCGTCAGTAGATGATGCCTGGCTATTCTTTAAAAGTGCCTTCCTCACCATCTTAAATAAGCATGCCCCTCTCAAAAAATGTAGAACTAGGAATAGATATAGTCCTTGTTTCACTCCAGACCTGTCTGCCCTTGACCAGCACAAAAACATCCTGTGGCATTCTGCATTCTGCATTAGCATCGAATAGGCCCCGTGACATGCAACTTTTCAGGGAAGTTAGGAACAAATATACACAGGCAGTTAGAAAAGCTAAGGCAAGCTTTTTCAAACAGAAATTTGCATCCTGCAGTACTAACTCAAAAAAGTTCTGGGACACTGTAAAGTCCATGGAGAATAAGAGCACCTCCTCCCAGCTTCCCACCGCTCTGAGGCTAGGAAACACTGTCACCACCGATAAATCCACTATAATTGAGAATTTCAATAAGCATTTCTCTACGGCTGGCCATGCTTTCCACATGGCTACCCCTACCCCGGTCAACTGCCCGGCACCCTCCACAGCAACCCGCCAAAGCCTCCACCATTTCTCATTTACCCAAATCCAGATAGCTGATGTTCTGAAAGAGCTGCAAAATCTGGACCCCTACAAATCAGCCGGGCTAGACAATCTGGACCCTCTCTTTCTAAAATTATCTGCCGAAATTGTTGCAACCCCTATTACTAGCCTGTTCAACCTCTCTTTCGTATCGTCTGAGATTCCCAAAAATTGGAAAGCTTCCGCGGTCATCCCCCTCTTCAAAGGGGGTGACACTCTAGACCCAAACTGCTACAGACCTATATCTATCCTACCTTGTCTTTCTAAGGGCTTCGAAAGCCAAGTTAACTTCTTCGATATAGGGGGCGCTCTTTTAATTTTTGGATGAAAAACGTTCCCGTTTTAAACAAGAGATTTTGTCACGAAAAGATGCTCGACTATGCATATAATTGACAACTTTGGAAAGAAAACACTCTGACGTTTCCAAAACTGTAAAGATATTGTCTGCGAGTGCCACAGAACTGATGTTACAGAAAAAACCCAGATAAAAATACAATCAGGAAGTGCCGCATTTTTTGAAACCGCCTCATGGCAATGACTCTTTATATGGCCGTGGAGGAGCTAGGAGTCAGCTTACCTTTTCCACGTTTTCCCCAAGGTGTCTGCAGCATTGTGACGTATTTGTAGGCATATCATTTGAAGATTGACCATAAGAGACTACATCTACCAGGTGGTCGCTTGGTGTCCTCCGTCGTAATTATTGCGTAATCTCCAGCTGCAGTATTTTTCCGTTTGCCTCTGATGAGAAACCGACTGCCAGGAATGATTTTTCATCGAATAGAATTGTGAAAAACGCCTTGTTGTTTAGAATCAATCCTCGTTTGCCATGTTTCTGTCAATATTATGGAGCTAATTTGGAAAAAAGTTTGGCGTTGTAAGTGACTGCATTTGTTTTTTTTTCTTAGCCAAACGTGATGAACAAAACGGAGCTATTTCTCTTACACAAATAATATTTTTGGAAATAATGAACATTTGCTATCTAACTGAGAGTCTCGTCATTGAAAACATTCGAAGTTCTTCAAAGGTAAATTATTTTATTTGAATGCTTTTCTTGTTTTTGTGAAAATGTTGCCTGCTGAATGCTAGGCTTAATGCTATGCTAGGCTATCAATACTCTTACACAAATGCTTGTGTAGCTTTGGTTAAAGCATATTTTGAAAATCTGAGATGACAGTGTTGTTAACAAAAGGCTAAGCTTGTGTTTCAATATATTTATTTAATTTCATTTGCGATTTTCATGAATAGGAAACATTGCGTTATGGTAATGAGTTTGAGGGTATGATTACCCCCCCCCCCGGATACGGGATTGCTCGACGCTAGAGGTTAACAAACAGATTACTGACCACTTCGAATCCCACCATACCTTCTCCGCTATGCAATCTGGTTTCCGAGCTGGTCATGGATGCACCTCAGCCACGCTCAAGGTTCTAAACGGCATCATAACCGCCATCGATAAGAGACATTACTCTGCAGCCGTATTCATCGACCTGGCCAAGGCTTTCGACTCTGTCAATCACAACATTCTTATTGGCAGACTCGACAGCCTTGGTTTCTCAAATGATTGCCTCACCTGGTTTACCAACTACTTCTCTGATAGTTCAGTGTGTCAAATCGGAGGGCCTGTTGTCCAACTCTCCTTCCGTGGCCTCCAACTGCTCTTAAACGCAAGTAAAACTAGGTGCATGCTATTCAATCGATCACTGCCCGCACCGGCTCGCGCGTCCAGCATCTCTGCTCTGGACGGCTCTGACTTAGAATACGTGGACAACTACAAATACCTGGGTGTCTGGAGACTCACATATCCCTCACTAGCTTTAAGCACCAGCTGTCAGAGCAGCTTACCTGCACTGCACTGCACCTGTAAATAGCCCATCTGGAAACAGCCCATCTATCTACCTACCTCATCACCATACTGGTATCTATTTATTTATTTATTTATTTATTTTTGCACCCAGTATCTCTACCTGCACATTCATCTTCTGCCGATCTACCATTCCAGTGTTTAATTGCTATATTGTAATTACTTCGCCACCATGGCCTATTTATTTCCTTAACTTACCTCATTTGCACTCACTGTATATAGACTTTTTGTTTTCTTTTGTTCTACTGTATTATTGACTATATGTTTTGTTTATTACATGTGTAACTCTGTGTTGTTGTATGTGTCAAATTGCTATGCTTTATCTTGGCCAGGTCGCAGTTGCCAATGAGAACTTGTTCTCAACTAGCCTACCTGGTTAAATAAAGGTGAAATAAAAAAATAAAAGTTAAAATGACGTCCTTGGTCTGAATACTTTCTGAAAGGTACGGTACACACAAGGAGTAAAGTTATCATACTGTTTTATATGGCTGCTATGAAAGTGAACTGTGTTTGCATGGGATCAGGGGTGTATTCATTCCACCGATTCTTATGAAAAACATTTCTTAATCGGAAGCAAAAGAAACGGGGATAAACATACCTGAATTTATGCAACAGAAACGTATTTGCAACTGTTGGACTAATGACTACACCCTTGATCAGCTAGATGCAGGCAAGAGTGTGTAAGGCGGTATTGAATTTGTCAGTGTCTGTCACCTTGATTACTCAAAATTCTCTCAACCTGTGCACCTACGCTGTAAACTTTAATTCATAGACTAGGTTGTAGCATGGTGAGTACAGGGAAGATTTGAGTATCATGTGGTAGCCTAAACCTATCAATGTTACTTTGAGCTGGGTGAATGGAATATGAATGACAGTCACCCAATATGCTGTAATAGAAATAAGGCCATGCTCATAAAAAATAAGTAAATGGCACCGACCACTACTGGTGCGTTATAAGATAGAATTTTAGAATGTATGTGGTATGCTTTTCTGACAATTAAAGGAAAGGTTGAACAATATATATTCCAGAAATCTAACAATGTAGATTGATAAAAAAATTGTATAATACACTTCCAATTTCACAATTTGAATTACAAGTAGGTACTAAAGTGCCCAAAGAGTTTTGTCATGTTATGTTGTTAGCCGATGATTTAAAAAAAATTAAGATAGCAGCTACAGTGGTTCCTCCTTTAAAAGTTGCGAGCTTGCACAGCGGGACTTACCCAGCGTCATGGCTTCATTACTCCAGACCACCACAAGGGGGAGTAAGAGCACTCATTATGCATTTGGGTCCAAAGTTTTTTTTTTACCAATCATATCGAGTGGTTCCAATGACGAATTTGAAGCTAGCCACCCGTCCCTGGGGCTTTCTTCAGCAAAGATGGCTGACAAAACATTACGATGGAACCAAATGTAAGTAGTTCTAACATTTTAACGAGTCAAGCAAAACATGTACAACTGAGAGGAATATGTTAGTTAATGTAGAGACAAACGTTTGTGCATTATTTTTTTGTCATAAAATTAATTTCAGAAAATCACTATTTAGCAAGTTATCTGACTAGCTAACATTAGCTAGTGTTATGACAGGATAATTCATTTGTAATTAATGTTGTTTAATGTTTTAGGGACTCCTGAGAAAACCATCAAAGCAGGTTGTCATCTTGTGAAACAGTGGAAATAAAGAATCTAGCTAGCTAAAGCATTTACTGAAAATTTAATGTACAATTGTGTAAGCTTGCCTTGCAATGCAGCTGAAGTAACGTAGCTAGCTAACTATTTAGTTGCTTATTGTGTAGTGGAGGATAAAAAATAACTGTATGCCTATGGATGTAGCCAATCTGTGTATGGACCCTAAAACGTTTGGCATGAATATTAGTTCAGAACCTATCTATGAACCTCAGCTATCATAGTTGTTGTATCAACTTCAATTCTGAATGGCATTAATGAAGCATATGTATATAATAACTTTATTGTGCCAAGGATGCAAGCCTTATATACAGGTACTGTATATAGATTCCCACATTGTAGCCTGTACGTTGAATATATTCACAGATCAGGTACTCTTCCTTGGCAAATAAAGGTGCAGTTCAGGTATGAATCTCTAAGACATTATTTTTCAGTCATATCAAACTTCATTATTTGAATGATGCTGTGTCTGCATGTACGTATTAGAATTATACACTTCAACAGTGTTTACCACTCCTGCTCCTGGGACATCAATGATTACACATTATGCAATGCACTTGAAACATGACTGACTTGTAATTCGTATATACAGAAGAAAAACGATGCATTACTAACTCCCTTCATCTGCATTAATCTGAGGACACAGGATAGTATTTCAATGAGATACTTCATTTCAACCAGTGGAGAATGTGAAAAGCTTTATTGAAAGAAGTTCATTATCCAGGTGTTATAAATACATAATACATACATTATAATTATGATCATTGTAATATTATATTATAAATACAAGTTCAATCTGTACTTCAATGCACATAAGGTGTGCATTATAAAACGAGGAAGAAAGACGAGGTGGGGAGAGAGGTGTCGAAGAGAGAAAGGGAAATAGGTAAGAACAGCGGCAGACCGCATATGATTAATAAATTAAAGTGCTACCCTAATATTCTCTCAGTTAATCACAATTGCGGTGTCTCCTAACCAGCCTTGGGCCCCCAGTTTGTCCGAAGTGAGGTGGCTTCCTCTCCCACATCAAAACATACCTGCAGGCGAGAGACAGATGGATAGAGAGAGAGAGCATGATTAAGCCTGTTTTTTTTTGTTTTTTTTAAACGGTCAGTCATCATAATCATCAGGAGGTGAAATGCAAAACTGACCTTGGATCATTAACTCTGAGACTAATACATCCCTGTCTGTATTTCAATGTAAAGCATCTCTTTAATAATACTTCCTGTTGGCTTGACTGGTGACCTCTCACCTATGATCATGCAGTGCCCTCAGTGTCAGCCAGTTCAGATGCGGGAGGGGTTCACCAAAACAGCTGATATAACCTAGAGGATTTAGGGAGAAGGGGGAGAGGGATGACGTGAAGAAGTTAAACTGTTATTGTGTGTGTACCTGTGGTCTCACCTGGTGTCAATACTGAGTGGCTACAGAGTACTTTATGCTGAAAAACAGACACATGATGACAAACAATCAAAGAAAATGTCAATAGAAGATACTGTATGTGACGCAGACACCTATCAGACTGTACCTGAAACATTTCAATATACAGGGCTATGTGTATCACCACTTGGTTATTGCAAGGCTAACCCCAAGGGAAATCATGACTTGGCAGCAACAGATAATCCAGTGAAAAAGGCTATGTGGTGTAAATCTGAAAATTAGCAGCTGACATTTTAAGGTTTTTTCAATTAATGCATGTAAGACAGGTTCCATGTACAACAAGACAGCCAGAGATGAGGTAAAAAGAACACAGAACAGTTTAATTACCTCTGGTTATGGACACTTTTGCCAGCAATAAAGCTTCAACGGCCTGTTCCTCGGACAGTGAACATCTGGCAATATCTACATTTTCAACCCCTTGATCAGCTCGCTCTCTGAAAGTAAAGAAAATAGCATATTCTTTTGTAGATATGAAAACAATAACTAAGATATGACCGTTCAGGGCCTCCCACAGTGGTCTAGGGCACTGCATTGCAGCGCTAGCTGTGCCACCAGAGACTCTGGGTTCGCGCCCAGGCTCTGTCGCAGCCGGCCGCGACTGGGAGGTCTGTGGGGCGACGCACAATTGGCCTAGCGTCGTCCGGGTTAGGGAGGGTTTGGCCGGTAAGGATATCCTTGTCTCATCGCGCACCAGCAACTCCTGTGGCAGACCGGGCGCAGTGCATGCTAATCAAGGTTGCACGGTGTTTCCTCCGACACATTGGTGCGGCTCGCTTCCAGGTTGGATGCGCGCTGTGTTAAGAAGCAGTGGTTGGGTTGTGTTTCGGAGGACGCATGACTTTCGACCTTCGTCTCTCCCGAGCCCGTACAGGAGTTGTAGCTACAAAATAGTAGCAACAAAAAATAAAAGATATGACCGTTTAATCTAAAGCAGCAGATGCCATGTTCAGGATACGTCAATACAGCACAGAAAGCTTAACGGTATTGTGGTTGTTCATTAGGTGATGGGAAATATGCAATGATACCTGCACCATCTACACGCTGCAGACAACCCTATCTCTTCATGACAGACACATTGTGTTCTTTCATCCTTCAGTAAAAAAAGCTAACCGTTACACTGTCATGAAATATGATTATATATCGACTATGAAACAACATGGCCTGCTTATGAGATGAAAATGGTGAGAACATGAGTTCGTAGGTAAATGCTTTTGGTTAGCTTGAGAAAAATCATGCAATTATTAATCATTCTACGGTACATATGTAATGCATGTAATGTTATGAACCGACACTGAATCGTAGGAGCTGTGTAAATGTTGGAAGGAAGAATGCCCAGTGCTGCTTACCTGAGATACCATCATCACACAGTCCTCCTTTGTAGGTGTCAGCTATGTCTTCCTTTGTGTCGGAAAAAAGTTGCTTTCAGAACAATTCTTTTTTGATTGAAATAAAAAAAGAAGAAGCTTTGCTCTCGACAAGAACACACAAAGGTACCTTCATAGCATATAATAATTTTCCTGTGAATAACCCCACCTTCATACAAATGTGCTTCTGTAAGCAGAATTCTTGACACACAACCGAAGATGCTGCCATACCCTGTCAGCACGCCCACAAGCAAGCCACTCAGGTGCAGAATGATGACGCGTGGAAGAGAGAAAGGAACAACAACAATTTGTTGCAAGTTGGGGAGGGGGGCTAATAGCTGAACAATAGACTATTCAACCTTTACTAAAGAATAGTCTAATAGCGGAGATAGGTGTGGGAAAAAAACTTCTATCACAGACCAGATTTGCCCTAATGACCAAGGGGTAGTTTGCTACTCAATGTAATGACTTTTCAGATAAGTTACCTTACATGTTATGTTGGCTGACAATTTGTTAGCTACGCTGTCCTTACGAACCATATATCATTACAGCAGTATGTACAGGTATGTTAGCTAACTATCTACCTAACGTTAGTAGTTATACATCAAACATGACAGTATATTAACTATAGGCTAAATAACTACCCAACGTTTATTGACTTGATAATTCCTGTCATTCTTAGACTGGCTAAATGGTATAGTCGTTGTGCATTCTCAATGGACATTGGGGTGCTTTCGTAAATTTGCTTTGGCTATCTATAGACTGGACAATAGAACGAGTCAAAATTCACCCAAGGCTGAAAAACGTCTTAAGAACGTTGGCTAAGCTGAAACACTAGCGCGAGCCCATAGCAAATGAATGGAAGCGAACGAGCCTGTTTTGACTGGAGTGATTCTTAGAATTCCATTTAGCCTAAATGGCACAAGAAAATGTATCCTTTATTATTTTACCACTACAATCTGTTCTTCGGACGAAACTGGAAAAAAACAACTTGTGTAGAAACTTGTCTGCGTAACTGTGCTTGTCTGAAAAATAAAAACTTGACTATTTCTAGTCTAGCGATCAATGACAAAAAAGCTCGCTGCCCAGACTTACATAATTACAAAGAGGAGATTTTTCCTGATTTAAAATGGTGCCTGACTTGAAAAAAATCTAAATATACACAGTGAGATATTTGGCGAAATAGATCGGCATGCCTCTCCATAGGAAAACAATGGGGGGAGCTCAACAATTGTTTACAGACAGATTATTTCACCTAGAATTCACTGTATCACAATTCTAGTGGGTCAGAAGTATGCATACACTAAGTTGACTGTGCCTTCAAACAGCTTGGAAAATTCAAAAAAAATATGTCATGGCTATAGAAGCTTTTGTTAGGTTAATTGACGTAATTTGAGTCAATTGGAGGTGTACCTGTGGATGTGTTTCAAGGCCTACCTTCAAACTCAGAGCATCTTTGCTTGACAATAGTACGCAAGTATAAACACCATAGGACCACGCAGCCGTCATACCGCTCAGGAAGGAGACACATTCTGTCTCCTAGAGATTAACGTACTTTGGTGCAGAAAGTGCAAATCAATCCCAGAACCACAGCAAAGGACCTTGTGAAGATGCTAGGGGAAAGCAGGTACAAAAGTATCTATATCCACAGTAAAACGAGTCCTATATCAACATAAAAAGGCCGCTCAGCAAGGAAGAACCCACTGCTCCAAAACCGCCATGAAAATGCCAGACTGAGGTTTGCAACTGCACATGGGGAGAAAGATCGTACTTTTTGGAAAAATGTCCTCTGGTCTGATGAAACAAAAATAGAACTGTTTGACCATAATGACCATCATTATGTTTGGAGGAAAAAGGGGGAGGCTTGCAAGCCGAAGGACACCATCCCAACCGTGAAGCATGGGGGTGGCAGCATCATGTTGTAGGGGTGCTTTGCTGCAGGAGGGACTGGTGCAATTCACAAAATAGATGGCGTCATGAGACAGGAAAATCATGTGGATATGTTGAAGCAACATCTCAAGACATCAGTCAGGAAGTTAAAGCTTGGTCGCAAATGGGTCTTCCAAATGGACAATGACCCCAAGCATACTTCCAAAGTTGTGGCAAAATGGTTTAAGGACAACAAAGTCAAGGTATTGGAGTGGCTATCACAAAGCCCTGACCTCAATCCTACAGAAAATTTGTGGGCAGAACTGAAGCTTGTGGAAGGCTACCTGAAACATTTGACCCAAGTTAAACAATTTAAAGGCAATGCTACCAAATACTAATTGAGTGTATGTAAACTTCTGAACCACTGCGAATGTGATGAAAGAAATTAAAATTGAAATAAATCATTATCTCTACTATTATTCTGACATTTCACATTCTTTAAATAAAGTGGTGATCCTAACTGACCTAAAACAGGGATTTTTTAAAAACTTGGATTAAATGTCAGGAATTGTGAAAAACTGAGTTTAAATGTATTTGGCTGAGGTGTATGTAAACTTCCGACTTCAACTGTAGCTAGCAAGCTAGCCAATGTTAGCTTGGGTGCTCGACTGCCTTCGTAAGACTAGAACACTCAAATCAACCCTACTCCTCGGCCCGAACATCCAGTGTGCACTCCGAGAGCGAAATGGTCTGAATTTACAAATGGACAACGCTCTGAATTTATGAACGTCACGTTGTACAGTGCCGTATTTTCCTAACAGAAACCCAGAGGGGTTTTAATTTTTCATGGAATAGAAACACCATAATATTAATCTAATTCATTAAGCAAGTACCAGTCAAAAGTTTGAACTCACCTACTCATTCCAGGATCACAGCTATGAAATAACACCGGTCTTCCGTGTGCTCTGCATTCTGTAGTACAGACATGGCCTGCTCTCCTTTATGTAAGGAATTAGGCAACCTCCCATGTTTACTACAGTATGTACTGTAGACTGCACAGTAGCCTAATAAACAAAGAAACACATTTCTTTAATAAAATAATGATTTAAAAAAATACTCTTTCAAATTGCAGATGTTGATTTAGTTATGTATCTATAACGGATTACGATGGGAATGAATATCACTGATTTACAGAAATATTGGAACAACGTTGTCTAATGAAGGCAAACAATTTAGAATCCTCCAATCCTGTAGCCTACTCCCTACCGTGACATTGTACAGCGCCATATTTTCCATTCCATCCTAATGGACACCCTGAGGGCTTCATTTTTTGTTTTTCTCTGAATAGGAACACCATAATATTAATCTAATAAATTAAGCCACATTTATTCAAATCAATCCCATATACTATGTTATTACAAAAAAAGGTTTTAAATTCTCTGGTAATGCCAATACGGAGTACTATCAAATGTTCTCAAATATGCCCTCTGGTGGTCAAACTAGCAATAACTTGCAGTAACAGAAAAAAATGGCTGACAATTTAATGACGTGCCTCAGAATTCTGCGGCAGCACGCAAGATGTGCCGCAGTAGGACACAACTTTTAAAGGAGGAACCACTGTAGCTAAGGGCACTGGCCCATGCAAAAACGAACTGGTCCATATGGATCAAGCATGGTGTTTGGGGATGAAATAAGCTAGCTAGCTAAATAGAAAGCAAGCTACAACTCCATCAACACTGCATGCTTTGCAGAAATTAATGGTTAAATACCAATTGGATTAATGTCATTGTTTATTTCAAGGTATGTCTTTATTTTTGTTGAACGTCTTGACCTTAATTGCCCAATATAACTTGCAGGATATCATGGTAGCCAATGTTTGTTTGCCATTATACCTGGATTTACTGTTACTGCTGCTAGTAACGTTAGGCTAAAAGCCTGTGTGCTGTATACGTGATAAAAATACAATTTATGATACAGATTTTTTTTTTATCACTCGGTATGATGTGGGTCTTTACGGACTTACGTGGACAGTGGCTTCACTCCTGCTGTGTGTTCACTCGTGTGTTCTCTTGACGTCACTTTTCCTAACACTTTTTGACATAACTTCGGTCAAATTCTGATCAAATATAAATCTCTCCTAAAATGCAAATGTAACGTGATATGTTGTATTGGGACATTTAGTTGGAAGGATGAAACCAATCAGAATGTTTAACAGTAACCTCATTCTGCAATCTTCCCTTTAACAGGTATTATTATTCTTATTATTCCCTTATTCGTCCACGTAAAAGTATACTGTTTGATATCTGTGAGATCACACAGTCCTCACACAGGCGATGGAAGACGTTATGAGAGTGTACAAAGTACCCTCCATTTATGTGGACAATTGATTAACTCGTGGCCTGCCATGTCACAGAACAATACAGGCGATGAATGGGGCTGACCCAGCCCAAGGAACTATTCCCTCACCGGAGCCAATCACAGCTCTCCAGACAGGAGATCTCACCTCTTCCTGTCCAGGACTATAAACTGAATATGCTAACACCACTCCTTGTGTTCTGACGGCAACCAGCCATATGGTTGCTGTCATTTATAAACTACAACATCATTCATGGACCACCTCCCCGCTGGGACCTTGAGATACTGGACTCCTTTGTTTTGAACTCTACACCATGGAGAGTTCCCTGAAGACTTGGTTCCAGACAGGATATACGTAAGAGTATCCAGCTCTATCTCACCTATCTTTTCCCTGATTTGAAAGTGTAAGCTGTATATGTTATTTTATTATTACTATCTACAGTATATTTCTCCTGTAATCCCTTCCTTGTTTCGTTCTGAAATATCAAGAATGACTGTCTGTTTGATGTTAGGCCCTCTAATCCCCATTCCCTGTTTGTGATTGATTCTGTAGCCTATCACATTAGTATTTAATTTTGACATCACAATCTCCTTTATTCATTCATCACGTACATTCATTGCTTTACCCTAGTTATCTCTAAATACATTTTTGTTTTATAAAACACTGTCTCCAAGAATGCATTTCCATGTCATTTTACGACCTTAAAAAAAACTTTCAGGATTATAAATTTCTAATTTGTAATTGTAACCATTTTTTTGTTTCTTGCTGACTCAATAGCAAGTGGTAACCCGTTAATAATTTCATAGTTATAAGTGTACACTCCCTTACACAGGCGTAAAATTAATGCTTGAGCGGGGTCACCACATCGTTTTTTTAGGGTAAAAGGAAGATAGGTTGGAGATACTGTATCCCTGAAAACCAGATGTTTCCGGTTTCTCTAGACACATTGGAGGGCGGGGTTGAGGCTAGGTTTAGGATTGAGCCGGCATGTGGATATTAAGATAGGGTTAGGACTGAGGCTAGGATTAGGGTTGAGGTTTCAACAGACGCTCCCGATCAACGCAAGCCTACACCTAAACATGTGAAATGAACTCTTCACAGTGAAATCCTGGTCCCACAGAGAACAAGGCCTTTCTTCCATAGAAAACCATTACCTACAGCTCTCACATAACCATGACGTACCCATGGACTGCAATTGAGCTAGCTGACTTGCCTTCAACACAACCCACCATGACCTTAAAGGGGTGCCCTGTGTTGAGATTCAGTTTACTGTGGCAACAGGAAATGACATGATGCTTCATTCTCTCCCTGCAGTTACACAAAAATACTGTTTTCTATCCTCTGTAGAACTGTAAATTCTTAACATAAAGACTTTCCATTGTTAAAGAGTGTCCACAGGAGGCCACACATTGAATTTCAATTGCAGGAAGTGACATAATTGGGGGTCATGAGGGAGGTTTTGAAGGGTTAAACATGTTGAATCTTCCCAAATTGTACATATTTGTGATCGGGGGACCATCATGACCTGACATATGAAATTTGAAGTCAACAACCGAAAAGCATTTTTGACCTACGTTGGACACAATGTTCTTGCAGTTCTAGAAGCTAAAAGCCTTATTATAATTAATTCTGAGGAGGATATTGGTAAAAATACAAATAAATACTTAAAACTGTCTGTCTGCCTGCCTGTCTGTCTGTCTTTCACCAATTTACCCATTGCAGCTGTAGCTCCAACTTTTTTGCCTTGAATGCATTGTATTGACTTATGCGTCAATGCCCTTGAAGCATATTTATGCGTCAATATCCTGTCTGTGGAGGTGGGAGAGAGGAGGAAGAGAGCGGAGGGAGAGAGGAGAAAATGGAGAGGGAGGGAAAGAAGATGGGGGAGAGAATGGAGGGAGAGAGAAGGGGGGAATGAGGGAAGGGGAGAGAAAGGGAGAGAGGGGTGAAAGAAGGGGGATGAGAGAGAAGAGGAGGGGGATGAAGAGAAGGTAGAGAGAAAGAGATGCATCGAGGCAAGGAGAAAGAGGGAGGGAGGGAGGATTAGAGATAGGGAGAGAGAAAGAGATGTTTGTCTGTGAGTCATTTTTCCCATTGACTGGAAATGTATTGGCATATGCATCAACCCTGTGACACTCATCTTTTCCCATTGAATGCAATGTATTGACAAATGCATCAATTAGTTAACACATTTGACCATTGACTGCCAATGTAATTGACATAAGCATCAATTGGTTGACACTCATATTTACCCATTGACTAGAATGTTCTGGTCATGTGCATCAACCTTGTGACACTTATTTTCCCATTGAAAATAATGTATTGACATAGGCGTCAACGCTGCGACACATCTTTTCCCATTGAATGCAATATATTGGCATAGACTGGCTTTTGAAAGTATTCACCCCCTTGGCATTTTTCCTATTTTGTAGCCTTAAAACCTGGAATTAAAATAGATGTTGGGGGGTGTTGTACCATTTGATTTACACAACATGACTACCACTTTGAAGATGTAAAATGTTTTTTATTGTGAAACAAGCAAGAAATAAGACACAAAAAAACAGAACTTAAGCGTGCATAACTATTCACCCCCCCAAAGTCAATACTTTGTATAGCCACCTTTTGCAGCAATTACAGCTGCAACTCTCTTGGGGTATGTCTCTATAAGCTTGGCACATCTAGCCACTGGGATTTTTGCCCATTCTCCAAGGCAAAACTGCTCCAGCTCCTTCAAGTTGGATGGGTTCTGCTGGTGTACAGCCATCTTTAAGTCATACCACAGATTCTCAATTGGATTGAGGTCTGGGCTTTGACTAGGCCATTCCAAGACATTTAAATGTTTCCCCATAAACATATTGAGTGTTGCTTTAGCAGTATGCATAGGATGACATCTAAGACACAGTATGCTTCCATCATTCCTTCAATTCTGACCAGTTTCCCAGTCCCTGCCGATGAAAAACATGATGCTGCCACCACCATGCTTCACTGTGGGGATGAGGTTTTCAGGGTGATAAGAGGTGTTGGGTTTGCGCCAGACATCGCTTTATCTTGATGGCCATAAAGCTCAATTTTAGTCTCATCTGACCAGAGTACATTCTTCCATGTGTTTGGGGAGTCTCCCACATGCGTTTTGACGAACACTTTCACAATGGCTTTTTTCTGGCCACTCTTCTGTAATGCCCAGCTCTGTGGAGTGTACGGCTTAAAGTGGTCGTATGGACAGATACTCCAATCTCCGCTGTGGAGCTTTGCAGCTCCTTCAGGGTTATCTTTGGTCTCTTTGTTGCCTCTCTGATTAATGCCCTCCTTGCCTGGTCTGTGGGTTTTGGTGGGCAGCCCTCTATTGGCAGGATTAATAATGGATTTAATGGTTCTCCATGGGATGTTCAAAGTTTCAGATATTTTTTTATAACCCAACCCTGATCTGTACTTCTCCACAACTTTGTCCCTGATCTGTTTGGTGCCCCTTGCTTAGCAGTGCCCCTTGCGTGGCAGTGTTGCAGACTCTGGGGCCTTTCAGCACAGGTGTATATATACTGAGATCATGTGACAGATCATGTGACACTTAAATAAAGTCCACCTGTGTGCAATCTAACTAATTAGGTGACTTATGAAGGTAATTGGTTGCACCAGATCTTATTTAGGGGCTTCATAGCAAAGGGGGTGAATACGCACCACTTTTCCGTTTATTTATTATTATTTTTTATTTTTTTTTATTCTCTTCACTAATTTGGACTATTTTGTGTATGTCCATTACATGAAATCCAAATAAAAATCTATTTAAATTACAGGTTGTAATGCAACAAGAATAAGAAAAATTATGATGAATAATTTTGCAAGGCACTGTAAGTGTCATTTAGTTAACACATTTTTTCCCATTGACCCTCAAATTTAATTGACATAAGCATCAACCCTGTGACACATCTCACATTGACCCCCTATCACCATAACTCTACTGAGCCACTCTCTTCCTCCAATGACTGCAAACCAAATGGAAGCAATAGGATTCAATAACAGTGTTATTTTTCACTGAATTGTTTTGTAGTCAAAGATGAAACAAACATGTGGTACGTGGAACCATGATTGTAGAACAAAATACAAAGCACCTTTAAAACATCTTGGCTCACCACTTACCGAAACAGTTTAAGATTGAATAAGATTTCACATTCACAAAGCAATTGGCCCGCAGTTAGGAACCGTTTAGTTAAATGAAACTGCTGGGAAGGCGGTCACATTAAGCCATTTGTGGAGGATATTACCATCATTTAAGAACAGTACAGACCTGATTGCCTCGGTACACTGTCTGTCGAGGTACATTTCCTGACGTGCTATCTTTGTTAAAACGTCAATTATTTTATTGCATTTGTATTCAACTATCTATAGGCCTAAACCCTCATATGACTGAATACCATTTAGCTTACAATCAAACTCAGACAGATTTGAATTCTAATCTGTATGTAATTACCTTTCCAGAAACGCAAATATCAAGCATGTGCATGTGAGTAACACGAAACTAAGTCTCCAATGGCAAAGCATTAATTGTGAATGCGCACTGTCAAATGTCATGTCAGGGTTGAGCCTGAACCCTCAGTTCAACCTCTTTTAATAATCAATGCCAATAAACCACGCTAATATCGCCGTATTTAATACTCAATAGGCAAACACTTCTTCACCTTTAACATACCACCTTTGAAAATCAACTGGTAATTAATTCCTAACATTTGTTAGAAATTGCCTCATTGCTTAATATGCCCGGTCCTTTCAGTCAGTTGCCAGTCGCTTGTAGCAGCCAGGGGATGAGTGAGGCGTTAATGATGCTTGGTACACTACAGATATGCTTGCTGCTGTAGCCTGGCACAGCACAGCCCAGGCCAGTGTTCTCTAATTAAATGCTGCATACTGTATGCCATCATTACTGCTGGGAGAGGGAGCTAGCTCATCTGCTCCCATTGGGGGCCTTCATATCATGACAGCAGGGGTGTTTTCCACTCCTTTAACTTTCAACTAGGTACTTCACACAGAACACTGAACACAAGCCACAACAGTCTTTATTTTTCTAACCGCTCAAAACTATGATTTGTTTCTAATGGTTTGAAATGTACTGCTTACTTAGTTTATATGGGGATATCACGACCACAGATCAGTTATCAAATATTGGATGATTGCTGGCCGCCCAACCCTTCGCCTTCAGGGCCAATTGTTTCCTCTTGTGTGATAGTCCATTGTTTGCCGAACCCTACTTATGTACCTCAGACAGACATTGTCTGGAACGTCACGAGTCAAGATCCACAGATCCTCTTTTTTCATATTTCGCCTATCATCATCTCCATCTCAGCATAGAATATCAGTGACACTTGGGTAACGATAAGCAGACAATATAGATAATATTATTCATGAAGATTTGCTGCCCTCTGAACTACATTGTTTATGAGAGAAAAGGGACGCTCGTTCTTGATGGTGCACTTCAATGGACATCACAAATCCTCTAGGCCGATTGTCCTAATGCAGGGGAAAGAGTGGGAAGATTTCTTCTCTCATGATGATGGCCTCAGCCTCACACAGCTGTCATTGGTGTTCTTCTCATTAAAGATTAACAGGATTCTGTGCATAACGGTGTACACAGGTTGCCCCTTATGACTTTTTAGTAATTTTTTTTTTTAAAGATGTCCCTTTCATGTTTCCTGAGACCAAAAGCATGGATAGGACCCACTGGCTCCACCTCCCTCACGCTCTCTGTCATTTCCTTTGTGGCTGGACAATGAAAAGTGTCTTAGATGTGAAATTCGAGATGTAACAAACAATGTCGCCGGGTCTCCTTTTTTTTGGCACTATCTCCACCAGCCGATCGAGGAAACAAAGGGAGGATTAACGTTTTAAAAGATTTAAACAGCAGTGTTTCTACTCGGCCATATTTGATCTAATCCCCCCGTTTGAGTTTCCATTTCAGCCTCGCTCATCGAGTCATTCTTTTCAGACCAACAGAACATGCTGAATCTTTATTTCATTCCTCCCCTCTCACTCCCTTTTTTCAATCCCCGAATGAGTCCCTCTATAGGTCAAGTTAATTTTGGTGCTCTTAAATGATTGGGGAGTTTTGTAAAACTAGAAATACAGAGTTCTTTTTCACAGCAAAACAAACTAAACTGCCAATGTCAACCTTGAAGGTAAATTGCTCCTCCTCCACGTTGACATGAATGGCACATCTGCATTGATAATGTCAGTTTCAAAGCACTGTACTGTAACTCTGGGAAATAACAACAGCAACTCAGCTGGCAATCTTCACAAATAAACTAATCTTAAAATGCTGGTAACATGTTTATCACATTGACTATGTCAGCACATTAATAGCATTGACATGGAAATATGTCAATGACATCGTTCAGCTGGTGGCCAGTGGGCACATTGCAATTGGTATTCTCTGATATGGTACAGTATGTCATACATAGGAATGAGAAACATGTTGGTCAATTATACTACACCCATCCAACCATATCACATGACATAAATCGTTTCAGATGTTGGTCAATTATACTACATCCATCCAACCATATCACATGACATAAATTGTTTCAGATAGGCTCATTATGGAAATGCACAGGTAGTAAAACCGACGATAACGTGACATTAAAAGACAGGGTGAGAAACTCTGGAGAAAAAAAACGCCTCCTACCCTAAGAACAGTCACTTTAACAGAATAAAGATCCTGCAAGCAGAGGGAGAAGGCATTCGGCCAGGCAATTGCTTGTCAGCCTACACGTATATGGCATTTCACGAAATTGCCAAACTGATTTCCATAGGCTCCATTTCTCAACCTGGCCCCGGTAATAATTATAGGAAATGTTTCCTGTGCATGCACACCCATGGAGAGCCTGCTATGTGTTCCCAGCCTGTCGTCTGACAGCCACGAAGCTCGTATTAAAAACACAAGTTGCCAGTCTGAAAGAAGAGTCATGTGGGTTGGTGGATACACCAGCCAGCCGCACCCTGAAAATGCTCTGGAGATAATAATTGGACCCAGCTAGCTGGGAATTCAGCTCCGGCACATTTCTATCCAAATGTGGTGAATTGTGAGTGGCTGGTGCTAGATTGCCTTGGATATAATCTCTGCGGAGGTTGAAAGAAGGCTCCAGAACATGGGCTGATGGAGAGACCGACAGGTCCCAGGTATTAGACACTGTGGTGCATTGATTAGGAGGACAGTGAGGCACTCAACCACCAGTACTGAGGATACCTGTGCTGGACAAGTCAATATCAAACCATCTTGGGGAAAGCATCCCAAACCAATCAATCAATGGGTAAAGTATTCAATCAAGGAGCTGATGACATGAGTTCAGATTACTTTCCTGAATCAACATCATTTGTCACCCAGGTCATGTTTTGCTGGAACGAGAATTGACATTTATTTAATCTGAGCAGCAGGACGTCAGTTCTCGTTGGTGGAGGACCATATTGTGCCAATGGTGTGTGGAGATGACGTCTGTCTGTTTTTCGTGTGCATGCAGCAGTGTGTGTATCAATGTCAGTATGCAGCATAGGACTCTGGAGAGTACACTGACACTCCCCATTGTTCCAAATTACACGGAACAAAAATAAAACGCAACATGCAACAATTTCAAAGATTTTACTGAGTTACAGTTCATATAAGGAAATAATTTATTAGGCCTTAAATCAACATCAATGAATTATACCCTAATCTATTGATTTTACATTAATTGGAATGCAAGTATATGCATTTGTTGGTCACAGATGACTTTTGAAAAAAAGTAGGGGTGTAGATCAGAAAACCAGTCAGTATCTGGTGTGACCAACATTTGCCTCATGCAGCGCGGCATTGAGTTGATCAGGCTGTTGGTTGTGGCCTGTGGAAAGTTGTTCTATTCCTCTTCAATGGCTGTGCAAAGTTGATGGATATTGGTCAGAAACTGGAACAAGCTGTCGTACACGTCGCTCCAGAGAAAATTTGAGAGAAATAAGCTTTGTGGAGATAGAACATTACTGGGATCGTTTATTCAGCTCATGAAACATGGGACCAACACTTTACATGTTGCATTTATATTTTTGTTCAGTGTATATACATTTTACACACAGTATATTTGACATCTTTATTTAAAAAAAAAAAAAAATTTACACCCTTCAGCTATCCTCCACCCCTCTCATCTATCTCTGGAAACCATCCATTTTTGATTACTAATTGCCATAACTGTGCTGTAATGTTTAATAAAGGTTCTGAAACCTTCTATTCTCAGAGTTGGTACAGATTGTAAATTAAAGATACCATTTTTGCTAAGAGTATTATCATGTTATTGATCAGTTGACTATGACTTTTCAAAGTCACCCAGCAGTGCTATTTGCAGAGTTAGCTCCAGGTAAACATTGCAATTCTTCGGCCATTCCTGATCCTGCGAATAAAAACAAGCTACATAAGGGAAGTCCCTAAACAAGTGATCTAATGATTCTGTTTCTTCACAGCAAAATCTGCAGAGCTGGGAAGGTGCATTCGGAAAGTATTCAGACCCCTTGACTTACTGCCTTATTCTAAAATTGATTAAATTGTTTTTCCCCTCATCAATCAACACACAATAGCCCATAATGACAAAGCAAAAACTGGTTTGTATACATTTTTGCAAATGAAATATCACATTTACACAGTATCACAGTATTTAGCCTTTGTTGAAGTACCTTTGGCAGCGATTACAGCCTCAAGTCTACTTGGGTATGACGCTACAAGCTTGGCCCACCTGTATTTGGGGAGTTTATCCCATTCTTCTCTGCAGCTCCTCTCTAGCTCTGTCAGGCTGGATGGGGAGCGTCGCTGCACAGCTATTTTCAGGTCTCTCCAGAGATGTTAAATCGGCTTCAAGTCCAGGCTCTGGCTGGGAAACTCAAGGACATTTAAGCCACTCCTGGGTTGTCTTAGCTGTGGGCTTAGGGTCGTTGTCCTGTTGGAAGGTGAACCTTCGCCCCAGTCTGACGTCCTGAACACTCTGGAGCAGGTTTTCATCAAGGATCTGTACTTTTCTCTGTTCATCAGGCGGCCAGCTCTAGGAAGAGTATTGTTGGTTCCAAACTTCTTCCATTAAAGAATGATGGAGGACACTGCATTCTTGGGAAGCGTCAATGCTACATATATACTTGATTGGAGTCCACCTGTGGTAAATTAAATTGATTGGACATGATTCGGAAAGGCCCCACAGTTGACAGTGCTTGTCAGAGCAAAAAACAAGCAATTGTGTCGAAGGAATTGTCTGTAGAGTTCAGAGACAGGATTGTGTCAAGGTACATATGCGGAGAAGGGTACCGAAACATTTCTTCAGCATTGAAGGTCCCCAAGAGCCCAGTGCCCTCCATCATTCTTAAATGGAAGATGCTTGGAACCACCAAGACTCTTCCTAGAGCTGGTCGCCCAGCCAAACTGAGCAATCGGGGGAGAAGTGTCTTGGTCAGGGAGGTGACCAAGAACTCAATGGTCAATCTGACAGAGCTCCAGAGTTCTTCTGTGGAGATGGTTGTCCTTCTGGATTGTTCTCCCATCTCTGCAGCACCCAACCAATCAGGCCTTTTTTGGTAGAGTGGCCAGACGGAAGCCACTCCCCAGTAAAAGGCACATGACAGCCCGCTTGGAGCATGCCAAAAGCCACCTAAAGACTCTCAGACCATGAGAAACAAGATTTTCTGGTCTGATGAAGCCAAGATTGAACTCTTTGGCCTGAATGCCAAGTGTCATGTCTGGAGGAAACCTGGCACCATCCCTACAGTTAAGCATGGTGGTGGCAGCATCATGCTGTGGGTGATGTTTTTAAGTGGCAGGGACTGGAAGAATAGTCAAATCAAACTTTATTTGTCACGTTTACTAACAAGCCCTTAATCAACAGTGCAGTTCAAGAAAGAGTTAAGAAAATATTAACCAAATAAACTAAAGTTAAAAAATAATTAAAAAGAAACAATAAAATAACAATAACGAGGCAATATACTGGGGGTACCGGTACCGAGTCAGTGTGCGGGGGTACAGGTTAGTCGAAATCATTTGTACATGGAGGTAGGGGTGAAGTGACTATGCATGGATAATAAACAGAGAGTAGCAGTATTGTACAAAACAAATGGAGGGGGAGTGTCAATGTAAATAGTCCGGTGGCCAGTTGATTAATTGTTCAGCAGTCTTATGGCTTGGGGGTAGAAGCTGTTAAGGAGCCTTTTGGTCCTAGACTTGAAAAACAGTCTATAACAACTTTTGGGGCTTTTCTCTGACACTGCCTAGTATATAGGTTCTGGATGGCAGGAAGCTTGGCCCCGGTCATGTACTGGGCCGTACACACTACCCTCTGTAGGTCCTTAAGGTCAGATGTCGAGCAGTTGCCAAACCAGGCGGTGATGCAACCAGCCAGGATGCTCTCGATTGTGCAGCTGTAGAATTTTTTGAGGATCTGGGGACCCATGCCAAATCTTTTCAGTCTCCTGAGGGGGAAAAGGTGTTGTCGTGCCCTCCTCACGATTATCTTGGTGTGTTTGGCCTCCTTGCTCGCACATGCTTTTTCAGTTCTGCACTCAACTTTTCTATAGGATTGAGGTCAGGGCTTTGTGATGGCCACTCCAATACCTTGACTTTGTTGTCCTTAAACCATTTTGCCACAACTTTGGAAGTACAATGGGGCAATGAAAATGACAGGCCTCTCTCATATTTTTAAGTGATAGAACTTGCACAATTGGTGGCTGACTAAATACTTTTTTGTCCCACTGTATGCTTGGGATCATTGTCCATTTGGTAGACCAATTTGCGACCAAGCTTTAACTTCCTGACTGATGTCTTGAGATGTTGCTTCAATATATCCACGTAATTTTCCCCCCTCATGACGCCATCCATTTTGTGAAGTGCACCAGTCCCCCCTACAGCAAAGCACCCCCACAACATGATGCTGCCACCCCCATGCTTCACGGTTGGGATGGTGTTTTTCGGCTTGCAAGCCTCCCCCTTTTCCTCCAAACATAATATGGTCATTATTTTGTTTCATCAGACCAGAGGACATTCCTCCAAAAATAACGATCTTTGTTCCCATGTGCAGTTGCAGACCGTAGTCTGGATTTTATATGGTAGCTTTGGAGCAGTGGACTCATTTTACTGTGGATATAGATACTTTGTACCTGTTTCCTCCAGCATCTTCACAAGGTCCTTTGCTGTTGTTCTGGGATTGATTCACACTTTTCGCACCAAAGTATGTTCATCTCTAGGAGACAGAACGCGTCTCCTTCCTGAGTGGTATGACGGCTGCGTGGTCCCATGGAGTTTATACTTGCTTACTATTGTTTGTACAGGTGAACGTGGTACCTTCAGGCGTTTGGAAATTGCTCCCAAGGATGAATCAGACTCATGGAGGTCTACAATGTATTTTTCTGAGGTCTTGGCTGATTTTTTTATTTTTTTTCCCATGATGATTCCCATCTATGAGCCCATGGGCACATTGGCTACATTAGCCAACTGGTTAGACATGATTTAACGACAGGCAACAATAACTGGCGACTAGTTTTTTGTTTTTTTCAGACAAATATTTTAGGAGGATAGCGAATTACTTAAAATGTAGCTAACTAGATCACTGGCCAGGCAGTAGACACTATCTGTGGACACAAGCACAAGCATTTCGCTACACTCGCTATTCATAAACTATTCTTTGGTTAACTTGCTCATATTAAGCTGCACATACCAGAATGTTTGGAAAGGTAAAAAATAATTATTGGTTTTATTCTTATCGGACAGTGAAACTAGATTGGTAGCTAGCTGGCGAGGCTTTCATTCATTTCACAACTAATTTGGTGATCAAAGTGAAGCTGGGTTTCCCAAGTTGCTTGGTCGGTGCTAACTGCTCATGCCGACGGCAAGAGCTAGCTAAACAGACGGCTTCGTAGAACATCTGTGTGACGTAACGCACTCACTTGACGGGTTATATGTCGAGACTCATAAATATTCATGAAATTGCACCCAGCCTTCCCATGGAAGGAAATGTTGCATACTGTAAACAGCAAATAGCCAAGGAAACTTCCATTAGGTAGGGAGGGCATTGTGACAACTGATACATCAAAATGATTCGATCTTTGCTTAGCTTTCACATAGTTCTATCAGCTGCATACTGACTCTTCCGCAAAAATCCACAAGAGCAAAGCCTGACAGGTCATCTTAAAACAGCTGATTTGTTGCTTTTACAAAACAAACTGAAACGTTTATGCTGCCAACACAGAGAACACCGACTGCATCGTGGGCGAAGCTGGAAAATAAGGCACTGGTTGTATGTGACCTTTGCTTGACAGTTTTGCTGATGTGCCTGCTGAGGCTGGCATGTATAAATGAATCTCAATTTCCTTTATTAATTGCATGTGTCACTATAAATTTGGTTCTAAGTGGACCTGTCCTGGCATTTAAGCTTGCTGCAGTACATTGAGAAGTCCCTCTCATTCTCAATCGCACTACATCATACACTTTTCTAAATGAGATCCCCAGTCTTTACCTTTAATAGCTGCAAACAAATGCCAGTCTTTAGATATCCAGTTGGAATTACACAACTAATGTCACTTTTACATACAGACTTTGCAAAGCCTTCACTTTTTAAACAATGAATAGCAATGAAGAATGGGGAGTAAATTAACCCTCTGTCTGAGGATTTTGTGCCCATCTGGGTTCAAAGATAGAGCCTTACCTAATCAACAGTCTTAGCATCTGTGTAATTTTTACAGACACCATGCCTCCCATTCCCTTCCCTATTGTTTGAAAAAAAACCATAAACCAGATCTCAGAATAGCTTCACATGTGACAGGCACCGGCGTAGGGTAGAGTGGGGTAAATTGAGCCATAAACATTTTTAAAACATTTGACCAAATAGTTCAAAAGAGGTCATCATTTCATGGAATCTGTTAAGGAAGAAACCACATGGAAAGTGGTACGCAAGTTAGCTCAAAATTTTCACCAAATCAAATAAATGTATTGCGTTTGAGATTTCATGATGCTTTTATCTAAACCAAAGTAGACTATTTTAAGATTGTTCTATACATCAGTTGAAGTTTCTATAAGCTTCAATATGAGGTCTTAAACCTAGCAAGGAAGTGCATCCTTACAGCTGTGTGGGATAATAGTCCAAAGGTTTGCCTTTGGGTAAATTGAGCCAATAACCATGGGGTAAGTTGAGCTAATGGTTGAGTAAATGGAAGTGTTTTCTTCCCAGGCGTAATGCAAGGCATTATCACTGGGATATGAGGTAACAACAGGGCCTGGCCTATGTTAAAAGTGTTTGTTATATGTTAAGCCTGTGGTAAAAGATGCTTAACATTGTTAAAAGACATAAAAGCTATTTAGATTGTGTTGAATTGTGTTTGGAAAATAAAGATATTTTAATAAAAGGTAGTGCTAATATTGAATGCAGTACAGAAATCTATAGTTAAGTAAATTAGGTTTATTTACACTTTTTTTGGACAAGCTACACTACATATACAAAAGTATGTGAACACCACTTATAATTTGTGGATTTGGCTTTTCAGGCACACCCGTTGCTGACAGGTGTATAAAATTGAGCACACAGCCATGCAATCTCCATAGACAAACATTGGCAGTAGAATGGCCTTACTGAAGAGCTCCGTGGCTTTCAACGTGGCACCGTCATAGGATGCCACCTTTCCAACAAGCCAGTTTGTCAAATGTATGCCCTGTTAGAGCTGCCCAGGTCAACTGTAAGTGCTGTAATTGTGAAGTGGAAACTTCTACGCGCAACCCCGGCTCAGCCGCGAAGTGGTAGCCCACACAGGCTCACAGAAGAGGACTGCCGAGTGCTGAAACGTGTAGCGCGTAAAAATAATCTGTCCTCGGTTGCGACACTCACTTCCGAGTTCCGAAGTGCCTCTGGAAGCAACGTCAAACCAATAGCTGTTTATCGGGAGCTTCATGAAATGGGTTTACATGGCCGAGCAGTCTCAGACAAGCCTAAGATCACCATACGCAATGCAGTGGAAATGTGTTCTCTGGAGTGATGAATCACGCTTAACCATCTGGCAGTTCAACAGACGAATCTGGGTTTGGCGGATACCAGGAGAACGCTAACTGCCCCAATGCAAAGTGCCAACTGTAAAGTTTGGTGGAGGAGGAATAATGGTCTGGAGCTGTTTTTCATGGTTTGGCTAGGCCCCTTAGTTCCAGTGAATGATACAGCATACAATGACATTCTAGACTATTTGTGTTTCCAACTTTGTGGCAACAGTTTGGGGAAGGCCCTTTCATGTTTCAGCATGACAATGCCCCTGTGCACAAAGTGAGGTCCATACAGAAATGGTTTGTCGAGATCGATGTGGAAGAACTTGACTGGCCTGCACAGATCCCAGACCTCATCCTCATCGAACACATTTGGGACGATTTGAAACGCAGACTGCGAGCCAGGCCTAATCACCCAACGTCAGTGCCCGACCTTACTAATGCTCTTGTGGCTGAATGGAAGCATGTCCCCGCAGCAATGTTCCAACATCTAGCAGAAAGCCTTCCCAGAAGACTGGAGGCTGTTCTAGCAGCAAAAGAGGGACAAAACTCCATATTAGTGCCTATGATTTTGAAATTATATGTTTGACGAGCAGATGTCCACATACTTTTTAGTCACGTAGTGTATGTTTTCAAAACTGTACTGTTTACATGAATTCTGATTATTTCCAGGAATACACAACATGCTGTAATATATCCTGTAATATATGTAGATATCTTTGTTAGAAAGTATACTATATTTCCCTTGACCGAGTGATGCTGAATGTAAAATATAAAAAAAAGACTTACTCCACTCTCCCCTACATATATTCTGGCTGTCAGAGTCTGAATGCCAAAAGGAGAGAAGGGGAATAACTTTATCTGAAATATGATGGCATCTGTCTCTCAGGCAGCAGAATCCTCATTACAGGCAGTTTCTTTGACTGGTTGTTCAGACATCAGCTGTCTCAGTTCATCAGCCATGCCAAGACAGAGGCAAAATAGGCAAAACAGCTGCCAGAAGAATGCTCAGTAGCATCAGAGCTGCAGACAGGCAAACACTGAGACAATGTTATTTAAGAAATTCTCCAAAGGCTGGCTGATTATGTAATAAGATATTGTTTGAACTTATGATTGTGAGGCCATACTATTGGGAAATAATAGCAATATAATAAATACAAGTACAATACAAAATACAATCTGCAATATTAAAGCTGATCTACCCATTAATTTTTTTTTTACTAAATAAAATAAATAAAAGAAGGCATACAATGACCAGAATCTTTACATACAATGACCAAAATAAATCCCAACCTCAAGGACAGTAGTGAGACCCAAGGACCACCAAACAGCCCACCATAGGCCTTTAATATATGCTGTAAATAGCAACAACAATTAATGAAACATATGACCTGCCAAGTGCAAGTGGGTATGTAGAGGGCTGTGGGAGAGGTAGCGTTTATTTAAGAGGTGCTGTGAAAAGGTACAAAACCCTAGCAGTCTGCCATGTCCTCCTGTCTGACCCTCTGTGCCTTTATCTTTGGGCCAATTTGATAAAGCCCTTATCCCTGCAGGGCTTTACTATCCTTCCATCCCATCGGCATGGAGGCGCTCCACACACCTGCTCCCACTCCCAACGCTTCCTAGTGATCCCACAGCCACATTCGGAAGAGCGCGGAAACTGAAAAGCTGAGGCTTTGCTCGGACTGTGGTCGTTAAAGTCAGTGGTCAGGCGGAAAGCTGTTGCTAAAGGGTGGTCATAATCCTCCTAAATCCTTGGAAGCTTGTATACCTGACCCGATGGCACTGAAAATAAATGAGTTCCCTGCTCTGTACAGATTTATTTGGGGAGGTTCCAACTCTGCCATGGGCTGCTCTCTAAGACTCTCTCTACTTTTCAGGCTTTTTCTTATCACCTCCAAAAAAGGAGTCCTGCAGACACAGAGGAATCATCACAAATAACAAGGATGTCCTTGATCCCTGCCTGACCTCCCTCTGGAGGCTGTCCGTCTGTCTGACATTCTGTCCCTCTGTGTTCTAGCCGTGAGACTGTCCGCCTGCCCGGCTCATGGGTACAGACATCACCTTATACCGGTCCTCCAAGCGTCTGACACAAGACTGACGTGTCAGAGGGTGCATCCAAAAGGCACCCTATTTGCTATATAGTGCACTACCTTTGACCACCACTGGTCAAAAGGAGTGCACTCTGTAAGGAATAGGTTGCCATTTATGGCGCATCCTATGTGTATCTGAGAAGCCTCCATAAAAGTCACTGTGATAGTTCCAAATGGAGCATTCTCATGAAATGAAAAGCCAGTCTATCCTTCAGTGTGTATATATTCATGCAATTCTTGGAAATAGACAAGTCAACAAATGTGTGATAAATTACTCTTTATCAGAGACTCTGGAAATGTAATCTTAATTTCATCTCACGACTCAATTCTAGAACATTCTTTTAGGCAATGTCATCTACGAGGCCTGAAATAACTGCACATTACATTTCCAATGAAAACAAAGCATGGATTCTGAACCAGTACTTACCATCGAATGTAATGAGTAATTTGTTTCAGTTATCGTCAAATAGATAGTCTAAATAACCTCAGAGAGAGATATGTTGACCTGCATGGCTCTGAATGAAAGGGCTGTTTACTGAGATGGGTCTCAGGGGATAATTTTTTTAAAAGCTAATCTATAACTCCTGACACTGTCCATGAGTCTGAAATCACTATAAATATGATTGCTTCTCTATTAAATCAGATATAGGTACTCTGAACTAATTGGAGGAAATAAGAAAGAAAAGTATTTCAACAGGCACATGATTCCTACATGTGGCAGATAATGGTGAAACCCAGACTGTTGGAATCAGGGCACTGATTGTAATGTGGTTTACTAAACATAGAACACACTTTCTAGTCTACATTCTATAATATCTTCCGTTGTATTAAATGTCAAAAATTCATTAACATTCTGTGAGCAAAAAACTGCCAGCTAGATCTTTTTTCTGTTGCCCTGTAAACATGCCTCCGTGGCTAGGACTAACTCAAAAGCCAAGCACCTTTTCAATCAAAACCTATTTAACCTAGTATTAAACAACCTTTTTTTGTTTTATTTTTTACTTGTGCTGCAAGACTGTGCTTATGCCGTTTCGATTAATGTAGTCAGAAACACAACTCATTGAGTGGATCATAAAGAAACAACCGTAGGCCTGTAATACGTCAAACATGCTTCAAAGGAAACTGAATTGGTTTGGATTGAAAATAGGGGACGAAGATCATGACGTCTAATGACACATTTCCCTCGTTAAAAAAAAAGTGCATTATCCCAACTTGTCAGAGGATAAACAATTAGCCGAGTGAGAGACCTAGGGCTGGCACAATTATTATATAATCGTGTAGAGGACCATTATTATGGACTATAGACATATAGACAGAGTCTGTATTAGATAGAACGTCTCGGCCCCGCCCCCCTGTGGGGGAAAACAATCTCTGGTTACCTAGGTTACCCCACTGGCTCACAGAAAATACTTGGCCTTGCTCAAACACCATTTTACTTTTGCCTGCGTGTTTTAGTCAATTGCAAAACTACATTTAAGCAAAGTACAACATGTCTAAATATTATTTTTCAACATTGCCTGCTCCAGAGTGTTCTCACTACTTAGAAAAATGCGTAATATTGTAGGGCTTCCCTCATGCCCCTTTTCAAGACGATGCTAGCAGCAACATGAGTGAGTGAGTGCTACATTCTTAGAAAAAAGGGTGCTAGAACCTAAAAGTGTTCTCCGCCTGTCCCCATAGGAGAACCCTTTGAAGGGTTCCCCAGAGGGTTCTACATGGAACCCAAAAGGGTTATCCTATGGGGACAGCCAAAGAACCCTTTTGGAACATTTTTACCGTGCAGCTATAGCTACCAAACGAAACATTAAGCTAGTCAAAAGCAACAACACAAACAAACAGACTAGTAGTGAGTGGCGTTACAAACTGACTGTACTAAACAAGTTAAATGTCTTACCTGTGATTATGTTTCCACACACATAGCTACGAGTAGCCTACATGGACACCGGGGTCCCTACATTTCCCACTCTACCACGCTGAATAGTTTGAAGCCACAGTGCTCTTGTCTGTGACCAACATATGCATATCTCTATTCCCAGTCATGTGAAATCCATAGATTAGGGCCTAATGAATTGATTTCAAGTGATTGATTTCCTTATATTAACTGTAACTCAGTAGAATCTTTGAAATTGTTGCCTGTTGCATTTATATTTTTGTTCAGTGTAGAAAGAAACACACCTGTCTATATAATGCCTCGCAGTTGACAGTGCATGTCAGAGCAGAAACTATACCATGAGGAACTGTCTGTAGATCTCTGAGATAGAATTGTGATGAGGCGTATATGTGGGGAGGGTTATAAAACAGAACCTGCCAGAAGGACAACAGTCTCCACAGCACTTCGCCAATCTGGGCTTTATGGGAGAGTGGCCAGACGGAAAAGGCAAATGACAGCACGCCTTACAAAAAAAAGCACGTGAAAGACTCAGACCATAAGGCAAAATATTCTGTGGTCTGATGAGACAAAACATTTATTATTTGGCCTGAATGCAAAGCACAATATGTAGAGAAAACCACATACAGCTCATCACCTGTCTAACACCATCTCTACCATGAAGCATGGTGGTGACAGCATTATGCTACGGGGATGCTTTTCAGAGGCAGGAACTGGGCGACTGGGTAAGGGTAGAGGGAGCAATGAATGGAGCCAAACACTTGATGAGAACCTGCTTCAGAGTGCAAATGAACTGAGACTGGGGTGTAGATTTACGTTCCGACCAGACAATTACCCCAAGGATACAGCCAAAGCAATGCTGGAACGGCTTCAGAACAGGAATGTGAAAGTCCTTGAGTAGCCCAGACTTGAATCCCATTGAATTTCTGTAAAAAGACTTGAAGATTGCTGTTCACCACCCCTCCCCATCTAACTTAACAGAGCTTGAGAAAATCTGCAAGGAAGAAGGTCCCCAAATCCAGATGTGCAAAGCTGATACAGACATACCCAAGACGACTCAACGCTATAATCACTAAAGTATTGACTCAGGGGTGTGAATACTTATGTAAATGAGATTTCTGTATTTCATTTTCAATACATTTGCAAACATTTCAAAAACATGTTTTCACTTTGCCATTATGGGGTATTGTGTGTAGATGGGTGAGGGAAAAAAAAGATTTAACCCATTTTGAATTGCCTGTGAGACAAGAAGATGTGGAATAAGTCAAGGGGTATGAATACATTCTGAAGGCACTGTATGTTGTAGTTCATTTTCAAAGATGCATTATATCATATGTTTGTCTAGTCAACATGTGTTACAATTATGATACATTACAAGCTCCCAAAAAAAAAAAAAAAAAGACCATTATGACAATAACCGTGGCATGACAATTAATCGCTACCGAAAATTCCATAATCGTCACAGACCTAGAGAGACCATGTCCAAAAAGTTAATGTCACTGTTTGCGTCAAAATTATAAAGGTCACTCGCTCACCTCAGTTCTTTAAGCCTGAGCGGAGAAATTACAACAAAGGGACAATGGATGGAGGCCTTATCACTGGGATCGGAGAGGTGGCGGCATGACGTGGTGAGGTGCAGAGCGGAGAGAAGAGGGGCTGCTGCTGTGCTGGCCCCTCAGCCCACACGCACAGCACCGCCACTTATCAAGCGTGATGTATCTGAGCTTGCACGGAACAATCGGGAAAGGTCATTCTCAGCTGGTCCCCGTGTGCAACAGTCAATCTGTGAGGAGGAAACAGCAGCCACCAGCTGCGTAGGGGGAGATCAGCTTTGTCATCTGTCGGCCAGGAGGGCCTACCAGTCTGATTCAAATCAGCTCGCTGAACTAGAATGGAGGGCAGGAATTTTAAATAACATGGTCTATGAAGCCGGCTTCAAATAAAACCCTGAAGTTACCTATCAGTATGGACCATATTATTCCCTGGGCCAATCTTTAATCTAACAGTTCCACCCATTGATCTAGACTAGAGCTTTAGAGCTTCTCATTCGGGAGGGCCTCTTTGAGTCACAGGGGCTACTATACCTCAGACTAATAATAATTAGGCTGCAGGATTATTTTTCAGTCGATTTTTTTTACTGTGTCACATAAATTCAGTGTAAATGAATGGAGCGTTTAGATAAAGTTAAAATGATTTAGCAAAATGACTGCATCGTGGTCCCTGGTGCCTGCGCTGTTTACTTGTCGAGGTGCAGCCCTGGGAATTGCTCTACTTACATTGAATAATTTGTGTGAATATTTGCAAAGAGTGGTCTTTTTTTTCTCACCACTCTAATTAAACAATGTTAGTTATTATTTAGGACATATATATTCATAATGCCAACCTAGGAGAACTGGTGGTAACTAAAAGCCATAAACATAAAACAAATGTTCATCAGCTGCAAGAGTGTTATGTCATCAATCTTGTGATTTATTGGATGAAACCGATTATTTCCAGTGTAAGAGAGTGCTGATCCTGGCATAATGATATTAAATGAAGGCATTCTAATTGTATAAGATCTATTCATATACCCAAATGCCTGAAATATGCCGTCGTTTTTTTTCACTGATTAGGCCTAGACCATAAAAGGAGGAGCCACATCACTCTCAGCAGAGACCACGGCCTCCTCTCTGAAGTACACCAGCATCACCCTGTGGTGACAAAACCACAGCACACCAACGTCAGGAGCTCCACAATTGCATATCGTAAGTCTGTGACCTTTTTGCTTCAGTTGAATTCATGCTCCATGATCATGAATGCTATATGCCTAATTAACATCACAAAGACAGTAAGCCAATAATGCTACAAAAGAGATAACAATTGGGGCAGACCTTTCAAAAGGGCCAACTTCAACATGATTAAATACCTCATCAAATCTACAAATATGAACAAATTGACTACGACGGATGACTAAATGTGATAAGTTAATATAATTGGTCAATCATGATTATTTTAAAACTTTAAATGTATCTGGCTACGGAGGGTAAACAAACCTGCTAGATTCTGAAGAGCACAGATCCCCAGCCATATGGCAATGTTGGTAGACTCAGATAACACTAATGGAAATGCATTTTAAACAACCTTTCAGTCAAGTGATTAAAAATGATTATTGCTGTGGGATTTGGATAGCACTTGCACACTTCCAGTTCAATATACAAAAAATCATTTATGCTCATTAGTACAAGTTATGCTTGCCTTGTGGTTTACCAAGCTTGATGTGGGAACTCCTTTGAGTGCTCTTTGTAAACAGAGATCCATGTGTTACTGTTTCATCGTGCACTGTGTTTCTAAATACATAGCCTAATTTCACTTTTTCAAAGCGTGGTAAGCTAGGATATTGGTTGTTAAAAGTTTACCACAATATTACTTATTTGAAATATTGTTCTTATGGAGCAGCACTGATTTACTTGTATGCGAAAAGTATTCTCATTACCTGGACTGCGGTCTGCCTCAGCTAAGAAATTAGTTGGAAGGGACATCAGCTGTATCCTTTTTTGGACTTACATTTGGTCTGAGGGTCCTTCTGAAAGTGACATGGAGAACATCGGTAAGTTGGCCCAATTACTAATAGATGTACAGTAGATATTAGACCAATATCAGAATAGCAAGTGGAAAATCAGTGTCTTTCAAAGGAACTACTATCAATGTTTCACCGATATTGAAATTAAATAGGGGATTTATTTATTGAATGTATTGTAGTGACTCAACATTGAGCAGTTAATCGAGCCCTACAGAGCTTGCCATCACGTATACAGGTACAGTTGAAGTCGTAAGTTTACATACACTTATGTTGGAGTCATTAAAACTTAAAACACTCCACAAATTTCAGGTTAACAAACGATAGTTTTAGAGAGTCGGTTGGGACATCTAATTTGTGCATGGCACAAGTCATTTTTCCAACAATTGTTTACAGACAGATTATTTCACTTATAATTCACTGTATCACAATTCCACTGTCAGAGGTTTACATACACTAAGTTGACTGTGCCTTTAAACAACTTGGAAAATTGCAGAAAATGATGTCATGGCTTTAGAAGCTTCTGATAGGCTAATTAACATCATCTGAGTCATTGGAGGTGTACCTGTGGATGTATTTCAAGGCCTACCTTCAAAGTCAGTGCCTCTTTGCTTGACATCATGGGAAAATCAAAAGAAATCAGCCAAGACCTCAGAAAATAAATTGTAGACCTCCACAAGTCTGGCTCATCCTTAGGAGCAATTTCCAAATGCCTGATGGAACCACATTCATCTGTACAAACAATAGTACGCAAGTATAAACACCATGGGACCACACAGCCGTCATACCGCTCAGGAAGGAGATGCGTTCTGTCTCCTAGAGATGAACGTACTTTGGTGCGAAAAGTGCAAATCAATCCCAGAACAGCAGCAAAGAACCTTGTGAAGATGCTGTAGGAAACAGGTACAAAATGATCTATATCCACATTAAAACGAGTCTTATATCGACATAATCTGAAAGGCCGCTCAGCAAGGAAGAAGCCATTGCTCAAAAACTGCCAGAAAAAAAGCCAGACTATGGTTTGTAACTGCACATGGGGACAAAAATCTTACTTTTTGGAGAAATGTCCTCTGGTCTGATGAAACAAAAATAGAACTGTTTTGCCAAAATGACCATTGTTATGTTTGGAGGAAAAAGGGGGAGGCTTGCAAGCCGAAGAACACCATCCCAACCGTGAAGCATGGGGGTGGCAGCATCATGTTTTGGGGGTGCTTTGCTTCAGGAGGGACTGGTGCACTTTACAAACTAGATGGCATCATGAGGCAGGAAAATCATGTGGATATATTGAAGCAACATCTCAAAACATCAGTCAGGAAGTTAAAGCTTGGTCTCAAATGGGTCTTCCAAATGGACAATGACCCCAAGCATACTTCCAAAGTGTTGGCAAAATGGTTTAAGGACAACAAATTCAAGGTATTGGAGTGGCCATTACAAAGCCCTGACCTCAATCCCATAGAACATTTGTGGGCAGAACTGAAAAAGCGTGTGAGAGCAAGGAGGCCTACAAACCTGATTCAGTTACACCAGCTCTGTCAGGAGGAATGTGTCAATTCACCCAACTTATTGTGGGAAGCTTGTGGAAGGCTATCCAAAACGTTTGACCCAAGTTAAACCATTTAAAGGGTTTCTATCAAATACTAATTGAGTGTATGTAAACTTCTGACCCACTGGGAATGTGATGAAAGAAATAAAAGCTGAAATAAATCATTCTCTCTACTATTATTCTGACATTTCACATTCTTAAAATAAAGTGGTGATCCTAACTGACCTAAGACAGGGAATTTTTACTTGGATTAAATGTCAGGAATTGTGAAAAACTGAGTTTAAATGTACATGGCTAAGGTGTATGTAAACTTCCGACTTCAACTGTACAGATGTAGCCAAAAGTTTTGAGAATGACACAAATATTAATTTTCACAAAGTCTGCTGCCTCAGTTTGTATGATGGCAATTTGCATATACTCCAGAATGTTATGAAGAGTGATCAGAACTGAATCTCCAAAAATCATCTGGAAAAAAGCTTGTCCGGAGAAGACAAGGTGAGCACTACCATCAGTCCTGTGTCATGCCAACAGTAAAGCATCCTGAGACCATTCAAATGTGGGATTGCTTCTCAGTCAAGGGAGTGGGCTCACGCACAATTTTGCCTAAGAACACAGCCATGAATAAATAATGGCACCAACGCATCCTCCGAGACCAACTTCTCCCAACCATCCAGGAACAGTTTGGTGACTAACAATGCCTTTTCCAGCATGATGGAGCACCTTGCCATAAGGCAAAAGTGATAACTAAGTGGCTCGGGGAACAAAACATTGATATTTTGGGTCCATGGCCAGGAAACTCCCCAGACCTTAATCCCATTGAGAACTTGTGGTCAATCCTCAAGAGGTGGGTGGACAAACAAAACCCCACAAATTCTGACAAACTCCAAGCATTGATTATGCAAGAATGGGCTGCTATCAGTCAGGATATGACCCAGAAGTTTATTGACAGCATGCCAGGGGCGGATTGCAGAGGTCTTGAAAAAGAAGGGTCAACACTGCAAATATTGACTCTTTGCATCAACTTCATGTAAAAGCCTTTGACACTTATGAAATGCTTGTAATTATACTTCAGTATTCCATAGTAACATCTGACAAAAATATCTAAAGACACTGAAGCAGCAAACTTTGTGGAAATGTATATCTGTGTCATTCTCAAAACTGTTTGCCATGACTGTATATGTACAGTTATTTTAACAGTAACGTTGTGTGGTGACTTGACTTTAACATTAGTCTGAAGACTATTATGTATCTAATTAATGAACTATGTTTAATTGTTACTCTATTAAATGAATCATGTAACAATTAACTCATTAGGATCTGGGGCACCACAGGAGTGGTTCTTTAAAGAGTTACCATCTCCTGAATTAAACTCTAAAAGGTCTTTACCTATCACATCTATAAACAGTCAACTTATTAATAATAACCTTGTGTCATATCATCATTCATTCGTAACCTCCTTGCATCTGCAAAAACCTGAGCCTTACTTATGATTCAGTACTACACAAATTGGTTTAATTATTTATTTACTAGCTAAATTAAATGGGAACACAGGATAAACACACACTACACCGATTAATGACTGGAGACTTAATACACTGAAAACAGGTCCCTAGCGGAATGGCAACAGTATGGATGCTTGTTAAAGAAGAGATGGAGAGGGAGAGAGAGAGGGACAGAGACACTTAGCATTGCCACATTCAGTAACTACTCTCACATACAATAACCATGTACTTTGCACAAGAACCGCCGTCCACTTTGAGCAAGAAATCATGAATGTATTTACGTAAAATGCCTGGGGCAGCTTGGGAAAGAGTGTTGGCCCTTTTCGCAGCACGCTTGTAAGGCTCTGATTGGCTTGTAAGGCTCTCACAAGGTACCCGGTGACTTGTCGTGTAGTCCTGAACAGAACTACAGAGTTGATTTTTCTTCAATTCGCTCTTGAAGATACTTCTTTGTAGATAGGTTAGCCAGCCATATCGATGGTTCCCCAGTGGGGTGATGAGAGTAGCGTAACGTGATGGTTTGAGCAGAGTAACAGGATAGTCCTACTTATATTCGCTTTCGAAGATACTTAGGACGGCTAATCAGCCGTACCAGTGATAGTCTCCACCTCGTGTTGAGATTCAAAGTTCAAACCATTTTAAACGTGTAGCTGCAGCTTCACACGTTTTTCTGGTTCAATGTGTTTTGTTTCTTAACCAATCATTTATACCTTTTGCTTAAAAAGGGGAGGTTTTGGCAGGCTGGCATGCTGCCTGACCTCACTGCAGGGCGGTGATTACTCACTGTGCAAAGTTATGGAAAACAGTTCTCTCTTATACCTCCTCAAATCACATCCCTCTCTTAACAAAAACACTTTCATCATTTGTCATATTATATGCACAACCCATAGTATGGAATCTTTATCCATGTACTGGGTATAATTTCCAAGTTACAGTATTTCCTTTATAAAATAATTTATGACATCACAAAATAACAAACAACATGACATTAGTGTTCTATAGACCGCCTCTGACCATTCCCCACGTTCTTCATTCGAAATATTGTTCCAGTATTAACTTTTGAACGTGTTAGAGTTTCAGCGTGAAAGGGTCTGCTGAGACAAAGAGCACAGGCATGGATCTTCTCCCTTGATTTACAACAGGACGTGAGTTGTTAATCCACACTAGTTATTTCCCCCTCTATGGGTGAGAGGGGGTCTGACTGAAGGTATTCATTGCAAACCTGATCTGACCTATTTCGATTCTTGTGGACGGTCATGAAAGTTCCTTCTTAAGGCTTAACATTGGAGAAACGTTAGAGTTAAGGAAGCAGCAAATTACTGTACCTGTAAAAAAAAAAAAGTTTAAAAAACAAAAGATCCCTTTTGAACATGTTGAAGTTATTAATTACACTTAGGATGATGTATCAATACACACAGGCACTACAAAGATACAGGCATTCTTCCCAACTCAGTTGCCGGAGAGGAAGGAAAATATTTTACCATGAGAACAATGGTGACTTTAAAACAGTTACTTTAATGGCTGTGATAGGAGAAAACTGAGGATGGATCAATAACATTGTAGTTACTCTACAATACTAACCCACATTTTATCAGGTAAGTTGACTGAGAAGAACATGTTCTCTTTAAAAACAAATGACCTGGAGAATAGTTACATGGGAGAGGAATGACCCAATTGGAAGCTGGGGATGATTAGATGGCCATGATGGTATGAGGGCAAGATTGGAATTTTGCCAGGACACCCCTATGATTTAACACCCCTATGATAAGTACCACGGGATCTTTATTGACCACAGAGTCACGACACCCGTTTAACATCACACCCGAAAGACGGCACCCTACACAGGGCAATGTTCACAACACATCGCGGTGTACCACTCTTTATATTTTCAAGAATGGTGGTGGCTTTATCATGTTATAGTATGCGCGTCGTCAGAAAGGACTAGGGAGTTTTTAGAGCTAAGCACAGGCAAATTCCAAGAGGAAAACCTGGTTCAGTCTGGTTTCCACCAGACACTGGGAGAAATTCACCTTTCAGCAGCACACAACCCAAAAGGCCAAATATACACTGGAGTTGTTTACTAAGACGTCATTCCTGAGTGGCCTAATTACAGTTTTGACTTAAATCGGCATGAAAATCAATGCCAAGAATAGAAAATGGCTATCTTGCAATGATCAACAACAAACTTCACAGATTTTGTCGAACAAACAATGCACAAATATTGTACAATCCAGGTGTGCAAAGCTCTGACAGACTTACCAGAAAGACTCACAGCTATAGTCGCTGGCAACGGTGATTCTAACATGTATTGACTCAGGGGGTTCAATACTGATCAATATATATAAATACAGTGGCCAGAAGAAGTATGTGAACCTTTTGGAAATACTTGGATTTCTACATATATTGTTCATAAAATTTGATCGGATCTTCATCTAGGTCACAACAATAGACAAACAGTCCACATAAACTAATAACACACAAACAATATATTTTCATGTCTTTATTGAACACACACAGTGCAGGGTCGAAAAAGTATGTGAACCCTTGGATGTAATAACTGGTTGACCCTCTTTTGGCAGCAATAACCTCAACCAAACTTTTCTGTAGTTGCAGGTCAGACCTGCACAACGGTCAGGAGGAATTTCCTCTTCCCAAAACTGTTTCAGTTCAGCAATATTCTTGGGATGTCTGGTGTGAACTGCTCTCGAGGTCTTGCTACAGCATCTCAATCGGGTTGAGGTCAGGACTCTGACTGGGCCACTCCAGAAGGAGTATTTTCTTCTGTTGAAGCCATTCTGTTGTTGATTTACTTCTGTGTTTTGGGTTGTTGTCCTGTTGCGTCACCCAACTTCTGTTGAGCTTCAATTCGCAGACAGATAGCCTAACATTCTCCTACAAAATGTCTTTATAAACTTGAGAATTAATTTTTCCGTCGATGACAGCAAGCTGTGCAGGCCCTGGGGCAGCAAAGCAGCCCCAAACCATGATGCTCCCTCCACCATACTTTACAGGTCGGGATGATGTTTTGATGTTAGTGTGCTGTGCCTTTTTTTCTCCACACATAGTGTTGTGTGTTTCTTCCAAACAACTCAACTGTAGTTTCATCTGTCCACAGAATATTTTGCCAGTAGTGCTAGGGAACACCCAGGTGCACTTTTGTAAACTTCAGACGTACAGCAATGTTTTCTTGGACAGCTGTGGCTTCTTCCGTGGTGTCTTCCCATGAACACCATTCTTGTTTAGTGTTTTACATATCGTAGCCTTGTCAACAGAGATGTTCGCATGTTCCAGAGATTTCTGTAAGTCTTTAGCTGACACTCTAGCTGATTCTTCTTAACCTCATTGAGCATTCTACACTGTGCTCTTGCAGTCATCTTTGCAGGACGGCCACTCCTTCAGAGAGTAGCAACAGTGCTGAACTTTCTTCATATATAGACAATTTGTCTTACCGTGGACTGGTGAACATCAAGGATTTTAGAGATACTTTTGTAACCTTTTCCAGCTTTATGCAAGTCAACAATTCTTAATTTTAGGTCTTCTGAGATCTCTTTTGTTCGAGGCATGGTTCACATCAGGCAATGCTTCTTGTGAATAGCAAACACAAATATTGTGAGTGTTTTTTATAGGGCAAGGCAGCTCTCACCAACATCTCCAATCTCGTCTCATTGATTGGACTCCAGGTTAGCTGACTCCTGACTCCAATTAGCTTTTGAAGAAGTCATTAGCCTAGGGGTTCACATACTTTTTCCAACCTACACTGTGAATGTTCAAATTATTTATTCAATATAGACAAGAAAAATACAATAATTTGTGTGTTATTAGTTTAAGCACACTGTTTGTCTATTGCTGTGACTTAGATGAAGATCAGATCAAATTTGATTACATTTTTATGCAGAAATCCAGGTAATTCCAAAGTGTTCACATACTTTTTCTTGCCACCGTATATATATATATATATATACACACATACACACAGTGGGGAGAACAAGTATTTGACACACTGCCGATTTTGCAGGTTTTCCCACTTACAAAGCATGTAGAGGTCTGTAATTTTTATCATTGGTACACTTCAACTGTGAGAGACGGAATCTAAAACAAAAATCCTGAAAATCACATTGTATGATTTTTAAGTAATTAATTTGCATTTTATTGCATGTCCTCTGGTCTGATGAAACATAAATATAACTGTTTGGCCATTGTTATGTTTGGAGGAAAAAGGGGGAGGCTTGCAAGCCGAAGAACACCATCCCAACTGTGAAGCACGGGGGTGGCAGCATCATGTCGTGGGGGGGTGCTTTGCTGCAGGAGGGACTGGTGCACTTCACAAAATAGATGGCATCATGAGCCAGGGAAATCATGTGGATATATTGAAGCAACATCTCAGGACATCAGTCAGGAAGTTAAAGCTTGGTCGCAAATGGGTCTTCCAAATGGACAATGACCTTGCATACCATCCAAAGTTGTGGCAAAATGGCTTAAGGACAACAAAGTCAAGGTATTGGAGTGGCCATCACAAAGCCCTGACCATAGAACATTTGTGGGCAGAACTGAAAAAGCGTGTGAGAGCAAGGAGGCCTACAAACCTGACTCAGTTACACCAGCTCTGTCAGGAGCAATGGTCCAAAATTCACCCAACTTATTGTGGGAAGCTTGTGGAAGGCTACCCAAAATGTTTGACCCAAGTTAAACAATTTAAAGGCAATGCTACCAAATGCTAATTGAGTGCATGTAAACTTCTGACCCACTGGGAATGTGATGAAAGAAATAAAAGCTGAAATAAATCACTCTACTATTATTCTGACATTTCATATTCTTAATATGAAGTGGTGAGTATTTGGCTAAGGTGTATGTAAACTTCCGACTTCAACTGTTTATGTGGAATGAGTAATGTAAGATATGTAAACATTATTAAAGTGGCATTATTTAGAGTGGCTTGGTATAAAGTGACTAGTGATCAATTTATTAAAGTGGCCAGTGATTGGGTCTCAAAGTAGGCAGCAGCCTCTCTGAGTAAGTGATTGCTGTTTAGCAGTCTGATGGCCTTGAGATAGAAGCTGTTTTTCAGTCTCTCGGTCCCAGCTTTGATGCACCTGTACTGACCTTGCCTTCTGGGTGGTAGCAGTGTGAACAGACAGTGGCTCGGGTGGTTGATGACCTTCCTGTGACATCAGGTGCTGTAGATGTCATGGAGGGCAGGTAGTTTGCCACCGGTGATGCGTTGGGCAAACCCCACCACCCCCTGGAGAGCCTTGCGGTTGAGGGCAGTATAGTTGCCGTACTCGGCTGTGATACAGCCTGAGGATGCTCTCGATTGTGCATCTGTAAAAGTTTGTCAGGGTTTTGGGTGACAAGCCAAATTTCTTCAGCCTCCTGAGGTTGAAGAGGCACTGTTGTGCCTTCTTCAACACACTGTCTGTGTGGGTGGCCTATTTCAGTTTGTCTGTGATGTGTACACCTAGGAACTTAACTTTCCACCTTCTCTACTGCTGTCCTTTCGATGTGGATAGGGGAATAATCCCTCTGCTGTTTCCTGAAGTCCATGATCATCTTTGTTTTATTGACGTTGAGTGTGGTTGTTTTCATGACACCACACTCCGAGTACCCTCACCTCCTACCTTTAGGCTGTCTCGTCGTTGTTGGTAATCAAGCCTACCACTGTTGTGTTGTCTGCAAACTTGATGATTGAGTTGGAGGCATGCATGGCCACGCAGTCGTGGGTGAACCAGGAGTACAGGTGGGGGCTGAGCACGCACCCTTGTGGGTCCCCAGTGTTGAGGGTCAGTGAAGTGGAGATGTTGTTTCCTACCTTCACCAACTAGGGGCAGCCCATCAGAAAGTCCAGGACCCAATTGCACAGGGCAAGGTTGAGACCCAGGGCCTCCAGCTTGATAAAGAGCTTGGAGGGTACTATGGTGTTGAATGCTGAGCTGTAGACAATGAACAGCATTCTTACATAGGTATTCCTCTTGTCCAGATGGGATGGGACAGTGTGCAGTGTAATGGTGATTGCATCGTCTGTGGACCTGTTGGGGCGGTATGCAAACGGAAGTGGGTCTAGGGTGGCCAATAAGGTGGAGGTGATATGATCCTTGACTAGCCTCTCAAATCACTTCATGATGACAGAAGTGAGTGCTACGGGGCGCTAGTCATTTAGTTGAGTTATCTTTGCCTTCTTGGGTACAGGAACAGTGGTAGCCATCTTGAAGCATGTGGGGACAACAGATAGGGAGTGATTGAATATGTCCGTAAACACACCAGCCAGCTGGTGTGCGCATGCTCTGAGGAAGCGGCTAGGGATGCCGTCCGGCCAGCAGCCCTGCAAGGGTTAACGCGTTTAAATGTTTTACTCATGTCAGTCCTTGTTAACAAGCCGCAACGGTGGCACTGTATTATCCTTAAAGCGGGCAAAGAAGGTGTTTAGTTTGTCAGTGTCCGTGACGTGGCTGGTTTTCTTTTTGTAGTCCGTGATATCCTGTAGACCCTGCCACATATGTCTCATTTCGGAGCCGACTTATAAGTAAACAGTCAGGAGGCAGATATAAAACACTTTTATATTGTCCAACTTGAAATAATAAACACTTACTGTACCTTCTGACCACAACTGCAACAGTTGTCTTCAAGACAGCATGGTTATCAAAGGTTCTAAAACTGTTTCTCAAACAGACATGATGCCAGGCAGTCTTTACAAACTTACACATTCTTCTTCTTCGATGAGGTTTAACGGCGGTTGGCATCCAATATGTAGAATTACCGCCACCTACCAGACTGGAGTACAACTCCCTTATACCTTGCCTGAATTCTTTTCAAATAACCCTACCATGTAACACTACACTCGTAAAAAAAATACTAAAAAACACCACCCTACTCCACTATTTAAATATATTTAGTCCTACTTCATGCCAACAACCTGAAAGGATGGGACATCACCACTTAACACACCATGTAACTCTTCTGATGTTAAGTCTCGCACACCCAAATACCTCTCTGCAGCTGCCACCACAACCTCTTTTCTGCGACTTACATTCCATCCCTGCAGTACAGTTGATAACCATTGCTATAAATGCAACAACAACCTTACTGAAACATATCCCTTGTTGGCCTATCCCTCTGTACTGGTACAGATCTACTCACACCACTCCTCTCAGGAGCCCTCCCACCCATATTCCTCTACTTTCTTCACTGCCTCAGCACATGACAACTTCTGCACTACTCTAACCCTGGAAACCTCAACCTGCCTCTCTCGCACAGGACATTTCTGATCCACAGCCCCATGGGCATCCCTACAATTAACACACATACCACTACTTTTCCCAGTGCTACACATTCCTTTGTCTCATGCCCTTCTGTACACTTCTCACACCTAGGAACCTCCCTCCTACACATTGCTGCCACATGCCCATAAGCTCGTACAGGATAACTTATATATCCTAACATCACTTTGTCCACTTTGTCTGTCGGGCAAAGACAACATCAAAACTCAAAAGAACAGACAATGACTCTTCTGTTTCACCACTCTCGCCGGCCTGTCTGCGTCGCACCAAACGACGAGCATCACAAACACCGGGAATCTTCCCCTTCAGTTAGTCAACTTTTACATTTACTGCTACCCCGGTAAATCACTCCTTTCAATGGCGCCCTTTTCTTGAAAGAGAAACAATTCACATTTATTGCCCCCCTTCGTTTAACGCTGAGCGATTTCTCCCTCTGACCAGCAGAAACACAAACAATTATCACAAGACGACTTCTGGTTACCCTCACCGATTCCACAGTACCAAACAATGTTTTCACCCACAAATGTTTCAGCCAAAAGGCAAGGGTTCACGTTTTCCAAAAACCTAATTTCTACTTCACAGACTCATCTTCATCCTGACCCTCGGTGCAAGCCTCGGGCTCCGAGAACTTCACCACACCTACCACCTCCAATACTTTGACCTCATTCACTTCCATTTCTTCAGTCTTCAGCTCACTCTGCTCACACTTTGTACCATTCTTTTTTAACAAACCTTTACTCCCTTTTTTTAACGACATTTTTAACCGACTCAAGCTCACCGTCTTCCTCCCTCTCTCTCTTTGACCTCCTCTGCCTCCCTCCATTCCTCCTCCGTATTCAAAGTATACTTCTCCTTATGATAATACTGCCCTTCTGACATACATCTTGTTCTTGCTTTCTCAAGAGACACCTTTTAACCGGCTGTCACAATCTCCGTACAATCAGCATGAACCCCTTGGGATGTAGTGCTCAACTGTACATCCCACTTATAAAGCAGCTGCTTCATCTTGATGTTATTCTTTATCAAAAGCTACCACAACACTTTTCCATTTCAAACAAGCACGCTCTTCCAACCACCGTGTTTATAGCTCACTCTGGACATGTACTCTCAGCTACGTCACTTCCTTCCCTGCTCTGTCACTTCCTTCCCTGCTCTTATACATCTGAGCTATTATACTTTTTGAACTGTCCACGCCCTAATTAGGCTCCCCTGGGAAACGCTGACCAAAACGATGGTTCCTACTCTGTCACTTGATTCTGGGTTGAATAGGGATTTACAGATTTAATCAGGGGCGAAACTTTCACTGGCGACGGGGGACATGTCCCCACCATATTCTGAAATTGCACCCCGCCCCCCAGTTTTATCATTGAAATGTAATAAAACGAGACAGGGATGTGCTTTAGGACCATGCAGACGCCTCTGAGCAGGCGGGTTGGCTGTTTGGAGTGTTTATCCAACTGGATAAAAAAAATTACAAAATAATGTCCCTCCCACTTCTAAAACCAAAACTGCGCCTCTGGATTTAATCCACATTATATCGGCAACAACTGAATTGTATTTTGTCCAGAGTACCAGACAAACTCTGATTGATGGATCATGATTGATGCGCCATTTGATAAATTTACAATTTCGTTTTGAAACACTAAAATGAGTAGCATTGCATTATACCTGTGTCACTCTAACAACGTTTCCATTCAGGCAGTAAATCACAGCTGTCATTTGCGTTTTACAACTGTATGTATATTATTAACATGTAAGAGACGTATATATACAAGAGGCACACACTTGTGCATGCATCTATTGTAATAATGTTAATAAAACTCGTATCCTTTATATTATAGTAACACTATTTGCGAAGTTGCATCTGCATGCCATTCGGGGAATAAAACTGGTGGGTCATAATTAAGGTAGCAAACTTCCTGGAGCTGCTGCCTGCAACAAATACGGGGGGGGGGGAACAAAAGTATATAATGTAAGAAGTCTCAGAGTCGTCATTTCAAAGTTATGTCCGCGAGTCAAATCGATTCTCTTGAGTTTTAAATGTTGAGGAAATCAATCACCCAATGTCTGGAGCCACTAGTACCGGTGGGGTGCACCTCAGTCTACCGCGGCGACGGGCTGGCATACCAGGCCAGAAAGCGGCCTAGTGTCATGTATAGCTAGCTAACTTGCTGAATGACTTTAGTCAACAAACGTCGTTGGCGTACATGATATGGCAATTGAAAATGTATGCATTCAAATTGTTCGCTAACTAGTTAGCCAATCGTCGACTTTTTAGGTAACGTTAGTAAACTGCCTTAGCTAGTTTACTAGCTACAGTAGCTTGCTCAGTTAGCTACCAGCTGGCTGTGTATGATTGTACTGAGCTGGCTATCTAGCCAGCTAACACGGTGTATGAGCTCCAGTTTTTAAAGTTGATTTATTTCCGCGGTAGGTCCGCCAGTGTCTTGGCAAGTTATGCCATGCAATATTATTTGTTTGTTTCTTCGAGTGCGCGTGTTATGCATGTTTTAGCTATTTATTTATTTGATTTTAGAACATCTTGGTGTTAATGAGTAACGTTAGTTAGCTAGTTAGCAATGTCTTCCGCCGATATGCTCGAAACTCCACCTGGATATCCCTTTGAAGAAATAGATTATGTGGATATTGAAGTTGAGGAGGTAAGTAGCTAAAAAGCTATATATCAACAACATTCCATTTGATTGACACGTGTGGGGTCGTCCTCTTATGTGAGTGGCATGACCATATACATTAAAACCAGGTCCTGACGCTGAAGTTGCCTCAATGCTTTATCTCAATCGTCATATTCGCTAGTTCTACCATGCAAGGAATGTTTGTTTATTCTGGTTTTGAAAAGCTTGGTAATTAAACATGACCATTCACTATGTCACTATAGCTATGCCATTTATCAATGATTTTGCCCAAGCCATAGACATGATACAGAATGGTCAGTTAGCTAGCTACCTATGTTCCAAATCGATTTGGCAGTGCTTGTTTTGATTATGTAGCGAGTTAGTTAGTTGCAGTTCCCCACAGGTGGGCCCTCCACATAGACATAAGACCCCATCAGCTGATGTTGACTGCCACATACTGTGATTGATATGCTGGATTGTGTAACGGAACTTGCCCACAAAAAAATAACTACAGTGTTAGCTAGGCCTAATATATCCAGGTGGAAAGTGGATTTAGGATTGTCATGATTATAAGGGATTAATAACAATGCATCCAACACACTTTGCTTATGTTGTCTACCTCTTCTCTTTCAGGTTGTGGGGAGAGGCGCTTTTGGTGTTGTCTGCAAGGCCAAATGGAAAGGCAAAGACGTCGCAATCAAGACAATCGAGAGTGAATCTGAAAGGAAAGCATTCATAGTTGAGGTATACTGGGCTACAAGTAGAGATGTTCTGCATAGTGGTGACAATGCTGTTTATTACAACTAAAGGAAACCAATCTTGATTGTGTTGCCTTCTCTCCCCTCCCTAGCTGCGGCAACTTTCACGTGTGAATCACCCCAACATTGTGAAGCTGTATGGCTCATGCAATAATCCAGTAAGTCAGCTTTTAAACACTCCAACATTTCAGTGTGTTGTAGCCTATGGTTTTGCCAGTTGTTGTTGTAAATACCTTAGAACAGTACATTGTTAGCCTTCTGTTATTCCTGCCTAATGCTAATTTTCCCGCCTAGGTCTGCCTGGTGATGGAATATGCTGAAGGGGGGTCCCTGTACAATGGTGGGTCTCTGGGCGATTATGTAGGGTGGCCTTCTGCACTACCACAGTAGACTTGGCCATTGACATGGCTTGCAAATTAGTGTAACCAACGCATGCCACGACATACCAAACACGTGGAAATATTGCAGTCAATGTGTCATTAACTCCAATACCCACATGCAAACTATTCTCTTAATATGCCCACTATTGGCATGATTCCTTAAATAGAACACTATCATTGGCCAGTCCTTGCACAGTGAACTGCAAGTGGAGTATCAGAGTTAGGAAGTGTAAATGGCCCTTTCCCTGCACAAGCACTTTACCCCCTTGTCTCCTGTTATCCCTCTGAATCTCTATCAAAGTAATATTTTAGGATCATTCAAGTTGACGTTCTTAGTTGTGGTTGTCAAAACTTTGAATACTTGAAACTATAACTTTGATGTTATTCTGTGGTTATTTGTGTATTTGAATGGTGTATATCTACTCTCTTAACTCTTTGTATGACATGTCTGTAAGAGTGTGTTCTGTGCAGTGGTGTAAAGTACTTAAGTAAAAATGATTTAAAGTACTATTTAAGTAGTTTTTGAGGTATCTTTACTATTTTATTTTTTTGACTATTTTTAATTTTTACCCATTACATTCCTAAAGAAAATAATGTACTTTTTAATCCATACATTTCCCTGACACCCAAAAGTACTTGTTACATTTTGAATGGTGATAGGAAAATGGTCAAATTCACGCACTTATCGAGAGAACATTACTAACACTATTGCCTCTGATCTGGCGGACTCACTGAACACAAATTATTTGTTTGTAAATGATGTCTGAGTGTTGGATTGTGCTGCTGGCTATCAGTAAAAAAAGAAATAAGGAAACCTGTCCCTTCTGGTTTTTACACTGCTGTTTATTATCTATGCATAGTCACTTTACCCATACCTACATGTACAAATTACCTCGACTAACCTGTACCCCCACACATTGACCTTGTACCGGTAACCCCAGTAAATAGCCTCGTTATTGTTATTTTATTGTTACTTTTTAATTATTTTACTTGTGATAATTTAGTAAAATATTATTTTAACTATTTCTTGAACTGCATTGTTGGTTAAGGGCTTGCAAGTAAGCGTTTCACGGTCAAGTCTATAAGTTGACCTGTTGTATTTTAAAAAAACTTTTGATACCTAAGTATATTTTAGCAATTACATTTACTTTTAATACTGAAGTATATTTAAAACCCAAATGTTTTTAGACTTTTGCTCAAGTATTATTTTACTGTGTGACTCACTCACCTGAGTCATTTTCTATTTACTTTTACTCAAGTATGACAATTGGGTACTTTTTCCACCACTGGTTTTGTGGATGAGTGTTTGCATTGGTTTCGAGGTCTCTGTGGAGATGTGTGTGGTGCATGTGTTCTGTGTTTATTTGGAGCTCTCTGTGGTAGTGACACTGTTCTCTGTCCACAGTTCTGCATGGTGCTGAACCTCTCCCATGTTACACTGCCTCCCATGCCATGAGCTGGTGTCTTCAGTGTTCCCAAGGGGTCGCCTATCTCCATGGCATGAAACCAAAGGCTCTCATTCACAGGGACCTCAAACCACCCAAGTATGCTCCTCCCCACCGCCTCACTCTCTGTTGTCTCTTGTTTCACTGCCCATAAAGTGGCCGCCACTCAAGGTTTCATTTGTTAGTTGTATGTTGTAGCCTATGTTATACTATGCAATAGCGTGAAATGCGTTATCTGACTTTTTAAACCAAAAGAGCGTAACTTTTTTCATCCTCTAGTCCTCTGTTATGATAGACCAATGTTTGTTTATTTTTTTATCTGGCTTCAGTAGTGAGGCCTTCGTGTTTTCATAGTATGCCTCTGACTGAATTGCTTAGAGTAGCTGTACCGGGTCCAGAGGTTATTTATTGGGATCTGACGGGGGGAAAAGTCCCTGGCAGTGGCAGGGCACTGTGGGAATGACCAGCTGGTCCATTTCCTAGAAACCTGTCCAGAATTTACTCGCTGGGAAGAAATGGGTCAGGCCTGTCGACCACTGGCTGAACTCACAGGCTACATCCCAAATGGCACCCTATTCCCTTTATAGCACACTGCTTTTGACCAGGGCTCATATGTAGTTAATAGGGTGCTATTTGGGATGCTGCCACAGAGTGCTGTTAACCTAACCTTCACATCCTTTGTGTTACACAGTGGGTGCTGCCAGAATGTTTGTGTGGTTGTAGTTATTTTCTGTAGGGGATTTGACTTCTCCCCCTTTGTATGTTTAAAAGTAAGAATCTTACTTGATGTATTTCCTTTTTCAGAGTTTTTTATGATTCGAAATGTTTACCTTGAATCGAAAGTGGATTTATGAAGCGTTTGTAACCCAGTAAGACCTCAGCAGCCTCTGGTAGTTACCCTCAAGTAGTCTCACACGTCACCAACCACTGAAGTTCACGTCTAGCATTTGAGTAGATCTTTGTTTCCTTGTTTGTTTCAGCCTGCTCCTTGTTGCCGGTGGCACGGTGCTGAAGATATGTGACTTTGGGACTGCGTGCGACATTCAGACCCACATGACCAACAACAAGGGAAGTGCAGCTTGGATGGCACCTGAGGTGTTTGAAGGCAAGCATGAGCTGCATGGGGAGATTTTGAAACACATGTAAAAGAGATGTCTGTCCGGCCTCTTGTCTTAGCACACATCTGAGAACAAGGGCTTTCTATCTAAACAGGTGTAGCCTTTCACGAATGCGTTCACCTAGAGTTCATTGATAGTCGGCGTTTAAGTGATACTACTGTTAAGACCAAAGTGTTTTATAGTAGAGCTCATGTCTAGTGGTGGAAGTGCTCATTAATTGTAATAGTGCTCCACTTTCGATTTGTCATTCACTTGATCACTGGAAGGCACAGCAAACACGTAGACGCCATTTCTCAAAGCAGGGTTTTTATCCAACTTTTGTTCGTATTTTCTTAATTTACAGTCATTCATATCTTGAGTGGTATGCATGATTACTGCACGCAGACTTTTAGGTGAATGCAGTGTTTCACTGTTAAATTAAACGACTTAAACCAGATATAAAGTATGTAGAAAAGTGGAGCTATATATTTTAAAAATTAGATCATCTTTAAGGACTACCAAAAAAAACCAAGACAGTCAGGGAGAATCTAAAATTCCCATTGATTTTGTAATGTTTGAGTCACTCGGATAGCATAAGCCATGGCAAAATGTGTAGAATTGCAGGAAACTAGCTTTTTAACAGCAACATTTTGTCTCTGTGCTAACTTTGCCACCGCTGCTGGAAAAAACTGGAATGGAAGGAAAGGTTTCATCCTTGAGAGAATGTAGCGTTTGAGTCTATGCTCTCGGGTGGTCGCCTAATGTACTTTGTTTTACAAAACACATTGAGGCGGTCAGGAGGAAACACAAATGAGGTAGTCATTATCTTGTTTGTTGAGGGAGTAACATGACTCCATGCAATTAAGCACCTCACATTTGCCCCCAGAATGACCTCCTTAAAGCTAATTTGCATCACAGGGAGAAATGTTTTCAAAAGGCCTAAGCAGCACATCAACTTTAAGTCCCAAATGACACTATTCCTTTATATAGCGCACTACTTTTGTCCAGAGCCCTGGTCAGAAATAGTGCACTAAATAGGGAATAGAGTGCCATTTGGGACACAACCCATAACATGTGTGTGAAGAGCAGTTTAATTCCGCAGTAATGGCCACAGTAATTATGCATCTCCGGAGAAGCCCTGAAGTAAAATTGCCTCCTTATTTTCATCGCATTTGTGGTCTAAAGGTGCAGACCAAATAAAGGCTTCCTGTGCTTTCCCATAAACATCCCCTCCCTCAACACTCCTCACTTAACTGTGCCTCAGAGAATTACCTTTCATCAGTCAATCAGAGCTATGTCAAGCCCATCATTTTTTTTCCCCCATCTGAAAGGCCCTGAGTGGAGCTCTTTCTCTCCTCTGTGCTTTCAGGCAGCAATTACAGTGAGAAGTGTGATGTGTTCAGCTGGGGAATCATTCTCTGGGAGGTGATCACGCGTCGGAAGCCCTTTGACGAGATCGGTGGGCCGGCCTTCCGCATCATGTGGGCGGTGCACAACGGTGAGTCCAAGTGGTGGGGATGGAGGTTGGGGAGGTGAATTCGTTCATGGTGGTGCTGACATGTCAATCGCCCTGGTGTTTCAGAGCCAGGTCCCCAGTGAGACCTGCTGAGAGATTAAATGAGTTACGAGGCTGACGATGAAGAGCAATTAAAAGACGCTCGCCTGTGAGGCGCTCCCCGCGGTTTCTTCCGTCACACACAGAGTGATGGCGCAGAATGCAAACGAAACACTGACTGTCTGAGAGCAGGAGCACACCTGGGGCCACAACACTGCTGCTGCACCCGTTTCTCTGACACGTTAGCGGAGCCTCCACAGCAGGGGCTGTCATTTGCAAGTGTTCTTCGTGTTTTGTACTGCAATGCACTTTCTGGAACGTCCTCATGTTAACAGATTTGAGTTTCCATACGTTTTACTGTGACTGTTTTGTGATTGTTTGTATTCGTAGAGATGAATATTGATCTAATGTGTCCTTATCTGTTTGTGTTGATGGTGTTCAGGCACCCGGCCACCGCTTATCAAGAGCCTTCCCAAGCCCATTGAGAGCCTGATGACCCGCTGCTGGTCCAAAGACCCCTCCCAGAGGCCCTCCATGGAGGAGATAGTCAAGATCATGACCCATCTTATGAGGGTAAAGACCCTCCTAGACACGCACTCATACTCATAGAGATGCATTAAATGAAAGATTGCTTGGCCAAGATGGCCATCCTGCAGTCATTGACCGCCACAATGTCCATTCCAGTGTTATTTTTAATTCTATGCCGACACTAACCCTAGATGCATGCAGGACTCTTTCCGTGGTGTCTTGTTCTCAGACTGCTTATCTATCGGTCAGTGTTGGTAATGGCACTCTTACATTCTCTGTCAACCTCTTTTCCAGTGCTTCCCAGGATCTGATGAACCCTTGCAATACCCTTACCAGTATTCAGATGAAGGACAGAGTAACTCGGCCTCCAGCACAGGTATTTTACTGAGTAATGTTGTTGCTCCTATGCTGCTAATTGAGTTATTATTGAGATGCAGGGCTCCCTTGCAAAAGAGACCTTGGTCTCAATGGGACTCCCTGCTACAATTAAAGGTTAAATAAATAAATAGAAATCTATGTCCTTGAAATGATGGAAGCTTTTATTACCTGCACTATAGTTTTACCTTCATGACACATCATAATGTGGCAATATCTCCGTTGTCTCACTACCTCTCCATTGGGTATTATAGGTTCCTATGTGGATTGCACTAGCAGCAAGAGTGACACAAACGTGGAGCATGTGGACTCTCAGGGGAGCAACGACACAATCAAGATCAAACCTCAGTTTGCACATCAGTTCAGGCCAAAGGTAAGGCGGCAAGCTGTACTGTACATTGCTAGCCATTTCTACCACAACAATTAAACTGGAACAATTTACTTTGTCAAGTGACTAGAAAGAAAAGGTAGACAAATGAAGGCAATTACGTTTGTGTTGATGTAAACGAAACGATTTACACAAGCCTCGTATGAAAGTAATCATGGTCATTTTGAAGTAACCATCAGTACTCTAGACCATAATTTGGTGACCTAAGTGAATATTAGTCAAATGTACAGTAGCCCAACAGTATCTGTTTTGTCTGTGCTCTCTAGGGAGACCCATTGCGGAGCCTGCCTCTGTCCAGAGGGGGCAGTGTTGAGAGCCTGTCGGGGCGAACCCACAGCCTGGTGGCCTCCGAGAGCAAAAGAATGAGCGCAGACCTGTCAGAGCTGGAGCACAGGGTGCCTTTCGCTCCTGCAGGTAACGTCAGGATCTACAACCTACATACCCCACAATGGATTATGCAAGAGGACAGGTATAGGTCTACATATTTTCGTAACACACCCCACACACACTGCTGTAGAGTATGGAGATCGGTGTTGCGGGTAACAATGTAAAATTTTGCGGTAATGATTAATATAACGGAGTTACCGTTCCAATTTGAGTAATAGTATTACAGTTACTGATCAAATAAATGGGTATTTACTTTATTCCCTTCCTATTACAGTTATTGATCCTCATAAATATGAGTGTTTTTATTCCCTCTTGGCGTAATATAAAAATATAATGAATTTGTCTTCTCACCAAGTTCCTGTTTATACACACACACTTTTAATAACTGTTTTAGTGAGGGAGATGAAAAATGGCAGAAGCATCTAAGACATTGACTTTCTCAGCATGGTAGTGCGCCCATTACTTTGATTTGGTAGGACAAAATGACAAGAATATAACTGTAAAATGTCAGCCGGGCCCAAGCGAGAAACACACGTCTCCACTGCTAGAAACACAACGTCCAATCCAATCTCTTGAAGCACCTGCAAAGGCAACACGCCAACACAAAACTCTTAGTGGAAGACCCCCCCCCCCCCCCCCCCCCCCCGAGACCTGACCACTGCTGCAGAAGATTACTGTCGTCCAGTGTTCCCCAGCTGGCAGCCCTGGTTTTATTTGGCGTTGAATTTTCTGAGCTAAAATAAATTAACTAAAATAAATATACGGTGCCTTCAGAAAGTATTCATACCACTTGGCTGATTCCACATTTTGTTGTGTTGCAGCCTGATTTCAAATGGATTAAACAGATTTTTACACACTACCCCATAATGGCAAAGTGAAAATGTGTTTTTAGAATTAAAATTGTTGCTAATTAAATACTGAAATATCTCATTTACACATTAAGTTTTCATACTCCTGAGTCAACACTTTGTAGAAAATCACCTTTGGCGGGGATTATAGCTTTGAGTTGTCGTCAGTATATCTGCCAGCTTTGCACATCTGAATTTGGAGATTCTCTTCCTTGTATATTTTTTCAATGGGGAGGGGCGGTGAACAACAATCTTCAAGTCTTTGCACAGATTTTCAATGGGATTCAATTCTGGGCTTTGGCTGAGCAACTCAGGAACTTTCGCATACAGCCAAAGGGCTGTATGCTTTGGGTCATTGTCCTGTTGAAATGTAAATCTTCGCCCGTCTAAGGTTGTTTGCACTCTGAAGCAGGTTCTCATCAAGGGTTTGCCTGTATTTAGCTCCATTAATTGTTCACTCTATACTTACCAGTCTCCCAGTCACTGCCGCTGAAAAGCATACCCATAGCATGATGCTGCCACCACCATGCTTCAAGGTAGGGATGGTGTTAGATGGGTGATGAGCTGTGCTTTGCATTCTGGCCAAATAGTCCAAATTTTGTCTCATCAAACCACATTATCTTTTGCCTTGTGCTCTGAGTCTTTCACGTGCCTTTTTGCAAACTCCAGGCATGCTGTCATGTGCCTTTTTCACAGCAATAGCTTCTGTCTGGCCACTCTCCCATAAAGCCCAGATTGGTGAAGTGCTGAAGAGACTGATGTCCTTCTGGCATTTTCTCTCAGCTAAGGAACTCTGCAGTTCTGTCAGAGTGGTCATTGGGTTCTTGGTCACCTCTCTGACAATGTCCTAGCCTGGTTTCTCAGTTTGGTCAGACGGCCAGCTCTAGGCAGAGTCTGGGTAGAAAATTTCAACACTCTAGAAATAGTTGTATACCCCTCCCCAGATATATGCCTCGTCACAATTCAAACTCCGGAGATCAACGGCCAGTTCCTTGGACTTTCTGCTTTGACACTGTCAACTGTGGGACCTTTTCTAGACAAGTGTGTTTCCTTCCAAATCATGTCCAAACAATTGAATTGGCCACAGGTGGACTCCAATCAAGTTCTAGTGACATCTCAAGGATAATCAAAGGATATTGGATGCACCTGAGCTCAATTTGGAGTTTCATAGCAAAGGGTTGTGAATACTTATGTAAATGAGAATTCTGTATTTCCTTTTCAATACATTTGCTAAAATTTCTAAAAACATTTTCCCTCTTGTTCATTATGAGGTATTGTGTGTGTGTGGATGGGTCAGAAAAAAATATTGAATTCAGGCTGTAACGCAACAATGTGGATTAGGTCAAGGGGTATGAATACTTTCTGAAGGCACTTGCTCAGTACCAGTCAAAAGTTTGGACACGCCTACTCATTCAAGGTTTTTTCTTTATTTTTACTATTTCCTACATTGTAGAACAACAGTGGAGACATCAAAACTACAAAATAACACATGGAATCATGTAGTAACCAAAAACGTTTTAAACAAATGTCAGAGATTCTTCAAAGTAACCATCCTTTGCCATGATGACAGCTTTGCACACTCTTGGCATTTTCTCAACCAGCTTCACCTGGTATGCTTTTCCAACCGTCTTGATGGAGTTCCCACGTATGCTGAGCACTTGTCGGCTGTTTTTCCTACACTCTGCGGTCCAACTTATCCCAAACCATCTCAATTGGGTTGAGGTCGGGTGATTGGAGGCCAGGTCATCCATCACTTTCCTTGGTTAAATAGCCCTTACACTGCACAAACCAGATGGGATGACGGTATCGTTGCAGAATGCTTTGGTAGCCATGAGGGTTAAATGCGTTTATTTGGGCTGCAATTTCTGAGCCTGGTAACTCTAATGAATTTATCCTCTGCAGCAGAGGTAACTCTGGGTCTTCCTTTCCTGTGGTGGTCCTCATGAGAGCCAGTCATCATACCGCTTGATGGTTTTTCCGACTGCAACTTTTCTGGATGGACTGACCTGCATGTCCTAAAGTAATTGATGGACTGTCGTTTCTCTTTGCTTATTTGAGCTGTTCTTGTCATAATATGGACTTGGTCTATTTTACCAAATAGGTTTATCTTCTGTATACCACACCTACCTTGTCACAACACAACTGATTGGCTCAAATGCATTAAGAAGGAAAGAAATTCCACAAATTAACTTTTAACAGGGCACACCTGTTAACCTGCATTCCAGGTGACTACCTCATGAAGCTGGTTGAGAGAATGCCAAGAGTGTGCAAAGCTGTCATCAAGGCAAAGAGTGGCTACTTTGAAGAATTTCAAATATAAAATATATTTAAATTTGTTTAACACCTTTATGGTTACTACATGATTCCATATGTGTTCATAGTTTTGATGTCCTCACTATTATTCTACAATGTCGGAAATGGTAAAATAAAGAAAAACCCTTGAATGAGTAGGTGTGTCTAAACTTTTGACTGGTACTGTGTGTGTGTGTCTGTGTCATCAAGTTATAAAAAAAATATTTTTTAAAGATTTATCTGTTCACAAGTATTCCCACGCATAATAGAGAGACGTGATCGTATACAAATGTAAGCAAGGTTTGAAATTATTGTTTTAGTCAAATATTTTATATGTTTGGGCTTCTTGCGGTTAGTTTGCAGTCTACAGTTAATTGTAATTATGTTCCGACCCCTCGACCGTCCCCTCAAGAAAAATTTGGTTGAAATTAGTTGACGATCCCTGCTTTAGGCCTATCTCATCCAAACAACCAAGACTTGATTTGAATCGTTCTGGAGGACACGCTGTAACCCATGGAGAGCTCAACAAACTTGTAGCTGGGTATGTAGTTGAGGAAATGCTGCCCTTATCGACAGTAGAATCTGTCATTATTGGGCTACTTTTTAACTTTGAAAAAAATATAACCTTTATTTAACTAGGCAAGCCAGTTAAGAATAAATTCTTATTTACAATGATGGCTTACCCCGGACGATGCTGGGCCAATTGTGCGCTGTCCTGTGGGACTCCCAATCACGGGCGGATGTGATACAGCCTGGATTCAAACCAGGGACTGTAGTGACGCCTCTTGCACTGAGGTGCAGTGCCTTAGACCGTGCTTTAGGCCTACGTTGACATTGTTTACATTGAGTGAGGACACACAACGTTTTGAGGGTGTAATGCAAAAGTAATATAACAAGTAGTGGAACTAATTACTTTTCCCAGGGAGTAATAAGTCAAGTAATATGTTATTGTTAAAAGATGTAATGGGTAATATATAAAAAACATTTTAATTACGACCCCAACACTGATGGAGATACAGATTCTGTAACATTGAAGTAGGCCAGCCAACGATATAGTCCTCAGAGATGTACATATGAATATGCAAATGTTTTACATAAACTGCCCATGGCATTATGTAAGAGCTCGATAGATGCATGCATACAGTAATCTTACATCAGCTACTGAAGTGGGTTTCATCCCAATACGAGAGATGGAGAAATGTCTATGCCGTTAGAAGCGACTATCATGTCTCCCTCTCCGTCAAACTGCAAGCCTCACCCCTCATATAAGCGCCTCCATATGCCCCTCGGCACTGGTGCCAATCATCTCCCCTCCCTCACACAGATCGGCGGCTGAGAGGAGGTCTTGTATTCATCATCAGCCCTGTCATGTTTAAATGTTAAGCTTTGGAGGCAGTCAAATACTGTTTGGCATGAAAAAGCTATAATTAAGTCTCTTGTCAGGGTTTTCCCTCATGCTTTCTTTCCAGCTTTCTTTTGAGAATGCTTTTGCGATGTCAATTATTTTCAACGTTCCATGTGTTATTGTTGTCAATGGTATATCATATGAATAATAATCATGTATTTAGCTTTAATCTGTATATCCTCAAAGCTCTTCAATAGTTAAATCAATTATGCTGTAGTTACTGTGTATAAATCAAATGTTCTATATGTATATTACAATCTTCAGATCTATATGATTTGATAATCTTTTCTAAGTGGATTCATAGTAAATATTCCTATTAGTACATTCAAACTGCTTGCTACGTGTAGCTGAATGCCTAACATGTCTGTGCTGAGACTTCCCATGCCGGGCCTAAATCCGCATTGCTAGCACTGTGATGTCGAACCAATCGACTAACCACAGGACCCATGCTTCCCGTGCAATGTGCATGTACTTTTGTGCTCTGCATGCCAGTAGAGTCCAGAGAGGAGTGAGGGGGAGAGGGCACCGTCCGACATGTATGCTCCAGCTCTGGGCCCTCTCTCTTTGTCTGCATGCATGTGTACGCCAGCTGTGTGTGTATGTGTATCTGTTGCAGCACGTCCCCAGTATAAACGAGGCCACCGTAAAACGGCGTCATTTGGCACCATTCTGGACGTTCCCAAGATCGTCTTCACAGGTACCAGTGCGGACCACCAGGCTACCTGGTGCCCTGGGTGTAGCTGGCTTGACTGAACTGAATCAGCGGGTTCCTCTGTTTGCTCTGGGCTTTGACACTGCTGTTCCTGTAGTGTCTGTTACTCCAGGTATCACAGGCTACAAGGGTCACTGGCTCCTGTAGTGGCCAACTGGCCAAACACCTTATACTTTGTCTTTGCATTTTCTGTTTGAATTGAAATATGGGGAGATAAAAAAAATATATATATATATTCCCCAATCTAAATAAGTCATTATTTTATGAATGATGATAAACCTGGAGTAACAGAGTTCTCGTTCCTCTCTTGTCTTTTGTGGTTTTGACAAGATGTTTAAAAGGGGCATGAGTTAACATGGTGGTGGCCTTATTGGGGTTTCACCCTCTAGTCACAAGGTGCTGATGGAGCCATTTCAATTCACATAGATCTGTCTTTTAATCTATCTAATCCAGATTCATGCATGAATCCAGACTTGAGTTAGCCTGGTGCAAAACTAATAGAAAGACTCTTGATTTAGGGGCATAGACCGGTTATCTAATCAGCATATTTGCAATCGGAGGGGGGGGGGTGAAATTGGTGTGATGATAAGATGCATAACTCATGGTCCTGTTTGTCTCTCAGATGTCATTCTGGTTTTACTGCAGGCAAGGAGGGAGTAAATCAGTTGGCTTGGTTGCTAGCTCCCCTCTCAGCTCGTCCCCTCTCAGCTCGTCCTTGTCTCTCATGCGTAGAGGACGTCTGTTAAAAGCTCTGCGAATATCTTTTTTTTTTTTTGCTTCTTTACATCCATTAACTTTGTAAAAGTCATTTTGATTAATTTCCCTCACATTGTGGGTCACACAGCTATTATTACCATCTGATATAAGGATGAAAGAAATGGGGACAGAGGCACTGGATATCGCAGGCCTTTTCTATTTAGGAAGTAGGAGCTGTAAGACATGTTGAATGAGTAGTTAATTAAACCGAGTGACTAAGGGAGAGGGCTGACGTAAGGGGATATTAAAGGTATGACAGGGTTGTTATCACTGTATGTGGCACACCTGGGTGTCACTCATTCCTACAGTTCATTTGACACCAGTCTCTATTTAGTAGCTCAATTAGTACGAAGTGTTACTTGATTTTTTTTTAGTTTGTTGACGTTTTGGATTGGCATTCTAATTCAAATGTCTTCAGTTTTGTATCGTAGTAAGCTGGAACTTAAAATGGCTCTAGTCGCAAAGTATTATTTTTTTTTACAAACGACACGACAATAACAGGACCTTATTCTGATGTATAGGCCCTAGAGCAACAATCACTGCAGTGACAGTGTCTCTGCCTGTGTGTCTCTGCCTGTGTGTCTATTGGTTTAAACGTGTTGTGCTATAGATATATCCTACTTTGGAAAGGTAGAGTTAAAATGGTAAGACCAGTACTTAGACCTACTGTACCAGAAAATAGACCGAGGGTAATTGCCCCCATCTCTGTTCCCTGTAGTGCCACATTTCACAAACCTACATTCCTGGTAGTTTTAGATGTTAGGTTTCATAGTTGTTGTTTTTTATATAAAAATCCTGATATTTCAGGTGTTGGCAAGTATTTCAAATTACTTCAATTGTCCCAAATCTAATATTTTAATGGTTACCATTATTGTTTCCCACATTGCAGTAGTTCAAGTGGTATTGTATGGGTCTCTGAGATTGACAGCAAGGGGTGTGCGGAGGATAAAAAGACCACAATGCTCTCATTGTCAGATAATTTCCAGCAGCTCGATATTCCAACAGTAAGACGTGACTCTGAAGACATTGTTCAAAGTTCTCCGGCAGAGATGAACTAATAATATCTTCAACTGCCAGATGGCTGGAATTTCTCCTGTTATTCTGAAGATGCCAGGCAGGTCAGAGCCAACCTCAGGTTTACCTTGGCTGGGGATTAATGAGGAAGACTAAAGGACAGGGCCAGGCCTGCTTGTCTTGTCTGAGACCCTGCAATGTGTGAGCCCTGAAATAGCCTAGTTCACCAGCCCCACCAACCCAAACAAGCAGATCTGCACAAACACGTGACACAGTGAGGCTTACCTATTCATGTGGTACAGTAGGTGTGGTCTGCAATGGGGTTATGGCAGTGGTGGTGTTTGTCTGCGCGTGTGTTGTGCCGTGTTAGTGTTGGGGATGATAACTGCTGCTCTATGGTCATTTCATGGCCATGCCATAGCACATGTTGACAGGCCAGGGAGTCGGGGGTTAAATCTGTGCAGCTGCCCTGGCTCTGTGGATCGGATCCCCCCCCCCCCTCATCCCTCACCACAGACAACAGACAAGTCCCCCTGGAACTGTCTCTGGGTGTCGCTCATGCCCTCCCCCTCTCCATTTCTTCTCTATCTCTCCCTTTCGATCCATCCTTTCCACAGCCTCCTGTGAGGCTCAGAGGCGTAGATCTGTACAGGACCTCCCGGGGATCGGCACAGAGTCCAGCCAGGTAAGATGCTCTGCAGTAGAACAGGGCCTGGGTTGTCGAGTGTAGCGCCGTACAAGAAGCCTTTCAGAAGCCTTTCATTTGTTTTCCTTTTCAGAGTGGTATAGTATCTTCTCTCCCTTCTTTGGATTGTTTTGCATTTTGACTGATCACGCCTATCATGTTTTGCTTGCTCTCGGAGGATTTGATACATGCTCGGTCAAACAAGGTGTCCCATGGGGGGGAAATGCTACAGGATGTGATGGAGAATACTGTTTGATATGTCACTTTTGAGAAGATCGAGATATTCCAGGTGTAGAAAGAACATTGTTCCCCCCCCCCCCCTACGGACAACCTTCAAATAAGACCCTACGTCCTTGCATTCCTAAACGTTGATTTCTACAGTATATTTTGTTAAAAGGCTCACCTCTCCCTGTGCAGAGCTATGCAGTAGCGAAGTTCACTGAGTTTAGTAAGAAACTAGACTTTGGACCCGGGTTTGTTTATTTTTGTGTTCTTATACCTTTTTGTGAATTAAGAAAGAATATCTTTATGAATTCCCAATAGTGTGACAGAGATTGTGGTTCCTCTGATTTTCTTCCGTGTTTCTCTCTTGCGGAAGTGTGTACATGACCACAGACAGACTTTAGACCTTGTTTTTCACCCTTTATACTTGATACTTTTTACTTAACAAACTATGCATTGTATTACCCCAGTGGAACAGGCTCAGGATTTTCATGTGGGTTTCTGTTGCCGTAGTCATTGTTGACTTTGCTTGAGTGTCAGATGTTGTATGTGCCATGGACAAAAACAAAAGGGCCATTTCTTCTATGATTGGCTGTGTGAGTGATTGACAGTGTTGTTGGCCTGTTACAGGGGCTGTATGAGTGATTGACTGTGTTATGGTCCTGTTACAGGGGAGTAGGAACAGCAGCAGGTCCTCCAGTCCCAGTGTGAGGATGGTGCCGCCTGATAAGACCAGCAGCCGAGGGTACAGCTTCTCTCCCGATGACCCCACAGGTATAGTAGTCTACCTCTGTCACTCAAACATGCTCATCTCACTGTCTACAGCTGCTTCTACAGATGGAGCTGGAAGGAGTTTGGTACATGTACTAATAATAATTTGATGAGCAAATTCACTCATACTGCCCATGTTCCTTACTGTATTATCCTATATTGATGCTGGTGCTCAACTTGTTGCTAAATGTAAGATCCAAAGACCTTGTATCCCATTCCCTTTGTCCTGTTGAGAGACGAAAAAGTGAAGGTTGGCGTTTAGAACCAGTTTGATTGAATGAAGTCAGCGTCTCGTGTTGGTTGTGTCACCCTCTCACAACCCTGAGTGCTGTAATGGCATCAATGTCATTGTGGATGGGGGCGTAAATCACTTGAGCAGGTTCTGCAGACATTACGTAATCCTCATCAATGATTTAAGGCGCTGTCACACGGAGCCTGAGAGGGGCGGGGACACTGACACAGGTCTATTTCTGTTGAAGGACTTCTGGTGTCTATTGATAACTGTGTGCCTTCCCAGTCGACTCATCTTGCACCGCCTGGGCCTGTGCTGGTGTCACTGTCAGACCAAAAACAAACACAAGTCTTGCTCTCTCCTGCCCAGATACCAACGGCTCAGACAACTCCATTCCCATGGCATATCTCACTCTGGACCACCAGCTGCAGGTAGGGTTCCATTTCATACCGGACCTCCCCCGACCTGCGAATGTTAAGCATTATTTTGTGCCACAAAACAGCTTGATCCCACTCCCATCCCATTCAAGTGTTTGTGTGACCTGTCAAAATTGGCCTCGCGATTGGCCATTTGACAAACTCTTTGATTATTTTTCTTTTGTCGATTGCTCTATTTTGTGTTTGATTTCAAATGTTGAGGTTTTCCCTCTCAACGATGTTTTCAAGGACACTGCAAATTGACTGTATTAACTCAATTAGTGCAGGGATTACTTCTGTTGTCACAGTGAGAAAATGATGCTATCCCAAAAGCGGAATGTCTTTATAAATACCCACCGGCTACGGCGGTGAGCCATGTTGTGTATTTTTAAAAGCTCAGACGGTTCTGAGAGCTGATAGATGTGTTGCAAAAATGTATTTCTAACTGGCTATAAGCTCCCTAGATCAATTAATGACAACATGCGTGGTTTATTTTCAGCCCCTCGCTCCTTGCCCAAACTCCAAAGAGTCCATGGCCATGTTTGAGCAGCACTGTAAAATGGCCCAGGACTACCTGAAAGTGCAGACAGAGATCGCCTTACTGATCCAGAGAAGGTGAGTAGTGAACCCTTACTCTACCTCTCCATCTTGTAGGGCAAGCGTTCAGCCCCTACCAAAGTGCTGCGATAATACGCTATTTGTTCATTCTGTGTTTTTTTTTTTTTTAAGGGGACTGATGTGGTACTGCAGTGTCTAATGTAATTAACTTGTGTACTGTAAGCCCTGCTGAATGTGGCCAGACACATATTTTTGATGTGATAAAAAAACATCTCCGGTTTTAAGGGGTGGGCTGTCTTGTGATTAACATAACAAGCAGCTCCATGGCATGGGTAGCACGTATTTAGACTTGGGCGTATGACTATGCAGAAGGCCACCCAAAGGCAATTACTGAATTTCGATGACAAATCCAAGGCAGGCAGGCCTTCTTATGCTGTGGAAGTCGAGCGCAGTGGAACAACTGGCTGTGTTTGGCTAAAGAGCTCGGCTCATATTTCTAGACGATGACTTTAGCAAGGAAACTACCGTGTTTGTGGAGTCAGCGTTTTTCTCACACGGGCTATCCAATGCTTTGGTGCTCCTTTGCATCTCTCTCCAGCCTCTGTTGTGCTTATTGTGAAGTGCCCCTGTTCAAGCACAGCTGAGTAATTCACAATTATCGGAATAAAGGCCCAGTGTAGTCAAAAGCGTGATGTTTCTGTCTTATATACATTTCCACACGATGAGATGCAAATAATACTGTGATATGGTGAAAATGATGATCATGCCCTTTTTAGTATAAGAGCTGTTTTGAAAAGACAAGCTGATATTTCAGCCTGTTTTGGTGGGATTTAGTTTTAACCTGCCCGGTGACATCACCATGTGGTAAATATACAAATAGAAAGAGTTCCAGACCTCTCTGTCAATAACAGCTAGTTTTCTCTCCAATCAGAGTACTCTGATGCTGAGTTAAATTCTTGCTTGAGAAAGTGCGCTTTGCTGAGAAACTATATTTGTTTTAAAAAAAAATAGTTTATTTGTTACAATCACAGTAAGGTACTTGTTAACCAGAAATTATTTGATATTGAGACAAAAACGGCTGCATTTGGCCTTGTAAATGCAACAGTTTCAACGATTTTACCCAGTTACAGTTCATATAAGGAAAAGTACATGTAATGAATTACTTAGGCCCTAATCTATGGATTTCACATGACTTGACAGGAACGCATCCATGGATGGAGCTAGGCCCACCCACTGGGGGAGCCTGGCCCAGCCAATCAGAATAAGAAAAAAGGCTTTATTAAAGACAGAAATACTTCTCAGATTCATCAGCTGTCCGGGTGGCTGGTCTCAACGATCCCGCAGGTAAAGAAGCCGGATGTGGAGGTCCTGGGCTGGCGTGGTTACACGTGGTCTGTGGTTGTGAGGCCGGTTGGACGTACAGTACTGCCAAATTCTCAAAAATGATGTTGGAGTCTGCTTATGGTAGAGAAATGAACATTCACTTATCAGGCAACAGCTCTGGTAGCCATTCAGCATGCCAATGGCGCACTCTCTCAAAACTTAAGACATCTGTGGCATTGTGTTGTGTGACAAAACTGCACATTTTATTGTCCCCAGCACAAGGTGCACCTTTGTAACATAGCTGTTTAATCAGCTTTTTGATATGTCACACCTGTCAGATTGATGGGTTATCTTTGCAAAGGAGAAACGCTCACTAACAGGGATGTAAATACATGTCGGCACAATTTGAAATAAATACTATTTTTGTGCCTATGGAACGTTTGTTGGATCTTTCATTTCAGCTCATTAAACATGGGACCAGCACTTTTACATGTTGCGTGTGTAATATTATAATAAATAAAAATGTATTGTTCTTTCTGTTTGCATTTGATCTTTTTCTCTTTTGCAATGTGCTTCTCTTTTCAGTTCTTGTTATCTGATGTAAGCTGCCGCACTGCTATTCAGTTTTCCATATTGTAAACTGCTCAAGTCCACCATTGCGGCAGCTATATTTGTATGTGTAAATAAAACCAATTTATATCTCCAGGAAAGAGTTGATCGCTGAACTGGACCGAGACGAGAAGGACCAGCAGAACACGTCCCGCCTGGTCCAGGAGCACAAGAAGCTACTGGAGGAGAACAAGTCTCTGTCCACCTACTACCAGAAGTGCAAAAAGCAGCTGGAACTGATCCGTGCTCAGCAACAGAAGAGACAGGGCACCTCGTGATGGGCCACAAGCTGGCCGCCACCTGGCTCGTGCTGCAGAGACACACAAACAAACTGTTCCCATGTCATATCCCCTGTTCTACTCCCCTGCCTCTGCTCTTTCCTGGGTCACCTGTAGTCTAGTCTGAAACCCAGACCCTACCTGCAAAATAATTGACACTATCTCTCTCCTCCTCCTCCTCCCTCTGCCCCATGACAACTATGATCTCAACCTAGGTGCCCACGCCTTCACCCTGTAGGTTCCAGTGAGTGGATCTCGTTTTACCTTGTACTGTAAAGAGACCTGTGTTTTACTGTGTACCTGCATGTTGCGTTATTGACACACCCTGCTGATAACATGGAACGGAATATTAGATGTGCACTCAATCAAGCTGTTATGGAATATCTCTTGCACATCTTTACAGTATATTCTTTGATAGCAGGCCAAAACAATCAGCATGCATCTGCTCTCTCTGCCCATAAAGAGCTGGAGTCCTAAATTGCCTGCTCTGGGTTCAGTGAACACACGGGACCGAGCGATGGGCTTCTAGGCCTCGATTGTCAGCCATCCTTTTAGTCAGGATGCGATGCTTCTTGAGGTGTGTGAGCATAGTACAGTAACTGCTGCTGCTTCTTGAAGTATGTGAGTACAGTAACTGCTGAGCCTGATTGGAGAGGGAGGCCAGTGAGGGGTGTGAAATATGTTTGTCTCTATTGCTCTCAGGGCCCCTCGGACCCCTCCCCTGGGTTGCCTGGTCAGTGTGTGTGTCCACCCCTCCTCCCACAGTCCAGTCCTCCCATTGGTTAGTTTTACCCTGACCTGTCCTCCTAACTGGCCAATGGCCATGTGTCCTTGAGAATGTGAAAAACACAGACGGTCTAGACAAAAAGTGTGAATTATGTGCAGAAGTTGGTGTTTTAATGAATTATGACCAGAATCTATTTGACTAATCTTTGATCTCTAAGTGTTGTTTTGTTACTCTTTTAATGCAAAAATAGGTGAGCACAACCCCTTATAAAAGAAATCCACCACAACCTATCTGAAAGTATTTAATGTATGTTCTATTTATTTTACCGGGGGATGTATTTTAGATATGCCTTGCACATCCATGATGTCTTTGATAAAAAAGGAAGGACTTGGCTTGTCACACGTACCTGGATAGAAACATGGGTCGGGCCTCAAACAGAGATTAAATATAGTCTGTTTTCAACAACCACAAAAAACACAAGCAAAGACGACAGACTTCTTTTCTCAACCTGTTTAATTGAAATAAACTATGTACGAGGTTCAAAGTGCAACATCTTTATCATGACTTAATTTAGTTTCCTTTTGTTTTTTTCCTATCCATTTTGGTGTTAGAGATTATACTTTTATCTGGTATGGGAATGCAGAGATGTACAAGAGGCCTATCCCTCGCCTATATGTTTTTAGTTCACATGTTGCCTTAGAATTTGATTGCTAGATTTTAAAGTATTTGACTTGTTTTTCGTTCCTTACTTGCGCCTCATTTGAATGTAATGGACAGTCAGTCAGTGAGAATGAGACTTTTGTTTTGAGGGAGAATTGTATATTATGCCAATGGTTTACCAGGAGGCTGATTGTCTGGTCAAATGAATGTCAATAGGCTGCAAAAGAAATCTGTCACTGCTTTTCCCAATTAATAGAATGAATCCCAGTAGCTTTAAGTATCCGTGCAAGAAGAAAGTTGATTTAGACTTGCAATGAGAATTGATCTTACTTTGAAATGTTGTCTTGCCGTTTCATTTGACCAGACCTGCTGTTGCTGCTACAGTCCTTCAAATGTTTTGCACAATCCTCTGGTTTTACTGATTTACATGTAACTAACCGTTTGGGTCTTGTACTTCAAAGTATATATTATGATGGTTTACAAGGGAGGTAACAGGTGAAATTGTGGAAGGGTTCATTTGCTGCAGTTATATCCCTAGTTTTTCCCTTTTCTTAAAGTTATATTCACTATCATTTTATTAACCATTACTGTATATAAAATGTTTAAGAACTATTGGGAACAGGTACAGTGCCTTCGGAAAGAATTCAGACCCCTTGACATTTTCACATTTTGTTAGGTTAGTCTTATTCTAAAATTAATTAAATATCTACACACAATACCCCCTAGTGGCAAAGCAAAACACAGGATTTTAGACATTTTTGCAAATGTATTAAAAAATAAACTGAAATCACATTTTACATAAGTATTCAGACCCTTTACTCAGTACTTTGTTGAAGCAACTTTGGCAGCGATTACAGCCTTGAGTCTTGGGTATGACGCTACAAGCTTGGCACACCTGTATTTGGAGTTTCTCCAATTCTTATTTGTAGATCTTCTCAAGCTCTGTCAGGTTTTCATCCAGGATCCCTCAGTACTTTGCTCCATTCATCTTTTCCTTGGTACCTGACTAGTCTCCCAGTACCTGCCGCTGAAAAACATCCCCACAGCATGATGCTGCCACCACCATGCTTCACCGTAGCGATGGTGTCAGGTTTCCTCTAGAAGTGACACTTGGCATTCAGGCCAAAGAGTTCAATCTTGGTTTCATCAAGCCAGAGAATCTTCTTTCTCATGGTCTGAGAGTCTTTAGGTGCCTTTTGGCAAACTCCAAGCGGTGTGTCATGTGCCTTTTACTGAGGAGTGTCGTCCGTCTGGCCACTCCATAAAGGCCTGATTGGTAAAGTGCTGAAGAGGTGGGAGAACCTTCCAGAAGGACAACCATCTCCACAGAGGAACTCTGGAACTCTGTCAGTCTAACCATTGGGTTCTTGGTCACCTCCCTGACCAAGGCCCTTCTCCCCCGATTGCTTAGTTTGGCCGGGCGACCAGCTCTAGGAAGAATCTTGTTGGCTCCAAACGTCTTCCATTTAAGAATGGTGGTGGCCACTATTCCTGGACCTTCAATGCTGCAGAATTCTTTTGGTACCCTTCCCCAGATCTGTTCCTCGACACAATCCTGTCTCGGAGCTCTACAGACAATTCCTTCGACCTCATGGCTTGGTTTTTTCTCTGACATACACAGTCAACTGTGGGACCTTTTTATATAGACAAGTGTGTGTGCCTTTCCAAATCATGTCCAATCAATTGAAGTCACTACAGGTTGAAGGACATCTCAAGGATGATCAATGGAAACAGGATGCACCTGAGCTCAATTTCGAGTCTCTTGGCAAAGGGTCTGAATACTTATGTAAAAAAGTTTTTTTTTTTTTCTAAAAACCTGTTTTCACTTTCATTATGGAGTATTTGCTGAGGCTATAATGTAACACAATGTGGAAAAGGTCTAGGGGTATGAATACTTTCTGAAGGCACTGTATGTACCTGGGAGGGAGGCATCATGAAATAAACTTTAACATTGAGAAAAAAAAAAAATTTGTGTGTGAGAGAATGTATGGTCTACACGCCCACCCAAATAATTCATAAAACGTATTGATCCATATGGCTCAATATTACAAAAAATGCCAAAACGTTATCCCTGTTATGATTTAGATGAGCTAAATTCGTCTTGCAGATTGTGTTTTCATCTTATATCTCGAAGCTTCCCATAACACCCTTCTGTGAGGGTTGTGGGGTGCTGGGTAAGGTGTTTGTTCACACCTGAACTGGCAACACAAACAAATGAGTCTGCTAAAGGACTGAGTACTGATGACTGGCATCACATCAGTCACGGACCTTACTGTGTGTAAGTTCAATCATTACTGGGGGGGGGGGGTTCGTCCCGCCCCGCTCATCTTTTTTTGTGGTTCTTTGTCTTATATACTGGGGATTTCTGGGTGTTTTTGTGTTCTGCCAGGAGGTGGCGTACAAGATCTAGACATGTTCTCTGTCCAGGAACTGAGGCTGTTTTTCACGGACAAAGAAACAGCGTTTGCCACTGTATGATGTAACAGTTGAGGGGATCAAACCTGAGTCTTAATACTTTGTGTACGGTAATGATTCAAGACTTGTAACCTAATTTATTGATTGTATGAAATTATGAACTTGTTTTATATGGCAACAACACGATTAGTTACACAAGTCCCTAACAAAGCTGGTCAGATATGCCTTAGCAAAAACCGATGATCTGATTCCTCTTTCAAGGGCAAAAGGTATGTAACACAATGTTTTATAATTTTAACCAAAACATATCTCCCTTCTGCTTACAAAGGCTGTGTTTTCACCCTCACAATAGAGTTAATCTTGTGTGTTTTGAAGTTGACCGCTAAAGAGAAGACAATTAATAATTTTGAGGAGAAATGATGTCATCTCCCTTCTGCGGCCAGGTATTGTGTTGCTTGCTTTGGCTGGCCTCCATGCCCTTGTTGAACTGTTGAGTGTGGTGGAAATAAGGAACTAAGCGTTTTGTTAGCAGCCCTATCCTGTGCTGCGCTGCTTTGTTCTCACAGTGACATTCTCATTTTGTGTTTTGCTTCTTGTCTCTGCAGAGAGGAAATGGATGGCGAAGGTCTGTGTCTGGCCAAGGAAACAAGAATGCCATCTTTGGGTCTGTGTCCCAAATGACATCCTATCCCGTATAACAAGGGTAGTAGGCAACCCTGGTTCTGGAGGGCCGCAGGCAGTGTTGAGTTTGTCTGTGTTGAATTTAGGCATTCACTGAACTGATCAATAAGCTCACTTGGTCAGGTGTGGTGCCTAGTTGGTGCCTACCGCTGCCCTATATAATGCACTACTCCTGGTCAAAAGTAGTGCACTATAAAGGGAATGGGGTGCCATTTGGAATGAAGTCTTTGTCTCTTGCCTAGATATGCAGATGTCTTTCTTTTGTGAGTGTGTTTGTATGCACACATCAACACTGATTTCAAATTCTATGCTTGGATCCAACTGTTACGTGTTTATATTCTTGGTAGGGGATTAGTTAAATTTGTAAGAACTATTGTGCATCTGTCGTAGGAAGATATGACATACTGCATTACATGATTACAGCCAAAAATACCCGTTTTTGTTGTCAGTCATCATGCTTTTGCACAGTCTTTCCTTGACTTTGTCGAACAATGATGTAAGTGGTTGGCAATATGAATGCATATAGTACAAGCATTTCACTACACCCACAATAACATGCGCTAAATATGTGCGTGACCAATACAATTTTATTTGAGCTATTGCACAATGATATTGTTCATTACGACTGTTTGTAGACATGGCTGTTGAGAAATTACTGCTTGCGTTGAAGTTTAACAATGTGTGGAGGCAGAATGATCATTCATCTTCTCTCTGAAAAGGAAAGTTGAAGTTGCACTTACTGTGCACTAGAATTTCTCTATCTCATGGTAGCCATGGAAACTGTGTGACATAAATAGGCTAGAAACGGTCAGAGAGATGTTGCAGTTTTTAATAATGGACAGAATTTGGGTCATAATATCGTGTATGTTGGTCTATAAATTGCACTGTGTGCCAGATACGTATTCCATTAATCTGTATGAATCCCCAGTTGGCCTTCAAAAGAGGCTGTGGGTGATTATTGAAGTTCTCGTCTGCAGAGTCAAAGACATCACGCAGAAAATGACGGCGGTTTCAGCTCTGTGTTGGCAGTTTACTTTCTGTAGGCTACATCTTACCAGGTGTAGTATTTCACGTGCATTTCATATATTTGGATGGTAGTAATTTAACTTTGACGTAGTCTTAAAAATTTTCTCAATTGTTTTACCATAAAAATAAACAATCTGTTATTTTCTTCAATTACTGGATCAGAAACAAATTAGCAACCGAAACAGAAATGATTGCCCACAAATATAAAAAAATATTGGGTAGTAAACCCACTGGGCACACACTGTTGTTTTAACATAATTTGTCAATGTATTGTGATGTGGAAAATACATTTCGATTTGAAAAAAATCATCAACCAGTACAGTTTTCATCTCATTTCAACCAGCGTGTAAAACAAATACATGGACTTAACCTGATTAACAGGTTGTTACATTATTCTAATTTCAACATAATCATCAGAACCACAGTACCTGTCAAGTTTGGACACACCTACTCATACCAGGGTTTTTCTTTATGTTTACTATTTTCTATATTGTAGGATAATCGTGAATACATGAAAACTATGAAATAACACATGGAGTCATGAAGTAACTAAAAAAGTATTTAAAAAATCCAAATATATTTTAGGTTCTTCAAAGTTGTATTTATTTTACCTTCATTTAACTAGGCAAGTCAGTTAAGAACAAATTCTTATTTTCAATGGCAGCCTAGGAACAGTGGGTTAACTGCATTGTTCAGGAGCAGAACAACAGATTTTTTTTTTTTTTACCTTGTCAGCTCGGGGATTCGTTCTTGCAACCTTTCGGTTACTACTCCACGCTCTAACCACTAGGCTATCTGCCGCCCTAAGTAGCCACCTTGATGACAACTTTACACACTCTTGACATTCTCTCATCCAGATTCATGAGGTAGTCACCTGGAATGCTTTTCAATTAACAGGTCTGCCTGGTTGAAAGTTAATTTGTGGAATTATGCGTTTTAAGCCAATCAGTTGTGTTGTGACACGATAGGGGTGGTATACAGAAAATAGCCCTATTTGATAAAAGACCAAGTCCCTATTATTGCAAGAACAGCTCAAATAAGCAAAGAGAAATGATAGTCCGTCATTACTTTAAGACATGAAGGTCAGTCAATCCGGAAAATTCCAAGAACTTTGTTTAAGTGCAGTCGTAAAAATCATCAAGCACTATGATGAAACTGGCTGTCATGAGGACCGCACACAGAAAAGGAAGACCCAGAGTTACCTCTGCAGAGGATATGTTTGTTAGAGTTATCGGCCTCAGAAATTGCAGCTCAAATTAATGCTTCACGGAGTTCAAGTAACAGACACATCTCAACATCAACTGTTCAGAGGAGACTGTGTGAATCAGGCCTTCATGGTCGAATTGCTTTAAAGAAACCACTACTAAAGGACTCCAATAAGAAGAAGACTTGCATGGGCCAAGAAACATGAGCAACGGACATTAGACCGGTGGAAATCTGTCCTTTGGTCTGAATAGTCCAAATTTGAGATTTTTGGTTCCAATTGCCGTGTCTGTGAGACTCAGAGTAGGTGAACAGAATATCTCCGCATGTGTAGTTCCCACCGTGAAGCATGGGGGAGGTGTGATGGTGTTGGGGTGCGTTGCTGGTGACACTGTCTGATTTATTTATAATTTAATGCACATTTAACCAGCATGGCTACCACAGCAGTCTTCAGCGACATGCCATCCCATCTGGCTTGCGATTAGTAGGACTATCATTTGTTTTACAACAGGACAATAGCCCAACACACCTCCAGGCTGTGTAAGGGCTATTTGACCAAGAAGGAGAGTGATGGAGTGCTGTATCAGATGACCTGGCCTCCACAATCACTCAACCCAATTGAGATGGTTTGGGATGAGTTGGGAAAATCAGCCAACAAGTGCTCAGCATATGTGGGAACTCCTTCAAGACCGTTGGAAAAGCATCCCAGATTAAGCTGGTTGAGACAATGCCAAGAGTGTGCAAAGCTGTCAAGGCAAAGGGTGGCTACTTTGAAGAATCTAAAATGTAAATATATTTTGATTTAACACCTGTTTGGTTACTACATAATTCTACATGTGTTATTTCATAGTTGTGATGTCTTCACTATTATCCAACAATGTAGAAAATAGTAAAAAATAAAGAAAAACCCTTAAATGAGTAGGAGTGTCCAAACTTTTGACTGGTTCTGTAAATACGTTGAAATTGCAGATTTTATTATACATATTTTATTTGACCTTGTTTCAATGTTGATAGTAAAATGGTATGTTTGAATCAATGCCATTGTTTCAAACATCAATAAAGAGGTACATTGAAATCAAATGTGAAACCACAGTCTACTGATTTCTGCCTGAACAGTGACTCCTACTGGTATGAGGCGTAATGCACTTCAGTGAGAACAAGTCTACCAGCCAGAGGCCTACCTCTATGTACCCAACTTAGCTTTAATTCAGCTGAGCTATCATGTCAACACAGTTAGACAATGATCAGCTTCCATATTAAATAACATTGAATAGTTGAAAGTAACTACTCTAACTTTTCTTACACAAGCTGTTTGTGAAAGTAAAATCAGAATGAGGTTGGGTTTATGTAAGCTATATTGACATCTAACTTGCCCAACAGATTGTGCCATCATTTCAATGTGTAGGTAGGTATACTATCATTCATCCATGGTTGATTGGCTCTTTAGAAGTTTAGAAGTAATTACTATAAATAGGATGCCAAATTCATAATATTAACAATGCACTTTTACCTTCTTGATATTGTCTTGTAAATGAAGGATGGTTGGTTGGTTGATTTCAAATGTAATCTATAAGTTATTAGTATGTTTAATTCACCTCCGCATCTCAACCAAAAATCTAAGTTGAAGAATAGGACTAAATCAAATCAAACTTTATTTGAAGTGCATTTAAAGTTTGATTTGATTTTGTACCATTATTTAACTTAGATTTTTGGTTGAGCTGGAGATATGAATCCAACTTGGATAGTATTGTAACGACCCTGGGTTTATAACCGCGGAAATCAACTCTGCCGCTCGCGCATGCTTTTGCGGCGCAGTCGATAGTGCTCCGGACCTCGGGCTAGAAGGTCGAGAGTTCGAGACCTGCTCCCTGCTGTTTCATTGCATTGGTGTCAGAAGTGGGATGCCAGGGTCGTTACAGTATATTATGAATAACATATATAAAATACAATATTAAAAGGCTAAAGTTTCTTATTAATATCATGAATTTGACATCTTATTTATAGAGCTAATGGTAACTACTCATCTTCCAAAGATTCAATCAACCATGGATTAATGATAGTATACCTATTATGGTGTGCTTTAGGCAAATCAGATGTCAATGTAGCCTACATAAACTTAACTCCAAATTGACTTCTACATACAGATTGTGTAAGAAAAGTTAGTGACTTTCAACTATTCAATGTTATTTAGGTGGTCTACGTTCGTGTAGTCTATTTTTAACGTTTCTATGTGGAATTTTAAATGCCCTTTCAACATGTACATAGTTCTGATGATTATGTTGAAATTGTATCCACTTGTTACTCAGGTTAAGTCAATATGTTTAAGTTTGAACCTCATTTCAATGTTTACAACGCTGATTAAAACGAGATGAAAACAGTACTGGTTGATTACTTTTTTCAAATCCAATCTATTTTCCACGTTAGGTTCCATGTCACAACACGTTGACAAATTAAGTTGAAACAACGTTGATTCAACCAGTGTGCCCATTGAAAATACTGCCTCCCTCCCTAGCCGTTCACAATAATCCTCATTAGCATCCTTTTTTAAGATAGCCTGGCTGAAAATCGGCAATGGAAAATGATTAGATCTAATGGCAATTAAGCAAAGACACCCTACTGTATAATTATGTGCTGAAATTGACAGTTGTAATGTTCACACATTTTGATGATGGGATAGGTTCAAGCTCTCTGCAAAGCATGCGGAGGAAAGGACTGGGGGGATAAATACGTATACATCATGCCATTCCAAGTAGGGCTAGCACAATTATCGAATAATCACTGAACCAACAGTTATGGATAGGTCGCCAAATAGCAGTTTTTCATTTTTACGTGAAGTGGGTCAAGTTGGTAATCATTTTACGAGCAAAACGGCACAGGCGGGAGGAGAAGCTTCGTTTCCACCAGTTCAAAGCGGTCCAAACCATTACATTTTAAGACAGAGGTGTCGCCGAAGCTTTGTTGTATGATTAGGTATACAAGTGCAGAACGTTTTTCTACATAAATGCCAATTATAACAATAACCATTACTATTTGCTTGACAATTTATCGTTACACCAAAATGCCATAATTGTCACAGCCCTAATTTGTACTCCTGTTGAGGGTGACAGTGACATTCTCCCACCAAGACGGAGGCAGAGAAACATGAACAAGAGGTCTCCAATGTGTATGTGTATGACAGACAAGATGTAAGGTGTTGCGATAGAAATACATGTTATATTTTTAATTTATGCGCTGATAAGGTGCTCCCATTCAGATGACTCGCTGTCTCCTGCACTGTACTCTGTGCAGTGTGGGTGAGAGGTGACGTGTCTATATTTTATCTTCAATCACGAGAGCTGCATACCGCATCTTCTCCCCAGATGGGTCTGGGGTGGGGAGAGAAAGGAGGGAGGGAGGACTGGCTGTATAGTACAGGGCTAGCTATATAACAATCCACCATTCCCTTGCACCTTACAATCTGCACATTTTCCTCCACGAAGCAGACAACTAATACCAATAAAACAGTAATCACAATCAAAATATGTATGTGTGTACAATTGTATGTACTGTATATGTGACAGAGCGAGAGAGTGGGAAAGAGGGGAGAGCGCTGAAGCGCTGGCTGTGTTGTGACTGAGTGGGACAGTGCGACAAGCTGTTATTACAGGCCCATGTGACTGACAGCGTGTGGGCGAAAAACAATTGCATTCAAGCATGCGTGTGGTGACGACGGCCTCTAGGGGAGCAGATGCGTAGAAGACTGAGGCTCTCAGACAGAGAGAGAGACGGGTAGCTCAAAATGTGATGACTTATCGCTCACACCCCTTTCACTCTGTTTGTTTACTCGGCCCGTTCATCGACAGAGCAACGAGCGAGTGTGGTGATGACAGGGAACTGTCTTAAAGGATTTCACCTGTTCAGCCACACGGAAAGCAGCTTAGAGCACAGTGTATATAGGTCCACTTCCCATGTAAACAGCCCGTGCAACCCCGCTGAGTCTGACTAGAGTCTAGACTAAACAGGGAGCTTTCTCTGTTTACTGCGCTATCCAGGCACACAGTGAATTCTTCAAAAGCATCTGTGTACAAACTCCTTATCAACACAAGAGTTGTGTCATGGCTATACCCTCTCCAGCTTATCTGCTTAAATACTTTTTCCTGGGTGGAACTGGCAGCCACTCAGAAATTCCTGTTCCTGCTCCTCCCTCCCTCACTGGCCAGAACACACATCAGTGGCTAAAAACGGCAGTAAAAAAAGCTCTGTTACTGTTTGGGTTTGTTTAGACCATATGAGTGATTGAGGGTTCTGCTTATGAGCCAAGGCATTGGTTTGGCATTGGTGTGAACCCTGCAACCCCAGCCTCACCGCCCACGCACATACACACACTTGTCCACACTTGATGAACATAAAAAACAATCTGTCAGCCAAGGAAGTTCTGGTTTTTATTTTTCCATCTCAAAGGTAAAAGAGAAAAAAATGCAAACCAACTCAAACTGCCAGACAAGTATTGTATGAGGCCTGAGGCAGGCACGGACAGTCTGTTATTGTGTTTGAATGCGTGTCACCTGTTCTGAAGGTAACCTGAGCCAGGGAAGTTGTTCTGTGGCAGGCTTTGTTATGAATTGCGGTAGAACGGTCCCTGGGGCACTGTTAGAGCTACTGTAATTGACGTAATCAAGGTATTTGGGTTTGGGTCTCATGCTAGCTGACAACAAGGCTGCATTTACGTCTGTGCCTAGGTCTGAGCTTGCCGTACGCCTTAGCCAGCAAATTCATGGATGATTTCTGTCTCTGGGTCCTATCGTTCGACCGCAAAACCCAAATGAATCCCTTTGAAATGAGTCATCCCTCCACACACTAAGATGTGACTGTTTGACCGACTTGTCTCTCTCAGTTTGTACAGAGCTTTTGTTTCTGGTTTTACTCCGAATACTTTTGCTATGAGTCACTCGTTTCGACAAAATGCAGGATTGTACAGGCTTTGCTTGCGATGTGGTAGTGTATATACTGTACCTTTAAATATACAGTGTATACATGAAGTATACATGAAGTATAAGTAATGCATGCAATTAGTAAACATCAAAAGCCATTAGTGTGAATGTTCTACTCGTTCCAAGAACTGCATTTTCAAGATGTCATTTCAGCGAGGTGACTCTCCCTGAATGTACTGTATGTAGATATACAACTCCTATGTGGTCTGTCTGGATTGCTCTGAGGTACATCAGTTAATCTGAGTACAGAACACAATAATGGGATAGTATGCTGTCCCAGAAGAGTTTAAATGTACTTTTCAAGATTTCTTAAAATTGCATCGTTGTATCTGTATTCACTTATCTCGAATTGGTGAAAAATGTTTCCTCGTAATGGACAGATAGCCTTCTGCCTATTGTTTATGCAACTCAACACAAAACAACATTCCTCCCTGTTGAGCAATCCGTGCAACTGCCTTTTCCTCACAACTGAAAGTTCATGGTTTCTCAGATTCCACTCCGCTCTGTGGGTGAGTTGAGTCAAACCTTTCTGTAGCGTCTCACTACACTATGCTGCCATACCTCCAATGTCTTGCCTGAATGTCAGACACTGAACATGCTGTTTGGATTAGTTCTAATTAGTCTTCCTGACATAAACTTCAGTGTTTGTCCCCAGTGGAGGCGGGAAACCAAGGCTTTGCCATCCCCACTTTAGACTCCTTATATTCCACAGACGTTTGAAATTAACTTCTCCTCGTGCACCTTTGAGCATTCTCAGCATAGGCACGATGTTGACTTCAGGAGCATTGTCTGCTGAGACAAAAGAGTGAGCCATGTCTCTCTGTCTCTCTATGCTAAGATATGGGACACCTTCCCTCTGGAGGCCCCCAGCCCAGCTTTGGTGCTAAACCATTTGGAATGGGTATTAAAAGCTTCAGATGTCCTGAAGGTTTCTGTGGATGAAAGGAATATGAATGGCTTCTCTAATCTGCTGGATTACTTTGGGTTTGTCAAATGGTGTGTCTCTGGCCTCCCATCAATCTTTCCTTCACAGACCTCCTTGTCTTCTCCTCACAAAATGTCTCACTTCACACATTTTTTCCACTAACAAGGGTCAGTTTATTTTGACCATTAACATTTAGTACTTATTATCTCAAATGTAAGTTTAACTTTTGTGTGGGTTACACATTGACTCTAAAATTACAATCATGCATGTTGCTTTATCCTAAAGGTGTCACGGCTGTTGAAAAATTAGGACCAAGGTGCAGCGTGGGGAGCGTACATTTTCTCCTTTATTCAAAATGACGCCGACAAAACAATAAACAATACAAAAGAAACCGTGAAGATTAAGGCTATGTGCCATCAAACAAAGTTAACTTCCCACAAACACAGGTGGGAAAAGGGGTACCTAAGTATGGTTCCCAATCAGAGACAACGATAGACAGCTGTCCCTGATTGAGAACCATACCCGGCCAAAACATAGAAATAGAAAATCATAGAAACACAAACCATAGAATGCCCACCCCCAACTAACGCCCTGACCAAACCAAAATAGAGACAGGAAAAGGATCTCTAAGGTCAGGGCGTGACAAAAGGTAAATGAAGAGGAGCAAGATCAACCATGACCTGACGCAGATGTCTGACCACGGAACTCAAAACCATCCACTTGTCATGGGCAGAGGCAAAGAAAGTAGCCCAAGACCGACAGCGTTGGAGGTCTTTAGTACGAGTCCTATGTTCCTACAGAAATTATATTTAATTGACACACAGTAAATCAAATCAAATCAAATCACATTTTATTTGTCACATACACATGGTTAGCAGATGGTAATGCGAGTGTAGCGAAATGCTTGTGCTTCTAGTTCCGACAATGCAGTAATAACCAACAAGTAATCTAACTAACAATTCCAAAACTACTGTCTTGTACACAGTGTGAGGGGATAAAGAATATGTACATAAGGATATATGAATGAGTGATGGTACAGAGCAGCATAGGCAGATACAGTAGATTGTATCGAGTACAGTATATACATATGAGATGAGTATGTAAACAAAGTGGCATAGTTAAAGTGGCTAGTGATACATGTATTACATAAGGATACAGTCGATGATATAGAGTACAGTATATACGTATGCCTATGAGATGAATAATGTAGGGTGAGTAACATTATATAAGGTAGCATTGGTTAAAGTGGCTAGTGATATATTTACATCATTTCCCATCAATTCCCATTATTAAAGTGGATGGAGTTGAGTCAGTGTCAGTGTGTTGGCAGCAGCCACTCAATGTTAGTGGTGGCTGTTTAACAGTCTGATAGCCTTGAGATAGAAGCTGTTTTTCAGTCTCTCGGTCCCAGCTTTGATGCACCTGTACTGACCTCGCCTTCTGGATGATAGCGGGGTGAACAGGCAGTGGCTCGGGTGGTTGATGTCCTTGATGATCTTTATGGCCTTCCTGTGACATCGGGTGGTGTATGTGTCCTGGAGTGCAGGTAGTTTGCCCCCGGTGATGCGTTGTGCAGACCTCACTACCCTCTGGAGAGCCTTACGGTTGAGGGCGGAGCAGTTGCCGTACCAGGCGGTGATACAGCCCGCCAGGATGCTCTCGATTGTGCATCTGTAGAAGTTTGTGAGTGCTTTTGGTGACAAGCCGAATTTCTTCAGCCTCCTGAGGTTGAAGAGGCGCTGCTGCGCCTTCTTCACAATGCTGTCTGTGTGAGTGGACCAATTCAGTTTGTCTGTGATGTGTATGCCGAGGAACTTAAAACTTGCTACCCTCTCCACTACTGTTCCATCGATGTGGATAGGGGGGTGTTCCCTCTGCTGTTTCCTGAAGTCCACAATCATCTCCTTAGTTTTGTTGACGTTGAGTGTGAGGTTATTTTCCTGACACCACACTCCGAGGGCCCTCACCTCCTCCCTGTAGGCCGTCTCGTCGTTGTTGGTAATCAAGCCTACCACTGTTGTGTCGTCCGCAAACTTGATGATTGAGTTGGAGGCGTGCGTGGCCACGCAGTCGTGGGTGAACAGGGAGTACAGGAGAGGGCTCAGAACGCACCCTTGTGGGGCCCCAGTGTTGAGGATCAGCGGGGAGGAGATGTTGTTGCCTACCCTCACCACCTGGGGGCGGCCCGTCAGGAAGTCCAGTACCCAGTTGCACAGGGCGGGGTCGAGACCCAGGGTCTCGAGCTTGATGACGAGCTTGGAGGGTACTATGGTGTTGAATGCCGAACTGTAGTCAATGAACAGCATTCTCACATAGGTATTCCTCTTGTCCAGATGGGTTAGGGCAGTGTGCAGTGTGGTTGAGATTGCATCGTCTGTGGACATATTTGGGCGGTAAGCAAATTGGAGTGGGTCTAGGGTGTCAGGTAGGGTGGAGGTGATATGGTCCTTGACTAGTCTCTCAAAGCACTTCATGATGACGGAAGTGAGTGCTACGGGGCGGTAGTCGTTTAGCTCAGTTACCTTAGCTTCCTTGGGAACAGGAACAATGGTGGCCCTCTTGAAGCATGTGGGAACAGCAGACTGGTATAGGGATTGATTGAATATGTCCGTAAACACACCGGCCAGCTGGTCTGCGCATGCTCTGAGGGCGCGGCTGGGGATGCCGTCTGGGCCTGCAGCCTTGCGAGGGTTAACACGTTTAAATGTCTTACTCACCTCGGCTGCAGTGAAGGAGAGACCGCAAGTTTTCGTTGCAGGCCGTGTCAGTGGCACTGTATTGTCCTCAAAGCGGGCAAAAAAGTTATTTAGTCTGCCTGGGAGCAGGACATCCTGGTCCGTGACTGGGCTGGATTTCTTCCTGTAGTCCGTGATTGACTGTAGACCCTGCCACATGCCTCTTGTGTCTGAGCCGTTGAATTGAGATTCTACTTTGTCTCTGTACTGACGCTTAGCTTGTTTGATAGCCTTGCGGAGGGAATAGCTGCACTGTTTGTATTCGTTACAGTAAAGGGGTAAAAAAGAGAATATACAAATATGCATCTGGGGGTGGCCTACAATTACTCATGGATACAAAAGCCACCCTGTAACAACGGTTAATGTTATAACTCTGGTTTATGTAATAACTTTGATATTTTTTTGATGTAATAAAACCTGTTAATAATACTGGTTTAATGTAATAACTTGCCGGTTAACGTAATAAAAGATTGAACGGTTAATGTAATAACTTTTTCTGCTAAATGTAATGTTATTACATTAAATGGTAGTTACTACATTAACCAGTGAGTAAAAACGTATTTTTATTAATAATGTAATAACTTCAACCAATCACGTAATAACATAACAAAATCTATGTTTTTATGTACTACAGTACTTCACTCAATTTGATGCACATACCAGCACCCACTGCCAACTACAACACAAACAAACTCATGCACATCATACAGGAATACTCATACATAGAAGCACTCACAAGCACACATGTACAGTCACACACACACACACACACATGCGTAACACTTTACTTGGTCATATGAAACCATTCATAGTGGAATGTAATTTTCCAAATAAAAGCTGCAATAGAACACACCTTTACTTAGTTTGGGATTCAATCCGATAATTTACTACATTGTTGAATGGTTAATGTAATAACTATTTCAGGTAGTTAGTACGTTATCAGGGGAGCAGCAACGTTTTTGATGAATAATTATTTCCCTTATTTTGATGGACATCGATGGAGTAGCCCCAAAAGTACAAAACTCATCAATCTAGCAGTCCAGGCAGGCTCAAGCAGCTTAAAACTTCTTTTTTATTTTTTTTGTGTGAATTTTACCCCCTTTTTCTCCCCAATTTCATGGTATCCAATTGTTAGTAGCTACTACCTTGTCTCATCGCTACAACTCCCTTACGGGCTCGGGAGAGACGAAGGTCGAAAGTCATGCGTCCTCCGAAACACAACCCAACCAAGCCGCACTGCTTCTTAACACAGCGCACATCCAACCCGGAAGCACCAATGTGTCAGATGAAACACTGTGCATCTGGCAACCTTGGTTAGCGCGCACTGCGCCTGGCCCGCCACAGGAGTCGCTGGTGCGCGATGAGACAAGGATATCCCTACCGGCCAAACCCTCCCTAACCTGGACAACGCTAGGCCAATTCTGCATCGCCCCACGGACCTCCCGGTTGCGGCCAGTTGCGACAAAGCCTGGGCGCAAACCCAGAGTCTCTGGTGGCACAGCTAGCGCTGCAGCCAGCTTAGAACTTCTTAGGGATGAGACGGGCTGAAATCCCGTTAACGGGATCGATTTGACAACAGCCAGTGAAAGTGCAGGGCGCCAAATTTAAACAACAGAAATGTCATAATTAAAATTCCTCAAACATACAGGTATTATACACCATTTTAAAGATAAACATGTTGTTAATCCCACCACAGTGTCTGATTTCAAAAAGGCTTTACGACGAAAGCATACCATGCGATTATGTTAGGTCAGCACCTAGTCACAGAAAAACACAGCCATTTTTCCAGCCAAAGAGAGGAGTCACAAAAAGCAGAAATAGAGATACAATTAATCACTAACCTCTGATGATCTTCATCAGATGACACTCATAGGACTTCATGTTACACAATATATGTATGTTTTGTTCGATAAAGTTCACATTTATATCAAAAAATCTCAGTTTAAATTGACACGTTATGTTCAGTAATGTTTTGCTTCCAAAACATCCGGTAATTTTGTAGAGAGCCACGTCAATTTACAGAAATACTCATCATAAATGTTGATGAAAATACCAGTGTTATACATGGAAATAAAGATATACTTCTTCTTAATGCAACCGCTGTGTCAGATTTTAAAAAAGCTTTACGGAAAAAGAGCGCTCAGGCACCAAAACAAGCCATACAGATACCCGCCATGTTGTGGAGTCAACAGAAGTCAGAAATAGGATTATAAATATTCACTTACCTTTGATGATCTTAATCAGAATGCACTCCCAGTAATCCCAGTTCCACAATAAATGTGTTTTGTTTTGTTCGATAAAGTCCATCATTTATGTCCAAATACCTCCTTTTTTAGTTCACAAATCCAAATTCATGAGGCACAGGCACACTTAGTCCCAAACGAAAAGTCAAAAAAAGTTATATTGCAGTTCGTAGAAACATGTCAAACGATGTATAGAATCAATCTTTAGGAGGTTTTTATCATAAATCTTCAATTATGTTTCAACCGGACAATTCCTTTGTCTTTAGAAATTAAAAGGAACGCAGCAAGCTCTCACGGCTGCACACATGACTTAGCTCATGGCATTCTGCCAGACACCTGGTTCAAACAGCTCTTATTCGCTCCCCCTTCACAGTAGATGCATGAGACACGGTTCTAAAGACTGTTGACATCTAGTGGAAGCCTTAGTAAGTGCAATCGGACCAAATTTACACTGTATCTTGGATAGGCAAAGACTTGAAAACCTACAAACCTCAGATTTCCAACTTCCTGGGTGGATTTTTTTCTCAGGTTTTTGCCTGCCATATGAGTTCTGTTATAATCACAGACATCAGTCAAACAGTTTTAGAAAATTCAGAGTGTTTTCTATCCAAATCGACTAATAATATGCATACCTTATCTTCTGGGCCTGAGTAGCAGGCAGTTTACTCCAGGCACCTTATTCATCCAAGCTACTCAATACTGCCCCCCCATCCATAAGAAATTTTAAAGTTCAAATGCTATTTGAACCCAGATCTGGATGGCATCAGGTCAAATGCTGTAATTTTAACATGTTGAGTAACCTTGCCTGAAACCTGAAGATTATTAGCTCCACAAGCTAACACCTTGGCTTAAGCTGAGCAGAGGCTATCAAAGTATTGTGCTACGCATAACTAACCCAGTCAGTAACACCAGCAACCATCCAGCTCAGTCTCACCAAACATTTCTACTCTAAAATAACAACCAATCATTGACAATGCCTTACCGCGAGGTTGATCGTTTCCGGTTCATTCCTTCCTGCAGGCTAGCAATTATGATTTACAAGATCAAGGTAAATCAAAATCTAAGTGTCTCAGAAGAGTATATCAGATTTCTTCAATCCTGGTATAGCCAACCAAAAAAACACGCCATTAGCCTCAGTTCTTCGAAATTGGTGGATCTGGTGCATTCAGAAATGGAGAGAAGATTTGACCAGAAAGGGCTAGGGATATCAGCAAGATGAGAGAAAAACTTAATTAACACTGCAAAAGGAAGCACAACTCAACTGGATGCACAGTCCCTTGACTCTAGACCACCTTTACTCCACAAAGAGAGATGCACACAAAGCTCTAACCCGCCCTCCATTTGGACAATCTGACCATAATTCTATCCTCCTGATTCCTGCATACAAGTAAAAACTAAAGCAGGAAGTACCAGTTACTCGCTCAATACAGTAGTGGTCAGATGACGCAGATGCTACACTACATGACTGTTTTAGCTAGCACAGACTGGAATATGTTCCGGGATTCATCCAATGGCATTCAGGAGTATACCACCTCAGTCATCGGCTTCATCAATAAGTGCATCGACGACGTCGTCCCCACAGTGACCGTACATACATATTCCAATCAGAAGCCATGGATTACAGGCAACATCCGCATCGAGCTAAAGGCTAGAGCTGCCGCTTTCAAGGAGCAGGACACTAATCCGGACACTTATAAGAAATCCCGCTATGTCCTCAGATGAACCATCAAACAAGAAAAGCATCAATACAGGATTAAGATTGAATCCTATTACACCGGCTCTGATGCTTGTCGGATGTGGCAGGGCTTGAAAACTATTACGGTCTACAAAGGGAAACTCAGACACGAGCTGACTAGTGACGCGAGCCTACCAGACGAGCTAAATGTCTTTTATGCTCGCTTCGAGGCAAGCAACACTGAAGCATGCACGAGAGCACCAGCTGTTCTGGATGCCTGTGTGATAGTGGAGCGGGTCGAGAGTTTCAAGTTCCTTGGTGTCCACATCACCAACGATGTATCATTGTCCAAACACAGCAAGACAATCGTGAAGAGGGCACGACATAACCTATTCCCCCTCAGGAACTGAAAAGATTTGGCATGGGTCCCCAGATCCTCCAAAAGTTCTACAGCTGCACCATCGAGAGCATCATGACCGGTTGTATCAACGCCTGGTATGGCAACTGCTCGTCATCTGACCGTAAGGCGCTACAGAGGGTAGTGCGTACGGCCCAGTACATGACTGGGGCCAAGCTTCCTGCAATCCACGACCTATATAATAGGTGGTGTCAGAGGAAAGCTCATAAACATGTCAGGGACTCCAGTCACCCAAGTCATAGACTGTTTCCTTTGCTACCGTACGGCAAGCGATACTGGAGCGCTACCTACATGTACAAATTACCTCTAACCTGTACCCTGCACACTGACTCGGTAACGGTACCCCCTGTATATAGCCTCATTATTGTTATGATATTGTGTTACTTTTCTATAATGTTTTACTTTAATTTGGTAAATATTTTCTTAACTCTTCTTGAACTGCACTGTTGGTTAAGGGCTTGTAAGTAGGCATTTCACGGTAAGGTCTACACTTGTTGTATTAGGCGAATGTGACAAATAAAGTTTGATTTGAATTGAACTCTGGCCCAACTTCACCCACAAACGAGAGGTCTCTTTAGAGAAGTAGAAACCCTAATCAAACTGTTCCTCTGTCTTCCGATCGCTGTCCCGTCCTCGGAGAGGATAGTGTGTTGCCTACTCTTGTGCTTTGTGCTCAAAAGCTTGTGGATAGTATGATGTTGGCTACTGAAATTAGTCATCTGTGCTTTTTCTCTTTAATGCAGTTGTTGTGTTGTGGTTTGTTGAGCAATTATTTCTAACAATTGTGTGCTTTGGTGGGAGGTTCTGTTGATAAGTGGGTCAACTTTGCTGGATTTAGTTGGGTGGCATCGGTCCAATTCTGCATGGCGAGTTCTCGGCTCTGTTTTGTAAGCGGTGAGCTCATGATTTACACTCTTATCTACTCAGTTGTGATGGTTAGAAGTCGGACACATGCTCTGCTGTATGATACACAGTTTAGTTTGAGTTTAGTCGGGTCTCTCTCTCTCTCCATCCTATGGCCCTCTCCCCATCTCTCTCTCTCTCTGCCTCTTTTCTTCTATCCACCTTTTGGTGGATATCAAGTGATCTGGAGTAGTGCTCACAATTAGCCTTTCACTTTTTCTACTAGTTCACTATTCTCAACTTGGCGAAAAGGGAATGGGAACAATATCAAATAAGGGACATGGCACTCTTTTGCCCTCAACTCGTAGGCCTGCTCCTGCCAAACACAGCCCCGCCTGTGCTCGATCAATCGAGGTGAGCACTTTTTTACACGATGGCTTGCATAGATGTCCATGGTCCTGAAACCATCTCTCACATACACCCATTGTAATTATGCAATACCAAGAAATATGTGTGCTGTTCACAACAGGCTTTTTTTGCAAACAGCCCTGATATTAAATTTTCTTGGTCGGCAGTGATACTTTTACCAAGTCTTGTCCTACTAATCACATTGGGAATAGTATTTTGTTGTAAGTCTGCATAGATGCATTCATTGCTTTATTATAAAGGTGATATATTTTTGATGGTATTTAAAAAAAAAACTCAAAACAACTTCCCGTGGCTATGCACCGTACCCAACCCTATGATGCACCAAATACAGAACAGGCTTGGAGCAGAACACGGTCAGCGTTGCCCTTGTAACAGTTTAGGGACAAAGTGCCTTATTCATGGCCACCAAGGCAGTAGGGGACTGCACCTGAAAAGTGATTTAGGTGTAATTAAACTTATCTGAGACCTAAAGATTTGTGTAAGCTCCCTGATCTAATGCTTAAGCTTAGCAGGGTAACACAGTCTTGTGGCCTGCAGGAGACCTACACTGCATGACCAAAAGTATGTGGACGACCTGCTTGTCGAACATCTCTTTCCATTAATATGGAGTTGGTCCCCCCTTTGCTGCCATAACAGCCTCCACTCTTCTGCGAAGGCTTTCCATTAGATGTTGAAACATTGCTGAGGGGACTTGCTTCTATTCAGCCACAAGAGCATTAGTGAGGTCGGGCACTGATGTTGGGTGATTAGGCCTGGCTCCAAGTCAGCATTCCAATTCATCCCAAAGGTGTTCGATGCTGTGCAGGTCAGGGCTCTGTGCAGGCCAGTCAAGTTCTTCCACACCGATCTTGACAAACCATTTCTGTATGGACCTCACCTTGTGCAATGGGGCATTGTAATGCTGAAACAGGAAAGGGCCATCCCCAAACTGTTGCCACGAAGTTGGAAGCACAGAATCGTCTAGAATGTCATTGTATGCTGTAGCGTTAAGATTTCCCTTCACTGGAACTAAGGAGGCTAGCCCGAACCATGAAAAACAGCCTCAGACCATTATTCCTCCTTCACCAAACTTTACAGTTGGCACTATGCATTATGGCAGGTAGTGTTCTCCTGGCATCCGCCAAACCCAGATTCGCCCGTCGGACTGCCAGATGGTGAAACGTGATTCTAATGGCGGCAAGCTTTACACCACTTCAGTCAACACTTGGCAACTAACGCTTGGCATTACGCATGGTGATCTTAGGCTTTTGTGCAGCTGCTCGGCCATGGAGTGCCATTTCATGAAGATCCCGACTAACAGTTATTGTGCTGACGTTGCTTCAAGAGGCAGTTTGGAACTTGGTAGTGAGTGTTGCAACCGAGGACAGACAATTTTTAGGTGCTGCGCGCTTCAGCAGAGTCGTTGTTGCTACAAGACATTTTCACTTCACAATAACAGCACTTACAGTTGACCGGGGCAGCTCTAGAAGGGCAAAAATGTTATGAACTGTTGTTGGAAAGGTGGCATCCTATGACAGTGCCACGTTGAAGGTCACTGAGCTCTTCAGTAAGGCCATTCTACTGCCAATATTTGTCTATGGAGATTGCATGGCTATGTGCTAGATTTTATACACCTGTCTAGCCAAATCCACTCATTTGAAGGGTTGTCCACATACTTTTGTATATATAGTGTAGGTTAGACACCAGTCTGTCCCATTGGTGCTGTGACCTGGATAGGTATCTGTGAGGAGTTGAAATGGGTGGTGGGGTGTAACGAAGGTGGTTCTGTAAACTATTCTTGTTGTGTGTTTAGAAACCTTTTTTGATACCTAAAGACATTAATTTGGTAGTAACTGTAAGGTTACCGTTTTGGGCTGACAGGCTAAATCTGGCAGGTGTGAGCCAGACAGTTGCTGGTGTCATTGACTAAGTTCAAACTTGGGTCACTTGTTACCTTGCCGAACTATAGGCAAGGTAACTATAGGGGGGGGGGGGGGCAAACAACCAGAGGTTTGCTGGTTTGAATCCCAAGTCCGATTGGAAAAATGTAGTCTTTGTGAACCGGCAAATGGAGGGTTTCTGGTGTCTAATCCTAGATGCCATATCCTGTCATTGTGCCCTTGAGAAAGGCACAACCACAAAACGGCTCTAAAGTGTAATATTTTTGTATCTTGGGGGGGGGCTAACACAAGTCTTCAGGTCTCACACGAGGTTACTCCAAACTACAGATGTAGGATATTAATTACACCAGTTTCTCACAGCAGGAAAATAATCCTGCAGCAACAGGAAATGTGAACTATTGTGTGAATTCTAATTAATATACATTTTTGTAGAAAAATCAAGTCAAAAACAAGGTGATCAAATTAAGATCCTATATCTGTACCAAACCACCTCTGTCACACTTCCAGGCACAGACTAGATTCTAATCCGGGTCTCTCTAACTCGGTCTACCACAAGGTCTCAAGCAAGGTACTCATCCTGATATATGGGTACTGTGATAGCAAAAAGGCATATTCCAGTTGAACAATGCGCAGGATTCAATTCGAGTCTTGGAAGAGCTGCGTTGTAGCACGGTTGACATTAAAGGTTTCAGCTGACATCTGCAGTGTTTACTGAATCTTCGCGACAAGAGTCAAATTGCCTTTAAATGGTGGATAGCCGAAAAGGGCCGATCGGACTGAATCCCAGCCTAAATTGAACCTGGGGTGGCAGGTAGCCTAGTGGTTAGAGCCTTGGACTAGTAACCAAAAGGTTGCAATCTCAAATCCCCAAGCTGACAAGGTAAAAATCTGTCGTTCTGCCCCTGAACAAGGCAGTTTAACCTACTGTTCCTAGGCTGTCATTGAAAATACGATTTTTTTCTGAACTGACTTGCCTAAAAATAAATCAAATAAAGTAATGATGTGTTCTATTGAAACTTTTATTCGAAAAATGAATGTCAGGAATGGTTTTGTAAAGGTTTCATGAATGCCAATCTATAATCAAGTGGAGTGTTACCGTGTGTGTGTGTGTGTGTGTGTGTGTGTGTGTGTGTGTGTGTGTACATTTCAATGTGTGCTTGTGATTGCCTCGACATTGTGCACGAATATCCCTAGTATAATGTGCATGAGTTTGTTTGTGTTGTAAATGGCAGTGGGTGGTGATATGTGCATCAAACTGAGGATAAGTATAAGGCTACATAAAAGCATTTATTTGGTATGCTATTACTTGATTGAAGTTATTCAATTATTCATCAGAAAAAGTTGCTCCTCACTGATTAATGTGATAACCACCTGTTAATGTATTACATTTAGCAGGAAAAGTTCTCACATTGAAGGTCATCCTTTTATTATGTCAACAGGCAAGTTATCTTAACCGTTTCATTCCATAACAAATCTCAAAGGTATTACCAATAGAAAAGTTATTACATTAACGCTGCTCGTACATTAACCGTTGTGACCCCCCCCCCCCCCCCCCCCCCGAGTCTACCATAGTTTACATGAAGAGCAGTACATAGTCTGATCTAGTCTGCTGTCTAACATACCATTGCAAGCCTGGCAAGAGGCTGCTATGAGCCTATCCTACTTTGAATCAATTGTCCCTATCCGTGGGAGTGTGCTGAACTATCCAATAACTATGCAATCCTTTGTCATTTCCAGAGATATCCCTTGCTGGAATGTGTTTTACTGTTTGTGATGCTGTGCAGCTGAAAGTATTGAGAAATATCCCCACAGGCATCTATGAAAATCATCATGCATTTATTGTTTGCAGGAATCATCTTTTTGAGGAGCACACAGATGCTCAGGCAGGCTTCTAGATGAATTGTGATATTAGTTTGTTGGGTTGTGGAATAGAACTGGGGGAACAGTATAGACCAACACTAGGCCCACATTTCAGGTTTCATGTCCCTGTGCAATACATCTCAAATAACATGTTTAATGTGTTTTCTTCCGTTTCAAATGTAAGTCTTATGTCACTCATAATAATATGATGTTCCCATATTGCTCTGCTGTTGCATAAACAAATGCCTGTTGGTATTTTGATGTCCCTAACCACAAGTGAGACACGTGCAGCAACATGGGGCTGTTACAGCACTCATTGAGTGCCACTGTAAAATGTTGAGTGAGTGAACTGAATGTATTGGGATGAAAACTAAAAGCTGTCTGTAGCATCATGATCATGCATAATTACACGCAAACTCCCCTGAGGAAGAATCTTACATTATAAATGAAAACATTTCCAGCCAAAGCTCTCTTGTACAAACAGTATGTGGGCTGATCCAGAACAAAACGTGCCTGAGTAACATGCCTCATGTTCTACCGCCAGCTTCCCTCCATGCCTACACCTTGGTCCTGAACCACAACATGGGTTTACATGTTCAAGATCTACTTAAACTCTTGTCAGAATGTATGTTCTCTCTAGTAAAAGGAAGTTGCCGTTCTAGAATCAAACCGTAGGTTGGGCTATTCTTGTTCCTTGATTTGGACATTTGCGTTGGTAATAACGTAATTATAAGTATATTATTCAATACATGTCTTGTATCTGGTTTAAATATCCTCCTTCGTAAAGGATTATATATTTAGAACTGTAACTATGCCCATCCTTGCATGTTCCTTAATTGCCCTGTATTAGTCATGGCAATATACAGGTTCCATCCCAGGCTGTATCACAACTGGCTGGGATGGGAAGTCCCATAGGGCAGCGCACAAATATTTTTTATTTAACTAGGCAAGTCAGTTAAGATCACGTTCGTATTTTCAATGACGGCCTAGGAACAGTGGGTTAAACTGCCTTGTTCAGGGGCAGAACGACAGATTTTTACCTCCTCAGTTGGGGATTCGACCTTGCAACCTTTCGGTTATAAGTCCAACGCGCTAACCACTACCGTGTCATCCGGGTTAGGGGAGGGTTTGACCGGAGTAGGCCGTCATTGTAAATAAGAATTTGTTCTTAACTGACTTGCCTAGTGAAGTAAAGGTAAAATAAAATATCAAAAATACAACTGCTCATATTGACAGAGGCTGCTTGGACAGATTAGGGTCGCGCGCTGCGCGCACTCGAAATAGAAATTCACAAACCTCAACTGCGGATATTTTTTTTGAGTATGTGCCTACTGCCCGGGGCGCCAACGCAATCTGCACGGCGTAATGTTGTGAATGAGGGATAGAATGACGTCAGTGGCCCAATGTCAACAATGTAGCCATTCAGAGTAGGCGTTCCATTCGAGTGTAATAAACAGCGGAGACGGAGCAGCACGCTGCACAGGATCATCACACACACTGACATTTGCTGAAGAAGAACAACACTTTTTATAACCACAAATCTTCATTTAAAAAAAGAAAGAAATAAACGAATAGTGTAAAGTAAATGTATTCTCCCTTCAGTCGGGGGCTTTAGGAAACTGCAAGGAAGTCACCATGTGATAAAAAATATTTTTTAAACGGACAAAAAGGTTGGATTACAAGAAAACAAGCGAAAGTTAAAAGGTGAGCTGCATGCATATTTCAACCTTTCTACTGAAATGTGTTATCGAATGTCTTAATTATTTAATTATTGTGCAAGTGCTCGAATAGACTATATATAGTATGTTTATAACGGCGAATGGAGTTCCAAACTTATACGGTGAGAGGACTGTTCATGTTTGGAGTTCGAAGATATGAAAACCTCTCCAAAATAATACATGCGTAAATCTCCAACACTTGGCGGCATGCATCTGATCATTTTTGTCTGGTTGTAGCTATTAGCCTAGTTTTGATTGTGAACACTCGTTTTAAGAGTGAAACATAAGGCTATACCACATCCTGTTATGATCTGAGTCAGTCCGATTTGAGCTCCCTCCGATTTGAGAGTAGTGAATGCATTGTTATCCTGGAGGAGGAGGCACGTCTGGGTTAGGCATGACTCTTGTTTTCGCTGAGAGAAAAGAAGCTGTCACTTGCAAAGGCCTTAACCGTTTAATGGGCCATGGCAAAGGCAAATGCCCCCAGTCCGAATTCCCGCCCTCATTCACTGCAGAAATGAACTCGGAGTGATTCGAATGTGCAATGCAATTCAACTTACGAGTATAGCTTACACATTAACGATTAGGCTACTCTAACTGACAAATTCCATTGACGATAATAATGATTATGAGTACCATTATTGTTAGGCTAGTATTATGTTATTTAGTAATGATATTATATTCTTTAAAGCTAATCAATGTGATTCTGCGACGAATCGGATGTTAAAAAATAATTTACTCGCATACATTGTACAGTGTAACTTGTTGCTTTTGAGTAACAAAAGCAATTTGGCAACAGTTGGCTGAACTGCACTCATGTAAAACTAGTATCCATTATACTACAATCACCCCATTAATCCACAGAAAATCAGCGAAATATTTGCTGTGTAAGGACTGCGAGCTTTATTTGGTTCAGCAGCCAATGCAATCGGCTCAATAGCCCGAGGGTGCCATTTAAAGAGCCAGAACATATATTTCAGTGAAACCGGGGGAATGTGATCCCCCCTCTCCATATTTGCATTATAGTCCTAACTCAAGTTTAATTGAGGTTACATGTGTTTACAATAGTTCATATCCTCAGTCTGGTCTCATAGCAGCCCAGCATTTCCTACAGCAATGTGGTTTGAGAAACGATATACTGTATAGCCTACCTGCCACAAAAGCTTCGCCTTTACCCACGGACGGTCCTCGTGCTTTGTCATCGCTCACTTTGCATTGGCAACAACGTGGAGGGCATTATTGCCGTTATACATATTTAGCCTAATTCCCATAATTTCATTATTTCTATTCAATGTTTTTATTGACGTTTTAATTGACGATGGGATAATTGGTGCAGTGACTTAGCGGCTTTGTTTGTCCTCATCTTGAAATCACCGACGGACAGCGGCTCTGATCCGTCCATTACGCTACTATAGTTTACACACCATCTCTCTCGCATGCTGTGCAAAGGCGACCACGTTTGCTGCGCTCGGCTGTAATAAGAACGTGTCATGTGTGTTCTCTCCCCGACTCACATTTAGGCTATCTGGGATTGCGATGCGTTGGCTAACATCGGCCATGTGTTGTCAAATGAAAATATGTCTGGAAAAATAAGCGCTGCGTTTCAAATGAACGATGTTGACATTTTAATGCGGTGTTACCGCAGTTTGTAGCCTATAGCAGTGTGACATGCACCTAGAGGATCAGGACATTCCTTTGTCTACTAGTGCATTTCAACCTTACTGCTCATGCCACAACAGTGGCTGATTGTACCATGAATATGCGCGTTGAAAATATGTTTTCAGTGATCATTCATGATTTGGACTGATGTATGTCATTTTGAAAACGAATTTCCCATTAAATTGAGCCTCAACGCTTGAGAAGGCTATAACGCCATTATAACTCATAGGCCTAGGTATAGGCTATCTAATTGGATCACATGTCCTCTGTTCTTGAACCAAGAAACACAACAGTAGAAAATATACACTTTTAAACTATGCTTCTATCCCATTGGTGTAATTGATGCGCATTTTATCAATCAATATGGCAATGTACGCTATGTAGCACTTGTGTAATCATGTGCTGCAGATATGATGCCATTGTTCTGCCGTCTTTATCTTCTGTACATGCGCACGCTTCCACTATTAGTGACAGTGAATGCTTCACTTGCCCAGTGAATCTGAATCTATCATTTGAGGCATTGACAGTGAACCTTGGCTGGATACAGTATATGATGCAATATCACACCAACAACCTACATCAGACATTATATAGCCTGTTTTTTTTTGTGTGTGTGTGTGTGCTTTGATGAATTTGTTTTGGTTGGAACATTTCTTTCCTTTATACGTTTTTTGTTGTTGTTGCATTATTGTAACTGTTTTCAACAGCATCATTTTACAGTCAAAGTAATTATGAGAGTCAGTTACTTCTATTACCTAGAAGACAAAGAAGAAAAAAGCACATATTCCAATATTATCATAAAATCCAAGTTTCCCTCACAACTCACCATTTATCACATAATGACAGACATGATGACTGGTCAATGTCCCTCTCATGCGGGGATAGACTATTAGAGAAGTTGTCTGAATTTGACTGTCCCCGTCTCAAATGGCACCATTTTCCATACATAGTGCACTACATTTGACTTACCTTTGACCTGGTCAAATGTCGTGCACTATGTAGGAAATAGGGTGCCATTTGTGACGTAAACAGATTGTTTGAGGATCCACACATAATGAGTCCCAGTAGGGTTCCCTCCCAGCGCCTAACCACCGCTGAAATCCCACACTTGAACAAGATCTCTTCACCTGACACCGTTTGTCCCTCCCATGCAGACTTTCCATTCTCAAGTACCAGGCCTACATACTAACTCATACATACTAACTCATACATACTAACTCATACATACTACCTCCTCTTTGTGTTTCCTTTGCTTTGTGGTAGTCAGCCTCAACTGTGTTCCAACAATAATGGTGTCTTATGTTGCCATGTTAGCAATGCCCTGTACCTTGCATGTAGAGGGAGAGTAGCAACAGTGCTGAACTTTCTCCATTTATAGACAATTTGTCTGTAAACATCAAGGCTGATGAACATCAAGGCTTTTAGAGATACTCTTGTAGCCCTTTCCAGCTTTATGCAAGTCTTCTGAGATCTCTTTTGTTTGAGGCATGGTTCACATCAGGCAATGCTTCTTGTGAATAGCAAACTCACATTTTGTGAATGTTTTTTTATAGGGCAGGGCAGCTCTAACCAACATCTCCAATCTCGTCTCATTGATTGGACTCCAGGTTAGCTGACTCCAGACTCCAATTAGCTTTTGGAGAAGTCATTAGCCTAGGGGTTCACATACATTTTCCAACCTACACGGTGAATGTTTAAATTATATATTCAATATCATGTGTGTGTTATTAGTTTAAGCACACTATGTTTGTCCATTGTTGTGACTTAGATGAAGATCAGAGCAAATTTGATGACCAATTTATGCAGAAATCCAGGTAATTCCAAAGGCTTCACATACTTTTTCTTGCCACTGTAGATATTAGGTATATTATGCACATGAATGGAACTGTCTGTAGGAAAATAAATAGGTGTTTTTTTACAAGGGAACAATCAAAAGGCAAATGAAATGTATCTGTCTTGAGCAAGTTTTCACATATACAACTTTGTTTTCGGCATCATTAAAGGGGCAGTCTGTAGCTGCTACATACATTTTTTGACATATACATTATGAATGCTATATCATTATAGATGTCTCATGAGTTTAGTTCAACTGTCACACCCCATCAGAACCCAAAATATAAGCTTGTTTAACTCAAATGTATGTAAACAAACCCTGTAATAGCCTCAAAACGTGCTTATAATAATTTAAAACATAGAATAAAACTATAATTTTGATATCTTGGATGGTCAGTCCTTGCATCCATAGCTCTGACTATGAATGTGATAGTGGTTACATTTTCTCCAGGCCCATCCTTCAGCTTTTTACCAAAACGGGGGGCGGGGATTCCCTTTTTTAATTGTTTCAACTGCGAATTGCCACGCTAAGGGGTTGTTCTCATCCCTCCAGGCATTTTGAGTAACCCCTACCAGCAAAAACTCAACATCTCTAATCACAGTCTTGAGTACGAAAAAAAACGTGTTCCCGTAGTTCACCTACGTCAGCACAAAGGCATGTTTGTTATACTGGGCTCCAGCCAGTGGGAGCCATAGATGGGACAGCACTGCTGGGAGAACTCTAAGATCATGCAACTCAGGCCAAGGGATTTTATTTCGCGCTCTCTCTCTCTCTCTCTCTCTCTCTCTCTCTCTTTCCTGGGTGTTTTGTTCCTCCTCTCCCACTGTCCGGGGCAGTGATGCTTACTGACATTATCATGCACCATGTGAAATCAGACTTCATTATCGTGCCAGATCCAGCTCCATCTGCGGTTGCAAAAGCCCTCCATGAAACAGCCCTGTGTTGCCTGCCCCTCACTGTGTTCCCTTCCAGTTCACTGCACCTATCCGGTGTATGTGACAATAAAACATATCACAGACAGAGTGCCAAAAACACATCACACGCAAAACGCTACAGGCACGATACTGATTGCTCTGTTTTGCTTGGAGTTTTTATACTGCCTGCGAGAGATTATCAAGACCCCTAAATAACCCCGGTGACTGTGTCATCAGACTCTCTGTGATCATCTGCTGTATTTTCCACCAGGATGAGAGTGACTGACTAGATCACCTCAGAGCCCCACCACGTGGCCCCAGGCCTTGACGCAGACAGTTAACTTAATGCTCATTAGGAACCCATCCCGGGATCATCCATTACTTTTTAATTGTGCAAAACGGATTTCAGCAAACTAACTTACTCACATTTGGTCTGAATTGGGCTTAAGTGAAAACAACAGAGACTAGGGACGATGATGGAACCACTAGTCACATAAAATAATAGACATCCAATGAAGTGAATCACTCAAGGAGAAGTAGTAATGAGGCCTTTCAGATCACTTTGCAGTGATGTCTTTGTTCAGAAGTTAATTGGAAGATGCCACCGTGTTTGATCACTTTCCCTAATGGGCGCTCGGCATGGCTGTGTGCTTGGAGGTGCTGTGTGCTTGGAAGTGTCCTCCTCACATTGCTGGATCCTCTGGTTTCCTTTGTGAAGCGTAGAGAGGGCTGGGGGAGTGTGAGGAGCGGGCGTGGTAAAGCCGGCACAGCTGCCATTTGGACACGGTGAGCCCCTCACAGAAAAGGCGCCAGCATAGGAGTGTTCTCGCGCTCTCTGGTGAGACAAGACTATGCCAAGGAGTGGGCTTGCAGTGCTCTCAGCCTCAAGTGTCACTGAAGAGCCTCAATAATCAGCTCTTATCTGAGGGCAAAGGCGTGAGTATCATGCCAAAGGAGTCCCTTTCAGCTCCTGCTTGACAGTACAACTGTTGTTGTATTGGTGATGGGATACCAGTGTGCTTCTTAAATGGGAAGTCAATACCAACACCTGCATTTCCTGTCCAGTTCCATTGAAATCAAACCTCTTTTTCGGTTCCACTTGTAGATGTATAGCAATGGCATTCAGTGTCACTGTCAATGTCTGTTTTAATTATGTTTTCACACCATTGTTTTCTGTGCATTTGCTCATTTGTATATCTTCTTATGGTATCACGTGAGAGTGCATGGCTACATGTCTTAAAATTGAGCATTTAAATGTAGGCTGTGCATGTTTTCACCAGCCCTGCCACTGTGTGTGGTCCTCTCCTCTTAAGCATCAGAGGACTTGAGTGACGTACGTGATGCAAGTCATTTTTTTCTGTAGTTGACTCGGAAAATGGCGGCATAGGAACCACATCAAGAGCCTCAGCTGGGCCTATTTGTCTGACTGTGTCAGCAGCACAGTTACAGTCCAACATGCACCAGGCAGGCATTGGTTCTTTACCAGAACCACATCCAGCTAAAGAACGGCCAAAGAGCAAATGCACCAGTGTGTCATGGGAGTAGTTGTATAATTTAGATGACAAACCCCTGTCTGCATTTTGTTTAGTTTCCTAAGCCTTTGTTAGTGTTCCTAAGATGCCTGTTCTATATTTAGAGCAAAGCAAAACACCCAGTTCTGTTCCAGGTGTTGTCTACTCCCTTGGGGGCCTTCCTCTCATAGTGGTGATGACATGCATGTTACACACCTTATCAAATTAGGGCTGTTTTGCTGTGAATTTGAGGCAGAAGAACTGGATCTTGACTGCAGGGTGTCTGTGTTGTGTATGGGGAACGCAATAAATCATACTCCTCCTAGTTAAATTTAGAGCCATCCCCTCCCGCCTGTCAGCATTTTCCATCTGCAGCAGCTGAGTCAAATGCGGAGGCGAACCGGAGCCCCTCTGACCAATGACCGACCGCTCACTCATCCACCCAGTCAACCTCCCATTACTAAACCAACCAACTTACACTGCCTTACTTTCAGCTCCTAGTGGAGCAGAGGGGCTCAACAGTCCGATTTACGGCATCTAGACGTTTTATTAATCACTCGCCTGCCTGTCTCTAACTTACTCAGCGCGTCCTCATTCACGACTTGTTTTACACTGCTAATGCTTTCCTCTTCAATAGTTCAAAGCATGAGTCTGCGAGGGCTACTCTTTTTTTTGTGAAGGTTACCCTCTATCTCTGTCGGACGCTAACTGATTGTGTTGTGGCCACAGCCTGACACGATGTCAGGACAAAATAATTCTGTTCTGTTGTCTTCCTATTTAGCCTGAGGTCATATCCTTGCTGTTATCCCTGTGACAATCTCTTTTGTTCTGCTGGTGTTCAGCATTATACAGGACGTATTGTTGTGCAGAGAAATGTGCAGCACATCAATGAGGGGTGTGCCAGAAAGCTAATGTGTGGGCTTTAAGTAGAGTTAAGCTGTATCTCTGCACAGGGTCTACACAAACCTGTGAGGGAGGACATGCAGTCGGAGTCACACGAGTGGCACACACAAATCACATCAACTATTGCATGTCAACATCATGCTTTGTCGTAATATACAGTGGCTTGCGAAAGTATTCACCTCCCTTGGCATTCTTCCTTTTTGTTGCCTTACAACCTGAAAATAAAATAGATTTTTGGGGGGGGTTGTATCATTTGATTTACACAACATGCCTACCACTTTGAAGATGTTAAAAAATTTTTTTTATTGTGAAACAAACCAGAAATAAGACAAAAAAAAAGAAAACTTGAACATGCATCACTATTCACAGCTGCAAGTCTCTTGAGGTGTGTCTCTATAAGTTTGGCACATCTAGCCACTGGGATTTTTGCCCATTCTTCAAGGAAAAACTGCTCCAGCTCCTTCAAGTTGGATGGGTTCCGCTGGTGTACAGCAATCTATAAATCATATCACAGATTCTCAATTGGTTTAAGGTCTGGGCTTTGACTAGGCCATTCCAAGACGTTTAAATGTTTCCCCTTAAACCACTCGAGTGTTACTTTAGCAGTATGCTTAGGGTCATTGTCCTGCTGGAAGGTGAACCTCCGTCCCAGTCTCAAATCTCTGGAAGACTGAAACAGGTTTCCCTCAAGAATTTCCCTGTATTTAGCGGCATCCATCATTCCTTCAATTCTGACCAGTTTCCCAGTCCCTGCCGATGAAAAACATCCCCACGGCATGATGCTGCCATCACCATGCTTCATTGTGGAGATGATGTTCTCGGGGTGATGAGAGGTGTTAGGTTTCCGCCAGACATAGCGTTTTCCTTGTTGGCCAAATAGCTCAAGTTTAGTCTCATCTAACCAGAATACCTTCTTCCATATCTTTGGGGAGACTCCCACTTGCCTTTTGGCGAACACCAAACATGTTTGCTTATTTTTTTCTTTAAGCAATGCCTTTTTTCTGGCCACTCTTCTGTAAAGCCCAGCATTGTGGAGTATACAGCTTAATGTTGTCCTATTGACAGATACTCCAATCTCTGCTGTGGAGCTTTGCAGCTCCTTTAGGGTTATCTTTGGTCTCTTTGTTTCCTCTCTGATTATAGATAATGTTAAAAGTGCAAATCTAAAAAAGATGATATTGTAAAATGTAATTTGAGTGATGCAACAGACCTGCAAAATCTCAAATGAACAGTCCACAGGCATACTGTCAATATTTCCGTAATCTTCATTTCACCAGAGATATGGTATTAGGTGTTGAGGTATTCCTTCACTTCATTCACCTTGGCAACCCATGTCATCATCGGATTCCTCACAATCCTGCCAACAGCAATTCTTCCGTAAAAGAATGTGATATTTTTTCCATGTGTGCTCTCTCTCTCACCGAGCCTTATTAAATTACAAGGGTTTTGTCGTCGTTGTCGGTCATTTAAAATAATATAGGTTGATACCTGAGTGAACCCGAGTCCCAGGGTGGCTAGAGGGCCCAACGTTTCCTGCCAGGATAATTTTGTTTCCCCCCTTTTCCTGTTTCTCTCCTTAGTCGATGTGGGGGGGGGGGGGGGGGGGGGGGGGGGCAGCAGTCTTTCAAGCATTGGAGAGTGGAAGGTATTTAAAACAATCAGTGGAGTCCTGGTAAGGGGAGTGAGATCATTGTTATAGTGAGGGAGCGAGGGAGTGAGGGAGGGAGAATAGAGGGAGAGCTGGGATGATCCCGTGGCAGTCTGTTGTTGTCTGTCTGCCAGACCCAGGCCCAGGGCAAGTCAGCCGTTACTGTGAACTCTGAGGTAACCCTTGGCTTTGGCAAAGGTCACCATTCCTTCTAGACTTATTTATTAGTACTGCTTAGCATATCAGAACGGCTCGCCCGAAAAACAAAATATTCCCTGTGTGAGGGGATGTTAACACAGAGCTCCAACATCTGTGTCTGATGATTTACACTGTATGAATAATCATTATTTTTTTCTTTCTCGAATGAGTCCCTTTCTCCAGGGTCAAGATAAACAAGTCAGGACATAATAATGATTATCTATGAATCAGCTTCATGGAACTTCTCTTTATTTGTTTTCATGTGTAGGCTACTTCATTGATTTGCCCCTGCAATTATACAAGTGTAACCATTTCATACTTAGAATCATGCAGTTACTGTCAGTTATTCTAAAAAATGTTTGAAATGTGTTTTATTTCGGTCAAAATACAAGTTGCAAAAATACAGAACAATATTTTCATTGAAATCATTGAAATCGAAGCAGTGGAGTGTAAAAGTAGACAAACACGTACGTAGTGTGGTTTTGGGTATGGTGCAGCTGTAGACCTAGCTAGTGTTTATGAGACTGGTGGGTGTTGGGGATCTTCATCCTGTGAGACTTGCACAGGTGGTTGGGAGGAGGGCGGAAAGAGAGGAGGTGGGCGTGGAGGAGCAGGGGCGTAGTGCCCACTTCCTGTTGAAATACTGTAAACCAGTTGGCTCACGACCAGATCAACAGGATTTGCCTTGCGGTGGCAGCTCTTTCTCCGCCTCACAATAGGCTGCCATTGGTGGAGGAGCTTTGTGTGGTGGTGTGGCTAGTTGTGCCTGTTTCTTGTGTGTGGTGTGTTTTCTTGATGAAAAAAAAAACTAAAGTGTAGCAAAGAAAAGACATTCGGAACAGAACATTCAACTCTCCCATAAAGAAAAAGAATTAGCAAAGAGTATACAATTACAATTTTGCTAGTATTATTAAATATGAACATTTACCATTTTAAAATGGTGCGTGTTTTAAAAGAGAGAGTGAAAGTTAGAACCACGGATAAAAGGGATGGATTTTCCATTTCGTTTTGCACACTTGTGGAATGGAAAACATTAAAGTATGGCTCAGTGAAATCCACAATGGAGTTTGACATTTGGAATGTAGCTCTTCCTGTACAGAGTATTCCTAACGTGGCTACTTGTCACTCTGTATTACCATCCTATAACTTGCATTAAAAACTGGGTGGTTCGAGACCTGAATGCTGATTGGCTGACGGTCGTGGTATATCAGACCGTACACGGGTACAACAAAACATTTATTTGAACTGCTCTAATTATGTTGGTAACCAGTTCATAATAGCAATAAGGCACCTCGGGGGTTAGTGATATATGGCCAATATACCACACCCCCTCGAACCGTATTGCTTAAATATGAATAGACTGAACCAAGAATTCTCAATAATGATCATTGAGAAAGTTACAGACGCACAAATATCATACCCCCAAGACATGCTAACCTTTCACCATTACAATAACATGGGAGGTTATCATTTTTGGGGGTGGTATTATATTTGTGTGTCTCACTCATCATTATTCGGCAGGGGCGGCAGGTGGTTAGAGTGTTGGGCCAGTAACCGAAAGGTTGCTAGATCGAATCCCAAGCTGACAAGTTCAAAATCTGTCGTTCTGCCCCTGAACAACACAGTTAACCCACTGTTCCTAGGCTGTCATTGTAAATAAGAATTTGTTCTTAACTGACTTGCCTAGTTAAATAAAGGTTAAATAAAAAATAAAATTCACAATTCATTCAGGATTTTCCATAATCATGGTAGCATCCACATTAATGGAGAAGTGTTTAGAAACATATTATATTCTTAATTACAATAAAAATGCTCTAATATTACACAATGCATTATTTACCATTCATTTTTATTGGGCACAAAGTAATCTGAAACACAACCAAAATAAACAGCAAATGCATCCAACACGTTTGTAGAGTAAATTGCGTGCTATGAATACGGGACTAAATACTTAACTTTGACCTTCTTTAATATACATATACGTAAGTGAATTTGTCCCAATATTTTTGGTCCCATACAGAAAGTACTGTAATTTCTAAATGGTTAACCCGATATGGATGAAAATACCCTCAAATTAAAGCTGAGCATCTGCACTTTAACCTCATATTGTTTCATTTCATATCCAAAATGCTGGCGTACAGAGCCAAAACAACAACAAATGTGTCACTGTCCCAATACTTTTGGAGTTCACTGTAGATGCCTATTTGACCTAAATATACTGAACAAAAATATAAATGCAACATGCAACAATTTCAAAGATTTTACATAATTACAGTTCATATTAGGAAATCAGTCATTTTAAATCATTTCATTAGGCCCTAATCTATGGATTTCACATCACTGGGCAGGGGCCCACCCACTTGGGAGCCAGGCCCACCCACTGTTGGAGGTGGCTTATGGTAGAGAAAATGAACATAAAAAAACAGCTCTAGTGGACATTTTTGCAGTCAGCATGCCAATTGCACACTCCCTAAAAACTGGATGGATAAGCACATTCTCACGTCAAGTTCGGTTTTTATAAATACTTACTTCTATGTGAAAGACTGGCACACGCATGTTTTGTGGCATGTTTTGTGCGTTCGCAACATTTATACATGAGGTCCCAGGCGTGTACATTTGTTAGATGACATAACAATAGAGTTCTTTGGCCACGCACCAAAGTGTTGTGTTTGACGTCGAAATAAGAACGCATGAGCATAAAAGAACCCCATACCTACTGTAAAATATGGTGGTGGATCTTTGATGTATGTATGTTTTTAGATACAATAGGATGTTGAAGGATGTTGCTTGGAAAACCACCCCCATTGTTACAAATGTGATGTTCCCTTTTGAGTCTCTTTTAGTCCACTCAATTAATAAATGTTCATGTATTTATCTACATACACTACTGTTCAGAAGTTTGGGGTCACTTAGAACTGTCCTTGTTTTTGAAAGAAAAGATACATTTTTGTCCATTAAAATAACATCAAATTGATCCAAAATGCAGTGTAGACGTTGTTAATGTTGTAAACGACAATTGTAGCTGGAAACGGCAGATTTTTTATGGAATATCTACACAGGCGTATTAGGCCCATTATCAGCAACCAGGACAAGTACATTAGTGTCTAGTTTGAGAAACAGACGCCTCACAAGTCCTCAACTGGCAGCTTCATGAAATAGTACCCACAAAAACACCAGTCTCAACATCAACAGTGAAGAGGCGACTCTGGGATGCTGGCTTTTTAGGCAGAGTTGCAAAGAAAAAGCCAAATCTCAGACTGGCCAATGAAAAGAAAAGATTAAGATGGGCAAAAGAACACAGACACTGGACAGAGGAACTCTGCATCCCGGAGTCGCCTCTTCACTGTTGACGTTGAGACTGGTGTTTTTGCAGGTACTATTTAATGAAGCTGCCAATTGAGGACTTGTGAGGTGTCTGTTTCTCAAACTAGACACTAATGTACTTGTCCTCTTGCTCAGTTGTGCAACGGGGCCTCGCACTCCTCTTTCTATTCTGGTTAGAGCCAGTCTGCGCTGTTCTGTGGCAGACTGGCAGTCACAGCATTCAACCCACATATTGCATTTAATGTCTAAAATAATTATCCAAACCCAAAATCTAAATCCGAAACCGAACCGACTTCAAAATGCACTAATTGCTCAGCACTACTTTGAACGCAACGGAGGATAGTTTTAGTTGAATTAACTTGATAAATCTGTCGTATAATCAATTCTCAGTTGTATCTATGGCCACGTCAATAGCATTTGCTCTTTTCTCCCGCTCGTTCTCGAGACAATAGCTCCTCTCGCCGTGTTTTTTCCATCACCGACAGAGAGAATCTGGATCGATAGTGCCGCCTGCACGAAAGGCTTTAAGATGGATAAGGTTCAGATGGATTACTGTTGCGCCGCATCTCTTTCCTCTTACTCTCAGAGGCTGTATTTGGAGGGGAGGAAGCAAATGAGTCCTAATCATAATTAGCATCCACTTTTAGGTTAGCTTAGCGTTCTCTTACTGTATTCATAATTGACATTGTGTCATCTGTTTGAACAGGGTAATGAGTAGCCATGAAGCATTGTAAAGTCAGTGTGATTCATCAATAGATTGCTCTCAATCCAGTGGACTGAGCCCCAGTAAACTACGCCATACTACTATACGTTTGCAGCTCTTTAAGCACCTTTCTTGGTTGAGTGGCTTGATTATCATGCACAGGCCAATTTATAGAGTAGTATTGCGGTTTACAAGCTTCTTCAATTTCATTTGCCGCCTCTTTGGTGGACATCAAAGTTAGAACTGTTAGCAGATCAGATATTTTGTTGTTATGATGTGATGATGGTGCAGATTTGATCAGGTTTTTGTTTGAAGGATAAATTGTGGCGTAACATAAACTACGAAGGCACATCTGTGCTTCGTGACCTTTATGTGCGCTTGTGTTTGGAATGTTTTATTTCAGTTGTGATAAGATAGTTAGATTGACATCACACATATTTGGTTGTGAGTCTTTGCCATTGGTCTGGGCCATAAGCCAACGGGAAGTGCTACTGCGAGGAGTTGTGTGTGTGTGTGTGTGTCTGTGTGTGTGTGAGAGTGATACATGAAGCCCACACTACAGACCCCTGAGCTGCCAATCAAATGACTGGCATAACACTTTTACATAGCAGTGCGACTGGTGTTATAGAGTCACTGCTGCTGGTGAATGACTTGTTACTGATTACTAACACCATGGACGACCAACGTGTAAGTAACCGATGTTCTCAAAGTAACATTTATGTTGTCAAGGAAGCTGTTTTCATGTTATACAGCAAAGTATTTTGTGGTCACAAATGCTACTTTTTATTGCTACTTTGACAATAACGTATATCGACTATTTACCACTTATCTAGGTATTAAGTTTATAAAGTCATATTCATCAGCACACGTTACTTGCTAGAAATACGTTTCTTTGGGTTTACTTTTCCCCCCATGCTTTTGAACTGCGTAGTAAGAAAGATGTCCTCAGTTGCTTAGCTTATGGACCATATCAGAAGAAAATAGACAGGTCTATCTCAACCTGATTCACGGAGCCCTGGTTTACGGCAAAGCTGGGAGGAGAGACGTTGAGCCACAAAACTCTTTAAGAAATCCTTGGAGTCGGATGATTGTAGTCTCTAGGAATTATACCCCAAGTTGAACTGTGTTGTCAACTGTTAGTTGACAGAGTTCACTGCAACACATTTTCAGCCAGACTAAATATATTTAAGCGATTCAATTTATTTATAAAAAAAAAATGCTACGGAAATAAAGCTTCCTTTTGTGACTTCCTCTGCAGGTGCTAGAATTTTGGCCGTAGCCAAATATATGTAGAAACATTTAACAGAAACAACAATGAATTCATATACTTTTCCCAATTCACTCTTTTTAAATATTTCAATTCCGATACAAGATCCCATTGAATGGATGTGTTGTAAAAATAATGGCAAAGTGTGTACAATTAGTAGCACAATGGATCATTGTGTCTCACTGCTGTTAGTCTCATATACAAGGTTTGTAGCTTAGAGCTAATGCTAAGGGTTATAGTAGGAGTACAACCCAGAAGAGCGCTTAGCCTCGGACCACCTGGATGGCATCTAGGCAGCTATGTAACATGGCTAAGACCTGCTCAGAATACATGCTAGTGCCTTAGGATCAGTGGCAAGGTCTGTCTCAACCCAAATGTCCTGATTCATTTTTTTTTTTATTTCATGATGCCTATCTTGCAAAGCAACCTTTTTTTTGGGGGGGGGGGGGGGGGGGTAATTGAACCGTATAGTTCAAGAGCAGATGCCTGTGAGTTAAAGGGACATTAACCAATGCTTGGATTCCTCTAATGTTTCACAATTATCCACATGAACTACAAGCAAGCTCCCATGGTGCACCTATCCAGCATGGGGAAGGCAGTGAAAGAGGCCATTGTTTGTGTCACTCTGAGGCATGTTGCATGTAGGTGTGACACTGAGAGAGAGATATGATGCCATTTTATACATTGGGAATATCTTTGAATCAGTCAATTGTATGAGAACAAATGCGTTTTATAACCGGCTTCAATTTGAGAAGGGCAAAGTAGTTTAAATAAAGTTGTATTCATTCCAAATATCATGGCATGCAAATATCACTGATAAGTAGGATAATTTAAAGTTACAATATTGTGAGATAAAATTAATGGAAACACTCAGTTCCCTCTTTAAAACCAAGAGCATAGCAAAATTAGAATTGTTATATTTCATCGTTACGCAGAAGAAATGGCTCATACTATAACATGACTCAGTGCTCATTGTTTACGGGTTGGAGAATAAACTCGACCTCCGGAGTGTGATTCAGATGTCTATTGAATCAAGTCTTCTGCTAAACAAATGGCTTTCAGGGATTCTCTCTCCCTCTGTCTTCCCTTTCCTTCAGAAGGCATTGATTGATGTGCAGTAAACTGCACCTGTCAAGGTTTGATTTCTCACTTGGATTTTTCTGGTGTGATGTAATGTTTTCATGATCCTTTACATGGTAAGATGTCATGTATAGCAGCACTGACATAAAAAAACAAACAAAGAATACCTCTATCTGAAAAGGCAGGATCCCAGGTCTTTTCAGGGTTGTCTATGCCTCACAGATAACATTAGCCCTATTTAGACATTGTGGAACACTTTGTATCAGCGAGACAAAGGCATTGGTGAGAATGTTTTTGTTTTTGTTGTTCTCATTGGAAGCCAAGCCTCTCAGACAGACGGACAGTATGTTTTCAGTGGCTGTTGTTCAGCATCTTGTCTGGAGTGCACCATTTGTATCAGCGGTGCTGTGACATTCTCCCTCAGCTACATAGTCACCGCGCAAGAGTCACCACGCAAGAGTGTAAATGCCAGAAAAAAACACACGTCTGTATCTGTCCCAGAGAGGCCTATTTTTAACACCTACTGTGCCACTTATCGCCTCTTACCATTTAGGTATTTTGTTAGGTGAGGATGATGTTTTAGGATGCTCTTGGGTAGCCTGGCCTGTGAGGCGAAATGAGGTAGAATCTCGTCCCACAATCCATCTTGTGACTGTGTGCGTGTGTGTTTGCTGTGCGAGGTGAACCCGACATCCGGGACTGACCTGTTGCAAAGCTGAAAATGCACTCATTTCACAGCCTGTTCCACTACCAGCGTTGTCACTGCATCTGCAATTCCAAATAGAAACCAGATGGCAGTCTGGAACACCCGTGCAGACCTCATAGGAGCTGAACATATACGGTAAACAGCTATGAAATTATTTAAAGGAGCTCCACGTCAGGACATTCCTCATTGCATTAGCAGCACTTACATCTCTTGCTCAGCGCCAGGACCGCTACTCCTCACACTTAAGACTTAAGACTTAAGACTGTTCCGATTGATGGCCGGATGGGGGGACTTCAGTTCTCTCTCAGAGCCCAGAGAAAGTATGGCCTGTCTATCTGCTGTGTTCATGTTTGTTTCGGTTGGATTCTGGAGGCTGGCTCTGAGTTTGCTGCTCTGTTTGGAGTGATGTCTCTTTTATAAATTTGGAGTGGGAATGTTTACAGGAGGGGCAAATGGGGAGAGTGAGTGAAAGCACAGGAATTCCCTCTCACTTTGGCTCATCATGTATTCGTTCTGCTACTCCCCCCCCCCCCCCCCCCCCCCTTCTCTTTCAGTACTCTCCTCTGTTGAGAAAAGGGGAATGTTTGTTGTTGGAATGCTCTCAGCACTCTGAGCCGTGCCCAGCATTAGAACATCTTTGTTCCGAGCTGAGCGGGTCCTCCCGGAGACGCTGCGTGGCGCGGGGGGAACTGGGAGGCCAGTTATCAGGGGGGAACGCTGGGTTCATTCATCCGCCTGTCGTGGGCTCCGCTTTCTTTCATTTTTAGCCAAATCCACCAAGCTTGACAAGCGGGTAATTTGAGCCAAATTACCAGCAGAGCTCCGGGTCCCTTCCACAAAGTCATTCTTCGTCCTCCTGGGAAAGGCTCTGGACAGCCCTCTCCAGGCCCAGAGTTTTGTTGAGTCATGTGAGATCATGTACACACAGAGACAGAACCACACCAGGGTGAAGGGAGGGATGAGGACAGGGGAAGCAGGGGGGTTAAAAGCTGCTCACAGGCTAGGGGAGACAGAGGAATGCACTGGAGCCAGCCTTGTATAAGGTAATGTCTGGCGAACATGCAGGGGTGGGACCTGTGCACAGATTTATTTTAATACACTGCTGGCAGAGCCAGAGGGGAGGGGAGGAACGTCCAGCTCCCTGCCAGCTTGTCCCAGAATCACAGTCACTCGTCGGACAAGACAGGACATTGTATTAGGTTAACCACCACAGACGACAAAAACACACAAAGAGGCAAGTTTCAGTTGACCTATTAATCTGCTAGTTTGACCTATTAATCCGCATGATCAGATTGGGTTGCTTTTCGTTCCACTGTCAGGAGCTTGTATTCCTTTTCCATGGGGTTGTTGTGCTTCCCTGCAGTTGTAGTGATTCCCCTGACACCAGCATGTTTTGAGTTCACTGCCCTGCAGACAGATACGGATTTGTCATGTCAGTCTGGCATTTTGCATTGCAGTGATGCATAGAGTACGTACATGTAGAGGCTATATAGGGGTTTGATGTTATACTCTAGTGGTAGGTTATGTTGCGGTGCCCCAAAGCTGTGTATGGTTATAATCAAAAGCATAGTAGTGTATTGTTCATAGACTGATGGACATTATAGGTTAACAGATCAAATCACAGAGGAATGTGACGTAGTAGCCTACAGTGCCTTCAGAAAGTATTCATACACCTTGACTTTTTCAACAACAAAAAATGGTGCTACAAAGTGGGATTCAAATGGATTGCATTGTCATTTTTTGCATATTGTAAAAACAAATCTGAAAAATAAAACATTAATATATGCTGATTAGATAAGTATTCAACCACATGTTAGAATCAATACGTGTTAGAATCACCTTTGGCAGCGATTACAGCTGTGGGTTTTTCTGGGTAAATCTCTAAGAGCTTTCCACACCTGGATTCTTCAACCTCTATCAAATTTGTTGTTGATCATTGCTGGACAACCATTTTCAGGTCTTACATGTACATTCACTATCTTCTTGGTAAGCAACTCCAGTGTAGATTTGGATTTGCATTGTGTTGTAGGTTATTGTCTTGCGGAAAGGTAAATTCATCTCCCAGTGTCTGGTGGTTAGTAGACTGAACCAGGATTGTGTTTAGCTCCCTTACATGTATTTTTTATCATGAAAAATTTGCCAGTCCTTAACGATTACAAGCATACCCATTACATGATGCAGCCACCGCTATGCTTGAAAATATGAGGAGTGGTTTTGTATTGTATTTTCCCCAAACTTAACACTTTGTATTCAGGATAAAAAGTGATTTGCTTTGCCACATTTTTGCAGTATTACTTTAATGCCTTGTTGCAAACAGGATGCATGTTTTGGAATATTTGTATTCTGCACAGGCTTCCTTCTTTTCACTCTGTAAATTAGGTTAGTATTGTGGAGTAACTGCAATGTTGTTAATCCATTCTCAATTTTCTCCTCTCCCAGCCATTAAACTCTGTAACTGTTTTAAAGTCACTATTGGCCTCATGGTATAATCCCTGAGCGGTTTCCTTCCTCTCTGGCAACTGAGTTAGGAAGGATGCCTGTATTTTTGTAGCGATTGGGTGTATTGATCCAAAGTGTAATAATAACTTCACCATGCTGAAAGGGATATTCAATGTCTGCTATTGTAGATGTTTTACCCATCTACCTTGGCTAAGCATTGGAAAGCTTCCCTGGTCTTTGTGGTTGAATTCACTGCTCGACTGAGGAACCTTACAGATAATTGTGTGGGGTACAGAGATGAGGTAGTCAATAAAAAATCATGTTAAACACTATTATTGCACACAGAGTGAATCCATGCAAGGTTTTATGTGACTTGTTAAGCAAATCTTTATTCCTGAACTTTGCCATAACAAAGGGTTTGAATACTTATTGACCCAAGACATTTCAGCTTTTAATTTTTTATTAATTTGCAAACATTTCAAAAAACAGAATTACACTTTGACATTATGGGGTGTTGTGTGTAGGCCAGTGACAAAAAAAATCTAAATGTTATCCATTTTAAATTCAGGCTGTAGCACAACAAAATGTGGAAAAAAGTCAATAGTGTCTGAAGGCACTGTAAATGTATAGAAAGCGAAAACGTTTGTTGAATCCAATGTTATCCAAAACCCTCAGTCAGGACAAGGAAGTAGTATACCAATCGACTGTAACTATAGCTTTTTTTCACAAAAATACATGTACATATCTTTAAACCCTTTAAATCCCTTGCCTTTACATCTCCTTATGAAAGGTTTATGCAAATAGAGGCAGTAATTATGCGCTTTAAATGGGTGTTTGTTTGGGGGGAAAACAAGCAACTAAAAAGCATTTTTTTCTAAAAAACTGCCTCTAGATGCTGTTGATTTTACATTACATAGGTACGTAGAAAAAGAGGCTAGTGGCTTCAGCATGAGAAGGCACATGATATCAATGTCTATCTAATGGATTAAAGAATAGAGTGAAATTGAGCAAATGTCTACAAGAGAATGTGCATACTGCCCAAATGTTCCCCCAGAATGCACTTTGTAGCATTAGCTGGTCAGTAATTTGAGAATGGTCACAAGGCCTAAACCACTTTGCCAGCAGTGGCAGCGTGTTTGTTTGTGAGCTGGCTCCTTAACTGACAGAGCAGCCTCTGGGCAGGGCAGGGCAGGCAGTGGTTGGTCTGGACTTAGCTTTCCCACTGACCCCTGTGGACCCTGTGGCCCTGCTCAGACAGACTGAAGTATGGAGTGCCCTTGTTCACTCTGAACTCTATACTGTAAATAATTGAAGTATGTGCAGCAGGTTAACGGATTATTGACTACCAGACGGGTTCTAAGAAGAGCTGGAACAGTTGGAGAGAATGGAACCTCAGTCGTACTCAAGCTTTAAGAGCTGGTTACAGTTAGAGCTGTTTTTGCTGCTTGTTTTTATTAAAACGACTTGCTTCTAAATCCACATCAGTAGAACTCTTTACTTGGCCAAAAAGTCTTATCAAAATAACTAATACATGGTTAGATGAATAAAAATAAAAGTCTCCCTCCCTTTGGGGTTTCATGTTTTTAGCTCTTGTGTTATCTTAAGGAAGCGTTCTCGTAAGCCGAAGACCTCTATTGATGCATCGAAATTCCTGCTGAGCTTTTGGACACAGAGGACTGAAAGGATACTCTTGGGATAAATGCTCTTGGAACTCTTGGGATACGGCCACGGCTCATAGGAACAGGAGTGCTGTGAGAGGAGAAGAGTCCTTTTTCCCAGCAAATGGAAGTTTGTTTACTTCAGGACACTGGAATGAACAAAATACTTGTGTAAAAAATGTCCTATAATCTGGAGGTGGGAAGTTGTTGGCCATTGTTCATCTAGTTCCTTTCTGGACTCGAGGTTTGCAGACAAGATCTTAAAGTCTGGTTGCCATGGAAACCATTATGTGGGACAATTGTCATGGTAGACCACTTTAGAAATCTCCTTGGAAAAGCCTCTATATATTATATATTACTATTACTTATATATTACTATCCTACTCTCCTCATCTTCAACCTCTCGCCATTGGCTCAGACATAGTTTACTTCAGCCTCCTTTCTCAGAATTGCAGTGGGCCACTAAGCTCAGGAATGAACCATTCATACCCTGTCTGTTTGCGTAATGCACAGATTTGATATCTGTAGTGAGGCGTTCAAGAATAACAAACATCTCTCATCAAATATTTCCAGTATCTCATTATTATAATCTTCATCACATTTAGACCTACGTTTACCGTATATCACATTTATGCTCAAAGACGAAAAATGAACATGTCCTCATCCTCTGCCTAGAGCGCTTAGAGCAGCAGTCTGGCTGTGAGACCGATTTTGGCTGTTGTTTTCACCTGGTACTGGGAGTGACTTCAATTTGGAGATTCATCAGGCAAGTAAAGTGGGTTGTGCAGCAGCCTGAATAACTGCTCATATTTTCCCTAACATGGCAAAAGCCCAAATTAAATTACGAAGACTTCATTCAGAACAGATGTGCTGATATTCGCATTCGGCCTTTAAAGTGCCGTTCATTCAGTGTGCCCACCTGTTGTCGATGAATTGTCAAAGCTGCTTGATGAGTGTTTTCGAGGACAGGCCTGCTTGGTATTAACCTAGATCTGCAGACCCTTCTGGCTGCCAAATGGACTCTGGACTGATCTCAATATCAACGTTTTAAATCAATGACTCTTTGCCCTTCAGAGGCACTACTTGGTCCTATTAGAGAAGTGCTCAGTAGCACTGTGTGTAATAGTCTGAGCAGTCATCAATCTTCAAATGGCTCTATCGGCAATTTAATCAAACGCTCTTCTTGAAATCCTTTCCATTTTAAAACCGAGAGAGGAGGGAAAAAAAGCAATATTCATTTCTGCAGCTACTCCAGTTAGTGGGCCGGCGATGCTCACATGTATTATGCAGGAAAACAACCTTCCTCAAAGATCTGCTACTAACCCATCTGGTTGAGGTGATTAGCAAAAGCCGAGGCAGATGGCGCCACGGCCAGATTCTGCATTGCTTAAGGCAGGGTGTATTCATCTGCATATACTACTGACTGGCTTGTTTGGATGCAAGGATTATTTTGTTGTAGTAGTACATTTCTAGCCATGACTGAATGGGAACATTTTTCAAAGATTGAAGAAGAAAAAAAAAACTATTTTCCAGTGTTGGGTTTCAGAAGGAATTGTCCACCAGCACAGGGCTCATTTACTGTGGTGAGTGGAATAATGTTTTTGTTAGGGACAATGCAGCCGCTAATTTGGCCTTCCTCCAGTCCTCTTCTATGTGCAGTGAACACCCTACACTGAACAAGACCACAGCCTACACTGGCAGTCCGTCAGGAAATGTTGACACACCATTGGAGAGCAGAGAGAGAGAGCAGCCTAAGAAACCCCAGGAATACCCGAAAAGAGACTTTGGACCAGAGGGCGGGAGGGTGAGGTGGAGCCTTGGAATGCGTTCGGAGCAAATGACTTATTTACTAGCTGAACCGAGTGACCCCTGCCTGAGTTGGTGTCTTCCCAACCAGTCTCTCCTGTCACAGTTGGTGAAGAGTCCGCCCCTCCCTCCACCCCCTCTCTTTCTCTCTCTCTTGCCTTCTCCTTGTCTATCGGTCTCCGTTCCCCACCCCCCTCATTGATCGAGACTCGAGGCTGCTGCGAGCCTATTGGCTGGGCTATTTGCCCTGCTCTCAAAAACAACCCTGTCCACCCCCCTCCCTCTTCCACCACACCCCACCTGACCCCCTGTAACTCGCCCTCCAGTCCCAGTGTTGAGGTCAAGATGAAAATTTGTTGAGGGATGAGTGATGAAATATCAATGTCAATGTGTTCCAGCCTGGCAGTGGAAAGAACAGTGCAACCAATCAGCCACGCGCCGGACATTTGGAAAACACGCTATTTATCACAGTCTGATAAATGGTCTTTAGTTTGTAGAAGTGAAATTACCGTATCCCCACCATCTCCCACCCCTGTTTCTAAACAGGATAATCTCCTGCTTGACCTTCTCAGCTCCACATTTGACTGAATATCTTTGTTAAGTACTGTGTGGATCCTCACGTGGCACCTGCAAGGAATAGACGCGGAATTGACGTCTGTGCCCAGTGGGCATGGTACAGTGTGCATAATGAATGAACAAATATTTTCACACTGCAATATATTCATGTAACCTAAACCCTTTGTGAATATTGGATTGGCAGTCTATTCACAGTCAAGTCCAGATTAAACATGGAGAGAGAGAGAGAGAGAGATAGAGAGAGGGAGGGAGAAGAGGAGTAGAGTAGTGTAATTCAGATCAGATTTTTCTTTGAAGACAGTATGTGTTTGTGCACTTGAACGTCTGTCTGCATTGTGTGCCTTTTAAATGCCTGGCGTGGCACGCAGTGGATACTGAATGGACTGTCAGAAGCCTCTGGTGGATGTTCTCACGCGGAATTATAGTTCCATGTCGCAGCCAACCATATGCTGTATGTGTCAGTCCTATGTGCATGTGTCACCCACCCTCTTATGACCGCACTGATCTATGATCTAGACTTTTCTCTCCGGGTTTGCAGTTGGTTTTCTCTTGCTTGTGGCTGGGCTTTCCTTGGTTCCCCGTTAGACCTCTCTCGGTGGATTTACACACTGTGAATTTCAGCTTGTGTAATGCACACATTATCATCCCAAACAAATCCACTCAGAGCAGAGTGGTGCCCGCCAGTGCCAGAGGCTGATGGAGACTGGAGACGGTTTGTGCACGCCAGTGACGAACGAAAACACAGGCAGATGTGTGTTCGTTGGCTGGCTCACCAGATCATTGCTTGAATAGCATGATGAAGGATTCTGATTACAGCTCATTTTTGGGGCATCTAAAGCTAATTTCCAGCATTTCTTCACAATCTAATATGACTCTTTTGGGGTATTTTTGGGATCACTTTTATTAATAAATAGAATAGAATATGTTTCTAAACACTTCTACATTAAGATCTTACCATGATTATGGATAATCAATCCTAAATGAATCGTGAATAATGATGAGTGAGAAAGTTATAGACGCACAAAAATCATACCCCCCCCCCCCCCCCCCCCCAAAAAAATGCTAACCTTCCCTGTTATTGTAATGGTGAAAGGTTAGCATGTCTTGGGGTTATTATATTGTGTGTCTGTAACTTTCTCACTCATTATTATTCACGATTCATTCAGGATTATTCCTAATCATGGTAGCATCCACATTAATGTAGAAGTGTTTAGAAACATATTATATTCTTATTTACAATAAAAGTGACTCCAAAATGACACAATACATTATTTACCATTCATTTCTATTGGGCATAAAATAATCTGAAACACAACCAAAGCAAACAGCAAATGCATCCAACAACTTTGTAGAGTCATAAGCTTGATGTAGTCATTACGTTCTATGAATGTGGGACCAAATACTTTACTTTTTACCACATTGATACACATACAAGTGAATTTGTCCCAATACTTTTGGTCCCCTAAAATGGGGGGACTATGTACAAAAAGGGCTCTAATTTCTACCCTCAAATTAGAATTTGCACTTTAACTTCATAGTCATTGTTTGATTTCAAATCAAACTTTTGTAGTATGGAAGAAAAAATGCTTCACTGTCCCAATAATTATGGAGGGCACTGTGATTCATATCATAGGCCTAATACTACTGTAGAGCTCTTTTTAATTGCACACAATATAGCTGGATCGACTCATCCTGCTCCTAAGGGTCCACTGCCCTGCAGCACCTCAATCTAAAACACCCCACTCATCATTAGGATCTTAGTGAAACATTCATTATTGGTTTCAGGTGTGTTAAGCCAAGGCCAGCGTGAAAACCAACAGTACGGCAGACCCCCAGGGCGAGGACTGAGCAGCCCAGCAGCTAGGGATTGCCTAAATAGGTATCTCCCCTGATGTGGGCACGTTTTCAATACAGACTCCTTTTGTCATACAGTATTCCATATAAGCGTTCAGACCTTATGAAAGTTGCACAGTATAACTTTAATCTTGTAATAAATCAAATATTGTGATACATAACTTGACATTTCTGCCATCCATTGTGACATTGTGGGAAGATAACCAACCTTCCAATTAATGGCAATGCATTTCTTAGCCGCTATAAATGCTAAGAGAATAAAGTGTTGCATCTGTAAAAGTTCACCTCAGTGCCGTCACAGACTGGTCTGACCCTGCTGAGACCCCTGTCACCATTTTATCCTGTTCAGATGAGGAATGAAAAATAATTACCTTGGTGTACATGATGTTATCCAGGAATAGAATCTATGGTTCAATAATTTCAATTTAAATTAATCCCAGATACCAGACTGTAGCCTACTCATCAACTCAAGATGGAACTTTGTATCCATTCACTGGTTGTTAAAATATACTGCAAAATTCACCTCAGCTCTGTAGACTGGTCTTCCCTGGCTGTCTGACCCTGCTGTGACACCTGTCACCACCTGATCTTGCTAAGAAATTATGAGCATTGTGTTGTGTACTGACTGTGCACCATGACAGTGAAGCCTGTAGAGCTGTTTATATTGTGTCACTGTGAAAAGTAGGGATTTAGCTAGGGAAACTGACAGATCAATAACGTTACATTGCTATACTGACTCAAACAAAAACTCGCATTGCGCTATCAAAACATGTCAGAATATCGGTCTTCAATCATTTGGCCGCTGGCTTCATCGTTTGACTCAGGTCTAGTGTTATTCAGACAAAAATAATAGCTATAGTTAGTGAGCTAGCTAGCTAGCTAACATTAGCCAACCTTTACTTCTGTTGAAACGGGACAAAATAAAGGCTTCAAAACATTTCCATACACACAACAGCTCTTATATACTGCTACCTGACAGATAGCTAGAGGATAGAGCTGTGGTAGCTACAGCTAGTTAGCTAGCTATCTAGTTTATTCACTTCAGACAGAACTTCAGTCAAGGAGGGATGAAACATGTAATGCATTTGCAATGGTGTAAAGTATTTAAGTAAAAATACTTGACTTTACTATTTATATTTTTGACAACTTTAACTTCTACTTCTCTGCATTCCTATAGAAAATAATCTACTTTTTACTCCATACATTTTCCCTGACACCCAAAAGTACTTTGAATGCTTAGCCGGACAGGAAACTGGTTCAATTCACACACTTATCAAGAGAACATCACTGGTCATCCCTACTGCCTCTGATCTGGAGAACTCACTAAACACAAATGCTTTGTTTGCTTGGTTTGTATATTATATCTTAGTGTTGGAGTGTGCCCCTAGAATTGTGCCAGCTGGGTTGCTTAATATAAGGAATTTGAAATTATTTATACTTTTACTTTTAGTTTTGATAGTTAATTAAGTATATTTGAGCAATTACATTTACTTTTTATACGTACTTTTACTTTTACTAAAGTAGTATTTTACTGGGTGACTTTCACTTTTAATTGAGTCATTTTATATCAAGGTATCTTTACTTTTACTCAAGTATGGCAATTGGGTACGTTTTTGCTAAATTTACATGCCAGTTGCACTACTAACTCCACACTGGTGATAAATACCTTTTTCTGTTAAGTCAAAAAGCAGTTACCTTGCCAGCTAAATCCAAATAAAGAGTAGGTAGTTTCTGTTCTGCTTGCTTTTACCACTCGGAGAAAAAGCACAACACACACAGACAACAGCTCCCTCTGTTTACACGCTCTGTGCTGCCTGCAGGGTCCTAAATACAGCTGGTTTATACCGCCAAACAGCCTACCCGACCGCTCTAAAGCATCCGCATGGTCCTAAAGCACACGATGCCGCTTTTTGTGTCACAGTGCAATGATAGCTCGGGGGGTAGATGAATGAACATGAACCTCAAATATGGTGAATTGCTGTTGATGTCTCGTTGTGTCCTATTGTGTGTGAAAGCCGACGCTGGTCTGATGCTTTGAAAGTGTCTCTTTAGTACTACTCAAGGCCATAGCAGGCCCTTAGTGCGCCTCTGCAGAATGCATTAGTTGTAATTGCACGAAGGGAGTGAGCTTGGCATTGTGATAATTGTGGTGGGTGAGGTGTTCTATCTATAGAAAAGCAGATGATGGGGAGGAGTTGGCCTTTGAAGCTGGTGCTAAGTTGTTGTTCAATTATCACAGTTGAACCGTTAACTCAGACAGAAATACTTGTATTGCTCTGTGCATAATAGAGCCTTAAATCTCAGCATGATGATCGCTGTGTTCATTGACATCGTGGAAATGGGTCCATTTGAAAAAAAAATAGCAAAGCAAGGATCCCCTTCACTTCTAACGCTGCGGGGTGATGCTTATGTTTAGCTTATTTTTCTGGATTTTGTAGATGGATGTGATGGGATTGATATGTTGTGCTCAATTCAACCATGTACATGAAGAACTACATCAGTTTTACTAACATGAAATGGAATTCAGTGTGGCACTACCTGTACTGTCTGCTTGTGGAGATTCAGAGAAGTTTAGTCAAGGGCTAAACACACAATATGTGACTATTGTGATCCAACTCTATTTCCAAAGCAAGCGCAGAGGGGTGAATGTGGAACGTGTGTGTTACGTTTTTATTTTGTTTTGACTCTTCCCAACACAGCCGAAACTGGGTCACAATCTGACAGAGGTAAAGGATGAGGCAGCAGTTTGCAGGGCGGTTGGCCCATGAGAGAGAGAGGCCGCATCTGTCTCCAGGAAGCGTGTTGCAGTAGGAGACGTTAAACACAGAGTTCCTGTTTGACACCTGTTTCCACCGAGCCAAGTAGACCAGGCTTTTCACTGGCAGGCTCTCTCTCTCTCTCTCTCTCTCTCTCTCTCTCTCTCACTCTCTCTCTCTCTCACTATCTCTCTCTCTCGCTCGCTCTCTCACTCTGCCAGGGAAAATAAGCTGTCTTTTCAGTTTAACTGCTCTGTGACCCCTTCCTCCCCATCCAAAGAAATTCAGATGATGCTCATATCGCTTGACCTGGTGCCCAGAATAACTAAATGCCAAGAGATAAAAAAAATCAGGTAAGACAGGTTCTTACACATGCTGCTAGCTAGACTGTTGACCCGCAGGATTGTGAATAATAAACCAGCTGTATAGAGAGAGAGAGAGAGAGAGAGAGAGAGAGAGAGAGAGAGAGAGAGAGAGAGAGAGAGAGAGAGAGAGAGAGAGAGAGAGAGAGAGAGAGAGAGAGAGAGAGAGAGAGAGAGAGAGAGAGAGAGAGAGAGAGAGAGAGAGAGAGAGAGAGAGGAACAGGTCTGAAAATATGTGGCAAACACTTCAGTAAAGGTGACTGATTCCGTTGCAGGCTACCAATTTACAGTTCTTTCACAAGATCTATGACCAAAAAACTACAACCTTAAAGTGTGTGTTAAGTAACACCACTTGAAGGCCCACAAGTAGCTACATTACAAAATATAAACATGTAGGTTTATTTTTAAAGGAAGAACAGTGTATTGGAACAATTCTGCTACATTGTTTCCATTCTGGTCCCTTTGAATAATCTCGTATTTGTTTTTCCGTCATCAATATGGCCAATGTATACCTCCTGCCTGGCTGCCTTCTGCCCGGGCTTCCCCACACCACATGTGAGCGAGGACACACGGCGTCGCTGTGTATTTTTTGCATCTAGCCATAGGGTGACCTGCCAGACATCGGAGGACCAATTATACACCTACTACACTTTACTTTACATGAAACCCTGGATTGTAGAGCGGAACCGGCCGGGCCTTTCAGGCACTAATGATGTCAGTGGTGGAGGCTGAAAGAGGACACTGAGCCAGAGTGGGTGACTGAGCCCGGGCAAAAGGCCAGCCATGCAGGGAAGGGGCTGGGAGAAACCTTTCATTCAGGACCGGCTCTAGCCTTTTGGGGGCCCTAAGGCGAAATTTGTTTGCTCCCCCCTCACGGTCGGTATTTGGCCATGATTACTGCAAGTTTAGATAGCTGGCTAGACTAATTTACCAATCTAAAATCTCCTGTTTTTCAAAAGTGCATTGAAAGACTGAAACGTCTCAAAAGGTTGCCTGGTTGCTCCTCGATAGATTCAATTGATGCCATCGTTACTTCCACCATTCTTAGAGGAGATAAGTACCCCTACACTCAAATAATGTTTTACATTTTATGGTCATATAAACCCTGCACATTTTTCCCTGTATGGAAACTCTGAGGGGTATAGGCACAACCCACATTTCCACAGATATTTGTCTTCATTAAAAGTGACTGTTTAGTGATTCATACTTTCCACATACTGTATGAGCCACTTGGCAGACAGTGATTTCTTTGTCTGTGAGTAATTTGTTTGCTAAATGGTGTGACACCATCTTAAATAGTTGCTCTACTGCATGCCTAACTACATCGCATAGAGAGTTGACAACTTAGCTTCAAGGATAATCAACTGACAGTTCAGGTAATATAACATAAGCTTTATTGAAAGTCAAGGCCATTGCCTCTCTTTAACAGGTAGTTAAAGTTTCAATCAGATATACTTCCATTAACTGTACACTACAATTAACGAGTGACATTTAAGTCACCACGCTTAATGCATATATCTAGAGTAACATGTTTTCCCAGAGGCAGCACATTGTAAGTGTGTGTCTGTGTCTGTGATGCTGACACACAGTCACCTCAGTCTATTCATCCTTATGCACTTACGTGCAGTGTAAGAATTGAGAGATGCAGGGGGAGAGACAATGTGAACCCAGCACACTGTCTGGGTAAGAGAGAAAGGCAGGGAGGGAAAAAGAGACAGACAGACAGACAGACAGACAGACAGACAGACAGATAGATAGATAGATAGATAGATAGATAGATAGATAGATAGATAGATAGATAGATAGATAGATAGATGCTGGTTGGTTTAGTGTGGCTCTGCAAGGCTGAGATCAGCCTAATCAATAGAGAGGATAATGTGGAATGAGTAGTATGACATCAATATTAGGCTCACAGGTCCAGGAGCACCATTGTTGCCTGTCTCCCCCTCTCCGCTCCTCCATCTCTCCATGTACATAGTAAACAGTGGCTCCCCAGGGAGAAAGGCAGTCATTGATGGGTCGCCGCTGGCTTCTCAGGCCTGGCAGTCTACTGTGAATTGTTACAGGCCCTGAATAGAATCCATAGTGACCTCATCCATGGACAGGGACCCTTACCTATCCCCGGCTGTCATAGAGAGAAAACAGAGGGAGAGAAAAACAGGTGAGATTTATTCGATTACCAGTAAAAATACAATGATGTCGGGGGTTTTGACATTGACGGAGTGCTTTGTGCCTCTTGTGGCTCAGTCTTTTTATTGAATCGTAAAATAAAGCGTTTGACTTGTGTTGTGTTCGGCGAATCAGGGCATATTGAGGTGATCATACTATAGGCCTACTCTGTCTCTGACATCAGAGGAAAGACGTGCACACTTCACTAAAGGAATGCATGTGGGGTATCGGCATGCTGTGTTGCCCCTATGTGGCACAATTATAAAATCAATATTTATTGGAGAAAGAAGATATCATGTGGGGCAACTAAACATGTTTGAACTAAAAGATTATATGCAACAATGGTTAAATGAAATGTAAACAAGGGAACATGAAATTGAATAATAATTATTTATGACGTTAATACTATACACAATATTTAATCATGTTGCAGTATGATGGTGAAAATAATAGCCTAATATATTCAACATGCTGTAAACCAGTGGTTCCCAAACTGTTTATAGTCCCATACCCCTTCAAAAATTCAACCTCCAGCTGCGTATCCCCTCTAGCACCAGGGTCAGCGCACTCTCAAATGCTGTTTTTTGACATCACTGTAAGCCTGTGTAACAGTATAACTTTAGACCGTCCCCTCGCCCATACCCGGGTGCGAACCAGGGACCCTCTGCACACATCAACAACAGTCACCCTCGAAGCATCGTTACCCATCGCTCCACAAAAGCCGCGGCCCATGCAGAGCAAGGGGAACTACTACTTCATGGTCTCAGAGCAAGTGACGTCACCAATTGAAACGCTATTTAGTGCGCACCACCGCTAACTAGCTAGCTATTTCACATCCGTTACCCTCACCCCCCTTTTGACCTCCTCCTTTTCCGCAGCAACCAGTGACCCGGGTCAACAGCATCAATGTAACAGTATAACTTTAGACCCTCCCCTCGCCCATACCTGGGCGCGAACCAGGGACCCTCTGCACACATCAACAACAGTCACCCTCGAAGCATCGTTACCCATCGCTCCACAAAAGCCGCGGCCCTTGCACAGCAAGGGGAACTACTACTTCAAGGTCTCAGAGCAAGTGACGTCACCGATTGAAACGCTATTTAGTGCGCACCACCGCTAACTAGCTAGCTATTTCACATCCGTTACACCTGCCACACACACACTATACGATACATTTATTAAACATAAGAATGAGTGTCACAACCCGGCTCGTGGGAAGTGACAAATAGCTCTAATAGGACCAGGGCACCAAGAATAATATAATAATAATCAATAATTTTGCTATTTATTTTACCATCTTACATATAAAACCGTATTTGTTCATCGAAGATTGTGAATAACTCACCACAGGTTAATGAGAAGGGTGTGCTTGAAAGGATGCACATAACTCTGCAATGTTGGATTGTATTGGAGAGAGTCTCAATCTTAAATCATCTTCCACACAGGGTCTGTGCCTGTATTTAGTTTTCATGCTATTGAGAGCTGAGAATCCACTCTCACATAGGTAGTGTTTGCAAAGGGCATCAGTGTCTTAACAGCGCGATTTGCCAAGGCAGGATACTCTGAGCGTTGCCTAATCCAGAAATCTGGCAGTGGCTTCTGATTCAATTCAATTTTCGCAGAACCGCTTGTTGCAATTTCGATGAGGCTCTCTTGTTCAGATATCGGTAAGTGGACTGGAGGCAGGGCATAACAGGGATAACGAATGCAGTTGTTTGTGTCATCCGTTTCGGGAAAGTACCTGCGTAATTGCGCACCCAACTCACTCAGGTGCTTCGCTATATCACATTTGACATTGTCCGTAAGCTTGAGTTCATTTGCACACAAAAAAATCATACAATGATGGAAAGACCTGTGTGTTCTCCTTGTTAATGCAGACAGAGAAGAGCTCCAACTACTTAATCATAGCCTTAATTTTGTCCCGCACATTGAGTATAGTTGCGGAGAGTTCCTGTAATCCTAGAGTCAGATCATTCAGGCAAGAAAAAAGAGATAGGCCAGTCGTGTGAGAAACTCCTCATCATGCAAGCGGTCAGACAAGTGAAAATGATGGTCAGTGAGAAAACTTTAATCCCGTCTATCAATTTTTTAAAAAACGTGTCAATACTTTGCCCCATGATAACCAGCACACTTATGTTGTAAAAGCATTACATGGTCGTTGCCCATATCATTGCATAGTGTAGAAAATATATGAGAGTTCAGGGGCTTTGCTTTAATTAACAAAGTTATTTTCACTGTAGTGTCCAAAATGTATTTCAAGCTGTCAGGTATTCCCTTGGCAGCAAGAGCCCCTCGGTGGATGCTGCAGTGTACCCACGAGGCGTCTGGAGCAACTGCTTGCACGCGCGTTACCACTCCACTATGACTCCCTGTCATGGCTTTTGCGCCATCGGTACAGATACCAACAAGAGCAGCAGCTACGTTTGGCTACATACGGACCGTCAGTGGAATTCCCGCGAGAGAGTAGCGGTTAATGTGATTGAATGTTAATTATTTGACGGGGCTACCTGTATTTGATATTGTGTTGTTATTTCGCTGAACACTAGATGGTTGAATTTTATTTTTGGCAGTGAAACGAGGCTACTCAGGCAAGAGAAAGAAAAAAACTGACCCAAATGTATGCCCCCTTGGGAAATATAAATGGACTGTTTGAAAATGTGAATAAACATTTTTATTTGGCGTACCCCAGTTTGGGATTACCTGCTGTAAACAGTTCTACTTTTTCATGTCTCATCACTCTGTGGTCATCGGTTGCACAGATTGTAACCCTGTTCAAACATTCATGATATTACCCTGACTAAGGCCCTATGATGCCCGGGAACTGATCTAAAAAGTTTGCGACTCTATTTATTTATTTTTATAGTCTACAATTTACTTTCCGTTAGTCAGCACTAGGGATTAACATGGGTAACCGGGATCCAGAGACTGTCCCGGGAACACTCTTCACATTTATCAGAAAAATGGCATGAAAAGACCCGGGAAATTACAACATTTTTCCCGTAGGTCACACTAATGCAATTCCACAAAATACACAACATGCGCAGCAGCAGATTAGCCAAATTATGATCAATCTATGTTGTTCTGTTGCCTGGTTACCCATCCACAGCACTCTGGCCAAACCGCGTCCACTAACGTTTCTCTGCGATGAGTCTGGATTTGCATCCTCCCCGACGACTGCTCAAAAGTGAACACGTTCAAGCCATTCTGATTGGTCCCAGAAACGGATGGGCTGGACCAGAGCTGGCCGACACGAATCATGAATCACATCATTTTGACATCAGCACAAACAACTTCTAGGATGGCAGGTTCAGACTGAGGTATGGAATCATCGATGGAGCAGCGGAATTAAGTTCAGGATGAGTCCTCAGGCAAGTTGTTCTGACCCCTACTACAGATACAGTATCATGCACTACCTGGCATAAAAAATCTGAAGTACCAAATTATACTATAGCCACCTATACAAGACCCCAAAAGACCTAGACACCTGGCTTGAGTTATATTGCAAGAATGTACTTTGTGTTTAGTTTGGATTATTTCAAGAATGTCTGCTGCTCTGTCATGATGTATATGAATGCCGAGTAGTCTCTTTCCAAACGGTCTGTTCTAAAAACACTGATACCTTGATCACACAACGCTGACAGGCTCCCTCAATACATCGAACAAAAGATCTCTTTCACGTCTCACAAAAAAAAAAAATCCTGACTCTGTGCACTGTGTGCATAAGGTTTGTTTTGGGTGAATAGCATGACTAAGTTGACAGCACTTCAAACAGCGGCGCACTTGCAGTGCTGCCCAAAGTTTGATGAATGGCTCCTATCCCTCCGTGGCTCACATGGAAGGGCTGAGGTATTATGTGAGGAATCGTCCATCACCTCGGTTCGTCCCAAATGGCACCCTATTCCCTATACAGTGCCATAGTTTTGAGGGATATAGTGCACTTCATGGGGAACAGGGTGCCATTAGAGACGCTACCTTACTCCTCCTCCCTTCCTACACTACAGCGACGACTACTTTCTACTGAACACTACTGTCTTCAACCTTGCAGTCTATATTCCAAACCAAATTCCTGTCGAGCTTAAAGAGGATCTCATGTTAAGTACTGTTGAAGTAATATGGCTACAGGTTTATCAGCCTCACCTAGAGCCCGTTCTTGTGGGAAGATGATATACACCACCAAGTGCTAACAGTCAGTATCTGGATGATATGTGTGAAATGCTTGATAATGTACAGGTCATTCGGAAAGTATTCAGACCACTTGACTTGGTTCACATTTTGTGATGTTATTTTATTCTAAGATGGATTCAATAATTTCCCCCCTTATCAATCTACAAACAACACCCCATAATGACGAAGCAAAACAGGTTTTTAGAAATTTTAGCGAATTTATTAAAATAAAAAAATGGAAATATCACATTTACGTAAGTATTCCGACCCTTTACTCAGTACTTTGTTGAAGCACCTTTGGCAGCGATTACAGCCTTGAGTCTTCTTGGGTATGACGCTACAAGCTTGGCACACCTGTATTTGGAGAGTTTCTCCCATTTTTCTCTGCAGATCCACTCAAGCTTTGTCAGGTTGGATGGGGAGCGTCACTGCACCGCTATTTTCAGGTCTCTCCAGAGATGTTCGACCGGATTCAAGTCTGTGCTCTGGTTGGGCCACATTAGGACATTCAGAGACTTGTCCCGAATCCTGTTGGCTTGTCCTGTTGGAAGGTGAACCTTCGCCCCAGTCTGAGGTCCTGAGCGCTCTGGAGCAGGTTTTCATCAAGGATCTCTCTGTACTTTGATCCGTTCATCTTCCTCTTGATCCTGACTAGTGTCCCAGTCCCCGCCTCTGAAAAACATCCCCACAGCATGATGCTGCCACCATCATGCTTCACCGTAGGGATGGTGCCAGGTTTCCTCCATTAATGATATGCATGTCAATCTCTCATGGCTTAAAGTAGAGGAGAGACTGACTTCATCACTACTTGTTTTTGTAAGAAGTGCTGACAAGCCGAATGCACCGAGCTGTCTGTTTCAAACTACTAGCACACCGCTTCGACACCCATGCATACCCCAGAAGACATGCCACCAGAGGTGTCTTCACAATCCCCAAGTCCAGAACAGACTATGGGAGGCTAACAGTACTACAAAGAGTCATGACTACTGGAACTCTATTCCACATCAGGTAACTGATGCAAGCAGTAGAATCAGATTTTTGTTTTTTTAAACAGCAACAAATACTCCTTATGGAACAGCAGGGACTGTGAAGAGACACACACAGCTACAGACACATGCATACACACACACGCTAGCACACGCACTGTACACATGTACATAGTAATATTGTTGTATGGTGGTGATGTACATTTTGTACTGTATATTAGTAGTGGTGTAATATTGTTATATGATGTACTGTTTTATCTTTCATTGTGTGTGTAAAGTGAGGCAGCAGCTAATGGGGATCCATTAATAAATACAAATACCCCTTAAACCTCTGGCATTGGTGGCAGAGAGGGAAATATACGACGTAAACCCCCTTCACTTTGATCTGATCACGGAAGGTGTCTGATTTGGGTTTGAGTTAAAACACCCATGTAAGAAAACTTTACCTTACCTTGATGTGTGATATTGCTTGATATAATGTATGGTTGTAGTATGAAAGGTGTAGACCTCAAGACTTCTATAAGTCAGGCTCTGTGATGGAGCCACCCATGGGCACCATGACTATACATTTTCTAAGAGCAGTGATGTTGGGATGGAGAGGTGTTCCCAGGGGTGTGTTTCTCTGCGCCTCAGGGGAGCAGCTGTCTGGAGAGAAGCCTGACTGAATGGGTAATTAGAAAGGACCCTTCATAGTCACGCCCTCCTCGTCAGCCCTAGCCCTCTGAGTGGAGCAGGGGAGACCCGGTCTAATTGGCCCGAGCTTTGATGTGATGCACGTTCGCTAAGCCTCTCAATGCAGCACTTAGCACTTAACAATTACACTTCTCTTTCATCTGCAAAGCCAATTAATTTCTATTGTGGAATAGAATTTCAAAGAGAGAAAAAAGCTCATTTTGAGACTGTGGTAGCGGTTTATTATCCTATGTGATATATTTGAGGCTACACGTGAATGTATTACATGTTCATAATAAAGGGTCGTTGTCATAGAAAGCTGTTCATATGTCATATGTTCTTATGACTGATTGTGTATTTCATTCATAATACCGCGAATAACAACAGAAAGAAAAGGCTGCCATTTTATGACTTCTTTCCCACTATAACTGATTCAGCCCGATGAAGGAAAACTAGCCACTGAGAGTCTGTCATGGCGTTCTGACAATGTACTATTAGCCTTGTGGAATATTCTCTGACTCATTCCTGGCTCCCTCACTGAAATTATGACTCAGAGGGAGGGAGCAAAAAAACTAAATCAGACATCAGAGCATTCTTGGAGTGCATCTGGGTGGGGGGAGTTGGAGGTGTACACAAGGTTGTGTCTGTGTGTGTGTGTGCATGCGTGTGAAAATGTGGAAGTCAAAATGTGTGTGTGCACGCTTGTGTGTTTGGGGGGGGGGGGGGGGGGGGGGGTGTAATTCCCTGCTGTCGGCTCAGTCCTTTGCGAGCTGTTTATGATTCTCCTCTTTAGCCCTGGGACCCCTCTCTCTCCCCACCTTAGCTTACCTCCACCACCCTTTGCTCCCGCTCTCCCCACCTCACCAGGAATGGTAAAAGGTTACTAGATTCGCTCAGGCAAGATGTGAAAGGAGTGGGATGAACATTACTGATAGAATCATTATGGTATGCTACAGTACATTCCCCCCGTGCATTTCCCCATACACACTAGTCATCTGAGTCGACCTTCTTCAGCAGGACGAGGGGAACAATTGACTGGTTTACGTCAGGCAACCATTCCCTCAGACGACCTTCACTCTGCAGAGAAAGCTTTGATGAATCCTGCCATGACTCACGGCTGGCTAGCGCCTTGACAGTTGGAGTTTGGGCTTGGTTTTTTATGAGCTCTCCCAGTTAGAAGCAGGTCTTATGGTGTGGAGTAAGGGGGTCTTTCTATAGATAACGGGGCCAATGTGTGACATTGGGATAAAAATGTCAAAATGGTTTGACACAAAAAATGTAAAGTATTTTTGTGTAGTTCCACATGTGTATTTAGAGGATAATATGCACATTGGCCATAACTCCAGCAACACAACAACATCGGAGGACTAGGACGATACATCCTTAAAAACAGGGTTTATACAGACATCTGGATAATAGCGTCTGCTAAATTACTCAAATGTAATAATTTAGATGTATGTACATATAGGGCTTAATATAGAACCCCCCCCTCCAAAAAAAGCATGCTGAAAGTGTAAAAAAAAAAGTAAGCAATTACCACAAACTAAAGTGGCCACATCTCTCACAAAAACTGATCAAAAATGAAATCACGGATGATAATAATAAGGGAGCAGGAGAACTTATAAATTGGCAACAACAATTACAATAATTTTTCGAGCACCAAACTGAGGAAATATCTACATTTCAAGGTAGGCCTATTCCAGTACTTGACTTTCTGAGCTCCAAATCCAAGTTCTTGTATTGTTTAAAATTGCAGGTGTAGCATGGAAAACAAAATGTGTTTGTCATGTTATTTCAGTATCAGACCACGTCGTGAAGAAGCCCACTAAGCCATGTCATTTGTTCTCACTCTGTCCACAATAATTCATAGGAATAGCGTTGGGTGTTGCGCAATAGTGTATCCTACACAATTGCGGCGAGTAGACTCGGTGTCCAATCCGAGGCACAGAAACAGGAAAACATGAGTTTATTACCTTGATGCTTCCTCTGCTAAATCTAACGAGACCCTGCTGTAAATCAAGCAGACAACAACGGATGATCAGCATCAATTTGCTAGGGATATTAGATCCAGCGTGGATCCAGGCACAAATGTCTTCACCGGCATAACGAATGAGACACCAGAATATTATGGACATTCCTCGCACTTGGCCTGTTGTAGCATCGCACGTGTTATCACAACAGCTGTTCATCACTGGATCAGTTGATGATGTGTGAAATTACTACGGCGTAATTAAACAGCTTGACACCAAATGCACATTCAACAAGTGTCGTACATAATTATTGAAGAACACACATTAATGATAGTAACAATTTTGTTTTTCAGTGTCACGGTCACTCTTTCGGTTAGAAGCATTTTATTTTGCAATTGCATCATTCTTTGGGGATTTTTGTGCCCATGAAAACTGTTTTCACCACGTTACATAAGGCGACACAAAATGCTACATAGTTACACTGAATTTCAAAAGATCTCTACAAACAACTGTGATAGCTAGATCCAGGATTCTTACAGGGTTCAAGTTCAATGTCTAATTTAACTGATTAATGCTTAATATATGATATAATGACAATTTACTCTACCATAAATGCAAGGACAGAAAAGTCATGTTTTGTGTCACACGATTTTAGACAAATCTGTCAAGACAACAACCATGAGAAAGGGTTAAACATAGGCCTTTACATCAACTTGGGAATTGTATGGAATGTACATGTAGCTATGTTCCCCCCTTATATCTTAAGGTAAATGGCATGAAACAAATTGGCAGATTATTATCAATGACTTATCAACACCTGTAACAAGTCGTCCAGTGTAGGAAATCCTCACTGGTACCCTAGTTTATAGAGAGACCCAAGGACAGGGAGAGGGAGAGACTCTTCTGCATCCCAAATGGCACCCTATTCATAGGTCTCTGGTCGAAAGTACATAGGGAATAGGGTGCCATTTGGCATGCATCCACAGGCTCACCCTCTGACATGATGACTCTGCTGTTATTTATCCTCTTATACCAGTCGGGTTCAGGCACGTCGTACATACACTCTGCTTTAGTGTCATGAGCAGTTTACATGGTTTTTCCCCTTGAACACCTTACCCAAACCTCTCATCTATACTGAACAAAAAATATTAAGCTAACATGCAACAATTTCAAAGATTTTGCTGAATACAGTTCATATGGGGGAAATCAGTCAATTTAAATCAATTCATTAGGCCTTAATCTATGGATTTGACATGACTGGGAATACAGATATGGTCACAGATACCTTAAAATAAATGGGCCTCACAATGGGCCTCAGGATCTCGTCACGGTATTTCGGTGTATTCAAATTGCTATTGATAAAATGCAATTGTGTTCGTTGTCCGTAGCTTATGCCTGCCCATACCATAACCCCACCGCCACCATGGGGCACTCTGTTTGTGTTAATGACATCCGTTCACCGTTCACCCACATGACGCCATACATGTGGTCTGTATTTGTGAGGCAGGTTGGACGTACTGTCAAATTCTCCAAAATTATGTTGGAGGCGGCTTATGGTAGAGAAATGAATATTAAATTATCTGGAAATAGCGGCATTGTGTTGTGTGACAAAACTGCACATGTTAGTGGCCTTTTATTGTCCCCAGCACAAGGTGCACCTGCGTAATGATCATGCTGTTTAATCAGCTTCCTGATATGCCACACCTATCATTGTGTTTACTTGATAGCTACCTACACAAATAGCTAGCTAGAACAAAGTGTTAATTAGATAAATTCATTAATTGTATTTTTTTCCTTTTTTTATAGGGGTGGATCAGCTTAATATTGCGGAATGATTGTTGCTTCCATCAATGTAATTGTCTGCATAATTTCCAATCCCCCATATCTTTTGGGGGGAAATATATATATATATATCCATATACATACACGTACATACCCATACATATACATATGCATACATAAACATTCATACATATACACATATATACATACATACAAACACATAACTACAGTTGAAGTAGGAAGTTTACATACAGCTCAGCCAAATACATTTAAACTCAGTTTTTCACATTTCCTGACATTTATTCCCTGTCTTAGGCCAGTTAGGATCACCACTTTATTTTAAGAATGTAAAATGTCAGAATAATAGTGGATCGAATTATTTATTTCAGCTTTTATTTCTTTCATCACATTCCCAGTGGGTCAGAAGTTTACATACACTCAATTAGTATTTGGTAGCATTGCTTTTAAATTGTTTAACTTGGGTCAAACGTTTTGGGTAGCCTTCTACAAGCTTCCCACAGTAAGTTGGGTGAATTTTGGCCCATTCTTCCGGACAGAGCTGGTGTAACTGAGTCAGGTTTGTAGGCCTCCTTGCTCGCACACGCTTTTTCAGTTCTGCCCACAAATGTTTTATAGGATTGAGGTCAGGGCTTTGTGATGGCCACTCCAATGCCTTGACTTTGTTGTCCTTGAGCCATTTTGCCACAACTTTGGAAGTATGCTTGGGGTCATTGTCCATTTGGAAGACCCATTTGCGACCAAGCTTTAACTTCCTGACTGATGTCGTGAGATGTTGCTTCAATATATCCACATGATTTTCCTTCCTCATGATGCCATCTATTTTGTGAAGTGCACCAGTCCCTCCTGCAGCAAAGCACCCCCACAACATGATGCTGCCACCCCCGTTCTTCGGCTTGCTAGCCTTCCCTTTTTCCTCCAAACATAACGATGGTCATTATGGCCAAACAGTTCTATTTTTGTTTCATCAAACCAGAGGAAATTTCTCCAAAAAGTACGATCTTTGTCCCCATGTGCAGTTGCAAACCGTAGTCTGGCTTTTTTATGGCAGTTTTGGAGCAGTGGCTTCTTCCTCGCTGAGCGGCCTTTCAGATTATGTCGATGTAGGACTTGTTTTACTGTGGACATAGATACTTTTGTAACGGTTTCCTCCAAAATCTTCACAAGGTCCTTTGCTGTTGTTCAGAGATTGATTTGCACTTTTCGGACCAAAGTACATTAATCTCTAGGAGACAGAACGCGTCTCTTTCCTGAACGGTATGACGGCTGCGTGGTCCCATGGTGTTTAAACTTGCGTACTATTTTTTGTACAGATGAACGTGGTACCTTTAGGCGTTTGGAAATTGCTCCCAAGGATGAACCAGACTTGTGGAGGTCTACAATTTATTTCTGATGTATTGGCTGATTTCTTTTGATTTGAAGGTAGGCCTTGAAATACATCCATAGGTACACCTCCAATTGACTCAAATTATGTCAATTAGCCTATCAGAAGCTTCTAAAGCCATGACATAATTTTCTGGAATTTTCCAAGCTGTTTAAAGGCACAGTCAACTTAGTTTATTTAAACTTCAGACCCACTGGAATTGTGATACAGTGAATTAAAAGTGAAATAATCTGTCTGTAAACAATTGTTGGAAAAATGACTTGTATCATGCACAAAGTAGATGTCCCAACCGACTTGCCAATACTATAGTTTGTTAACGAGACATTTGTGGAGTGGTTGAAAAAATGAGTTTTAATGACTCCAACCTAAGTGTATGTAAACTTCCGACTTAAACTGAACATAGATAAATATACTTTTTTTTTTGAATATACCTTTATTATTCCCCGCAAACCCTACCACCCTTCCCCCAATTGGAGTAAACTAATAAACAATAACCTTCAGTTTATACATATTATACACATTTTACAGACACAATCTATTTTACAATAGTTATATTTGGTTTGTTTTTAGTCCTTCTATGTCTGATGTCCATCCAGTTTGATTTCTATTTGTAACTGTGCTATTTCACGAACTGTCTGAACCTATATACAGTGCCTTGCGAAAGTATTCGGCCCCCTTGAACTTTGCGACCTTTTGCCACATTTCAGGCTTCAAACATAAAGATATAAAACTGTATTTTTTTGTGAAGAATCAACAACAAGTGGGACACAATCATGAAGTGGAACAACATTTATTGGATATTTCAAACTTTTTTAACAAATCAAAAACTGAAAAATTGGGCGTGCAAAATTATTCAGCTCCTTTACTTTCAGTGCAGCAAACTCTCTCCAGAAGTTCAGTGAGGATCTCTGAATGATCCAATGTTGACCTAAATGACTAATGATGATAAATACAATCCACCTGTGTGTAATCAAGTCTCCGTATAAATGCACCTGCACTGTGATAGTCTCAGAGGTCCGTTATAAGCGCAGAGAGCATCATGAAGAACAAGGAACACACCAGGCAGGTCCGAGATACTGTTGTGAAGAAGTTTAAAGCCGGATTTGGATACAAAAAGATTTCCCATTTCCCTTTAAACATCCCAAGGAGCACTGTGCAAGCGATACTATTGAAATGGAAGGAGTATCAGACCACTGCAAATCTACCAAGACCTGGCCGTCCCTCTAAACTTTCAGCTCATACAAGGAGAAGACTGATCAGAGATGCAGCCAAGAGGCCTATGATCACTCTGGATGAACTGCAGAGATCTACAGCTGAGGTGGGAGACTCTGTCCATAGGACAACAATCAGTCGTATATTGCACAAATCTGGCCTTTATGGAAGAGTGGCAAGAAGAAAGCCATTTCTTAAAGATATCCATAAAAAGTGTCGTTTAAAGTTTGCCACAAGCCACCTGGGAGACACACCAAACATGTGGAAGAAGGTGCTCTGGTCAGATGAAACCAAAATTGAACTTTTTGGCAACAATGCAAAACGTTATGTTTGGCGTAAAAGCAACACAGCTGAACACACCATCCCCACTGTCAAACATGGTGGTGGCAGCATCATGGTTTGGGCCTGCTTTTCTTCAGCAGGGACAGGGAAGATGGTTAAAATTTATGGGAAGATGGATGGAGCCAAATACAGGACCATTCTGGAAGAAAACCTGATGGAGTCTGCAAAAGACCTGAGACTGGGACGGAGATTTGTCTTCCAACAAGACAATGATCCAAAACATAAAGCAACATCTACAATGGAATGGTTCAAAAATAAACATATCCAGGTGTTAGAATGGCCAAGTTAAAGTCCAGACCTGAATCCAATCGAGAATCTGTGGAAAGAACTGAAAACTGCTGTTCACAAATGCTCTCCATCCAACCTCACTGAGCTCGAGCTGTTTTGCAAGGAGGAATGGGAAAAAATTTCAGTCTCTCGATGTGCAAAACTGATAGAGACATACCCCAAGCGACTTACAGCTGTAATCGCAGCAAAAGGTGGCGCTACAAAGTATTAACTTAAGGGGGCTGAATAATTTTGCATGCCCAATTTTTCAGTTTTTGATTTGTTAAGAAAGCTTGAAATATCCAATAAATGTTGTTCCACTTCATGATTGTGTCCCACTTGTTGTTGATTCTTCACAAAAAAATACAGTTTTATATCTTTATGTTTGAAGCCTGAAATGTGGCAAAAGGTTGCAAAGTTCAAGGGGGCCGAATACTTTCGCAAGGCACTGTACATTTTACAGACCCCGTATGTTTTACATTGGTTATCTTGTTATTAGTCCCACCTTTCAGCTCCATTCTACCCCTCCCATCTATCTCTTTACACCATCCATTTTGGATTTCTATTTGCCATATATTTTTCAACTGTGCTGTGATGCTTAACAAAAGTTCCGAAACCTTTCTATTCTCATAGCTTCCACAGATTGTAAATTAAGGATAACATTTTTTGCTAAACTAATTATTATATTATTGATTGATTTGACTATGGCTTTTCATAGCACCCAGTATTGCTATCTGTAGCATTAGTTCCCAGCAAATGTTGCAATTCTTTAGCCATTCCTGGACCTGTGACCAAAAACGAGCTACACAAGAATGGATTATCTTGGCAAAGGAGAAATGCTCACTAACAGGGATGTAAACAAATGTGTGCATAACATTTGACAGAAATACGCTTTTTGTGCATATTTCAGCTCATGAGACATGGCGTTGTTGCGTTTTATGTTTTTTGTTCAGTGTACATGTACATCACTGTATGCTACTGAAAAAGTCAGCTTTGACACACTCAGTTTCAAGGTGCTGCTTCGGGGGGTTCAGAGAGTTCCTGCAGAGAGTTCATAGGCTCACTTTGGAACACGTTTGCCATGAGAGACTAATACATACAGTACATGTAGAATGTGCTTCTGTTGCTTTAGCCTGGTATCAATACAGACCCTCACAGTACTGCGCTGTATGCACAGACCTCACACTAAATGAGATCCATAGGCAAGGCCGACCTGACAGACGTGTGTGTGCTGCAAGTCACTACTCTGTTCCTTTCTTACTTTTGTTATTTTCTATACCCTGCCTACTGTATATGTACATATGTACTTCAAATACCTAATTTGTCTGGTGCTGTTACTCCCTGTATATACTGTAGTTTAATTCTTGTCTTTCTCTATTTGCTCTGCTGCTCTGCTGTCCCCCCCTCCCCCCCTCCCCCCCAGCCCTCTCTGGGTTTGACTTCGTTACACAGCCTCACCACAGGCACAGGACAGAACAGGGCAAAGCTGCCGCTGGGTTTTCCACCAGACACAGGCTGGAATGTGACCCATTCATCAAATAGAGAGCATATACATCAGCTACTATCGCTTCATCACAGAGAGCAGATCATTATCAGGGTGTTGCGTGTGGAGTTGAGATCCAAGGCAGATCAGAGCCTATCGTCCTATTGTCTGGGAGTGTGCCAGGCAGGCTCAAGAGGAGAATGCTACATAGAGTGTTTATGTGTTTGTTCTGACTGAAACATGCCTCATGCCTTCCCCTGTTTCAGCAGGACTGCATGCTTGTTTGTGTTTTTACTACTACTTGGCTCGTTATTCCTTGTTGTGCGTGTTTAGCTCCCCCCCCCCCCCCCCCCTTGTGAGAATTACGATGTGCGACTAGACAGTTTCCTATTGGATTACGCTGACTCATTAGCAGGCAGGCTGCAGCTATAAAGGGCATTTTTGTCCACAGTGGGCTGCTGATCTGTTTCTTTCTTTGGAGTCCTAGGAGGCAGGCGAGAGGCTGAGGCTGAGGCCAGTCAGTTAGTCAGAGTGTGTTTGTGTCCCTCAGGCCTTGTTTCATGTGTGGTGGGAGAAGATTAGAGCAGTTTGTTCCTAATAAAAGCCTAAGGATGAACGAGCAATGTCTGTCTGTGTGAGGTCATTTTTGATCCGGAGCTACAATAGAGAGACAGTGCATTAGCAGCAAGCTGGGGGCATTAATGTGCAGTGTAGCAGTATGTGTAGGATCTGCACTGGCCAGACAGCAGTGCTAGTTTGTTATAGCTACCAACTGAGTTAGTGGAACTGAGTGAAGAAGGCACTCAATGAATATAGTGGGTTGTTTTCCTAGCCAATGAAATCCTCCAACTGGTAGTCATCCTAGAAATGTGTTCACGTTAGACAATGTGTCTGACGTTTGTATCTAAATGTAACAGTGTTCATACTGTAACTCCAAAATTTGGTTCAGAACACAGGTCTCGCACTCCCTACCACTAATTTTTAAACCTGGGATATTTTAGGAGCACTAATGAGAGGTCAGACAAAAAAACCCGTGTGGGTACACTTTAACAACGTTTAACCCGTTGTTATTCATGTTTTTTCATCTGCACAATCTGAGCCATTAGAAATCCATTGACGGATTAGACTTCCATTAATAGCCGCTTACGAGGGGGGACTTGCGGTGAATAAAAGTTCCAATTGTTGAATATCCCCACTCTGGCTGGATTCCAATAGGAATTTAACATCACTTTGCAAGCCAGCATAATGTGACTTGCAGGCCTGATGTGACCACTGTATTAGGCCCTCGAAGTAAGGCTTTATGATATATATAATGTATTGTCTTAAATAATTATGTACTTTGGTGCTGTTTTTGCTGGTGACTAGCATATGCTGGCACGCTGGTGACCAGCTCATGTTGGTCATCAGTGTCCAAAACACAGCGAAGGCACCAGCAAAAACACAGCAATTTTGGTCGGCACTGTTTTTTTTTTCAGCAGGGTAGTCAGAGTGTGTTGGTGTCCTCAGGCCTTGTTTCATGTGTGGTGGGAGAAGATTAGAACAGTTTGTTCCTAATAAAAGGACGAAAGACCAATGTCTGTCTGTGTGTGTGCTCATTTTGATCCGGAGCTACAATAGAGATTAGCAGTACATTATAGTACATTAGCAGCAGGCTGGGGCCGTTAATGTGCAGTGTAGCAGTACGTGTTGGATCTGGACTGGACAGACAGCAGCGCTAGTTTGTTAAAGCTACCAACTAATTGAATGGAACTGAGGGAAATCCCACGACTAGTAGTCTTCCTAGAAATGTTTTCATTTTGGAAAATGTGTCTAACATCGGTATGTAAATGTAACAGGTTTAAACGGATAGTTCAGAGCTTCTGCTCTTTTCTATCACCTGTAGGGAACGCAATATATCAGCTACTGACAAAACAATGTATATTTACTGACATGTATGTGTAACTGATAGATGATGACACACACACACACACACACACACACACGTATGTACAGTGTAAATTGTAAAGTATTTTGTCTGTACTGTCTTTTTCATTATATGTCAGACCCCAGTAAGACTAGCTGTCACGGTTGGCGTCGATGGGGACCCTAATGAAATCAAATCAAATTGTGTAGTACTGTTAGCTGTGTACAGTAAATTCGGAAAGTGTTTGACTTTTTTTTTGTGACTTTTTCCACATTTATTTACATTACAGCCTTGTTCTAAAATGGATTCAATTGTTTGTGTTTCCTCATCAATCTACACACAGTACCCCATAATGACAAATCAAAAACTGGTTGTATTTTTTTGTGTGCAAATTTGTCAAAATAAAAAAGCTGAAATATCACATTTACATAAGTATGCTGACACATTATTCAGTACTTTGTTAAAGCATCTTTTGGCAGCGATTACAGACTCAAGTCTTCTTGGGTAAGATTCCACAAGCATGGCACACCTGTATTTGGGGAGTTTCTCCCATTCTTCTCTACAGATCCTCTTGGATGGGGAGCGTCGCTGCACAGCTATTTTCAGGTCTCTCCAGAGATATTAGATCGGGTTCAAGTCAGAACTCTGGCTGGGCCACTCAAGGACATTCAGGGACTTGTCCTGAAGCAACTCCTGCATTGTCTTGGCTGGTCGTTGTACTGTTGGAAGGTGAACCTTCACCCTAGTCTGAGGTCCTGAACACTCTGGAGCAGGTTTTCATCAAGGATCTCTCTCTGTACTTTGCGCAGTTTATCTTTCCTTTGATCCTGACTGGTCTCCCAGTCCCTGCCACTGAAAACATCCCCACAGCATGATGCTGCCACCACCATGCTTCACCGTAGCGATGGTGCCAGGTTTCCTCCAGATGTTCAATCTTGGTTTCATCTAGAGGTCGACCGATTATGATTTTTCAACGACGATACAGAAACTGATTAGTGGAGGACTGATATTTATATATACAGTTGATGTCGGAAGTTTACATACATTTAAACTCAGTTTTTCACAATTCCTAACATTTGGTAAAAGTTCCTGTCTTAGGTCAGTTAGGATCACCACTTTATTTTTAGAATGTGAAATGTCAGAATAATAGTAGAGAGAATGATTAATTTCAGATTTGATTTATTTCATCACATTCCCAGTGGGTCTGAAGTTTACATTCACTCAATTAGTATTCGGTAGCATTGCCTTTAAAATGATTAACTTGGGTCAAACGTTTTGGGTAGCCTTCCACAACCTTCCCATAATAAGTTGAATGAATTTTGGCCCAATCCTCCTGACAGAGCTGGTGTAACTGAGTCAGGTTTGTAGGCCTTCTTGCTCGCACACGCTTTTTCAGTTCTGCCCACAAATGTTCTATGGTCAGGGCTTTGTGATGGCCACTCCAATACCTTGACTTTGTTGTCCTTAAGCCATTTTGCCAAAACTTTGGAAGTATGCTTGGGGTCATTGTCCATTTGGAAGACCCATTTGCGACCAAGCTTTAACTTCCTGACTGATGTCTTGAGATGTTGCTTCAATATATCCACGTAATTTTCCTACCTCATGAGCCATCTATTTTGTGAAGTGCACCAGTCCCTCCTGCAGCAAAGCACCCCCACAACATGATGCTGCCACCCGCGTGCCTCACTGCTGGTATAGTGTTATTTTGGCTTGCAAGCCTCCCCCTTTTTCCTCCAAACATAACGATGGTCATTATGGCCAAACAGGAATACTTTTGTTTCATCAGACCAGAGGACATTTCTCCAAAAAGTACATTTTTTGTCCCCATGTGCAGTTGCAAACCGTAGTCTGGCTTTTTTATGGCGGTTATGGAGCAGTGGCTTCTTCACTGCTGAGCGGCCTTTCAGATTATGTCAGTATAGGACTCGTTTTACTGTGGATATAGATCATTTTGTACCTGTTTCCTTCAAGATCTTCAAACGGTCCTTTGCTGTTGTTCTGGGATTGATTTGCGCTTTTCGTACCAAAGTATGCTCATCTCTAGGCGACAGAACGCGTCTCCTTCCTGAACGGTATGACGGCTGCGTGGTCCATGGTGTTTATACTTGCGTACTATTGTTTGTACAGATGAACGTGGTACCTTCAGGCGTTTGGAAATTGCTCCCAAGGATGAACCAGAATTGTGGAGGTCTACAATTTTTTGCTGAGGTCTTAGTGGTGATCTTAACTGACCAAGTGGTGATCTTAACTGACCAAAGACAGGTAATTTTTCACTCTGATTAAATGTCAGGAATTGTGACAAACTGAGTTTAAATGTATTTGGCTAAGGTGCATGTAAACTTCCGACTTCAACTGTAAATTCTTTCGATAATATACTAATGGTAATATACTGTATACATGTCAAAAGGAGTAGCTGGATAAATCGATACATACGAATGTTAATGGAAATCAATAATCAATGAACAGCAGTGTAGTGGTAGTAATAAATTGAATCAATTGTTTTTGTAGCAGCAGCGTAGAGGGGGAGCAGTAGATGTTAGACATTAACAATCTTATGGCCGTGGGATAAAAGCTCTTAAGAAGTCTGTACTCTATATTATGGTCTGTACTTGGCATGTAAGTTTCTGCCATTTGTTTTTAAACCTGGGATATTTTAGGAGCACAGCTAATGAAAGATCAGACAACAACCCCGGGTGGGTACACTTTAACACAAACCTTTTTTTATTTATGTGTTTCAATTTGTAAAACTTGAGCCTGTATTAGACTGCTAAAAATAGCCGCTTACGTGGAGGAACAAAAAAAGTATTTTTTCTCCGCTGGCTTGTCTGCCTGCGATTCAGGGTGTAATTTGTGGCTTGCCAGAGGTTGACCTCGGTTGGTCAGGAAGCGGCAGCAGGCGGCGGGATAGAAAAGTGCTGTTTAGCCCTGCTGTATGTTGGGACCTGGAAGAGTGGCCTTCTAGCAGGCAGACAGGCTGAGGCCAATAAGGCTATGTCTAGTCTGTGCGTGGGTGCCCTGGCTAGCCCACAGACTAGAGCTAAAATGCTTAAGATGCAAGAGCTTGGCTCAGCCAGACACGGCGCATTGATCATTTCCTTCCAAGAACTGTCCTTTCCTCTCCTCCCGCTGGAAAAGAAAATGTCCCTCCTGTTCGTAGACCTCCGCCTGGCCCCAATGTGTAATTTCAGTCAGCATCTTGCCCTAATCTCCAAATAGCAACAGCCTGTGTGTGTTCTTTTTTTCCCCACGAGATCCCTGCTTCCAGAAGAAAACACTGCATGGCCTGATACATCAGTCATTGTTGTGTTTGTTCTGCACTTGACTTCAAACAGAGCGCGAGTTGAAAAGGAGAGTGACCTTTGGGAATCACACAGTCAGGAGCCAGGGCCAGAGTCAGACTCTGCCCAACATCTACTGTACATATGGGAGGAGGGACTTTACTTTGAGGCTCTTTCTATTCTCATATATATATATTTTTAAATTGAGGAATATACAAGGATGAATAGCCATGGAATGTTGCCCTAGAAAACACCTCTCTGCCTCTTTCACCCTGACTGACTGACTGCTGGGGGCGAAAAAAAGTGTTGTTTTTTTTTGAAGCTGTGATGTAGGTTCGCTCGGTAGGCTGGAAGCTTTTTGAACCTCTTTACACCCACTATCTTTCGCCGAGGTATATCGCGTTTAAAACAAAGAATTTCAAATGTCTGCACACGTGCATGTCAGTTGCTTCGAGTAAAAGTGTCTGCTAAATGGCATATATTGTTATATTATAGTACCATTCACCTCTTTGTCTACCTTCAACAGGGAGAAAAAAAGCACATAATAAAAGAGAAGTTGGACAGCTTTAGTTGCATGTCCGTATACTTCAGATGTCCTTGCATAAAAAAAATTTTTACAAAGCTGTTGATACGGTTCTTTATCTTCGTACGCATTTCTCTAGATTTGTCTTCTTCTTTTGAGTGGCAGCCCACAGGTACAAGTAAATGTATATTGATATCAAATGCAAATATGTTAACTAAATATGTGAGTATATCTGAATCAATATGACTTTGAATGTTACACCTGTGCCTGTAACCTCCTTCTGAAAAAATAACGAAATAAATATATCTTATATTTGAGATTCTTCAAAGTAGCCACCCTTTGCCTTGATGACAGCTTTACAATGTAAAAAATAAAGAAAAGCCCTTAAAAGAGTAGGCGTGTCCAAACCTTTGACTGGTACTGTACATGGAATGAATGACTAACTGTATCCAGTAGAGTCCTATTCATCTACTGGATCTTTACAACACACTGAAGTATAGAAACCAATTTTCGTTCTCGTTTATTTTTATATTTGCAGGCCGGATAAACCTCTTGAGATGAGACGTCTTTTTTCGTCATGAGAAATATAGTTACTTCACTAAACTAATCAATGTTTAAGCAATTAAATAAATAAAACAGTTTCCTGTTCTCTACCTCCCAGCAGCCTATAGATATGGTCCCTTTTGATAGAAACTCAATTGTACTCATTTCAACCAACCATTTTCAACCAGCCTCTTTTACAATATACTGTACACTGAGTATACCAAACATTAAGAATGCCTGCTCTTTCCATGACATAGTCTGACCAAGTGAAAGCTATGATCACTTATTGATGACACTTGTTAAATCCACTTCAATCAGTGTAGATGAAGGGGAGGAGACAGGTTAAAGAAAGATTTTGAAGCCTTGAGACAATTGAGACGTGGATCGTGTATGTGTGCCGTTCAGAGGGTGAATTGGCAAGACAAAATATTTAAGTGCCTTTGAACAGGGTATGGTAGTAGGTGCCAGGCGCAACGGTTTGTGTCAAGAACTGCAATGCTTCTGGGTTTCTCATGCTCAACAGCTTCCCGTGTGTCTCAAGAATGGTCCACCACCCAAAGGACATCCAGCCAACTTGACACAACTGTGGGAAGCATTGGAGTCAATGTACCAGAAGATCCCCGAAGAAATGAGGCTGTTCTGAGGGTGAAAGGGGTGGGTGCAACTCAGTATTAGGAATGTGTTCCTAATGTTTGGTATACTCGGTGTATATGCTGTATTTCTATAATGGTATAGTCTATAATGGTATAGATACCATTTTATCCAGTCCACCTACCCCACCCGTAACCTATTATCCTGCTGTTTATTTGTCTTGTTTTCCACAAGTATTGCCCCTCACAAGACCTTGTGTGCACTCAGTGTACCCACTCCTCCCTCTTACCCACCCTTCCTGGTCTGGAGGTCTTATTAAGATTCATTGTTTTAATCAAGCGGAAACCAATTGCTACAGAGATACGGTGCCTTCGGAAAGTATTCAGACCCCTTGACTTTTTCCACATTTTGTTGCGTTACAGCCTTATTCTAAAATGTATGAAATTGCTTTTTTCCCTCATCCAATCTATACCCAATGCCCCATAATGACAAAGCAAAAACAGTTTTTTTGATAAAGGAAATATCACATTTACGTAAGTATTCAGACCCTTTACTCAGTACTTTGTCGAAGCACCTTTGGCAGTGATTACACTCTTGAGCCTTCTTGGGTATGACGCTACAAGTTAGGCACACCTGTATTTGGGGAGTTTCTCCCATTTTTCTCTGCTAATCCGCTAAAGCTCTGTCAGGTTGGATGGGGAGCGTCACAGCACAGCTATTTTCAAGTCTTTCCAGAAATGTTTGATCGGGTTCAAGTCCGGACTCTGGCTGGGCCATGCAAGTACATTCAGAGACTTGTCCCGAAGCCACTCCTGCGTTGTCTTGGCTCTGTGCTTAGGGTCATTGTCCTGTTAGATGGTGAACCTTCACCCCAGTCTGAGGTCCTGAGCATTATGGAGCAGGTTTTCATCAAGGATCTCTCTGTACTTTGCTCCATTCATCTTTCCCTCGATCCTGACTAGTCTCCCAGTCCCTGCCTCTGAAAACATCCTCACGGCATGTTGCTGCCACCACCATTCTTCACCGTAGGGATGGTGCCAGGTTTCCTCCAGACATGACACTTGGCTCTTAGGCCAAAGAGTTCAATCTTGGTTTCATCAGACCAGAGAATCTTGTTTCTCATGGTCTGAGAATTAATTAAAAAGTAGGATTATTTTAGATTCTTTTGAATAAATGATTTTTTAATTTTTTTTTTAAGTCAAATCGACAATTGGTAACCCAACCCTTATGGGATTAATTGACACATAATCAAGCATTACAATAATTCACTATGGTAATTATTGTCTGAGAGTCCTTTAGGTGCCTTTTGGCAAACTCCAAGCTGGCTGTCATGTGCCTTTTACTGAGGAGTGTCTTCCGTCTGTCCACTCTAACATAATGGCCTGATTGGTGGAGTGCTGCTGAGATGGTTGTTCTTCTGGAAGGTTCTCCCATCTCCACAGAGGAACTCTGGAGCTCTGTCAGAGTGACCATCGGGTTCTTGGTTACCTCCCTGACCAAGGCCCTTCTCCCCCGATTGCTCAGTTTGGCAGGGCGGCCATCTCTAGGAAGAGTCTTGGTGGTTCCAAACTTCTTCCATTTAAGATTGATGGAGGCCAAGAAATGTTTTGGTACCCTTCCCCAGCTCAATTCCGAGTCTCATAGCAAAGGGTCTGAATACTTGTAAATGTAAATAGGTGTTCCTGTTTTTTTTAACAGACTTGCACCATTTCTAAAAACCTGTTTTCCCTTTGTCAATATGTGGTATTGTGTGTAGGTTGCTGAGTTTTTATTTTAGAATAAGGAGTGTAACATAGTCATTTGCCCAGTGGCTCTGTACTACAGCATCTTAATTTCAGCCAGTTTGGCAAAGTAGGAAAATAATCCTGCAGCATCGGGAAATGTGAATTATTATGTGGATTCTAATTAATGGATATTTTTTATAGGGGTTGATACATTTTTTGTTACGTCAAATCAAGTCTGACATTTTGATGTGGAAATTGCAAACTTTAGAAGCCTTTTTAAAACCTTGAATACACTACAAATTTTGCTTTTCTTGGCCACAAAAGAGCGATCAAAGTAAGATCCTACATCTGTATGGTCATGCAAACAGCCTGATGCTGTGGCTGTTTAAAAACACAGACAACACTTGAGGGCGGTATGAAGGCTGAAACATGTCTGGATCAAGTTGAAGTTGAGATTTGAGCACCAGTGATACTAGACAGCATTTGTCACATACAGTGGGGCAAAAAAGTATTTAGTCAGTCACCAATTGTGCAAGTTCTCCTACTTAAAAAGATGAGAGAGGCCTGTAATTTTCATCATAGGTACACTTCAACTATGACAGACAAAATGAGAAAAACAAAATCCAGAAAATCACATTGTAGGACTTTTTATGAATTTATTTGCAAATGATGGTGGAAAATAAGTACCTGGTCACCTACAAACAAGCAAGATTTCTGGCTCTCAGAGAACTGTAACTTCTTTAAGAGGCTCCTCTGTCCTCCACTCGTTACCTGTATTAATGGCACCTGTTTGAACTTGTTATCGGTATAAAAGACACCTGTCCACAACCTCAAACAGTCACACTCCAAGCTCCACTATGGCCAAGACCAAAGAGCTGTCAAAGGACACCAGAAACAAACTTGTAGACCTGCACCAGGCTGGGAAGACTGAATATGCAATAGGTAAGTAGCTTGGTTTGAAGAAATCAACTGTGGGAGCAATTATTAGGAAATGGAAGACTTTTTGGTAAAAACTCAACTTGTCGTGTTTGGAGGACAAAGAATGCTGAGTTGCATCCAAAGAACACCATACCTACTGTGAAGCATGGGGGTGGAAACATCATGCTTTGGGGCTATTTTTCTGCAAAGGGACCAGGACGACTGATCCGTGTAAAGGAAAGAATGAATGGGGCCATGTATTGTGAGATTTTGAGTGAAAACCTCCTTCCATCAGCAAGGGCATTGAAGATGAAACGTGGCTGGGTCTTTCAGCATGACAATTTTCCCAAACACACCGCCCGGGCAACGAAGGAGTGGCTTCATAAGATGCATTTCAAGGTCCTGGAGTGGCCTAGCCAGTCTCCAGATCTCAACCCTATAGAAAATCTTTGGAGGGAGTTGAAAGTCAGTGTTGCCCAGCAACAGCCCCAAAACATCACTGCTCTATAGGATATCTGCCTGGTGGAATGGGCCAAAATACCAGCAACAGTGTGTGAAAACCTTGTGAAGACTTACAGAAAACGTTTGACCTCTGTCATTGCCAACAAAGGGTATATAACAAAGTATTGAGATAAACTTTTGTTATTGACCAAATACTTATTTTCCACCACAATTTGCAAATAAAATCATTAAAAATCCTACAATGTGATTTTCTGGAGAAAAAAATTCTCATTTTGTCATAGTTGAAGTGTACCTATGATGAAAATTACAGACCTCTCTCATCTTTTTAAGTGGGAGAACTTGCACAATTGGTGGCTGACTAAATACTTTTTTGCCCCACTGTATAGCAGCTATCTGTCCACAGTAAGTGGTAATATCAGATGTCTGATGAAGGCCGAGGATAACCATATCCCACTTTACCAAAATGTGGTGGATGAGACAACCCCCCACCCCCACTAAAACAATACTTCAACAGGTACTCATCTCAAAAAGAAACGGTGAGTGTTGCTCATGTACATAACATTTTCATTGTCTATTGTTGTATCTAAAATCACCTCTGTCGGTGATGGACATGAAGTTACTGTAGTCACACTCATCATCGCCACAGATACAGTCAGTATCTCCTCCCTCAGAATATTTCCACCGTATCTCATGTCCCTCATCCGTACAACAAGAGTGCATATGGCTTTCTCTTCTCACTTTGAGTCACCAGCAGCGCTGTCTGTCTTAACCCACACTAACCACAGTATGTGTCACATCTTTGCCAACTTCAACCATAACCTTTCAGTCCGTGCCCTCACAGTGTATTTCAGACGCACGTGGGTTGCATTTACGTAGCTACACCTCCTATCTATGACTGAGCACGTCTGGGGTGCCCCAGATTGATTGTTCCGTGGCAGTCCCTCATTAACCTTATCATGTAGACTCCATAGTCGAGTCACCACTGTAAGAGGCCAAATCATGCAGATGTTGCATTTGGAAGAAATACATCATATGACTTGCGTGTACAATGAGTGGGGAGTGAGTGGTCAAATTATTTGATTATTTGATTATTTTTTATGATCTGCGTGGCGTTCATTTCCGAACGTCTAGACTAACCTACTCCTCTGCTAATGTTATGGCTTGTCTTTTACATTTATTTACCTAGGCAAGTCAGTTAAGAGCAAATTCGTATTTACAATGACAGCCTAGGAACACTGGGTTAACTGCCTTGTTCAAGGGGCAGAAGGGCAGACTTTTTACCTTGTCAGCTCGGGGTTTCGATCAAGCAACCTTTTGTTTGCTGGCCCAACACTCTAACCACTAGGCTACCTGCCGCCCCGTTCCCATCTCAGTGTGCACATGCAGACTAATTATCCCCACTCACACATTTACGTATCCATACTGTATGTGTTGTAGCCTCACCTTCGTTCCAAAATTAGCTTTCTTACACTCTTGTCAGCGTTGCTGCCAGCGGGTCATCTGACTTGGTATGGGCACTGGCAGTCACTCTCTGCCTGTGTAATGTGAGCTAGCCCCGCTTGGTCAGGTCCAGGGACACTTCATGTATTGGTATGTGTGAATGTGCTTTAACCTCTCACCATGGCCAGGCAGCCACAGTACAACAGTCCTGAACGGGTTTACAGGCAGGCAGTGTATCACTAGAAACCCTTACTGGCACGCTACATGACATCCATTTATGTCACCTGTCCAATTAACCAATAAGGCCCGAGGGGGTGTGGTATATGGCTAAAAGCCAGGTACTCCGATGCAACGAAGGGTGCCTGGATACAGCCCTTAGCCGTGGTATATTGGCCATATACCACACACCAACGTAATTAGAGCAGTACAAATAAATGTTTTGTCATACCCGTTGTATACGGTCTGATATATCAAGGCTTTCAGCCAATCAGCATTCAGGGATCGAATCACCCAGTTTATAATTTACCTTATAGCATAGTAGAGGGAGGGATGCTTTTGTTTGTTTAACACAGCCCTATGAAAACTCTATGAACAGATTATTTTTAAGGAGTCTACTGGTGATATCTACGGTGGATCCTTCTTTTTTTAATCATTCAATTGGCATTAGAGTATTTGTGTAACCATATTTAATTTATTCGTCTTTTCATCAATTCGATTTTGAGGACACATTTCGCGGATTTTGAGTTTAAAGAGGAAATGCTGATGGGGGGGTCAATGTTAAAAATATGAATGGCTGAAATTCTCAGTCACATTTCACAACATTGGTGGAAAAACCAAAACTACAGACTTCATTAATGATTATGTCGTTTTTCAGCTTTTATGAATGAGCGATAGCCTTCACAGCGATATCCCTCCTCTGCAAAAAAGGACCATTTGTATGGTTCTCTTTTATTTCGAGTGTATGATTGTGCTTCCTGCAAGAACAGGGCTTATTGTGGCATATAATGACAACTGTAAATAACCATAGAAACAGGATTGTCATGTGAAAATGGCGGATCTTTTTTCTGTGTCCCAAATGGCACCCTATTGGTCGAGATCGGTGTAGAAGAACTTGACTGGCCTATACAGAGCCCTGACCTCAACCCCATCAAACACTTTTGGGATGAATTGGAACGCCGACTGCGAGCCTAATCGCCCAACCTCAGGGCCCGGCCTCACTCATGCTCGTGGCTGTATAGAAGCAATTCTCCACGGCAAAAAAAAAAAAAAAGATTTTGATTTCACCTCATTTTAACATTCTGTCATGAAGATGTTCATCTTCATTAAAAAAAACGAATTTTCCCATCTCAAGAGGTCAAATTTAAAAAATGACTATAGTTGGTGCCTGTTAAAGATAGACTGAGTGAAATGAAGTTGCCATGAGCAGCACCGTATCTATGCATTTGCACGGGTTCTCTTCACGCTGTTACAGTGTGGCAGCCTCTGGGCCAATTTAGCAGAGAAGTTGAGCCTCGCGTTTCAACGCTCTTAGTTGTTCCAGAGATTGACCCACTATGATGTTTACTTTCTGCATCTAAGTGCCAAATAAAGTAATAGGGGTTGACTAACAAGGTTGATGATTTCAGAAGTTAAATCAGCCATAAATCCCTTTTGTGACAGGTGGAATGGAAACTTGTTGTGTGCAACAGGGTGTGGCACAAAAAAAAAAGTATTGTTAAAATATGTTTCGCCTGTCTATCTGTGGGTAACAGGGATGACATGTTATGTTCGACACGTTCAGTTTTCCACCACAAAACACAAAAATTGCCAAAAGGAGTAGAACTAGCTCACCTGCTTTTACACTATGATTTCACTATTAGATGTTCAATGATTCTTTTGAAGAAAAAAAAAAAGAAAAAAATTGTAGTTTCACCATATTATAACAAGAGTACAGTTCAGATAACAGCGTTCAAATTAAAATGAAGGACATATGTAAATGAATCACTAATCACATGAAGTAAATAATAATCTTTTAAAAAACGACTTTGTCAGAGCAACAAAATAACTCTGGCTTTACAGTAACGGTGACAACTTAGAGAAATCTTTGGGTCAAGTGGGTTAAAATCTTCCTAGCAGTCACAGAGGGTGCACGGAGGGTCATGTCAAAATGCTGAAATGTGGCACTTTAACAAGTCTTTATTCATATGACAAATCAGATTTATTGAATTCTCCATGTGGTTTATATTAAAGGGCACTTCGTTTAATTTAACAGGCTTTTAAATTGAATATTGGTGCACAATTTCTACTTCAAATATCAAAGGGACGCAAAACGCACTCATTTCCTGGAGTGACCTACATACACATGCACGTTCAAATACACACACACACACACACACACACACACACGCTGAACAACACACTCAGCCTTTGAAGGCTTCATGTGGGTGGTTTTGTGTGCCATATTTTTTCCTATGGGGAGAGTTTCCATTTGCAAGGTGTTGTTTTATTTTGTTTGTTGTTGAGCTGTTGAAGGTTTATTTCATTGCCAATTATCACATCAACTTTTCTCATATGGGCTTCTTTCTTTCTCTGTATTGTTGTTTCGTGTAAAGCCCTCCATCTGGTCTCTCTCCCACCACTACCCCCCATCCCCTACCCCTCATCCCCTACCCTCCTACCCCTCATCCTCCAGCCAGCACCTTCCATTGGGCCCCATTAATAATGCAGGGGACAATCCCGCCTCGGAAACACTCCTCCCCCCTCTGGCCTGCCAATCACCCGGCTTAATTAGCACGCGAGAGCATGGTCGCCAAGCGCCCGGCCACCCATTCACCAATCACCACACACCTCTGGCTCTGGTGGCAACGCTCAAAATCTTCATGGTAACCAGATTCATCTGAAATAACCCCAATACTATCTTGATCACCTTTTTGGCAGTTTCAGGCCAAAGTGATGGTGTGAGTGTTTTGCTTGTGTCAGAGTTTTGTGTGGTTGATATCGCTGAGGTGTCCGTGGTTGCATTATAGCTTCATTAGAAAGGGTTCTGTGATTATTGAACTGATCACAGGAGGAGGAAGGGGTCATTAACCGACGAGACAAAGGAGAGGGAATTTGCTTGAGGTGCAGATTAGGGTAGTTAGTGATTATCCTGTTGCTTTAGTCAATACCAATGTACTCTCCGAGATTAGACACACAAAGGCGTGTACGACACATTACTTTTCTACCATTTCTAACATGTAAGTAATATCAAGTTGCTAGTTACAATTCAGGTAGAAACAATGTCTGGATCCAGTGGATTGTCGTACTCTTCTTGGAGACAGCCATTGCCTCATCTACCTTCCAAATCAACAAAATGTTTGTCACGGACACTGGCCAGCTCAGAAATACAGTAATAGAAACATGTTAAAGTATGGAGGAATCTACTCTACTGTATTAGAAGTGTGGCCACAGCGTTAATATCAAAGTAGACACAGAACGAGATACAACAGTGAATATTATTTACATTTGAGTCCATGCAGAATTATAGCCAGGGTCTATAGATAACTCCGTGTTTCTATCACATTTGCAGTCTGTTACCATATAAGACAGCGTAATGACTCACCCTGCTTTCTGACCTACAATGTGGGAAGGGAAGTCATGATTCATGCAAGCTGCAGCTAATGCAGGCCGGAGCCTAAAATACTCTGGTATGCCATCTCACACACTCACATGCACACTCACACACTCACATATGCACAGATGTACTCAGCAACAGTTTGTGAGACATGAGAAAGTTACCAGAGTGTGGAGAGTAACAGAATGACTGGCCAAGTTGAGAAGGCTTTCTGAGGTAATGCTAGCATGTTTGTCTATATTGTGAGATGCATTCCAGGTACGAGCTACATAACTTGCATTTTGTGTCAGGAAGTGGTGCGAAGAGTTGCTGTGTTATTGTTTTTGGTAAGTCACGTAGTTGTAGTCTTAACACTCTTGTCGTAAAGTAGATTCTGCAATTATAGCAATTAAATCACTCCAACCTCATTACAACTTCATCTAAATGAGGGACTGCTTCAAAAAATCTAATTAAACGTTGCTGCTTATGTTGACATACTAATTTGACTAAGGCACTGTGCGGTGGAATTAAAGAGCACTGATTAGATAAAACAAAAATCCCCTTAACTTCATCATTAGAATGAATTTGATACTCTTAAAGAGAGGGATTTACTCTGCAGGTAAGATCAGAAGGAAGGCTATACAGTACGATGTATGTTTCATTTCAATCAACAGTAAGTCATGACTCATGAGAGAGCCTGTAATGTGGACTGTCTGGAATAACTTCTGTGCTAGCTACATGTGTAAGGACCACCCTCTTTTCTCACAGGCAATACATGAGCATTTTAACCTGCTGTAATCTGGCTAACAGTTGTCTTTGATAGTTTAAACAGTGTGTGCTATTGTACTTTTTACTCATTGTTTTCTTTTTGGAGGGTGAATCCCGATGGTGTTCTTAGTATTGATTACATTCTGAAGGATATGGCACTCTGCCTGCCTCATTAAGACATTAACTACCTTTGATTTTAATGGTAGATTGCACAGAACTCTAAGGGACGGTTTCCCGGACACAGATTAAGCCTAGTCCTGGACAAAAAAAAATGGACTAGGCTTAACTTTGACACACAGGTGTAATCATTCTAGTGGTCCCTGCAGCGTACGCTCAAAATGGTGTGATTAGAATGCTTATTTAAAGGGCCTACCGGGTGGCTCAGTGGTCTAAGGCACTGCATCGCAGTGCTAGCTTTGCTACCAGAGATTCTGGGTTCGAGTCCACCAATATTGCAGCTGGCCGTGACTGGGGGGGCCTATGGGGCAGCGAACAATTGGCCCAGCATCGTCTGGGTTCGGGAGGGTTTGGCCGGCAGGAATATCCTTGTCTCATCACGCACTAGTGACTCCTGTGGCGGGCCGGACGCAGTGCACGCTGACCAGGCCGCCAGGTGCACAGTGTTTCCTCCGACACATTGGTGCGGCTGGCTTCCGGGTTGGATGGGCATTGTGTCAAGAAGCAGTTGGGTTGTGTTTCGGAGGACGCATAGCTCTCGACCTTTGCCTCTACCAAGTCTGTATGGGAGTTGCAGCGATGAGACAAGACTACTACCAATTGGGGAGAAAAAATGTGTACATTTTATTTTTTATAAAAAAATAATGGTTATTTAGAACGTCCAGTTTCGATTGATGCAATTTGAGCTGGCTACCCTGTTTTTTCACAGAAACTTGTTTCACAAACACAGTCCTTACAATGTTATATCCTGAATGTGACTAGTTTATTTTTGGATGCAATGTTCAGACATTCACAGAAGTAGCGTTAGCATAACACATTCATCCAAACCAGAAAATGTAGGCTACATTAGTCCTAGCGCTAGCTGAGGAAAGATTGACGGTCAACTCTCAGCTGACAGAAACCATAATATCAATAAGCTAATAGCAATTACTATTTACAAGTCATCACATCACAGGTGAGCTCACCATTGATCGGAATAATTGAGTAAAAAACGTTATAAAAATGTTAAGTAATCCAACGATGGGTAGTTTGTGCGGTCCGCCATGTTTTTTTGTTGTTGAGGCAACCAAAGATAAGAAGATGAGACAAGATGAGTTTGGTCTGTTTGCAATATGCATGTTGAAGAGGGTGTGTCATCTACCATCATTCACTTCACTTGAGTGAACCATCCCACTTCATTTTGTTATAACATCTTTTGTCTGATAGACTTTACGTGACACCCAGAATGCATTGTATCATGTCAACAAACATGGCACCACACATAGCTGGCAAATAGCTTAGCATTAGCTCATCATAATCAGGACAACCTTCATAAAATTATTTTACACACATCATATGTGTCCATTAAAATCTATGCAAGAATTGGTGTCACCAGTACTTGAAAACGTGAATAAGACTGTAAATAGATTATACTCCATACATACATACGGTATGCTCCACTAGAAATGACAACACGATATACAGAAAATAAGGCACTTACTTTGATAGGAACACACACACGTCCAAAGTTATTATTTGTAAGGAAAACAACAATGAAGGCAATTCGAGCACCAGCCAGAAAATGTGCCGGGGGGGAAAGTTTGTGCCGGGGGGGAAAGTTTGTGCAAGACTGCGCAAATGTCTGCATGCTTGATGTGCGGAAACACTGGGGAAGTGCTTGGCCTCTACTCCAAGAGAGAAGTTTGTCCTGCTCAGTAAAGCCTTAAACATAAATTGTCCACAACAGTAAAATGGGCTACTTCTATGTGAATTAATGAGAAGACGGAACACACCTCAATTCAAAATGTTGTTAGAAAATAAAACTTGAAACTAATTTGAAATCGACAAATTTAAGCATAGCCTATAAAGGGCAGCACGTGTTAACTGTTCTGTTGCATAGCAATCACATTTTGGAACCGTGAGTGTATTCTGAAATCACGCGCATAAAAAGAAACTCACACGTGAAAAGGTTCATCTGTGTGCCCGAGAAACCACCCCTTAATGTTATTACTGTGCAAGTCTCCCAGTGCTCCGGCAGGTGTGCAAAATCAGATGTGCTCTCTCCTCTCCTCCCTTCTTCCTTCCCTCTCCTTACTCCTCTCCTCCCTCACTTTTCTCTCCTCCTGCCTTCACAATCACCAGACACAGAGCTGATCCCATTCATCAATGTCAGCAGGCAGGAGCTCCAGGGTTTGGTCTGCAAAACTGCAGAGAATCACCTTAGGGAGTCATAGACCCAGAGGCTCTATTCCAAAAGACTGTCCCGAACCAGGTCTGAGTAACATTGCATACCACACCTGGAATCATATTATCCACTCATTTCAGACTCTAACCATTGTAAAGCAATGTGTCTTACAAAATTCCTTCAATTAATATTTCAAGTCTCTGGCAACCTATGGTCGAAAATGTATGATATGCTGTTTTTAGCTCTGGCTCGGGATCAAAGCGTAGGGAGGCAATATTTATCTCTATCTGGGTGAAAAGGTTCTGGGTCCATTTGTTGATTGAGTCGGGCTTTAATGAACCCCTGGCATAGCCTGACTCGTCTCTGTGTCTTTGGCCCAGCACTTTGCCTTGAACGCTGAGGTCTCTCTTTCCTGCTTATGGTCTGTCTGCCACATCTGTAACCCCTCTCTGTGGCCTGAGCAGACCCATAGTTCAATGCAGATGCACTATCCACTGTGCTCTCATAGCCACGTGTTCATGTAGAGACCTCTATTACTGAACGCGTCATAGATTCAGCATGAACTCGCTTGCGTGAATGGTTCTACATCATTTAATGAGTTAAAAATGAGATCAGAAGTGACAGAAAAGTAACCATGCAGTATGACCAGGCTAAACCAAAATGGTTCCACGTTAAATAGGTTCAACGAGGTCAGTTCAGGGGAGTCACATTGTTTACAGATCAACTGTATTCCTTAGAAGAGCTCAGTCAGCGCCGTCAGCACGTCGAACGTCTGTGTCCTGTATGCATGGTCTCCGGTTCAATACGAGAATCCATTGAACTGATGGAAGCCAGATTGATCCATATCTTGGCCTCTGAGAGTAACAGCTTTTCTCAGCCACTGACGTCACTGTCTTATCTGTCTGTGGTTACACAGTCATCTGGAAACCCCCGCTGAGAAGAGATCCTTTCTTTCACTCTTGTTTCTTACATTTTTCTCCCTCAGGCAAGAGAATCATTCTCTCTCATTGCATGATACATTTCTTTAACATTTTAGTCATTGATTTAAAAGACACTCACATCCAGAGCGACTTACATTAAGTAGCGAGTGCATACATTTTCGTACTTTTTCATACTGGTGATCTGCCGTAGTACTTAAATGTACATTTTGTCATAAGCAAAACATGTTTACGAAAACATATGTTACATTGCCAGCCTCTGTCATTAACCAGTCATTAAAGCCCTGGTTACTCCTTAGCCCAATAAACAGTATCGGTCCTTGAATGGTGCCTTGAGGAACACCAGACACTGATAAAGCCCAGTGGTACATACCAGAGAGACATCTAAGGTCACTTAAAGGCAGCGCTTCTGAGTCCATTCTCATTACAATTATTCATTAGCCCTCTGATAGTGATCTCTGTTTCAATCAATTCCTATTCTCAAACATCCTCACTCTGCATATTCTATAATGAAGCATTAACATGTTTCCATCGCTGTAGTTTGGCTAGGAATGAACTGCCACCTTCGGTGTGATATCACAGATTTTTGCTGAATATCAATGAGACCTATAGCATGTGCTCACTTCAACTTGTCTGTTATTTATATATTTTTGTATGATTTATTTCTATGCAGAATTAGGGAGAAATATCTCCACAAATTCCATCACTACCTTAACAGTGCTCTGCCCAGCCCTCTTAGGTGTCTGACTGTCTGCGCCTCTCAATGATTCGGTTTCACGAATCTACTACAATTAATTTACCTAAAGCCCCAGACCAAATCCCTCTAACAGGTTGAGGAAATAATTACCTTGATGGCAAGGAGAACATGTACTACATGGATTCCTGCATCACTGTTGTAATATCAATACATGATTTCACGATTTAATAGTTGAACAACTACCCATGAGGCCCTCCAGGTGGTTTAATAAGCAGAATTCTGTCATTTCCTGCGGGAGAGAGAGAAATCTAGCTGCATGAAGAGAACCATGCAGGAGCCTGAGAGCATTGAGTTGAGGAAATTGCCACTTAGGTATAATGGAATAGTCATCTGGGTTGACCTTCATGTTGCAGTGAGTGGAGGGATCTGCTCCCTCATTTTAGAGAAATTGCAAAGATGAATGTATGCATTTATAGGAACATACAGCAGGCACTGGGAGGAACACATGTCTGTCTGTCTCTCTCTCTCTCTCTTTCTCTCTCTGTCTGTCTCTCTGTCTCTGTCTGTTAATATTGGAGCACTATTGAAACACATCAACCCCTCACAATAAAGTGACTGCCTTTAAAAACCAACAAATCCCTTTGAAAACTGTCGCATCAATTCGATTCAGAAACCACTATTCCAGTGTCAAAATGTAAATAGGACCATTTGGGTCAGGAAGTCAGTCTCGTCTTAAAACGGAGTTTGGAACATCCGTGCGTCATAGCGGGTAATTGAAGGTTGGTTTTTTGATTTGACGGTGTCCATTTGCCCACTCACATGCATGGGTAACAGCTGTGCTCTCTATCCAACAGCATAGGCATGTCGGTTTACTTATTTGATTATAATTTCTTTAAAGATAAATCACATCCAGTCTGAACTGTGCGATGTAGTAGGGAGTTTTAGTTTGCAACAGGCCAATATTATACATAGTTTAGTGCATAAAATGTGGTAATTAACGACAAGGACCATAATCCATTGCGCATCTACTTGTCCAGTCTGTGTTTATTTTATACCTGCTACAGAAGAGACAAAAGAATGCTTGATTGTGAGGTTATATAGAGAGCAGCTGTTGCTTAGTGAGGGAGCTCTACCTGAAAATACATGATCTAAGTGATTGATAGTCAGTATTCAGCAGTCCTAAAAGTATGCCTTATTTACTTTTAAGAACTACTAATACTGATTTTTGTCAGACAGCACAGGCAGCAGCTCTATAGAGATGAGATGACTTGGAATGAAATAATAAAGTCATCAAATAAAACAAATGTAACATACACAACAAATGAAATATTTTATTAAAGTCAAATAATGTGAATCAATTATGGTTAATAAGTGATCAGCAGTAATGGGCAGTCACTACCATCATGGGACTTTATCATGGGACTTTATTTTATTCTGTGTTACAGCATTCAACCCACATAATGGATAGTTTTTTAAAAATGATTTAAATCGAAAAAAAAAACGTGATTTCATTTTTGTTTTTATAGAACCGACCTAATCGCTCAGCACTTAGAAACAGGAAAACACACGTGCCAATCGACGTGTTCAGTGGCTCTTTAAAGCCATGTTTGACATCCGCTGGGCTATACCTCTACAAGCATATTTGTTATTGCAAGCTACTTCATTTGGATTCTGTCATTAAAGCCATGCTCATCCTCAAGAGTAATTACAGGCATCTGTCCTAATGGTACACAGTAACACAGTGTTCTCTCCTGTTCCTCGTAGCCTTGCTACTATCCTGCTTAGGAGACTTGGGCCTTCGTCCCAAATGGCACCTTATTCCCTAGACCAGAGCCCGATGGGCCTTAGTCATAAGTGGTGCACTATAAAGGGGTGAGGGTGCCATTTGGAACGGCTATTTGTTTGTTTTCCAGGGCAGAAACTTTAGTAAGACGCTGGCCAAGCTGCTCCCATGATGAAGAAACTCATTTAACATTTAATTCTTAACCACAGCAGGTACAGCACATCAACTTGTTTGTTTTATACTGCAAGCACAGGCCTATATGCTTTCAAAGAACAATAAGGTATGCACATATAAGGATTTGTCATTGGGGTGTCGGCACTCAGCACAGTAGTTCTATTGTTTGTTGAAGAAATACTCGTTTCAGTTTTGGAATGGGTAGGGAATAACAAGACAAGTTATTCAGATGAGAGTTGAGACTAGCAAAGAGACCCCAGTTTAAATTCATTCCTAATTGCTCTCTTTCTCCCCTATATCTCTCGCATGTACTGTAAAGGGAGATACCTAGTCAGTGTCTCTGAAGCAGAGAGGTGCAGGGGGCTGCCTTCATCAACATCCTCATCTTCGGCGCCCGAGGAACAGTGGGTTAACTGCCTTGCTCAGGGGGCAGAATGACAGATTTTAACCTCGTCATTTCAGGGATTCAATCCAGCAACCTTTCGGTTACTGGCCCAACGCTCCTACCCGCCAGGCTATCCGCAGTACATACGCACATTGTTATTGTAGACAGGACATGTTAAATGACTCAGGTTTTTAAGAAATGTGCTCATATTACTCACTTACGTCATCTCAATAGCGGCAGCAACAGCATGCTCATTACCTGCATGTTGTGCACAGGGCCTCTGGAGGACAACCCTCTGACATCATGGTCGTCTATGTTTAATTGTAATGAATAACATTATAGCCTTGCCTTGGAAAATATATGAATTCCAGATACATTTCATGTTGAACAGGTCTGTATGGCCTGTACAGTGGCGTCATTGCTTATAGCCTATATAATGCCTCTTGAAGGTGAATTTATACTAGTGGAACAACAGGATTTGTCATTAGAGACCCGTGATTAATGCCAAGTGGATCTTGAACGTAATGAGCCATTGAATCTGATTCTGTGTCAGAGCCAATGAAGGAAATGACTCACTGCACACTAGACTGGCATTTCCTACCAATCAAAGGAGCTCAGTGAGGCCCGTCTTATATAAGACAGCAAGGAGACTTCAAATGATATCTTTCCTAAGCACAGGAGACTGGGTTTTGTTGTTTCCTGAAAATGCAACTGCTTGGTTTTCAACTTGATTCTCCTCTAAAGGGAAGATGGTGTAGTGAAAGATGTCAAAACAGTCTAACCTTGTCCTTTGTGTTGTCTGTTAAGACACCTCACATCCTCCTCCAATCCGTGGAAATGGCTAGAGAGAAATAGAGGCATGTAGGTCTGAAGAGGAGTGCGCTGTAATGGCATCCAGGGTGTATGTGTGGGGGAGGGGGTTTGGTCGCCATAAGAGGGGATGATGCCCTGCTTCTGGTATGAGTCATGTGACCTCTCTCTTGTCATGAGTGTGGCGCTCTCAGCTTTGTTTCGTGCTCAGAGTGAGAGATAGAGAGAGAGAGCGAGCAAGCCCGGGTGCTGTTGGTGTGGAGCCCTCCCCATTTCCCCCTCCTCTCCCTCCTGTCAGTCCCCTCTCTGCATATGGCTCCTCAGAGACACAGAGAGAGAGGAGACATCACAGAGCCCATCATGATGCTGTCATCGCCCCCTCTCCTTCAGAGCCCCCTAATCTGGAACACATCTTACTGCCATGTCGTAGGTGTATGAAACCATCCACTGTTTTGTCATACACAAGAAAAAATGTTTGCTGTAAGTAGCTCCTTTGTGTACTGTACTGTATGCACATGCTGCACTGTAGTAGCACATACTATACTGTAGTAGCACATACTGTACTGTAGTAGCACATGCTGCACTGTAGTAGCACATACTATACTGTAGTAGCACATACTGTACTGTAGTAGCACATACTGTACTGTAGTAGCACATACTATACTGTAGTAGCACATACTGTTCTGTAGCAGCACATACTATACTGTAGTAGCATATACTATACTGTAGTAGCACTTACTGTATTATAGTAGCACATACTATACTGTAGTAGCACATACTGTACTGTAGTAGCACATACTATACTGTAGTAGCATGTACTATACTGTAGTAGCACATACTGTATTGAAGTGACACATACTATACTGTAGTACCACATACTGTATTGTAGTATCACATACTATACTGTAGTAGCACATACTGTATTGTATTAGCACATACTATACTGTAGAGGTACATACTGTATTGTAGTAGCACATACTATACTGTAGTAGCACATACTGTATTGTCGTAGCACATACTGTACACATACCGTAGCACATGCTTCTACACCTGCATTGCTTGCTGTTTGGGGTTTTAGGCTGGGTTTCTGTACAGCACTTTGAGATATCAGCTGATGTACGAAGGGCTATATGAATACATTTGATTTGATTTGATTTAGTAGCACATACTGTATTGTTGTAGCACATACTGTACTGTAGTAGCACATACTATACTGTAGTAGCACATACTATACTGTAGTAGCACATACTATACTGTAGTAGTACATACTGTACTGTAGTAGCACATACTATACTGTAGTAGCACATACTGTATTGTCGTAGCACATATTGTATTGTAGTATCACATACTATACTGTAGTAGCACATACTGTATTGTATTAGAACATACTGTATTGTATTAGAACATACTATACTGTAGTAGCACATACTATACTGTAGTAGTACATACTGTATTGTATTAGAACATACTATACTGTAGTAGTACATACTGTATTGTAGTATCACATACTATACTGTAGTAGTACATACTGTATTGTATTAGAACATACTATACTGTAGTAGCACATACTATACTGTAGTAGTACATACTGTATTGTATTAGAACATACTGTACTGTAGTAGCACATACTGTACTGTTGTAGCACATACTATGCTGTAGTAACACATATTGTACTGTAGTAACATATATTGTATTGTAGTAATATATACTGTACTGTAGTAATACATACTGTTCTGTAGTAGTACATTGCATTGAATTCAAATTGGCTGTGTGCAGGTGTGTGTGCGTGCTTGTGTACATACATTTATTTTTTATTTTTTATTTTTTTATTTCACCTTTATTTAACCAGGTAGGCTAGTTGAGAACAAGTTCTCATTTGCAACTGCGACCTGGCCAAGATAAAGCATAGCAGTGTGAACAGACAACACAGAGTTACACATGGAGTAAACAATTAACAAGTCAATGATACAGTAGAAAAAATGAGAGTCTATATATACATTGTGTGCAAAAGGCATGAGGAGGTAGGCGAATAATTACAATTTTGCAGATTAACACTGGAGTGATAAATGATCAGATGGTCATGTACAGGTAGAGATATTGGTGTGCAAAAGAGCATAAAATAAAATAAATAAAAACAGTATGGGGATGAGGTAGGTGAAAATGGGTGGGCTATTTACCGATAGACTATGTACAGCTGCAGCGATCGGTTAGCTGCTCAGATAGCAGATGTTTGAAGTTGGTGAGGGAGATAAAAGTCTCCAACTTCAGCGATTTTTGCAATTCGTTCCAGTCACAGGCATCAGAGAACTACACATGCGTGCGTACGTACATTGTGTATGTGTATGTGTGTATGTGCATGCGTGTATATACATTGTAGTTAAAAATGATTGACACCCTTGTTAAAGACTAGCAATAATAACTCTATAAAATACATAATTCAAATACGGAGCTTTATTGTATGCAAAAAAATGGACTATTATTTTATACAAGTACAATTGCTCAGAGAAAGAGGTTATTTTTTACATGTTTTTTTTTCTCATAAAGGTTAAAAGTATTAACACATTCATATAAATAAACTAGTCAACATTTTAGTATTTGGTCCCATATTCCTAGCACGCAATGACTACATCAAGGTTGTGACTTGTTGGATGCATTTGTAGTTTGTTTTGGCGGTGTTTCGGATTATGTTTTGCCCAATAGGAACTGAAGACTAAATGATGTATTGTGTCGCTTTGGAGTTATTGTAAATCAGAAAAGAAGATGTTTCTGAACACTTACATACACTTACATATAATGTGGATGGCAATCATGAATTAATCGGGGTCAAAGATCATTCCCCCAAGACGTGCCAACCTCTCACCATTACCAATAACAGGGGAGGTTAGAATGTCTTGGAGGTATGATCTTTGACCCTCTGTAACTTTCTCACTCAGAATTATTATATTATTGCTCGTCTTTATCAAGGATGTCAATCATTCCAGACCCCACTGCATGTACAGAATATGTAACGTTTCAACCGTGATGTGTGAAGTGTAGAGCCGAGAACTGACTCCTCTCCAGCCTCATTAGTGTTAATCAGTGCCACTCAGATCTGTGTTAGTGCTTCGGGAGAATGAGTTGTGGTAAAGCCCCTGGAGTCAGCTCTGTTGACGGGTGTCGGGAAACTCACCTCACTCGCTTTTTGATCTGTGCAGGAGTGTTAGTTACAAAGCCGGTTAGCTGCGTCGGTTAGCTGCGTCGGTTAGCGAAAAGAGCTATGGTTGAAAAAAACGAACCTTGAAAAAAGAAAAAGAGCTTTTGCATCCCTCAGCAATTCGAATCAGAACGCGACCATAGCCAGCTATTTTGTGGTGCGTGCGTGAGTGTGTGTGTGTATATATCCCTTGTATTTTCCTTTCCCCACTGCGAAACAGACAGTCTGAAATGGAAGCAAGGCGAATGCCCATTCCAGGGTTAGAAATAGCATGTTTGAATTGTTATGAACCTTGCAACCACATCTGGAGACATTATTCTTGGAAGACAGGTCATCATCCTGCCAAGCCAACTGAGAAATGTTTGGTGGAAAAAAAGAAACAATAATTAGGGCTGGCCACTCAGACAACCACTGTAAATGTCTGGACAGGGGATCCCCGCATGGAAAACATATGATATCCTAGCCTGGAATGATGTCTGGTGTAGTAACATTTGTTTTTTATACCTGGAGAGGTAACAGCCAGTACTCTATCCCTCAGGTAGTTGATGACTACATGGTGTGGACTGTAGAAGAACCTGGACATGCGTGGCATTTCACTACCCTTGCGGTACAGCAGAGTAGCTTTTTCCTCCGTCTGAGATCCAGAGTGTCCACAGCACACCCGGGTCCACGTCCATTTGCGAGACAGGATTCCCATTTTCAACAGAGACATTTCCATTTGCCAGGGGAGAAGTCTCCATTCTCACCAGTAATGTTGCCCCCCCCCCCCCCCCCCCCCCTCCCCCCCCTCCCCCTCCCCCCCCCTCCCCCCTATGGCGAGGCGGTGTGTTGGAGTCGTGTTACCGATATTATATTTGCCTGTCTGAGTGAGAGCCAAGACTCTTTCAAATGCGGCAAGGTGTCAGAAGGTTAAGGAATGCACGGTCTGGCTGGTCACAAGGGACTCAATTTAATGTGACTGATCGCTACATGTACACAAAGTGGTCTGTCTTCCACGTGAACAACCAGGAATGAAGTAGGGGTTGTCGGGTAAGCAAACTCAGGGGTTGAAAGAGTGATATGACTTCTCTGCGGAAAGATAGTTTCATGCCTATCAATCACCAGGGGGTGAGCAGAGAGGAAAGTCGGGCTGGCACTGACTTCATGCAAATGCGCAGCCGGTTCCCAGTGCAGGACTTCTTAGGATGATGATGTGTTTCGAAAGAACTATATAGTCACGCAGTAATTCTGATTTAGTCATGTTTTAGCTTTACGTTAGTGGCCAGCGCTGCGGAAGTGAAGAGTCATTATGTGATGGAAAACAGCCTGGCAGGCACTATCTGTGTTCATCGCTTGGTTTCTATAGTGATTGAAAATGGTTTCAGTTGATCATTTACATTGTTCTTCGTTCATTTCCTATTTCATAGTCACTCGAGACGGAACGTTCGTCCAAACGTGCCGTTGTTTGAGTGCAAAAAAAGATCCCCTTTTGCAGATTCTCACCGCACTGTGTATGTGGACAACTGATAACATTGAAACGCATTTGAATAGCTTGACCGTATGCATTTCTTCCCTGCCAAATCTCAGCCTTCTGATGGCTTAAAGCAACAGGAACAACTGCATTCCCTCACACAGTTTACACAGTGGTGGTGAGGAGGCTGGAGTTGTGTTTGTGTAGCGGGTGTTCGCTCCTCTCCCTGTCGAGACTCGTGTTACTCTGTGCCGAGTGTGCTCTAGTGCCACTCATCGTCGCGATCCCTCCCAACCTGGATAGATTACCAGCTTGTGGCCTTTTCTTCTTGCTGCCTGTGTGAAAGGACGACACCCTTGAGACTAAGCCTTCTGTTGTGCTATGTCAGTGTCTGTGTGCAGTGAGGTATGCAAGCCATTTTTCTGTTTGCACTGTGGCGTGCGTGCGTGCGTGTGTTTGCTTGGGAGTATGAGGAGGTCAGGATTGGGTTGTGTGTGGGGTTGTCTACAGGAGTCTACGTGGAGGTGTGTGTGTGTGTGGACGGGGGAGGATTGTATTATTGCTTGTGTGTTTGCATGCACGGGTGTATATGAGAGGGAATGTGTTAAGTGCCTGTGACTCAAGTGTGTGTGTGTGTGTGTGTGTGTGTGTGTGTGTGTGTGTGTGTGTGTGTGTGTGTGTGTGTGTGTGTGTGTGTGTGTGTGTGTGTGTGCATGTGTGCATGCGTGTGTGTGTGTGTGTGTGTGTTGATGCTAGACCAGGGAAGGGGGAAGTGAGAGGGTAGAGCTGAATGCTGAGCTAAGCGGAGACGGTTTAATCTCGTCGTGGTGCAAGTGTTGAATCATGGGGTTGACTGTGTTTGGGGCTGGTGGGGTGGGATGAGGCTGTGCAAGGAGAGGGCCACTGATGTCAGCCCTGCAGTATGCGCAAGCTCACCGACAGGGCCCGCCGCATTATGCTGAAAGCTGACCCCCCCCCTGTTGTGCTTCTATTTCCAGGGCGTGAGCGGAATGTCCGTGGATGAGAAGCCTGAAGCCCCCATGTACGTGTATGAGTCGACGGTTCATTGTACCAATATCCTCCTGTGCCTGAACGACCAGCGGAAGCAGGATATCCTGTGCGATGTGACTGTCCTGGTGGAGGGCAAGGAGTTCCGCGGCCACAGGGCCGTGCTGGCCGCCTGCTCAGAGTACTTCTCGCAGGCTCTGGTTCGACAGGCCGAGAATGGCTTGTTCCTCAGCCTACCTGGAGAGGTACGTATCTACTGTATAAAAACCCTGTGCGTTCAGAAGAACCTCTTCGTTTCCACACCTGGTCAAACACACAGTTAGATATTCCCTCCAATCAGGTTCTTTTATCGTCTGCCCATTTTTATCACTAGTCACTTGATAACTTCTCATTCCAATACTGAAACTCACTTTGCCGTGAACGGTGTCAAGGGGAATGGTATCGAGATGAATGGTGTCAGCCAGGCAGGAAACAAGTTAACATACGTGGTTTAATTGAATCTGTGAGGTCTAGTAGCTGAAGGCGAGAGAGTGAGATAGGGAGGTGTGCTAGCGACGGTGCTAGTAGATAATGTAGAGACATGATTAGCAATTATCACCTTTCCCTCAGCTCACTGCTCTCTTCAGCTCCTCAGCTCTCTGTCGCAGGTAGAGTCCTCTCCCTCACACAGCCAACACTCGGCTTCCTCTTCCCAGCGCCCCTGTCATTCCAGCCTCCAGTCATTCACTCATAGATGTGTCATGGAGTGATTCAAGTTCTCCACAGATGTATTTATTTAACACACTTACACGTCACATGCCGTACAAACATGTGGTGCGCGGAACAGGGGCACACACCACAGGTTTATAACATGAACGCCTGTCAAATGGCTTCCGCTGCGGAGATCTCTCCTGAAAGATCAATCCGTTCCTGCCTCACGTACAATGAGCATCAGGTGTTGAGTGAGTTACTATCAGTTACTCCTGCGAATGCCCCCCCCCCGACACACGCCGAAGCAGAATCCCTTTCATTCACACTTTCTGCGTTATGCATAATGCATGAGCAGCTGTGTATTTCAGGTGTGAGCGTGTGTGGAAAGTGACATGTTTCTGAAAGAGCCTGGTTGAAAGTAGTGCACTATATAGGGAATAGGGTGCCATTTGGGGCTCATCCAATATTTCTCTCACACCGCCACTGTCCCAACATGTAGGGAAGGTCATTTCATTGATGTCACCAATCAAGTTTTAAGGTCCTCTGTCACCCGCGTCTTTATGGTCCGTGACTCACAGGCGCTGACACATTTGCCTTATGGCCACTCTCGCCCCACCGATTTGTGTCGGCAACAATGCAGCACCGACCAACCTTTAGCTCACTAGGCCTCCTTGATACTGGTGGGTCTGGCTCCAGTCAGAGAGATCGAGAGGGGCTGTGTTCCCCAGCACTACCGAAGGCTGCCACCTATGTGCAACAAAGGGCAACTAACCGAGGAGGCCTTGATGATCACCGCAGGCAGGCAGGCAGGCAGGCACAGAGAGAGAGAGAGAGAGAGAGAGAGAGAGAGAGAGAGAGAGAGAGAGAGAGAGAGAGAGAGAGAGAGAGAGAGAGAGAGAGAGAGAGAGAGAGAGAGAGAGAGAGAGAGAGAGAGAGAGAGAGAGAGAGAGAGAGAGAGAGAGAGAGAGAGAGAGAGAGAGAGAGAGAGAGAGAGAGAGAGAGAGAGAGAGAGAGAGAGAGAGAGAGAGAGAGAGAGAGAGAGAGAGAGAGAGAGAGAGAGAGAGAGAGAGAGAGAGAGAGAGAGAGAGAGAGAGAGAGAGAGAGAGAGAGAGAGAGAGAGAGAGAGAGAGAGAGAGAGAGAGAAACACACACTGCAGATGAAATGTGAAACAAAGACCATTGCGGGGGCTATGACGCTATCCTCTCCTCCCCCGAACTGTATCACTCCTCGCTCCTCCCAGATGACCTTGTCAGTCCGAAGTCGCCGGTGCTGCAACCGGTTAGTGACCTCATCATCCATTTAATGTCATAGCCGTTTCAGAGAGCGAGAGAGAGAGACGGGGCCCGTTCGTCAAGGTCTTTGTTCGTGATCAGATCACGAAAGTAGAACAATCAAGTCTTGTCTCCTTTAAGTCCTTAGCCAAGCAAGAGCAAACAAACAGAGGACACTTGGTTTGCATTGGATGATAGAAGGCTACACTCACAGGGTCACATTAGAGCATTCCTCCACATCACAGAACAGGGCCAGAACAAAGGGCTATTCATAGACGGACCAGTATGATGTAATATGAGATCGAATGAAGGAGAGGCGTTTCAGAGAGTCGTCCGTCCGTCATCGTCATCCCCCCCAGCTGGAGAAGAGTGGTCATCATGCCACCGCGGGCAGCAGTGCGGCTACGGAGCGAGTCCGCGTTGATCAGTTCAGAGCTGCTCTCCTACATGATGAAACTGGGCATAAGTGTAATGTCTGACTGGATCCCCGGCTCGCACCACCTCACTGGAGCCCGGCTGGGAGGGTGTCAGTTTGACCTACTTGTCAGCACGTCCCCTTGGTTTCCTTATCGAAAATATATCCTCATAGTAAATATACAGCGACCGATGAAATATATTTGTGAGCAATACCGCTGTAGGGGTGATTTGATTATTATTAGTGAATTTGCATTAGGATTCTAATGCAGCGAATAATTGCACGGGATGCGGCGCAGGATTTGATAATGAAATCAATTCAATTCAAATATTCATTCATACACAGGCAAGCCGACTGACTTGCGCCATGCGTCCTTTGTACATTCCCATTTCACCACAGTATGGGAAAGCAGCTCTGACCAGGGTGAATAGACGGGAGAAGATTGATTGCAGATCCAGACTGATGGAGGAGGAAAGGGGGGAGGAGGGAGGAGGGCGGCCCCTTGCTGGACCGGTAGCCGTCTCTGGCCTCTGGTTTACTCAGCATGCATCGGGAGGGGTACCTTATACTGTATATAGTCCACTGCTTTTCACCAGGGCCAATAGGGGTCTGGTTCAAAGAGCAGTGGACTATGTAGGGCATAGTGTGACATTAAGGACGTACAGTACCTTCCCTTGTGATTCAGCAGAGGGGCAGTTGGTTGAAACCTCCAACCGCCTCCTGTTTGTCAGTTCCCTCAGTCATGACTCAGGCCCATTGGTGCGTATTTTTTAACTCCCTCTTCAGCAAAACAAAAAAATACAACCCCAGCCACACTGCTTCGATTGCAGTGATTTGGCAGTCTGTACTAAGTATCATTTTGAGCCCTGGTGAAGTGGGTTGGGAGGGAATGGCGGATGAGTGGCTGATGAGACAGGGAAATGTAATGTGCCTTGAGAGGTTTAGGGTTGGTGAGTGACATCCCCCCCTCCACAGACACTTGATTGGGTCGGCACCTGCAGAAGCCCGGCTAACTAATCTGAGGGACTCAGAGTGAGGTGGAAGCAGAGCAGCAACAGCATGGCTTTGCACAAACAGGGAGCCTAAGCAGGAGACTATCACACATTTACAGCTTATTAGACAGATGGCGGGAGCCGGGCTGTATCTCCAACTCAGTCTTCCCCATACTGACAGTGGGGGAGGAGTGGAAGAAGGGAGGAGGAGAGGGGAGTGAGAAAAGGAAGAGAGAGGAACAAGTACGCTAGCGATACCCCCTGGTGTAACTGCTGGCGCTAATGCCAAGCCCCCCTGGTCGTGGCAGGGGGTCTCCTCTCCGCCAGCACAAGGGCTCAGCGCTCAGCTGACAGTAAGTATATAGGCTCTTTGTCTGCCGTTTGAGCAGGCTGCTCTGAGAAGCACCTTGAGCAGCTTATGTTTCCCTCCCAGCCTACTAGCCAGCCAGTCAGTCAGTCAACCAGCCAGCCAGTCAGTCCGGGACACCCGGTGAGAGCCTGCAGAGTGATCCCTGTGTGTTTTATAATGGCTGGATTTAACCCACGAGATCCCAGACAATTAACCACGGGCTGCGCTGTGTTTTCAATGTCTCATCTCAGACGCAGGGTGTCTCAAACGGGGGACGGCAGTAATGTTCTGCAGTTAGCCCGTTTGTATAGAAACAAAGCAGGATAGAGTGCAGCATCCTGAAGAGTAAAGACAGGGACAGTGTGTAAAGTCAGAGCTGAGCGTACTCCTAGCAAAGCTGCAGGGTCATGTCCTCCCCAGTGTCTCACCATGGACAGTAAACTACAAGAGGATTAAGCAGTGCAGTGTTTGATTTAATCCACACTGTCAAGGGAGGTTTACTGGGGCGGCAGGTAGCCTAGTGGTTAGAGCGTTGGACTAGTAAGGTTGCTAGATTGAATCCCCCGAGCTGACAAGGTAAACATCTGCCGTTCGGCCCCTGAACAAGGCAGTTAACCCAGTGTTCCTAGGCCGTCGTTGTAAATAAGAATTTGCTCTTAACTGACTCGCCAAGTTAAATAAAGGTCAAATAAAACTCTACGGTTACGGCTAAGCTGTGGCTAGACGTCGCGGTGTGTCCCAGTGTGGGAAAACAGATGAGACACTATGCATTCATTCACATTAGCCGTCAAATGGACTTTTTATGACTTTTGTATTTCCCTCCTGTTATTGGCATAGTAGCCTAAATGGATTCCCGAACAGACTGACCAATGGGCTTGGCTCTACTGCAGCAGTTCATTATCCCTGTGCTCCCTCCTCCACTCTCTCCCATCCCCATCCTACGACGACGGTAAATCGCATTGGCAGCCAACCCTCCATGCAGTATCTCCCTCCATTAGCGCTGTGCTGTGACTCATCGTCGTCGAGGTTACTCGGCAGAGCTGATATTAAAGCATCTAGCGGGTAGACTCTCCAGTGGAGATGGGAGTATTTATCTTCGGGCTCGGCGGCGGGCGGCCCGGGGAAGTACTCCATTGTCATGCCATGCAATGTCCTCATTAGGATGCATGACATGCAGGAATTCACTGGAGTGCATTTGCATAAATTAACCATCTCAACTTCAGAGAGGGGTGAAAGGCTGATGTAAGAACAGGGAGAGAGATAGACTGGAGGAAGAGGGCGTGTGAGAGCGAGAAAGAAAGACAAAGAAAGAAAAAGAGAGAGGGGCAGGATCGTATTCCACACTGCCTGTCTATGAAAGGATATTTGAAAAGGACTTCCCAAAAATGGCATGGGAATTGTCAGGGTTCTGTGATGCACTCTTGCTATAACTTCCTACTCTGTAATGGTATCGCCCCCCCCGGTCCCCAGACACAGAGTAGGGCCAGATCCACCCAGTCCACAAGCCCACATTAGCATAATGGCCCAGATCTGTCACCTTGATTAATTTGTCCCTTTGTCTTAACTCATGCAATAAGTGCTGCTAACGGCCTGAAACGCTTCATATGTCAAAGTCGATCCACTAATGACCAGGAAATGCTCTTTATATCCTATATCCTTTGCTTTTTGTTCGTCCTTTAATTTATTCTAGTGTGGCTTTCCCTCTCTCCCTCTCTCTTTCTTTCTTTCTTTCTATCCCTCTCTTCTTTTTCTCTCTTTCTCCCCCTCCGGATCCCTCACGCTTGCCTTCGTTGGGCTACTGTGCTGGTTTCATCACTGGAGTAATCACGTATGGTGCAGGGCACACATAAAGAGGTGCTCCCGCAGGCAGCAGCTGCTGATACAAGCTGAAAATAGATCCCGGCGACGCTCAGCACTCCCCCCCCCCAGCCCAGCAGCAGCTCCGTGTCTGTTTGTCAGCAGCCCTGATGCGGCGGGCCGGCCAAGTCCAGCCGACCAGCCTCATTTAAGCCCAAACCACTTTCACGTTTAAAGACGGCTGGTTGGATCTGCCCTATTTGTGGGTGTGTCAAAGGAAGGGAGGGGTGGACAGTGCGTGGCGAGGAGGCGCTCTCTCTCTCTCTCTCTCTCTTTCCATCTGTCTGCAGGGAGGTGTCTGTGTTCCTGTGTTGTGTGCACGCGTGTTTGCGCACACTGATGTGGCCGAGTGGTACCGCAGTGGTATAGTAGAGGTGCTGTGCTCATCAGTAGTGGCGAGTCCAGTCAAAGCCTCTTTCCTCCCACTGTGCACCGTACACAGGCACGCACGTATATCCTATAGTAAACATCTGCTTAGTGGAGGTGCTGTGCTCATCAGTAGTGGCGAGTCCAGTCAAACCTCTTTCCTCCCACTGTGCACCGTACACAGGCACGCACGTATATCCTATAGTAAACATCTGCTTAGTGGAGGTGCTGTGCTCATCAGTAGTGGCGAGTCCAGTCAAACCTCTTTCCTCCCACTGTGCACCGTACACAGGCATGCACTTATATCCTATAGTAAACATCTGCTTAGTGGAGGTATTTTATAAGATCCTTAGTATACATAAGAAATGTTGAACAAATGTTGAATTATACTGTATAACGATGCCACATAGTGTTTTGGGCAGGTTGTCCGTAGTTCAAATGAGGATATACATTGAGTTGTTGTGTGGCATAACTGAAAGCATCCACTGTAAGTTGTGTATTCACAGAATAGTGTGTAACATCAGGATACTCTCCCCCTACCTGTTTATTTGGACTGTAAAGCTAAAAGATTTCATTTGGCTCTCTACATTTTGGATTTGAGATTAAATATTTTATATGAGGTGACAGTACAGAATGTCACCTTATATTTGAGGGTATTTTCCATACATGTCTGTTTTACCGTTGAGAAATCAATGCACTTTAGGTATCTAGTCCCCCCATTTGAAGGTGTATTTGGACAAATCCCAGTCAAACGTTTTGTATTTGGTCCCATATTCCCAGCATGCAACATCAACATCATGCAACAACTACATCAAGGTTGTGACTGCAAACTTGTTGGATGCATTTGCAGTTTGTTTTGGATGTGTTTCCGATTATTTTGTGCCCAATAGAGAGGAATGATAAGTAATGTATTGTATCATTTTTGGAGTCACTTTTATTGTAAATAGGAATAGAATATGTTTTCTGAACACTTCTACATCAACGTGGACGCTACCATGATTAAGTGATAATGGCCGACAAGCCGGTGTTTGGGGGATATATTGTCACGGGTGTTGTTAGGTCCAAGACAAAGTCGACGGCAGTCAAACCGTGCCAATATATCCTCCAAACACCGGCTTCGACGGCATTATCACACAACGGGTTACCAATTTATTCTAATTATGATTTACATATATTCAAAACTGTATTTTTATGTATTTATTCATAAGATTTCGTCCTTCCACAAGAAATAGTCCTGACACAAATCTAGGGTTGCTACCCAAGCTGGCTGGTTGTTCGTTCTATCGGTCCGTTTGGCAGAGACACGACCCAGTCGTTCAGTCTTTTTGTTCTGTATCTTTGGACACAACCCAGTCGTTCGTTCTAAATGTTCCATTACTGTCTGGCAATGTTCTTATCCCTTGCTTGCTAGCTAGCCAACTATGGCTAATTTATACTCACATCAAACAGTGCATCCAGAATAACAACAGTAGCATTTGCATTTGTTTAAGCTGTTTTCTAGTGACATTTATTTGGATACATCCATAACAATGAGCTAATGAGGCGCGATTTCATCTGGCATAGAAAATGTGCTCTCTCGTCAGGACACTGTTGTTCAGAGGAGCTAGCCAACAACACAGCTAACACAATCACTTCCAGCACTGAAGCTGTAAAGACTGCAAACTATTTGCACTTCGTTTAGTTTTACCTGTTTTCTATTGATATTTCTTTGTATATATCTTTACAAATTATGCTGATTCATGATTTCAATTATCTGAGAAAAGCTGCCTGGTTGAATGTCTCATCCAGACTCCCGACACCTTCATTACTATGCAACAGCTGGAGATCAAATTTGAATATTGAAACTATGTTGCAAAGGACGTAGAGACTGGCAGCAAGGTCAAATCTCTGCTGTTGAAAACGAAATGTTAGTTTAAAAGATATGTGAGATAACGTCTAGATGATTTTTATAATGGAGTTCAAGTTTATAAATTGCCTGGCTGGGCTGATGAGTCAGTGGATTGCGCAGTCAAATGGAACAGAGTGAATAGGAATTTTAACGTCATAGATTTAGCCGGTGGTAACTTGTGGGATAAGTTTTAACCAATCAGCATTCAGGGTTACACCCACCCGTGTAAAATTACGGATAATCGTGAATGAATCGAGAATAATGATGAGTGAAAAGGTTACAGAGGCATAACTATCATGCCCCCAAAACATGCTAAACATCCTTTAGGCTAAATCAAATCAAATAAGCCGGTAGCCGGCTAGTGACAGTGTCTAAGGTTCAGGGCAGGGTACTGGTCAGAGGCCGGCAGGTGGTGATTGCTTGAACAGTCTGATGGCCTAGAAGCTGTTTTTCAGTCTCTCGGTCCCAACTTTGATGCACCTGGACGGTCTTCACTTTCTAGATGGTAGCAGGGTGAACAGGTATCTTGATTATGTTCTTGGCCTTCCTGTGACACCGGGTGCTGTAGATGTCCTGGTGGGCAGGCAGTGTGTCCCCAGTGATGCGTTGGAATGACCACACTACCCTCTGGAGATCCCTGCTGTTGCGGGCGGTGCAAATAGCGTACCATGCGGTAATACTTGTGACATCTTCTAATGGGCGGGGTTAAATACATAAGGTGCATTCATTTCTAAACTGTGAAAACAGATATGTATGAAATACCCTCAAATAAAAGTTGACATGTGCCACTGTCGTTTCATATAATGAATTTGATCTCAAATCCAAAGGTTGGAATATAGAGTCAAATTAAACGTTTTAGTGTCACTGTCCAAGTAAATACGTAGGTGAGTGTATCTCGTGTTATTGTTTGATCAGGCCAACCCCTTTCGTAACCGGGACAACGCTGGCCCAATTATGCACCGCTCCATGGGTCTCCCGATCGCAACAGAGCCTGGACTCGAACCCAGAATCTCTAGTGGCACAGCTAGCAGTGCCTTAAGCCACTCGGGAGGCCCAATCTTGTGTATTTTAAACCCATTTAGAATAATCCCTCCAACACAATCAACACACATCTCAGTGATTTCATTCCTTCTGCTAGGAATGATTGAATGTCCTCAGGCTTTTTAAAAAAAAAAAATCCCCCTCTATGTTTGTATTTCCTTATATACACTGCCCAGTTGTTTTTCCAAAAGCAAATTTCTGTGGTTTGTGAGCTTCATTTCTGAGGAGGGAATATCCGGTTTTACTAGAAGGGTGCGCAGCCTCTACTGCTGACAGTGGGCAGCGGGGCAGTCTTCTCTCTCAGACAGAGGGAATACCATTACACCTAGGGAATTCATCTTGTGTTGTTCCTACCAACAATGGAAAGCAAAAATAATCAGTAAACACTGGGCCTTTTCTCCCTGCTCATTAAAAACACATTGAGAGAGCCCGTTAAGTGTTACCGGGAACTTGACATCGCTCTGACAAAGAAAAGTGCTTTGCTGAACAATGCCGCTCCCCGATTCAAAGTGAAACCCTCGTAGTTGTGTTTGTGAGGACACCTTGCCTTGTGTAGTTTCACGTGGCATTCCTCGAGCCAGCCCCTAACAGAGGTGCGTTCGCCATCAGAAGCTGTAGTTAAACAGCACTGTGTGCTACTGTTGCCTGCGCAAGGGATGTGTCTCTCAAATTGAGCTTAACACTGGTTTCTCTCTACAGACACCAAACAGAATGGCATTAAACAGCTAGCTAGCCTGGCTCCGTCCTCCTGTCTCTCTGTCTTCAACAACAACCGTAGTAGAGGGCGGCCAAGCTTCTGCAGTCTCAGGAGTTTACCTAATTATCCAGCTAGTTTACTCCATATGGCTGCAGTAAAGATTAGCCACTGTCTTGCATAATCGTTAGGTTTTAGAGGCACTTCACCTCAGAGGGGCTGCAGGGGACTGAACCTGAAAGTGAGGCAGCAGCAGGAGCTGCAATCCATATGGTCCTACACTGTACGTCGACACCACACAAGACTAGAGGTGGGCGGAAACTGCCGGGGGAGAGCGATAGGCTACCGCCGGGCGGCAGGGCAGACAGACTGGTGGGCCAGTGGAATGTCAGTATGCCACAAGGGTTATTGTAATGAAAATGGGGAGTTGGACACAACATAAAATGGGAGTTGGACACAGCCAGCCAGCTAGCCCAGCACCACTGTTTTTTTTATTTATTTGCTAGGCTGTATAGAAAGTTCGGTGCTGACCCGATAAAAGATTAACTGGTACTTTTAAAGTGTTTGTTTATGGTCATTAGAGCTGTCGGGTTGTCTAACCACAGTCAGGGATCAGAACAATGGCAGTGCTGATGGTAATGCTGGCAATTTCCCTGTTTTTTCGCAGGTCACTGCCAGGGGATTCGCCCCATTGTTGCAGTTTGCCTACACTGCTAAGCTGTTACTCAGCAGAGAAAACATCCAGGAGGTCATCCGCTGTGCCGAATTCCTGCGCATGCACAACCTGGAGGACTCGTGCTTTCGCTTCCTGGAGGCCCAGCTCCGCAGCGAGGAGGATGGCCTGCTGCTGTGCCGCAAGGTGGCGCCGGCTGAGGGGAACCACGAGCCTGAGGACGAGAGCATGCAGTCTGAGACGACAACAAAGGTTGCCTCCCCCCGGGCCCGGCGGCGCGCTGAATGCTTGGCCTCCTTGCGGCAAGCACCAGACGCGGACCCGCTAGCCATGGCGGTGCCCAGCGACTTCGCAGACGGACGGCTGGACTTCGACAGGCACGGAGCGTCGGACCTCCCTCGCTGCCCCAAATACAGGAAGTACCAGTGGGCCTGCAACAAGCACAATAACGACACCTCCTCACACACCAGTACCTCAGGTTTTCCAAGCACATTATTATTTAAGGAGACCAGCGGTGGCATCAGCGACGGGGCGGTCCGGGACCAGAGTAGGCCGCCGGTGGCTCAAATCAAAGTGGAGCCTCGGGCAGAGGAAGAGGCCATCTCGCTGTGCTTGTCAGGGGACGAGCAGGATGGCCATGACAAGGACGACGTGACAGCCATGGAATTGGACAGTGTCCCAGTGGTATCCCCCTCTTCCGTCAAGAGGAGCAAGTCCCCCACCTGCCTCCGCGCCTTCTTCAAGAAAGGAACGGACCTGCCAGGTCTGCCCAACGTGTCACAACAGCTATTCGCCAACAGACTCGCCAGCGTCTGCCCCGAAGACAAAGAAACCACTCAGGGAGATTTCAGGCCTTTCACTGCAGTGGAGCTGGGCCTGTCTGTTACATCCCCAAAGGTAGTGGACGGCTTCCCTCCGATGCTGTCGTCGCTGAAGTCCGCCTCCTGCGACGGCGTTTGCAAACAGGAAGTGGAGCTGGACCGCCGCAGTGTCATCTTTTCCTCCTCAGGGGCCTGCGACCGTCTGGGCACCCCGGCGCATTCCTACCCCGGTGGGAACTCTTTGGAGATGGAGCTCTCAGAGCACACGCCAAAGAGTCTGTGGGCTGGTGCCAGCCAGTCCCTCCCCACCTCACAGACCTACTCTCCCAGCAGCGCCCCCACCCTCGCTTCCACCACCACAGAGCCCCCGCCGCTCCTCTGCCACCCGCGGCCCAACACCAGCTGCCCAGTACCAATCAAGGTGTGCACGCGCTCGCCGCCCTCCGAGACCCGCACGCGGACCTCCAGCTCCTGCTCCTCCTACTCCTACGCGGAGGACGGGAGCGGCGGCTCACCCTGCAGCCTGCCCCAGTTTGAGTTCTCCTCCTCGCCGTGCTCCAACGTGGCGCTCCGCCTCGCCACCGACCAGCAGGACCAGGTCGTGATAGGGGGAGATGCCCTCTTCAACCAGGTGCGCCCCAAGATCAAGTGCGAGCAGTCGTACGGCACCAACTCCAGCGACGAGTCGGGATCCTTCTCCGAGGGTGACAGCGAGTCGTGCCGAGTCGAGCAGGGACCAGAGGTGAGTGAATTTAACACTATCACACTGCCTTCTCTCATGTTGTACACACTGCCTTCTCTCATGTTGTACACAATGCCTCACACACCCAGTCCCACCTTGGAGACAAATCATCATCTCACAGTGACCTTGCTCTCTGGGTCTGCATTCACAGTCATTAGATAATCATGTAATTGAAGCGGGAGTATTATTCTTTCAATAACAGATTTACAGCAACGCCACCGTGAACAGAACAGGGGCACAGATGCGCCTTGATAATGTTAATCGGCTTTACGCACTGTTTGAGATCTGTGTAATGAGTCTGAATAGGAGCGAGGGTCCAAACCGAACGCGCTCGCTCGAACAGTCTGAGCCCACACGCACACACACAAACACACACACACACACACACACACTCCCGAGGATGCGGTGGTCGTGTCGAGGGCTGTGATTGGTTGATCCTATGGACAGGGAAGCGCTGGTGTGTGTAGAAGGGCTAATAGACTGAGATGTAGACGGCCGGAGCTAGGGAGGAGTCCGGGTTCTCTCTAAGGCCCGGGGTCTGAAGGGGTTCTCCTGTGGCTTTATCTCTGTCCCCCTTAGCTGTCACGGGCTAAATAGCTGATATTTTCCCTCCACAAACCTGACATCTCTAATCCAATTCCACACAATCTGCATCTGCTAATTGTCGAGCCACCTCGCTTGGGCATGTACACTGTATACATGTATGCTGTGTCACCAATACACCTGCACTACTTGAAGGTGAAGGTAGCCTTTGTTGTATTATAAACAAATATAGCTTATAATGTATGTGACAGACGCAAGGTAGGCCATGTTGTGTTACGCACAGCTTTAAAGCATATACGGTATGTTTGCGATAGCGATCAGACAACAACAGCGTAATGAAACAGGATGTAGTTGTATTGTGCACGTGGTTTGGTGGAGGGGGGGGGGGGGGCTGCTCCGCGTTGTGTCATGATGAGACTGCATCCTGCAGCGCCTGGCATGCTGCTGACAAGGATGGATGGCCAATCCCTTAATCATCCCCTAATCCATCTGGCCAGACAACCGATGTCCTCCAGGCTGACTGCAGAACAGCCCTGGTGTTGTTGTTGATGTTGTTGTTGTTTACTGTGAGATCACTAAGGATAAATAGAATACAGCCTAGTCAAGTGGACAATTATAATCAGGATGAAAGCGGTTTTGTTCCATCAAAAGGAAATGTAAAATGATCCTTTTTTTTCTTCATACAGAATGCCTCTGATGCCTCTTTAATTTCATCTTGAAACTATTGCATCCGTAGCATTTGCTTTTGTTGTAGGCAGACCTGTTTTCTCTTTGCCTGGAAGATAAAGGCTCGCCGCTTCTCAGCCTGAGACCTTGAAGTGCGCAGGGAGCCGAGAGAGGGAGAAACTGGTGCGTTGCCATGGCGATCGGATTCAGCCTCGTCCCTGTTTCGCCGGTGTTGGAGCCACATGACAGGGACTGTGGAAAGAATCCAGTCAGTCACTTCTTCTGTGCACAAACAGAGAGATTAACAGCCCTAGCAGTAATGTGTAATTATTACCTCAGTGGCACCCACACCCAGTGATTTATGGGCCGTTTGAAGGACTGTTGAGTGCTCTACTATAGACAATTGTAATTTACAGCGTTAGAGCTGTCGAGGAAGAGAAAAGCAGCCCCAAAATGACTCTTCAGACATTTCCAGTTCCCTTTGTTATCTTGTATGAGTCAAAGAGTGTATGGAACACACACTACACTCTATTGTAGGCAGTCGATTAGCAGAGCACAATATCCACTGTCAGATCCAATGACTGTATATATGAATGGACAAAGTCACTGATCACGTGACACCATTCATTCCTATGTGAAGACTCAATAGCGCATTGAAGCCAAATTAAGTCAGTTAAGATGGCGTCTCATGGAGACATAACATGCGCAGTTTGAGCTACTCCAGGAAGTGACGTTGCAGGCTAGCTCAGTGCTGCCCCCTCTCTTTGAGTAACTCAAGTTAAAGGCCGCCCGGGGTACTGCAGGCTGCCATTAGCAACTAAATTATCCTTGTAATTTCTTCTTTGTGCAATTAAAAAATGATTGGTTCAAGGACAAACATCTGGTGTATTAGAAGCAATTATTGGTACCGTGATTGTCTTCATTTGTATTTTATTTATTTTTTTACACAATGAATGACCATGAAGATTTCCATTCTTCCATTCACTATAATGAGGGGGATCCTGTTTTCTGCTAACAATGTCTGCAGTGCCCGGTCGGCCTTGAACTTCCGTGGCTTCAATGAGAGGGGGCAGTCGCTCTCCCCTGGTCAGACCTCTATTGACCCGCATGGAGTAAGCATGCCTGCTGCTGATAAGATGGATTATGAATGAGGTTGGCAGACTCTGCCTGGTCTCAGATGCTGCTGTGTGTGAGAGAACCTCTCGCAGTAGTGCTGTTTGGTTTATTACATGTTGTTATGGATGGAGGCGTAGGAGAGCATTTACATAAGGATCCTCAGTGTGGGGCCAAATCCCGCCGTGCTTTTCCTCCAGCTTTATCTGGCAACAAAACTGCTACCTCATGCTTCCTGGGGCCCTCTTTTCCTTATTCCCCCCAGTGAGTCGGCTGTACAAACAAACACAGCTAGCGTCCAGGGAGGCCACTGCCATGCCTCTCCCTCTGTGTATTTGCAGAGCAAATGACAGGCAGACCGGGCCCCACTCAGGGAGAGCTAGTCAGGCAAGCGCCCAACGCTGCTGCTGTTGGAAATAGCTGCAGCCCCGGCGCTGGGAACAATGAATTCTGACAGGGAAGGAAGTTGTTAAACTGGAGGCTAGTCTGGCAGAGGGAGGCAATAGTCATTCAAGGTAGTCTGAGGTCTCCTGGCTGCTCCCAGTACTGAGGTTAGAGGGTGTTGCATACGAGCCCACATCTGGTAGCCACATTAGCAACACCCTCCCACATAGCAGACACTACACCACACTGGGGTAACTTTTTAATTGACACATTTTTACACCTTAACTGTATTTCTACTGCTTCCCAGCTGAACGACATCATACATAGTGAATCAGTCACTATGTCAGGAGAGGCCCCTCTGAAACATGGACCATGGCCCGGATTCATAAAGAGTCTCAGAGGAGTGAGTGCTGATCTTTGATCAGTTTTGCCTTTTCAGTTCATAATGAATACGATTATGTGGACAGGGAGGAGCTGATCCGAGATCAGCACGCTTTGTGAATACGGAACCCAGTACACCACCACCAGCCAATGTTTTTGCACTATCCACCCACAGAGGAGGAAGCAGAGATGGAATTCACAGTGATAAAGGAGATGGAATTCACAGTGATAAAGGAGATGGAATTCACAGGGATAAAGGAGATGGAATTCACAGTAATAAAATAGATGGAATTCACAGGGATAAAGAAGATGGAATTCACAGTGATAAAGAAGATGGAATTCACAGTGATAAAGAAGATGGAATTCACAGGGATAAAGAAGATGGAATTCACAGGGATAAAGGAGATGGAATTCACAGTAATAAAATAGATGGAATTCACAGGGATAAATAAGATGGAATTCACAGTGATAAAAGAGATTTAAAGAGCTGAGACCTTTTTCTCTCTTTCTCTCCCCCTCTCTCTCTCTCTCTCTCTCTCTCTCTCTCGCTCGCTATCTCTCTCCCTGTGTAGGCGTTAAGCTCAGTCTAACTGTCTGGTCACAGTATGCTGCACATATTGATCTGAGAGTGAGGTGGGAGTGATAGGGAAGTAGAGTTGATATATTAGCAGCACAATGTTTCCGATCTCGCCCACCACCAAACGTTAACCCCTGAATGAACATGTGACACAGGAAGTGCACAAACCTAAATATCACTTCTGTTATTTCTATTATAGTCTACAGTAAAAAAAAATTTAAAAAATGTAATCTTCTTGCTCCACCCTTGTTATGATGCATCTGTGGTCTCAATAATTTCAGGCATACAGTGTAAACCACATTATACTGATTTGGTGCATGATTTTTTGTTGTTGTTGTAGGTTTCGTTATTTGTCTTGTGTGCAGACAGAGTCAGGCTGTTGTTGTGCCCATTGGGGAACGTTCGGATGCTGGGGCTGGCAGCTGAGAACAGGCTCTGTGTCAGCTTTAAAGCCAGCTGGGGTGCTGCCACTTCGCCTTCCATCCCCTGGGACCTGGCATCCTGCAGTAACAGTACCCACAGAAACACAGCCCATCTCTTCACCACAGAGCCTCTCTAACTCATCTCCCATAGGGGTTTTCCGGCAACAGCGTTTGTTTACGGTAGAAAAAGCAATACGATACTAACCGGAGTTCTGTAACAACATGATCTTCTCCCAGATCTTCATAGGATGCATAATGCTCTGTAATCACATTATAAACCAACAAGTGATATATCACTGTGTAACTGGGACGTAGTATATAATCAGCATAGAAAGACGCTAGTGTTTACGTTCATGTTTTATCGTACTCACCAGATAAAGGTCTGTTTTTGATGCAGAGGCAGAGCCACAGTCACGATAGCAGCGCTATAGAACTAGTGGGAGACGGTTAGACCTGAAAAACAAGTCACAGTGCATGGCCATTTAAGTCAATGGCTTCACTTTTCAGACAAAATTGCTCTGAAAATTGGAAGTACAGACGTAGGATCTTAATTTGAGTAGGTTTTCTACAGCAGGAAAATATTCCTGCGGCAACAGGAAATGTGGATTATTATGTACATTAAAATGAATGGACATTTTTTTGTAGGGGTTCATAAAAAAAATTGTGGGGAATCAAGTCTGACATTTTAAAGTGGAAATTACAAACTTTAGAATCCTTTTTACATCTTGAATACACTACAAATTAGCATTTCCTGCTGTGCAGGAAATTTCTCAGCAACAAAAGAGTGATCAAATTAAGATCCTACATCTGTATTTATTGCCTCAGGGCCTGTGTCAATAGCTAGGAAGGAACACAGTTGTAGGTGGCTTTGCATGCCTCTCTCTTGCACAGTGAGCTGCAGTGTTAAACTCCCTCCCAGGGTTCAACGTGGGTCATCAACCCTACAGATGAGGACTGGCAGTACAGAACCCACTGACCCCAGGCGTTAGCCGTCATCGTCGGGCCGCCCCACCATCTGACTCCTAAGGCTTGGCCCAAGTCTGGACCTGCAGGCAGCCAGATGCCCACCCTCTCTCTGTGTGTCTGAGGGGAGAGGGAAGTAGGGTATAGAGGCACTGCACACACAGTGCCGCCCCGGGTAGCAGATAATCCCTGCTTTTCACTCTGGACCTATTTGCAGCATAGTGACCCAGAGAAAGAGTGAGTCTGGGGGGAATAGAGGGGAAAGAGGAGAGGAAGGAAAGACGGAAGGGGGAAAAAGAAAGTTAGTGAGAATCCAGAACACATTGGGTCTGAATTTATGACTGCCGTCAGATCTGCTGCTGGACTGATTATCCTGGTGGAGCCACTAAATATATCCTAGGTACCCCTTCAGAACCCCTTCCGACCGCCGAACGCCACTGCCGGGAAGAACAAAGAAAATAACATTACAAGGTCGCTCGCTGTGGAGAGGTAGCTGAACATCTCCTCCCTCCCCTAGCCTGTCTCAGGGAGAGAGCCCCCCCCCATCAGTACATCTGTCTGGTCACTCCATAGATCTCTATAACTAGTGGTTATTAGATGGCGCTCAATGGGGCCATCATCACCGGCAGAGTCATCTTCTGTTTGTTTTCAGATCACATAGAGCAGGCAGGATGTGGATGTGTTCCATTGCCCGCCCTCTCTTTCTGCCTTCATTCTCTCTGTAGCTACTGTCATACCCTGGCTGGTAGTGGGAGGGAGCCTGCAGGGCCTAGTGTGGCCTGGAAATCTCCTCCCATTATTTATTCATGTGTCTGCATGCAGCGGCCAGATGAGAAATAGGCTCAACGGCTCGGAGGACTGAGGGCTTCTAATGAGGAAATTCAAGCCTGTCTCTCTGGGATAAATTGACATCTAGATTTGCTTTTCAATGGAGAGTGATTTCGATGTGCTCGTGAATAGGCACCTTGCTTTGTCCCTTGAAGTGCAGCACTTACCGTATATCTCGGCTCACTGTGGTGTGTGCGTGCGTGTGTGTGTGTGTAGTGGTAGCTTGAGGGAGTGTAAGCAGGCTCCAGCCCAGTCCATTGTCCTCTAGTCTTCTGTTTTAGTGGGGCTCAGTTTGCAGTCACGAGGGGCTTTTGGATTCTCCATCTGGCCCTGGTTCAGCGGCCAGGTACAGAGAGAACAGGGAGACGTTTCTCCTCCCCCCTCCCTCCCTCCTGTCCCTCCTCGCCGTTTGACTTTGTTCTTGACGTGCTCCAGAGAGGCAGCCGCGGGGGGGGGGGGGGAGAGAGAGAGAGCAGAGCGGAAGAGAGCAGCAGCTCATCTCATCTTGGCAAAAGCTCTCTGGCTGTCTTCCTCTGGCTCTTTGTTATTCCTCCTCGCCTCTCTCTCTCTCTCTGCCATCCTGTTTCCCCCCCCCCCCCCCCCCCCCCCCCCCCCCCCTCCCCCCAAGCTACTCTGCTACGGCTCCCTGGTGCTGTGAGGTACCGCTGGGGTATGTCGGTATCAGAAGGTTTGTCAGCACCTAAAGGGAACAGAAAGAATCAGGCGATCTATTGATGCTTTGCGGGGAGGAAAAATCACACCCTCGTGGAAATTGGCAGCGAATCCATGGAAATAATGTATTGTGATAATTTGCAATTATCTGTATTTTATTGCCAATGATTTTTCTCCGGATTAGTGTTGCACTATGTGACTGAAGGTGTCAGAGAAAGTAAGGCTCTGCGTGTTTCTTTTGTTCTGCAGCCCCTGTGGACTATTGTAGGTTGATAGTATAGATCTGGCCTGCAAGATTATATTCGTTTGCCCCCCCCCCCCTAACGTTTGTAGTGTTTTGGGTCCAAAAAAAGACGGTAAAATCACCAGGAATTCAGCAACAAATGTGTTAAATTCAGGAAATCTGTTTCCAAGTGTTCCCATGAATAGAAAAAGAGACGTGTGTGATCGTCTCTCAATGTTATTCAACGTATGAAGTGATTGTTATTTTCAAATATTTTTGGGGCTTAGTTGGGATCAATTTGCAGTGTGCAAATTATTATAATCATGTTCCGTTCCTCCGACCATCCGCTCCGACAAAAAAAAACGTCCCACGGCTGAATCTAGTTGCCTACCCCTAGTGTAGATGTTACATATCATGCCCTACAGATATCACCTGACACCATTATGGATGGGGGTGACAAGTCCCTGCCTGTCCCTCCTCGATCTGTCACGCTGGCACCTCTCCAAGCCAGCAGGGACAGATGGAGAGACACTCATTTCTTAGATCACGTTGTCCCCCTCTGCCCGAGAATAGGTTACACGATGTTCAATATTTCAGGTTGAGAGCGAGAGAGAGAGAGAGTGCTGCAGGCTTTACATGTGTATATGTAAGTCACATCCTCTATTCCTGGTCCTGACGGCACTCTGGCACCATCTTGTGGTAAAAAAAAATGTGGCTGACCGTTTTTGACACGCACATAAAGTCGATTCAGCAAGGGTTCATCAAACTGTTACACATTCACGTTCCTTCCATATTCCATTCAAAAGTGAACGCTGTGCCACGTCAGATGTGAAAAGCCATTCTTTATTTCTTGATTTGCAGGTGAAGCTTCCTTTCCCTGTCGATCAGATCACAAATCTTCCGCGGAACGACTTCCAAATGATGGTCAAAATGCACAAACTGACCTCAGAGCAGCTGGAGTTCATCCATGACGTCCGGAGGCGCAGTAAGAACCGCATCGCAGCGCAGCGCTGTCGCAAGAGGAAGCTTGACTGTATCATGAACCTGGAGTGTGAGATCAGAAAATTGGTGAGTGTGTCTCCAGCCATGTCTCTCTCACAGATACACTGTGCACACCAGAGGAGGCTGGTGGGAGGAGCTATAGGAGGACGGGCTCATTGGGATGGCCGGAATGAAATGAACGGAGTCTAACATGGGGTTTCTATACGTTCAATGTGTTGGACACCGTTCCGTTCATTCCATTCCAGCTATTACGAGCCCGTCCTCCTACAGCTCCTTCCACCAGCCTCCTCTGGCGCATACAGTACTACAGCACATAGTGTGTGGACCTACTGGCATGTAAAGTAGTAGAACCATGTAATGTCTATATAGTACCGATCTCTCCCTGGACTAATGATAACTGTTGGCTCCCGAGTGGCGCAGCGGTCTAAGGCACTGCATCTCAGTGCTAGAGGCATCACTACAGACCCTGGTTAAATCCCGGGCTGTCTCACAACTGGCCGTGATCGGGTGTCCCATAGGGAGGCGCACAATTGGCCCAGCGTCGTCCGGGTTAGGGTAGGATTTGGCCGGGGGTAGGCCGTCATTGTAAAATAAGAACTTGTTCTTAACTGGCTTGCCGAGTTAAATATATCTATTTTTTAAATCACATGTTGACAGCGCAACAAGCATTACCTTGGGATAGAGCGATATTAATTACCTCAACACCGTGTCAGCACTTTCACGCTGGCCGACTGCCCTCTAGCTGCCAAGCTGTCAAAGTACAGCAATGTGTGTAGGGGGAAGAATAGTAGATAATAGTAGAGTCGAGCATCCGCAGTAGAGTGCTGGCTGTATGTCTCTCTTCCTACCTCCTCGCCCCCACGTTTCCATGGCATCGCGGCGGGTGGTCTCTCACAGGCAGCCAGTATGCTTTTGTTCCATGATGGGGGGTGGAGCTGCGGGCCCTTTGATGTGTTGTGTGTGTCAGCCACACACACATGTACACACACACACACACACACACACACACACACACACACGAGTGCTTTACACTCCACAGTGGACTGACAGCCTTCCCCTTGATGTCACCCAGCAGCATCCTAGGATATGAGAACAAGTTCATCATCTCAAACCGCTTTCCACCACCTGGTCCCGTGTTACCTCGGTGCGCACAGCATCCTGGGAATGCTCGCCCATCACAAACCTCATCCAAAGCATGCATTATTTAACATAAGCTCGGTGAACAAGCAGTAAAGCTAGGTCACGTGAACTCTTTTATGTTGATACGAAGAGGTGAATTGGCATGTAGTACGTATCTATGTCACGCTGCTGCTATAGGCAGCGTGAAGCATTTGTAGAACGTCGACTGTGCAGCTGCAGTGTCAAAGGGCATCACAGTATGTACTGCATGTATCTTTGCTCCTGGTCAGACCACAGCTCATGACACTTGTCCTCATCCCTAATATTTCCTTGTGTGTCCACCAGGTGAACGAGAAGGACAAGCTGCTGACAGAGAGGAACCAGCTGAAGGAGTGTATGGGTGAGCTGTGGGAGAACTTCTCCTGTCTGTCCCAAGAAGTGTGCAGGGACGTGCAGCTGAGCCCCGAGCAGGTCCAGTCCCTGAACCACTACTGCCCGGTCCTGAAGCCCGGCACCAACACCATCGACATTGCCGGCAATGCTGCCTCCAACAGCATTGACCTCACCACCCACTCCGGCTCAGCCACCCCGGAGCCCAGCTTCCTCAAGTCCCCCGGGCCCTCAGAGAGCGAGCCTGACTCGGTCATGGGGAATGGGGCTGACGGGGGGGCGGGCAGCAACGAGGCGGAAGGCCAGGAGCCGAGGTTATACATGGAGGCGGGGCTCTCGTTCAATGAACAGTCCAATCAGACAGTGACGGTAGACTTCTGCCAGGAAATGACTGATAAATGTACAACTGATGAACAGCCGAGAAAGGACTGTACTTAGTAAACGGTGGTTTTAATATCTGTGTTTTTATTATTTAATTTTTAGTTTTGATTTTCTTCTGACAAACCCCTTTCTCGGGGTTGTTGAGATGGTCAGCCTTGGCCAGTGTTCTTTGAAAATATTTTTTGTTTGTATGTCTTTTTAAAGGTTGACACTACAGTTGTCTTAAGAGCAGCAATACTGTTCTCCAGGTATTCTCCTCTCTGTAACCATGACAGAGTGGGAACTTCTCACACAAAACTCCTCTTACAATGGTGCTACACCGTGACCGGGCAGGCAGCGATCTCCACAGTGTTCTTTATCCATGTATTACAGTCTACTCACAGGGATGGGCAAAGTTCACATCTTCAATTCAAACCTCAATGGACCTAACAGCAGCTCCCTCTGTCTCTCGATCAACCTACAGTTTCTATCTCCCTGTCTCTCCTCTCTCTATTTCTCTCGCTCTCCCTTTCTCTCTCTCTGTCTCTCTCTCTCCCAATCGCTCTTCTACTCTGTCTATTCCCTATCAATCTATTTCTACCTCTTAAAACACTTTCGCTCTCTGTATATTCTCTCTCTCTCTCACGCTTATTCTCTCACTCTCTCGGTGGCCCTTGTCACAGCAATTCAAACTCAGGAAGAAATCTTCTGAATGTTCGATATGATTGATGAAAATAAGAATACAGCTTCTGTACATGAGAGATTTATGAAGCAGTTAGACTGTAAATGTTCATATGCAAAAAAAAATCTCTTCTGCTTCACTCATTTTGCATTTTCTGTACAGCAAAGCAATGTGTACAGACAGTACCTAAACATTCCTCCTTTGCCTTCCGCAGCACTGAAACGAAAGAGAAAAAACTTAACGATTTGACAGGTGGTTAAATAGCTATGTTCCCACCAGGGTTGGGGTCAATTCCATTTCAATTCCAGTCAATTCAGGAAGTACACTGAATTCCAACTCTGTTGAAAGCTTTTCAATGAGGAAAATGTGAAATTGGAATTGCAATTTAGTTTGCTTTCTGAATGAACTGGAATTGAAAAGGAATTCATCCTGGTTCCCACACATCAGCAATACCATTGTATTTGGATGTTGTAATGGTAACTTTCAAGTGCTTGCTCGGGCAGAACGTATAATGTATATAGTATGGAGCATGGTGACTGTCACAGTAATATTATACAAGTAGAGGCTTAGACGTTTCTTTTCACTGGGGTTTTTGCTAAGGGGAAATATTTGCTTTGCTGTTTCCTGCCTAAAGGAAAATTCCCCATAAGGGTGGGTGTTCTTAAACTCAGGAAATCAGCTTGACACGCACACATAACACGCACACACACACACACGTACATTCATTTCAGAGCCCCTTGCATGAAAATTGGATGTTGCTGGCACGGACCGTGTAAGTATGTTATTAACCAGTGGCTCAAGCCACATCCATTCAAAATTTGACACCACTTTAAATGTGAAAACGAGTTTCAGCTTGTTGTGTTTTTGAGGAAACTTTATTTCTCCTTATCAGTGTTTGAAGATGCTATATGTACGATGGGGAAAACTCTCACAGGCACCTTTTGGATTTCTTCGGTGTTATGTTTCAATGTTGCCAAGGAATGTGTGAGTAGACATCTTCTCAAGCTGAGGGATAGCTATTCTGTCTGCAACAACAACAAAAACAGACACCAAGTATTTCTATTTACCAAGGATACTTTCCCCTAATGAATCTGGGCTAAATTCAGGCTCTTTCCTTCCAGCACCGGATGCTCAGTTATAACTAGTTCTAATAGCACTTCATAGAGGGCTTATGTCTGGTTCAGAATCCTGAAAAGTCTAATACCGAAACACTTGAATTGGCACTTAAATGAAAACATCTTATTGAATGTTAATATTGATATAAATATCTCTATGAAGACATTACATTTTTTTTTAACTACAGTAAACAGGGTTATTAACAAAAAAAAGGAAGCTAACATAATATTGAAGAGTGTGAGATTGAAGATCTTATATTTGTAATTCTTTAAGAATTGAATAAGCTAATTGAGACTTCAGTTCACGTGAAAGCACTGTGTGTGTCATCATCAAACTGATTGAGTAACAATCACGTGATATAGTAACATTTTTGCCCTGGTTGTACATTTGTTGAAAACATCATATTCTGTGATGTGAATGCATGCCCCTGTATATTTTACTTAGTTAGTTTGTCTAGCTTACGTTTGCTTCTAACGATAGTCCTCAGCTAAATGATTTACTCTTGTCTTTTGTTGATGAACCGTATTTACATTTATAATGTAAATATACAGAAATACGTTTCTTATCTGTTCAACAGTCAGAGAGGTGCTTGAAAATACAGAATATAAGAAAATAGAGCCATAACCTATGAAGAGGGGTGAATTCAATTGGAATATAAAGCTTTGCTCATAACTTGAACTTCATTCAGGACGAAAAGCTATACAGTTTGTCAGGAAAGAGCGACAATACAACTGTATATATTGAGGAGTCTGCAAATTCCCCTTGGCGTTACTCTGCTGCCCCCTGTTGGACACAGTTATGTAGTTCTCCAACCAGTCCTGACTGAGAACAAACCGTGTGGTATTAGAGTGCTCTGTGTTTTGCGGTGTGGTTGCAAGTCTGATTATTTGACCATACACATAGGTTTCCCTAAGGTTGTAGCTAGACTCATATACAGTCTCACACAGAGAACCACAAGCATACGCACAAATATGAATACATACACACACACACACACCATGCATGTCGTAACGGCATCCTTGCTCGAAGGCTTCAGTCTAGAGCAGTTGTGATTGCCTGTTGAAATTGTTGTTTGCGAGGTTCTTTTTCCACTTTGCTCTGAGTCATAAGCCGTCACTGAAGTGGAACGGTATTCATCCTCATTATCAGATACAAAACAGAAAACTAAAGATGGGTGGATTCAAGTGGACATTTGTGCAAACCATATGCAATTCCGACTTTTTCGTACTTGTTTTTTTGAAGTAAAAGTGAAAAGCATGACGTTCCACCAGAAAAGCACACTCATTAGGCTACACTTTGACAAATGTCATATTTTGGGAAAATGTATTGAAATGCATCAGGTTTATATTGTCCTCCATCAAAGCTATACCAATAGATATCCTTCTATCTGTTTGTAGATGTCCTTATAATGCTATTATGATTACTGTTGATGTTCTTTGGATAGCAATGAGTGCATAGCATATTTCTGGTGTGTAGGCTACTGTGCGTAACATTTCTAATTCCTCATCGTTGTTTTTTGCTCTACCAAGAGAGCCCCCTGGATTCATGTAAAGGCTGGTTGGGTGGATGCAGATACATGAAGAGTTTTTAAAGCAGCACCATCCCTCCAGTCATTTGACAGTCCAGTCCATACCTCTTAGCCCTCTAGCCTTGAGAGAGCTGCTCCATGCCTGATATGCCATGTGTGGTGTTACTATGGTGGCCAGTGGTTGAAAGTAGAGCAAGGCCACCTCAACGGTCAACCCCCTACCCCCCAAGCATTCCAGGTGAAATAAGCTTGTTGTGTCATCATCTCAATCGTCTGGTTTAACTTTAACCAGGATCAGTCATTGCTCTTGTATATCGTCTCAGGGTGCCAAGTGTTTTATTTCTCAATTTCTGAATTTGGAGCAGACGTTTGTAACTTTTAGCTGGTTTTTATGTTTGCTTTGATGTTTTTTGGCTTTGCTTTGGGTGTGTGAAAGTATAGCTTTAAACTCTGGTTTTATATTCCCGAAGCTTATTTCTACCAATGCAAATACTGTGTAATGAGCTTGGCCCGATACAGATCAACCCCATCAAGAGGCTGCAGAGAGTACACAATACATTGGAGTACAAATATGAATTATGTTTTGGTAATACATTTCATTATTAGTTGGATTTCTCTCAAGTTCTTTACCTCTGCAGTTTTTTTAACAAGCCAAACACACAACAACAACAACAAAAAATCCATGTCATTTGATTTGTTAACTGGCTTTGGTTATTAGTTGGTGGATATTTTCTTGTTTAGTTGAACTTTTGTTTGTTTTAGTTTTTCTGTGCTGCTTCTCTGGAGAAAAAAAAAACACTGTCTCTCCAACTCCAAAGGTTGTTGTTTTGAAAAGACGAACAAAACTTGCCTTTTTCACAAATTGCTCAACTTTATAATACAGTATACTGGTATCCTGATTACATGCACAGGCTGAGACCATTTTAGGAGTAAAAGAAAAGTTAAATATGTTTACAAAAAGGTTGTGTTTATTCAATTTGCCATGTATATAGAAATTGGTAGGTTAAAATTGGACTGATGGTTAGTGTTTTTACATTTTGTAAACAGAAAACTGTGTTTTCCTCAACTTGTCTTTTCATTCAACTGGGGATGTTTCAGAGTTACATGGATACAAGTGCACCTCCGATTTTTTGCCTTAGAACTTGCAGAGGTCATAGTTCACATTCAAGTGAAGTGAGTGTATGCAGGGGCCTACGCCCCCCCCCCCCCCCCATTTCTGAGCAACCACCAGTGCGGACGTTCTCACACTTATCTACCTGTGAAATCCTTCATACCTCTCATAATTGGTCAATGACTGTATCAGCAAACTGCATCAGGTGGGTTTTTTTTACATGCTTTTTACACAGATTATATGGATTATTGTATTAGTAGATTTTGGTGCATCATTTTTTTTTAAATGTAATAACTCTTAAGCTTGTAGTCACAAAGTTGTTTTTCTCTCCTGTTTTTCTAGAAGACTGTTTTGTGTTAATATTGTCAATTTGAAATAACTGTTAATTGCTTATTCTCTACTTACCTTGTTCATTTTTAAATGCTACACAACCCTAATGAATTCAAATGACTCAACAACCATTGTAAATACAGTGTTGCGTAAACCCGCTTTTCATTCATTTCAATTGCTAGTGATATATGAATGACATTTTTGTCTAGACACCATTTCTGTTTATGAAATAAAGAATCATATCATGTACATTATTTTTGTCCTTTTTTTAAAAATATATATCTGCAAATGCAAATAAATATTGTTTACTTCGTCGTATTCTTTCACTAAATCATAATCTGTACTTTTAAGGTGTAACTCGAAATTAACCAAAGGTATATGGACTATCTGATTAAAATCATATCAGATTTGAAATAAGGTGTAATGTAGTCACATAAGAAGAGGACCCAGGTGTTTCTTGTCCCCTTGCACAGTGAGAAAGATGGTTTGGGAGGCAAAGAAATGTCCCAAGAGCCACAGTTGGAGAGTTACAGAACGCCACCTCCAAGCCAAAAGGCTATTTGGAAGGGTTTCTATTTTTTTTAAACGCCTGTATTGTGAGCAACCAACAATTGTAAACACCTGGTGTTTGCTAAATGGCATTGGCACTTGGATTGGAACCGGGTGCTATGGTCAGATGAGATTAAAATAAAGCTCTTTGGCCACGCCCACCAGTGATCGGTTTGGCCTCGAAAGAAGGATGCATATGCAGGAAATACCCCATACCTACTGTAAAATATGGTGGTGAATATTTGATGTCATGGGGCTGTTTTGCTTCCACTGGTACTGGGGCCCTTGTTAAGGTGCACGGCATCATGAGCTCTACCAAGTACCAGGATATTTTAGACAAAAACCTGGTTGCCTCTGCCAGGACACTGAAACTTGGTCGCAAGTGGATCTTCCAGCAAGACAATCACCCAAAACACACCACAAAATCAACATCTCAGTCTCCGGACTTGAACTTCATTGAAAACCTGTGGTTTGAATTGAAGAGGGCTGTCCATAAGTACAGATGAAGGATATCAAGGATCTGGAAAGGTTCTGTATGGAGGAAGGGTCTAATATCCCTCCCAATGTGTTTTTCAATCTCATAAAACATTATAGAAAAAGGCTCAGTGATGTTATCCTTGCAAGGGGAGGGTGCACAACGTATTGAAAACGGGTGCCAATAATTTTGACACATACCTTTTTGAGATTTTTTCATATTACTTGTTAAACAAAATATTGTTCTCTGAGCAATTGTATTAGTATAAAATAAAAGCATATTAAAATTATCTTCAGCATACAGTATAGCTCAGTATTTGTATTTATAATTTTATACAGTCATTGTTTATCAAGGGTGCCAATAATTTTGGATGTGACATATTTGCATTTGAATAGTTGTACATCAGATCCTAGAAAAGCATTATGTACAAGCAAACAGGTTATAGATTTCTCAACGCTATCAAGAAAGTTGAAGATATTATATTTAAAAAATGTGTAAAGCATCCAATGCAGGGTTCACAAAACAATTTCAATTTGAAGAGCACTTCCATCTCCAACTTTACCATCGTTCTGTAGCATAAACAATATCAAAGTGCTTTAAAAAAAATTTGAGATCAAATATGTACATGGTGGAGTTTATCATCATATCCCACAATGTTTTACATGTATTATCAATCAAAATGTTGAATTCTCATCTTATGAGAAGACTGTCTTTTAGCAAAATGTCACTACAAGTAGCTTGCAGTCATATCACTTTGACAAAAAATATAAAATTCCACGAATGCAATTACATTTGAGGCCACAGATATTTCTTGCAAAGATAGCATGTGACGTATCAAACATTTGAAATTAGAACTACCCAAGCAAACATACACTGAACAAAAATATAAATGCAGCATGTAAAGTGTTGGTCGCATGTTTCATGAGCTGAAATAAAAGATCCCAGAAATCTTCCATTACGCACAAAGAGCTTAATTCTCTCAAATGTTGTGCACAAATTTGTTTACATCCCTCTTAGTGAGCATTTCTCCTCCCATAGAATCCATCCACCTGATAAGTGTGGCATATCAAGATACTGATCAAACAGCATGATCATTACCCAGGTGCACCTTGTGCTGGGGACAATAAAAGGCCACTCTAAAATGTGAAGTTTTGTGTCACATCACAATGCCACAGATGTCTCAAGTTTTGAGGGAGCGTGCAATTGGCATGCTGATTGCAGGAATGTCCACCAGAGCTGTTGCCAGATAATTTAATGTTCATTTCTCTTCCCATAACCCCATCACCACCATGGGGCACTCTGTTCACAACGTTGTCATCAGCAAACCACTCACCCACACCAAGCAGTACATGCTGTCTGCCATCTGCCCGGTACAGTTGAAACCGGGATTCATCCGTGAAGAGCACACTTCTCCAGTGTGCGAGTGGCCATCAAAACTGAGCATTTGCCCACTGAAGTCAGTTATGACACCAAACTGCAGTCAGGTCAAGACCCTGGTGAGGATGACGAGCACGCAGATGAGCTTCCCTGAAACGGTTTCATCAGCTGTCCAGGTGGCTGGTCTCAGACGATCCCACAGGTGAAGAAGCCGGATGTGGAAGTCCTGGTCTAGCGTGGTTACACATGGTCTGCGGTTGTGAGGCCGGTTGCACGCACTGCCAAATTCTCCAAAACAAGATTGGACGGGGCTTATGTTATGGGTAGACATAAGCTACCAATACTTTGATGAGATCCTGAGGCCCATTGTCGTGCCATTCATCCATTCATCCATCACCTTATGTTTCAGCATAATGCACGGCCCCTTATTGCAAGGATCTGTACACAATTCCTGGAAGCTGACCTCCAGTTCTTCCATGGCCTGCATATTCACCAGACATGTCACCCATTGAGCATGTTTGGGATGCTCTGGATCAACGTGTATGACAGCGTGTTCCAGTTCCCGTCAATATCCAGCAACTCCGCACAGCCATTGAAGAGGAGACAACATTCCACAGGCCACAATCAACAGCCTGATCAACTCTATGCGAAGAAGATGTCATACTGCATGAGGCAAATAGTGGTCACAACAGATACTGATTGGTTTTCTGATCCACGCCCCTACTTTTTTTTTTTTTTTAAGGTACAGTATCTGTGACCAACAGATGCATATCCGTACTCCCAGTCATGTGAAATCCATAGATTAGGGCCTAATGGATTTCTATCAATTGACTGATGTCCTTATGTTAACTGTAACTCAGTAAAATTGCATGATACATTTCTATTTTTGTTCAGTGTAACTATACTAATGCGTTTACTGCTCATCCACAATACATATGTTATTATGAATACAATTAGGCAATTAGAAGGGGAATGTTGCTTCGTAATCAGTGTCCCCAGATCCTTCTGGTCCCTCAGCCAGTTCTCACTTTTTCATGATTGAAGACAGTTCCAGAATCATGCTCTGAAAGATTGAAATATGCAACATGAGTTAGTCAGTAGTTATTTAATCCGAATCTTAGCCTTAGAAACACATGATGAGAATCCTACAATGCATCCTCCATTAAAAAAAAATTGTGTTGTGTAATAGTTCTACTTACCATTGACATTCTTCGTCCACTGGCTGGAGGCGGGGTCATAGGTGGGCTCTCTCCTTGGGCGATACGCTTGGCCTCTGTGTCCGTCCCACTCCCGGAGTTCGGGCTATCAGAAGGACTGTCCAGGTTGGTCTGAGAGAGTCCTCGGGACATGAAACTAGCCTTCCTCCCCGTGGGATAGTGACCACTGTCAGGTGAATCACTCATGTCACTGTAATCCTGCAGAGCGCTGACCCGGCTCTGCTTGCGTAGCTGGTTCCACAGGGCTGCTGGTATCTCCATATGGCTGGCCATTAGGGAAGGCCGTGGCTGTGCTCCGCCGTGCCTGGGATGGCATGAGCCTTTAGGCCCGTTGGAGTCATCACTGCTGCATGAGTGGTTCCTCTGGTCCAGGGTGTAGTGGTGCTCCACAGTCCTCAGCTGTCGCAGGGACTGGAGCTCAGTCTGTCTGAGGTACTGCTCTGAGTCGTTGGTGCCACCACTATCGTTGTGAGGAGCTACCGAATGCAGGTACAAGGGGATAGCATCCACGTGGCTGTTAGGGACCATTGTGTAGGCCGTCTGAGTGAGTTGCATCATCTTTTGGGGTGATGAGTTTGTGAGGACACACACCTGCTGGACCATGGAGTTTTTCTTGGACCTGAACACTAATAAGCTTTCGTCATCTGTACCTTTATTTCCATACAGACTTTGTTTGACTTTCTTCACTCCCAGGTGGAATATCTCGAGGAGATTCAAGAACAAAGAAACCCCAGCGATGACGAGCATGAAGATCATGAAAATGTTCTTCTCAGTTGGTCTGGACACAAAGCAATCCACACTGTTCGGGCAAGGCAATCTCTCACATTTGTACAAAGGATCCAGTCCAACTCCGTACAGCACATATTGTCCCACTATGAAGCCAACCTCCACCACTGACCTCGTCAAGATATGGAAAACATATGTGCGCAGCAAGGAGCCCCTGAGTGGAGCTTTCCTTACTCTCTTCTGTTCCTCCAGCTTCCTCAGCTCCCTCTCTATCCTCTGTCTGTCCTCGTGAACGGGCTCAGCGCCCTCTAGCTCCGCTTTCAGGAAGGCTTTTTTCTTGTGTCTCTCTTTTTCAAGGGCCCTCAAACGGTACAGTGCATGTCCCATGTATACCAGAGAGGGAGAGGACACGAAAATGATTTGTAACACCCAGTATCGGATAAGAGAAATGGGGAATGCATCGTCGTAGCACACGTTCTTACACCCAGGCTGGTCCGTGTTGCACACAAACTCACTCTGCTCATCGTCCCACACATCCTCTGCTGCCACACCAAGAACGAGCATCCGGAATATAAAAAGGATGGTTAGCCAGATTTTTCCCACGATGGTTGAATGAATATGTACCTCTTCTAAGATGCTCCCCAACAAGTTCCAATCCCCCATCTTCTGAGTCACATATCCTTATGCTATAAAAAAAGATTTTACATACATGAATTTCCACTGGGCCATGGTATTTTATAAATACCTCACAGGATAAGCACATTTTTCATAGTTTAGTGTGTATATTTTTCATGATTCCAATGCAATTGTCCTCTTTCAAATGTAGACTGTTCAAACATGCAATATCAAAATAAAGGATTTAAGAGTAAGAAACAACTTACATGACAACTAGGTTGTGTGTTCCACTTGCTTCAGAAATACCTGAATATTTGGTAGAATGTACGTTTTGTTTCCACCCATTGACGAGATAGGCGACCCATCTCTGAGAATCGCTACAGTGAGTGTATCGCCAATCTGTTGCAAGCAGGATTCATAGATTGCGAGGATCGATCCACCAAGTGACGGGACAATGGCCTGGGGCTTGTTTTACCACACAGTTGTTGATGGCAGGACATGTAACGTTACCAACAGCGCCAATCAGCTCACGGCCTAGCTTTGACATGTCAAATGCATGCTATTTTTACTTTCCAAATAGCTTTTGATCTTCACTGTATGCTGGTGTTATGTTTATATATGATCTAAATCTGCTAACTAAATGTTTTCAAATGACCAAGTCAAAATGAACAATCTATTGGGCCAGACAGAATGCTCAACAAGTCATGCCCCATCTCATAGTTCACTGCACGGTGGGCTATTTGAGGCACTGGACTAGTCTGGCAACAGACCAACCAGACCTCCCCAAAAGTTCTGTTAATTAAATCAATGAAAACTGTTAACAGATGACACAATTAGAACAACATATTCACATGGTTTCCATTGATATTTAGTAGCCCATTTAGATTCCTAAAAATGAGTTAACAATTTAATCATTGGAAAGAAAAATCAATTATGGAATGTATTGAACACTTACTTTTACATTGCGTGGTACTGTGTGGTTGCAATAGCCACCATTAAAGGGATAGACCACCCAAATTATAACATGGCATATTGGTTTCCTTACCCTGTAAAACAGTCTATGGACAAGGTGTGACAGCAATCTACGCTTCGGTTTTGTTTACCTGGCCGTTTCAAAGGCTAACTTTTTAGCATTTGTGGTACAAATCCAACGCAAGTCAATGTTACCTACATTAGTGGCCAATTAAACAATATCAAAGCCCGGATTGCTGTCACACCTTCTCCATAGACTGTTTACAGGGTAAGGAATCCAAAACATATTTTTGTGAAATATCCCTTTAATACACCCAAATGTGAGTCTCAACCCCATGATCCCATTCCATGACATTCATTTCTCATGAAAGAGAAGGTGTCCTTACAATCGCTCTGCTATAACCAACTTCATTCAACTTTGTTTCAGTGAGCTAAGGCAAGTACATCCTTAGGCACTGACCTCAATTCCCATACTTCGTGGCCCAGTTTCTGGATATTTATATTAGAGCATGTATTACCTTGAAACATTGCCCTCCAGAAGGATTAATTATTAATGAACAATATCCCATGACAGCTGTTGCAGCAAAAATAAGTGTTCTGAACTATGACCATTAAGCTTTCATACTTTTGGCCAGAAGATATGCTGCCCGTTGCTAATAAAACCTAAGCAGCAGTTGAGAATGTGCCTAAAATATGCTGTACTCATTCGGGTGGTAAGTAGTCATTGAGTTCAATTTCCATTAATAAATCAAAACCAAGTTAAATAAATACACTTTATTTACAAAACCAAAATATGTACAATATACAGTGTACATTTGTTTAACCAGGTAGTCACTCATCCAAAACCAACCAACCAAAAATCTGACAGGAAATGTTCCCCTTAAAATCCTTACATTTCTATAAACATACCACCTTGAATCGTACATAAAATGGAACGTGTACGCCTTATTTATTCATTTACCTGACCATCTTGAAGTCAGTACAATATATATCCAAAATAGAATACTGTTGACATTCCGTACAGTAAAATGTACTTTCTGCCATGTGACCTTACAGCATTAAATAAGATAGAAATGTGACCTGAATTGTAGTTCCAATCTTTATTTCCAAACACCCCCCCCCCAGACGTTGTATAAAAAGTAACTTTAGTACATACGACAATGCTCCATAAAAGTATCAGAGACAACTCCCCATTTACTGCTAAAATGTGTCAATTAGTTCAGATTAAATGTATGATTGCAGCAGTGTTTAACTCCACATATGGTATAAACTTGCTGGGGCATATTAAGAGTTGTGAAGTTGATATGGGATATTGCCCAGGATCAATATGGTAGATTAGATTTAACGCAAACAAAAATACAAGTGCAGATGTACCAAAACAGCTTATACGAGCTGTATTCATTTAGGCTGTGGGGAGATGATACATTGAAGCCTGTGTGGATGTTACCTCAAGGATATTCTGATCCTTGCTGACCACCCCTCAAAAAAAATATTAAAAAAATTATAATAATACAAATTCAGTTTGAGATCTAGTTGGTTTGGCCTTCATATGTTCCAGGGCCATCAATTACAGGGATCAAATTCAGATGATCTGCTTCTGCTCATTCGTCAAATGGCAAATTCGAGCCTTGAACTTGCGACATCTGAGTAAAAAAAAAAATTAAAAAAAGCATAGTACATGAAATCTTCATTGAATGAAGAAAAATTATACGATTCCGGAAAGTCAACTTGCCATCTTCTTCTTCTTAAAAAGCTTCATCAGCTGGGAAAATCTCTCTGCAATCTAAAAGATATATATATATATATATTTTTTTTAAATACTCAAATATACAGAACCGACATTAATGCTCAGCAATAACTACTAGTCTCAAATCAAAAACATAGAATTCCATTACTATGAAAAAGAAAACTCCAAACACAGCAAATAGGTAAAGACATACCTGAGCGGGTGTCTTGTTCATCTTCTCCGATAGGGAAGAGAAAGTATCTGGAGAGGCACCTTTCATCTTCAGTGCGAGGAGAATATCTCGGTCTTCATCCCTTTAAAAGAAAATGACGGTTTTCAGTGAAAATCATGACACTTGACATGAAGACTCCCCAACAGCTAACATGCAAGATGGTACGTAAACAAAAAAGGCATGAATGTTAAAACCCAACTCACCTTGTCCAAGTCACCACCACTGCACCCTTTCTTATGATGATATTCTTGGCAGACAGGCTGTTGGGTGATGGGGTAGATTGGGGTGGAGTAGTGCCTTTACTTCTCTCGCTCTTGGAGCTTCTAGTCTCCTTTCCTTTGGCCCTTTTTGAGGACTTCTTTTTATGCTTGATCTTCTCAGGGATCACCTCCTTTTTAGGCCGCTTTGCTTTCATTTCGACGTGGTGCCTTGTCCGCTTTTTCCCCGTCTTACCCTTGCTGTGGTCCCTCTCCGGTGTGTCTTCTATGATGGTGAGGCATGGTGAAGATAGCGCAGATGCTGTTTCGGTGCTTGTGGAAAGGTAGAAAGGAGGACTGGCCTCTGAAAAATGGGTTTTAGAAGGAGTTTTCCCTGTGGGATGAGCTTGGTCTTTGCCATGTTGTTCTTCTCCTGGTGGTGTTTGAGGGCTTGAGACAGCCCTTGGATTGATGTCTGCACTTATGGGGTAGATGCCTGGGTTGGTGCAGTTGACTTGTGGGCTTGTGGAGTTGACACATAGGTAGCTTGAGTTTGTGTCTGGGTTGGTGGAGTTATTTCCTGGGTAGGTAGAGTTTACACTTCCTGGGCTTGAAGAGTTGACTCCTTGGCTTGTTGATTTAATTCCTAGGCATGTGGGGTTGACCACTAGGCTGGTGGAGTTGTTGCCTAGGTTGGAGAAGTTGATGCCTGGGTTGGTGCAGTTGATGCCTAGGTTGGTGAAGTTGACACCTGAATTGTTGGATTTGATGTCTGGGCTGGTGTTTGCATGCCGTATCCTCACAATGAAATGATCATTTGACTTCTCCATCACTACTGCCTGCATGGGCAAGTGAGGCTTGAAGTGAAACAGGGGGTTAACAGGAGCCTCCCTGGTCCTGCCACCACCGCTTGACGCGCCGCTGGAGTTGTCCGTGTCCAGGGCAAGGTGAATGTCCTGCTCTGTAGCGTCTTCCCCATCCATAAGAGCATCCTCACTGAAATGTGCACTGATAACACTATCTGGAGCAGACATGGGCTCCACGCTGGCTGGGTGCAAGAAGCTGAGGTGATTGTCAGACTTGAGAGGCGAAGGAATTGTGAGGGAGACAGCCAGATCTTCTGCCAAAATGGAATAAGAGCTCTGCGAGAACACACTGGACTGCGATGTCATTTTGTCTTCTGGTAGGCTGGAGGGCACCTCTAACATGCAACTCTCATCCAACAATGCTGGATTTAGTGGAATTTGGACTTTTGAATTTGGAGAGGAAAACTTGCAAGGTGAAATAGAAGACCATGTGGCAATGACTTTAGAGGGAGTACCAACTTTGGTTGTGGTACCAACTTTGCTTGGGGTGGTAACGCCTCGGAAGCGCTCTCCTTTCCGAGGAGTACCAAGAGGCCAGCCCTGATTGTCCCCAGCTGAGACACTAGTTTCTAGCAGATCAGACCCTTGTAAGAGACACTTGAAGATCTCTCCCATCTGGGAGTCTGTCACCAGGTTGAATGTTAGGTTGGAGGCTTGCTGTTCTGTGAGGATTTCGAAGTCAGACTTGTCATGGAGTGAGCCATTTTGAGACAGCCGGCGAACATAGGCAACTGTTTTCTCAGCAGATGAAGGGCTGTTTGATGATAAGATCTCTAACCCGTGTTGCAAAGGAGGTTGCATTGGAGGTTGCATAAGAGGATGATCTGAGGTTTGAGGCTCTGATTCCTCATCTTCTTCAAATGACATTTTAATATTTTTGCCTCTTCCAAGACCGGTTTTGCAAGGGGGGAGAGTCTGAACCCTGGTTCTTTTTATGTTGGGTTCAACACATTCTGTTAATTCCTCTTGCGGCCTTTTACTTGCAGATGTTCTGGACACACAATTTGTTTTTTGTACCGTTCCCTGCGGTCTTTTAAGTTTAGAGGCTGTGGACACCGATGACTTCACTGGCTGCTTGGGGGACTTCACTGGCTGCTTGGGGGACTTCACTGGCTGCTTGGGAGACTTCACTGGCTGCTTGGGAGACTTCACTGGCTGCTTGGGAGACTTCACTGGCTGCTTGGGAGACTTCACTGGCTGCTTGGGAGACTTCACTGGCTGCTTGGGAGACTTCACTGGCTGCTTGGGAGACTTCACTGGCTGCTTGGGAGACTTCACTGGCTGCTTGGGAGACTTCACTGGCTGCTTGGGAGACTTCACTGGCTGCTTGGGAGACTTCACTGGCTGCATGGGAGACTTCACTGGCTGCATGGGAGACTTCACTGGCTGCTTGGGAGACTTCACTGGCTGCTTGGAGAGACTCAAGTCCTTTTTTTCAGCTCCTGCAGACTGGTTTCCATTTGAGGATTTGCAAACACTTCTCAGAGCAGTCTGAATTTCCTTGAATAAGAAGTCTAACTGCACATTCACAAATTCCCACAGTTTCGACTTCATATTAAGTGGTTCCTGGTCAAAGATGCGGTTGACAATGCCATTATTTGATAACTTACTCAAAACAGACATTATGTTGTTCTTCAGTTTCACTTTGAGGTCATCTTCTTGGCTGCATAGTTTAGTAAAGCTGACACTATCAACAAAGTCTGTAAAAGAGTCAAGGGACATGTCCATAACACCGCAGAAGCGTTCCTTAGAGAAGGTTGAACGAAGCTTCATGTACTTTTTCCTGCACGCATAGCGGATCTTCACAAACATGGCCATAACCTCCTCCACGGTACACAAGGCAGCTTTGGGTAACGGAGGTTGAACCGTTTTATAGCGAGCTTTTGACATGGGGCTTCCAACTGGTGAAATCAAGGTTTTACTTAAGAGTTTAGAATTCCCTTTCTCTTCAGGCAACTTCTTGGAAAGTCTAGGGGATGACTTGGGAATTTGTTGACTTTTAACCGTGCTTGTGGGCCTAACCGTTTTGGCTGGAGAACTTGGCGTGATTGGCGTTTCTTCCCCTTCACTAAGAATTTCACCCTCTTCCAATTCATCCTCAGGGCTGGAAGAACAGACAGAAGCCCGATCCACATCTTGTTGTGTAGCACTTGCAATGGAGCGGCCAGGATTCTTGTTCTCCATATTCACATCCAACTTCTTTGAATTGGGATCCCCAGCAGCACTGGTAAACTCTGTCAAATACAATATTTTTGGTTTCATTAGCAAAGTAAAAAGGCATAACCTGTAGGCCTATGTTGACAAAGTAAATTCAGTGTCATGGAATTAGGCAGACAAACATAGGCTATTGCTGCATCTTCTTAACTTTGACAATAATGAAACATTTTCATAACATTTATAAAAATCTTAACCATACCCATGGTGACATATCTTAAGGAGCAACTCCAACACTTTCCAACGTCATTTTATCATCTCCAGGACAATACCATTGTCTACATGTGAACACAACTTTAGAAAGTTCTACCTGATTACATCATTAAAAATTGAAACATTTTAAACCTGAGATTCGCTGTGATGTGGGGAGCAAGAAAATACTCTCCCCTCTGGCTAGAAACTCATTGCAGACTTTGAAAAATCAACTTTTCATTAAAAAAAATAAAAAAATAATAACCCTACCCTGTTATGTCACAGAGAAGCATTTTTTTTAGGACCTTTCCCATCTTTTTAACAACATATCATAGAAACGCGCCTTAGATGTACATGTAGACTCTGGTATGGTGCTGTAATGAATATGAGGTTCATTGTCATTTAAGTGATGCTTACCTTTGCGAAGACTCTTGACGTAAGCAGGTTTGCTGTGACATGGCGGCTGATGGCTTTCCCTCATTGGACGGACTGGGCTTGTGAGTGGGCTGATGGCATCTGGAATACCTTTAAGGCTGCCCAGTGTAAGCATCATCGAGTCCTCATCATGGGCCAATGGAATGGAGCTAGAGGGCTCAACAGTCACGTCCTCATTCTCTGTGTGACTTGGCTCAGAATCAAGGGACTTCTTTGGCGTTTGTGACAAGCCACTGTTGTGCTGTGCTGATGGTGCAACCTCTTCCGTTGTGCTGCTCACCTTAGACACTTCAAAACCGCTCAACGGTGAACCTTGTTCCACAACAGTCCTCTCTTTCTCACACTCCAGAGGTATCTCGGTGGCATCTTCAACGATCTCAGATGTAATGCAGATCTCTGGAATTCCCTCCATGCTAATCGTACTGGAAACACCATGCTTGGAAATATCTTGCACCTCTGCTGTCACGTCTAAACTAGAGGTTGAAATAACAGAGGCAGGCAGTGGCAATTGCAGAGATTCCGATGGTTCTTTTCCTGGAACACCTTCAACAGCAGGATGTCCCACGCAGACAGCAGCGGGTGGAACTTGTGTCACAGTTTCAACAGCTGGACTTTCACAGACCAAAGCACTGGAAGTTTTACCGTTTGGCTTACACACCCAATTGTCCGTAATAAGAACTACATTTTCCATTGAATGGTCAGGGGTAAATCCGTTAGACGATAGGCCAGTGTCAGTATTTGAATTGTTTCCACAATTCCCAGCCACAGTAATAGCAGTGACAGCAGCAGCAGTAAAATCCTCAGACTCACTCACTTTATTCACAGAGGCACATTCTTCAGGTCTGCTTTTCAGTGGAGTTCTCAAAACAATGGCACAGACTGGAGCTGAAACACAAACCTCCCTGAGAGGTTCTGGTGTGGTGGGTTCAGTCCTCTGATCCACTGTGGCCTCCGGCAGCTCAGGCCTACCTTCAGAGACATCTTGGACAATAGTGTCTTCCACTTCTAACTGGCACTTAGGTGGCTTTTTGGCCACTGTGGCCTCAGCCAGACCTTTGTTAGCATCCTGACAAGGTTCTTTGTCTGTATGTCTAAGGTCAATACTTCCAGGTTCCGAAGGCATTGGGATTTCTGAAGAGGGCTGTACCACTGGGTCCTCGAAGACCTCGTCGGTCTCTACCACACTGCTGTTGATTTCGTCTAAGATGAGTAACTTGTCTAGATCAGGCTGTCCACCGTCTTCCGCTGACTGGTCTTCAGGAACTTCCTCAGGTGGTGTGCCCTCCTGTTCCTTGGTTTCAGCAAGCCGTCTTGGTTTTTTAACTGGTGATAGGGTAAGATTCAGAGTTTCCATGAAACTTAACTTTCTGTTTGGACCAGTTTCCTCTACAGAGCTTTTCGCAGCCACTTTAGCCTCAGATGGAAGCAATTCAGACTTCTCACCTGTCTTTTGCCTCCCGACTTTACTGTCGTCCATTGTCTTGTCCTTACTGACGTCCCTACTGCATCGGTCACTTTCCTTTGCTCTTCTTCTCTCTGTACAAGTGCTTTTTCTTTCTCCAGATTTTTTTGATGTATTATTTTCTTTTCTGACCTCATCCTCTCTTCTTCTCTCCTCTTTCCTTCGATGGTCCCTTGGAGGACTTGTCCCTCCCTTGCGATTAAAAGATTCACTGGATCGTTCAGTGATACTGGCTTGGTTCAAATAGGCATGCTTTCTGTTAGAGGAAATGTCTTTAGTACCTCTACTATGCCTATTATCATCACCCTTATCACGCCTGAGCTCCTGATAATGCCGACTAGAACATTTTGATTGATAGGCTGCACAATCTTTAGACAATCCTTCGGAAGTGCGGTCAGAGGAAGCAGTGCAATGCAAAATGTCAGAGGTTGGATTTTTAGCCCGCTCTGATCTCCTGCGTACTTCAACATCTGAGAGACGAGGGCATCTGCTTGACTTGGAGTTATATTTTCGCTGCTCATTTGAGTGGGACAGCCTCGGATTTCCACCTTCGCCTTCTCTGTGCTTGGTTTGTTTCGGCTTGTCTGACGGGTCAAGTTCACGTGTAGGGTGTCTATTCACAGAGTCCTGGCTGGAACTACCAACAGTGCGTTTCACTGGAGCTTCTGAATCTCCTTTAGCAGTCTTTGAAGTGACAGGAAGAGGTGGTCTGAGAACTGTTGTATCAGGAAGAGGTGGTCGGAAAACTGTTGCATCAGAGGGGGTTGGAGGGAGAAGGGGGTGAACCACATCTCTGTCTTTACAGAGGAGCTGGCTAAGATCCTTTACAACACAATCCTGTCTAGGACCCGGGGGTTGGCTTGGTGGAGGCTGCCCTGTAAGATTCTGTCTAGTTGGAATTAGTGGTTGGTTAAGTTGAGACGGTCCCGTAGGATTCAGTCGGGTTGGAACTTGTGGTTGGCTAAGTTGAGACGGCCCCGTAGGATTCAGTCGGGTTGGAACTTGTGGTTGGCTAGGTTGTGACTGCCCCGTAGGATTCAGTCGGGTTGGAACTTGTGGTTGGCTAGGTTGTGACTGCCCCGTAGGATTCAGTCGGGTTGGAACTTGTGGTTGGCTAAGTTGAGACGGCCCCGTAGGATTCAGTCGGGTTGGAACTTGTGGTTGGCTAGGTTGTGACTGCCCCGTAGGATTTTGTTTGGTTGGAATTTGATTTCTCAGGCAGTTCATCTGAGACTGATGGTGAACTACAGGACCCCTCCTTGGCCTGAAACTAAAAGTTGAAACATCATTTACTCACATGCCTATTTACAGAGATTTACAGAGAGTTCATAGAAGGTATACATTTACCTAATGGGTACATAGAAAACTTGTATTTTTTGTTCTTGCCTGTCCCTGTTGGACATGTACATCCCTAAATAACTGTAAGGACCCTGCCAACTACGAGTTACCACTTCACAGGTGTATATGAAGGTCCAAGACACTTACCTTTGGCTCAACCTATTTATCTCCTCGTCCTTCCGCACAACCTCCATTTTAGCTGTTTTGATGAGCGCACAGATGTTCTTCTTCAGGCGGCTGTTCTCTGTGTTCAGCGTTGTATTCTTCAAAGTGAAAACGCATGTCAAGCACGTAAGTGGTAACACTAACTGTAATGTAATTAGTTCTGGACAAGAGCGTCTGCTAAATTACTAAAAATGTAAATGGGATAATCAATGTAATAATTTTGCCAATTTAGCCTTTTCATCATGACAGAATCACATTCATGATTGTCATGGAACATTTTTATTTGTACAATCCAATTATTTCAAGTACTGGTTATTATTATTTCAAGGGGTACTACTAATACACGAGTGACACTTAAGACTTTCTATTACAAACCTGTGTTTCAGTCTGCTGCAACCTTCTCATTAACTCATCAACTTGGCTTTGTGCTGCATTGAATCTTGTCCTCAACTGTAATGAGATAGGGGGTACTGATGGTTATTAATACCTAATGGGAAAAGGAGCTGTGTACCAGCATTCCATTTAAGACAAACCTGGGGGTTTAAAAAAAAATAAAAATGCATATTTGAATTGGATAAGCATTATGGTACACACCTCATTGTAGGAAGACTCTCTATCCTGCTGTTCCTCTGTTATGATTTCTTCATATAAATCCATATATTTCAGATTCTGTGGTGAGAGGAGTGTGTAATTCCTTTCTGTAATAAGATCGCACAAATACAAAGTATGTTATCAGTTCTCATATCAGCAACGTGGGTATCTTTTCTACTTGTAAAAAAATATATATCTGACTCAGACCATCTCGTAAAGAACCAATGTGTGCGTTTGAGAGATGTTTACCTGCGTTCGAATTCATCTTTGGACTTTCTAAACCAAAATAAATATCCACAGAGTCTTCATTGAAAGCTGCTGTGGTATCTGTGGGGTAAAAGTATCGCAAAGTTACCCACATATTGCACTTCTGTAATTTCATCACATGGAATAACATTACTGCAGAAATGCCTTGTATTATTGGATACAGTACAGATAATATGCTTATGTAGTAAGGGATCCACCTAAGATAGGTATGTGTATTTTCTTTGAGTGCATAAATCCGGTATGGCTCGACCCTTACCGAACAATACAAGAGAGAATAGGAGAATTCATACTTTTCCATAAGAGTGCTTTGTGACAGAACAGTTATACAATAAGAATACAGATCAACTCATGGCAGTAACTATACTGAACAACAATATAAAACGCAACATGTGAAGTGTTGGTCTAATGTTTCATGAGCCGAGATAAAAGATCTTTGAAATGTTCCATATGCACAAAAAGCTTCTCTCAATTTTTGTGCACAATTTTGTTTACTTCTCTCAGCTACGGGCAATTTTGTGAGAAGACCGATTTTTAGGGAGCTGACAAACACGGCTCTAGCTCTGTAACCTTTCACCGTAGATGTAGAAGTGCGCCATAGGCAGATACGGCAGATTGAGACGCATCCAATGAGACGCATCCAATGCAAAAAAACACATCTCTAGTTTAAACTGATTTTATGGGGATTGTTTTTTATTATTATGCCAATTCGATTTTCAACCTTAGGGGGATGTATTAAAGTATCTGTGACCAACAACTGCATATCTGTATTCACAGTCATAAGAAATCCACAGATTAGGGACTAATGAATTTATGTAAATTAACTGATTTCCTTATATGAACTGTAACTCAGTAAAATCTTTGCAATTGTTGCATTTATATTTTTCTTCAGTGTACTTTAGGAAGTTGTACCATGTCTTTCAGCAGCCCATCTGTAAATAACCCACCCAACTACCTCATCCCCATATTGTTTTTTATTTTTGCTCTTTTGAACCCCAGTATCTCTACTTGCACATCATAATCTGCACATCTATCACTCCAGTGTTAATGCTAAATTGCAATTGTTTCACCACTATGGCCTATTTATTGCCTTACCTCCCTAATCTTACTACATTTGCACACACTGTATATAGATTTTTCTATTGTTTTATTGACTGTACGTTTGTTTATCCCATGTGTAACTCTGTGTTGTTGTTTTTGTCGCACTGCTTTGCGTTATCTTGGTCGGGTCGCAGTTGTCAATGAGAACTGGTTCTCAACTGGCCTACCTGGTTAAATAAAGGTGAAATAAAAATCAATTAAAAATCCACCATCTATGGACAGTGAAATAGGTTATAGCATTGTACTCACTATGGTGGTCTTGGCTGAGGTCACCATACACTTCATCCATCAAATCCCCCTCCATTCTCCTGATGCTCAATCAATGGCTCAGAGATGTACCTGGAAGTAGCTGGAAGAAACGATGCATAATTTGTGAGGCAAGCCATGCATTACTTGCAAAATAGTCCAGATATCTTGAAATTGGTGAGGTCGATTGGAAAAGTGATCAGCAACACATTTGGACCTTCTAGAGACTAATGCCTGGATTTTAAAAGAAGTAACGTTAAGTTATCTTGTAGCATGATCACACAACTAGCTAGCTCTTATTATTAGCTTTCTAATGTCAACTACTTTAGCTAGTTATTAACAGTAAGCTGACTAATGTCAACTAGCAAGCTGCCTAGGATCTAAGAAGCATAACGTTACAAAACATGTTACTCTGGCTGGAATGGCTAGCACAAGGGCTTCTGCTGGGTTGGTGGTAGCTACTAACTAGTACCAATGCCTAGATTGAGTAGCTAGTAAGTAAGCTTGTTAGTTAGCCAGTCATTTAGTTAACAACAAAACAATTATGTTTGTAGTTCATTGAGCAAACTTAAAATAAGCTATGTCGGCTCCTTGTAACGTCACATGCACCAAGGGCAAGGATATGATGGAATGACACAGCCACAAAATAGTTACCGTTACAATACTTTAGCTAGCGGACTGACACAAGCCAGCTAACGTTAGCTAGCTATGGGACCCACACAAACGTACCCATCTACAAACTCAAGACACCGAGGAACATTAAATCATGAAAAAAACTTGGAATGTGAATTTACACAAAATATCTACTCACCATATGACAATCGATTCTAAGAATGTTGTTTAGCATGTTATTATGCTTTATCATCTGTAGACAATCACTGTCGCGACGACTCGACAACCTTCTTCAGGGAGCAGGAAATAACGACATTTTCCCGCGGTCTCTGCAAGACACAGGCAGCGCCTCTTCCGGGACTTTCAAGCGTTCAAAATAAAATGATTAAATAAAAACAGCCTATTGTTTAGGCCAGACTCAATCAAAGCCAAAGTCAATAAAATACTTTCTAATCATAGGACACCACAGTTTCACACCTCGAAAACGCTGTCATTAAATTTTAAATAATCTTTAATTGGAACCTCCCAATAAATATATTTATAACTATGCACTATCTGTGCTCTTGGGTGTCTTTTATGAAATTTGTTTAGATATATCCAAAGCAAAAAGCATCTATCTCGAGTAGGTATGCCTGTCGCTTCCATTGGCGTCATCTAAGCGACATAATTTGGACAATCGCCCGAACCGGAAGTGTTTCTGATTTTCTCACATGTGGACTGGATTTTAACAGTAACGGGAACGTGCTTGCTGTGTTGTGATACAACCTAGATAGACAAGTGATGTACCTCACGATTTGGTCAACGACTAATATAACAACCTATTACAGTGTTTACCCATTATCGTTCATTTCCCTGTGGATCTCTATGTCCTAAACGACAAATGGTACGATGGAAAATTTAGAATTGAGCCTGTCATCACTTGGTACCATATCCAGACATATTGACAAAAGTCACAACGAACTTAGCAAGTATTTAACGAAACAGGTAAGATACATTTCTCCTTGACTTGTTAAAACCATAGTGTCTGTAATATGTTTCTTTATATGACTTCTTGATAGGGGATGCATCCTATCTGCATATTCCACCATCTTATATATGCATAGATTAGATGTCTTATTAACCATCCAAGAAATTACACCACGCCTACACACCATCTTAATGAATGCAAATGTAACCCAATTACAATTGTCTTTTATCAGGATGCTATTTACATGACATTGATGGATGTCCCTTGAGATTGGAGGGTATAGATTTAGCCAATGCTTGTCTACAGTTGCCTGGAAAGTCCTAATGAATTCAATGTCAATCTTGACTTTCACCTAACATGTCTTTCTGTTTGTCTGTAGATATGGAGCCAGCAGGACAGACAGAGCATCCTGGCATGTTTGTCTCAGCTGCTGTTGGAGAAGGACTACACACTGCTGCTCGCCCGCCACCTCCGGCCGCTGATCCTGGACCTGCTGGAGAGGAACGCGCAGAGGATCAAAGCAGACGGCAGAATCAACCATGATCTCCACGAGCGCCTGTGTGTGGCGCTCAGCAAACTCCTCGGCGTCAGTCCCGATGCACAGGCGTAAGTGAACCCTCTGTGATCTCCGACGTGACGAACACTTCATAAACACTAGTTATCTTTTCTATTCTCGTCTAAGTGCTTGAAGTGGCATGAAAAAGCTGCCAATACTCACTTTATTTTTTACTGTACCAGAGTTTGTATTTTAGTGCTGGTATTCTGTATGAGGGGCTTGTACTCAAGCAGTAGAAAATTCACAGTACTCCCGGCCCACTTCAACCACTACTTCCACGCTGTTACACTCCCCCTCTTTTCTTTCTCAGGTTTGCTGCGAGGTACTTCAACGATGCCCCTCCAGTGTTCCAGAGGCTCTTCTTCACCAGTGAAGAGTCCTCGTCTGTCCAGTATGGCCCCAGAAGGATGAAGCTTCGGGACCTAATGGGTGCTACCCTCCGCTTCCTCCAGAGCGACTGTGCCAAGTTCCGAGTCCTCTGGGACTGGAGTGCATGTGTTTCTCAACTGCTCACCAGCGACATCATGGTTCGAGGGTGAGTATCTACCTTGTCTACCGTTTTCACCGAGTCTATTCTCTCTTGGGCCTTGCAACAGGCTAGCGTCCTGTCCGGAGGGGGTGTACTTGTACATCAAGCCGCCTCGCACCTTGGAAACGGGCTGAATGCCTTGATTGATGCTTTTACAACCGTCTGTTTGTTCATATGAAGTCAACTTGAAGATGCTAACAGCGGTTGTCTGGGTTCTTTCCTGTGTAGTTACACTGCCCAGTGTCTGGCCCTGGTGTCGCACATGACTGACAATCAGAAAACCATTTTTTTGAGAAAGGTGCTGTCGAGTGACGAGATTCAGCACATGAAGATAAAGTAGGTTAATTTCTGTTTCTATTATTACAATCTGTTGCAAATGCATGAATTACTTTTTCAGCGTATAACCTTTGCTTGTATCGGTTTATAAACATCTAGGTCACTGGAGGAAACTCAGCAGTTTGAGGTAGAGAAGGCCCTTGTCCTGGCTAATCAGGGCACTGTGATGTGGCACCAGGAGAAGGGGAACAAATTCACCCGGGGTCAGGTGGGGTCAGAAGACCTGTCCCAGACTGTGGTGGCTGTCTGTGGGGTGGTGCTACCTAGGATCGCCCCCAAACAGACAGAACAGGTAAGACTTCCTGTTGAAATTAAGGGGCGATTTTTCTGGACACAGATTAAATCTAGTCCTAGACTAAAAGGCAAACTTAATAGGGAATCTCCCATCAAATTCTTTATAGTTTTGTTATTTGAAAAAGTGTATTTGATATATGGTTCAAACAACATCGGTAGTGTTGATTTGATTCGTGGAAATATATTTCTAAATCTAGGGTAACCTAAAGGATCTGGTGCTGGTGGATTCGACCTGTCGCAACCTGCGGAGACTGGCCATGGCCGTGGCATCCCAGAAGGCTGTCCTTCTGGAAGGGCCCATTGGATGTGGTAAAACTGCCCTGGTGGAGTTCTTGGCTGCCGTGACCGGCCACACCAAAACACCAGAGATTCTCAAAGTTCAACTTGGGGATCAAACTGACAGCAAGGTAAGAGCCGTGATTTAATATGGGCAACCTATGAAATCTTTTTCCAGTATCAGTCCATGTAGAGGGAGAGTCCAATGACACGAGTATGACCTCAACCTCCTGAGAGCTTTCTAAACGTTCTTTCAACGGTAGCAAATAGGAATTGTCTAATCTCTTTTGCTATCTTTTTTTTTGCAGATGTTGCTCGGGATGTATCGCTGTACTGATATCCCAGGGAAGTTTGTGTGGCAGCCAGGCACCCTGACACAGGCTGTCTCTAAAGGACACTGGATCCTGTTGGAGGACATTGACCATGCTCCTCTAGATGTGGTGGGTATTTGCACACCTGAATCGCACATGGAATTACATGAAGTGGCCTGTGCGGTTATTGCCGTAAGAGTGGGTTCAAGCCTGCAAGGTATTTTCTAGTATGTCATCCTATGAGTTTGTATGCCTTGCAGATATCTGTACTCCTTCCCTTGATGGAGAATAAAAAGCTGGTGATCCCAGGACGGGAGGACTGCGTCGAAGTGGCCCCAGGCTTCCAATTCTTTGCTACCAGAAGGTAAGAATATGATTATATGTGGCCCCACGTGTGACTCGATAAATGTCATCCTCTTTTTAAACACAGAAACTAACTGATGTTTGTGTTTGTTTGTAGGATGTTCCACAGTGCCGGAGGTTGGTACAGACCACAGAACACCCACGCAGCTCTCTTGGACAAGTACTGGACTAAACTGCAGATGGGAAACATGGCGCGAGAGGAACTGAAGAAGGTGAGACGACTGAGGACTTGATCAAAACGGAGTCCACATCGATTTCCTGGGGTTTTATATTTTGACCGTTTGTATCAAGCGTAGTTTCTGAAGCACGATGTACTACGGTACCCATAATGCTCAGTACACTGATTCCGTTTAACCTTACTATACTAAAAGATGTTCCTGAAGCTACCCGTAGTGTTATTCTTTGTCTGTGCAGGTTCTGGTGAACAGGTACCCTAACCTGACGGTTGTTGTGGAGCGCCTCCTGGATATTTACTGCCAGCTGACTGGAGAGAATGATCCTGACACGGTGGCACTGGGCCACACAGACAGCCTGCAGCCCCCAGAGGTGTCCCATCACAGGCTGGAAGGCAAGACCACGTCCCTTGAGGGGAGGGGACTGTCCCTGAGGTAATGCCCAGTAACATGCTAACATTTTTAAATCTTGAGATTTTGAGACCTGGTACATGTTGATGCTGGGGGGAAAAAACGGCTAAAGGAAAGATTGACCCATTTTTAATGTTTTTTAAATATTTTTTTTATAGTTTTGGTGCGTCTCTGAGTGATGTTCTATTGATACCCAGGGTAATTTTGTGTTTTAATGTTTATCTGAGCTTCTTCCCTTCATATAATGCAAAACGTGTCATACTGGCTGTATTTCTGCCCGCTTAAACGGCTAGCTCAAATACACATCAAAACATGAAATTAAATTTCCTTTAAGCTTCATTTTATACTTTGTAGCTACTTACATTTATTAAAATGTCTTGTGGCAATGGATTTAACCAATCACAGCTAACAATGCCAACCCTCAAATTCCCACCAAAGGTGTCTACAACAATCTTTTTCCCCTGCTTTGAAAGATGACAGTCCATCTGTCTATATGCCGCTGTTAGCTCATGAACTTGTGATAAACTCATTGCCATAATTCCCTAGCTATTCAGCCCCTCCCATCATATAGAGAGTCACCACGTGTCCCAGAGCAGAGAAAGGTTGTGTGGTTTACATTTGGCTCTGTTGCGGCCTATTGGGAGATGAGATGACCAGCTAGCCCTGAGGACTTTAATTAGCTTTCCACTGGGTGCTGCTGCCTGCGCTCCATGGCCCATTGATTGGCCCCGTCTTTCTATAGAGCTTGTTTCACTCATGCTAGACGTCACACCAGGACAGCCCTTATCATTAGATAACTAGTTTAAGCCTGACCCCCTCATTTGTAGGAGATCCCTCGTTGTTGGCAGCACGCTTTTCCATATGGCCTCTGTGGCCCTCTTCAATGTGGTATAAGGTTTAGCTGCATGGATCAATGCAATTAACTTAGACTGAATGTATTTTTTCATTTGCAAAACTTAGCCTGGTCCTAGATCAGTATCTAGCCTGGTCCTAGATCAGTATCTAGCCTGCTCCGAGATCTGTATCTAGCCTGCTCCGAGGATCTGTATCTAGCCTGCTCCGAGATCTGTATCTAGCCTGCTCCGAGACCTGTATCTAGCCTGCTCCGAGACCTGTATCTAGCCTGCTCCGAGACCTGTTTCTAGCCTGCTCCGAGATCTGTATCTAGCCTGCGCCGAGATCTGTATCTAGCCTGCGCCGAGATCTGTATCTAGCCTGCGCCGAGATCTGTATCTAGCCTGCTCCGAGATCTGTATCTAGCCTGCTCCGAGATCTGTATCTAGCCTGCTCCGAGATCTGTATCTAGCCTGCTCCTAGATCTGTATCTAGCCTGCTCCGAGATCTGAATGTCCTTAAGCCAACTCCTCTGTCTATCATTGTCATATTTATGTAACCTCTGCACTATATTTTACAGAGACCTGCTGAAATGGTGTGATAGGATCAGCAGTAACTTTGACAGCACCTCGTCTGCCACCGCTCAACATGTCTTTCTGGAGGTAAGCCTCGAGTCACCGCACAGGCTGGCATTCCAATGTTATCGCCCGCCTGCCATATTTAATTTGCTAATGAAGCTTTCTGCCTTGAACCGGCTTAAATCAGAGATCATTATTCACCACTGATCATCAGGCAAACTGTGACTTAGAACTCTGTGTGGAACTGAGGAGTTATAGAGACTATTATTAGATTAGATTATAACCCAGTCTTGGTTCGGAGAGAAAATCCTGCAGCTGCGCTAGCACTCGATGTCTTTCACACTTTTTCATAGCTGTTTCGGGTTAGCCTCATGAACCAGAATGTACTGCTGATCAGGGTGGTTGAACAAGGCTAGTTTAGGATAGACTATGGATAGATTCATTGGCATAGCACAACGTATCTTTGAATGGAAAAATCAATGTAGCTGTAACAGTCTCAGAAACATTTAACAGTTTGATCCCCCCCCCACCCATCCCCCGCTCTTCTTTACTGTACTGTTTTGTGGCTTTCCCCCTTTAAGGCCCTAGACTGCTTCACGGCCATGCTATCCCGACCAGAGAGTAGGCTACGCATGGCTGAGGTCATCGGGAGCAAGCTCAACATCTCTAAAGAGAAGGTAAGTGCAGCACCACTGGAAATGACGGGCCACTGCCCGACAAGGTGGGCCATTTGGGACACAGCCATTGTGACTGTTTGTTGTTGACTGTTGACGTGATGGCCGTGTGCCCCTCAGGCTGCACATTTCTGCCAGATGTACAAGCCTGGCATCTCTGGGACGGAGTTGGAGGCCTTGGTGGGCAGAGTGACCCTGGAACGGAAGCAGAACGATGTGGTCCGCATCTGCAAGTAAGTCAGTAGACTGTGTGACCTAAAATAACATTGGGTGGCATCTGATGCATCCCAATTTGTTTAAGCCAGTGAAGTAGCCGGCCGCACAATGGTTAGTAGTCAGTTATTTGGCTGGCAGCTTAGGCTTATGGAACGCACTGGGTCAGGCTGCCAGCCCTGCCAGTATGTGCATGTAATCTCTATGTTTTACACAATATAGTCACTGTGCCAGGCCAAACACTTACCCAACCTGGGGAAACAGCCAAGTAGACCCCCCGCTGGTTGATGGAATAAACTTTTAATCAATCCCTACAGATGTCGGATCTCAACTTGATCCCGCTTTTGTTGACGAGAATTTTCCTGCTGCATCAGGGAATTCAAATGAGCCTATAGAGTCCCGGGAAAGGTGTCAGTGTGCCTTCGATTCCGGACCACACCCTTCTGGCACAAATAGCTCAATTCCCCTGATTTTACTTGATTTATTTACACCTTTCAAATATGGACAGTCTAGGGATATTTTACCGCCCGATCCGGCTAAGAAATTACCACGCCAGACACTTTTGGATAACATAAATAGGACACAAATAAAATAACAACAATAGGCTACACCAACATTAGTTTCCATTCACTCAGTGTCGGGTTAAATTGACACAGAAGAAAATCTAGCGCGTATTGATGTTTTAACAAGCTGGCGATGGTTGCAATAGATCCCTTGTTATTTGATTATAGGGCTACCCGTCAGCCCGGGGCTCTCCAACCCCATTCCTGGAGAGCTTCCCTCCTGTTGGTTTTCAATCCAACCCCATTCCTGGAGAGCTACCCTCCTGTTGGTTTTCAATCCATCCCCATTCCTGGAGATCTACCCTCCTGTTGGTTTTCAATCCAACCCCATTCCTGGAGAGCTAACCTCCTGTTGGTTTTCAATCCAACCCCATTCCTGGAGAGCTAACCTGTTGGTTTTCAATCCAACCCCATTCCTGGAGATCTACCCTCCTGTTGGTTTTCAATCCAACCCCATTCCTGGAGAGCTAACCTCCTGTTGGTTTTCAATCCAACCCCATTCCTGGAGATCTACCCTCCTGTTGGTTTTCAATCCAACCCCATTCCTGGAGAGCTAACCTCCTGTTGGTTTTCAATCCAACCCCATTCCTGGAGAGCTAACCTCCTGTTGGTTTTCAATCCAACCCCATTCCTGGAGAGCTAACCTCCTGTTGGTTTTCAATCCAACCCCATTCCTGGAGAGCTACCCTCCTGTTGGTTTTCAATCCAACCCCATTCCTGGAGAGCTAACCTCCTGTTGGTTTTCAATCCAACCCCATTCCTGGAGAGCTAACCTCCTGTTGGTTTTCAATCCAACCCCATTCCTGGAGAGCTAACCTCCTGTTGGTTTTCAATCCAACCCCATTCCTGGAGAGCTAACCTCCTGTTGGTTTTCAATCCAACCCCATTCCTGGAGAGCTACCCTCCTGTTGGTTTTCAATCCAACCCCATTCCTGGAGATCTACCCTCCTGTTGGTTTTCAATCCAACCCCATTCCTGGAGAGCTAACCTCCTGTTGGTTTTCAATCCAACCCCATTCCTGGAGAGCTAACCTGTTGGTTTTCAATCCAACCCCATTCCTGGAGATCTACCCTCCTGTTGGTTTTCAATCCAACCCCATTCCTGGAGAGCTAACCTCCTGTTGGTTTTCAATCCAACCCCATTCCTGGAGAGCTAACCTCCTGTTGGTTTTCAATCCAACCCCATTCCTGGAGAGCTAACCTCCTGTTGGTTTTCAATCCAACCCCATTCCTGGAGAGCTAACCTCCTGTTGGTTTTCAATCCAACCCCATTCCTGGAGAGCTAACCTGCTGTTGGTTTTCAATCCAACCCCATTCCTGGAGAGCTAACCTCCTGTTGGTTTTCAATCCAACCCCATTCCTGGAGAGCTAACCTCCTGTTGGTTTTCAATCCAACCCCATTCCTGGAGAGCTAACCTCCTGTTGGTTTTCAATCCAACCCCATTCCTGGAGAGCTAACCTCCTGTTGGTTTTCAAACCAACCCCATTCCTGGAGAGCTAACCTCCTGTTGGTTTTCAATCCAACCCCATTCCTGGAGAGCTAACCTCCTGTTGGTTTTCAATCCAACCCCATTCCTGGAGATCTAACCTCCTGTTGGTTTTCAATCAAACCCCATTCCTGGAGAGCTAACCTCCTGTTGGTTTTCAATCCAACCCCAGTTGGAACTACCCTCCTGTTGGTTTTCATTCCAACTCCAGTTGTAACTAACCTCCTGTTGGTTTTCATTCCAACCCCAGTTGTAACTAACCTCATTCAGTTGGAGCGAAAACCAACAGGACGGTAGCTCTCCAGGAACATGGTTGGAGAGCCCTGCGTTAACCTGTCTATTGTCACATATTGAAAGGTGTAAAAAAAAAAAAAAACACCCCGAGATGTTTATGCATTTGAGCCGATCCAAAGACGATTTTGTAGAATTGAAGCATTTTTCTTTGTGTAAATTATTAGAATATTCGTTTTACTTCTTAAATGAATGCTATTTGCTTGCAGGCCTAATGTAATCTGCACTATATCGCCCAGCGCTGGGCGCGAACTCATGTGGCTCGCAGTTGGAGCGCGCTGCTTAGACCACAATGCTACAGCAGGCACAAGAATACTGATTGAACATAGGCGGGTCGTTTTTAAAAATGATTTTGTTTTAAGCGTTCCCCAAACCATAGATCCAACCTTAACCACTCGGAATGAATGGCTAAACTGTTAACCTGTTCTGAGTTGTTTTTGTTTTAACCCTGTAACTATGCGGAATGAATGCGTCAAAAATAGACTTTCATCCTTGAGTCAAAGGTCAGTGGGACGGATTTGAACCTACACCGACTTTTGGCATATGTGTGCCAGGGTCAGTGGCTGTAACCACTGGACCACACATTCACTGAGGAAACCGTTAATTTATTCTGCCTGTTGCTTGCCTTCAACATACAGTGCCAGTCAAAAGTTTGGACACACCTACTCATTCAAGGGTTTTTCTTTGTTTGTACTATTTTCTACATTGTAGAGTAATAGTGAAGACACCAAAGCTATGAAATAACACATATGGAATCATGTAGTAACCACATTTCTAAATATTTCTTCAGATATTCAAACCCTCCTGCCAAAGGATTACTTTCCTTCTGCAGCGAAAGGGGTCAAATTAAGATCCGACATCTTTAACGACACACTATGATAAACCAGCAAATATTCCAAGCCTCCGCAATCGACTAAAAACACGTGGATTCTTCCTTTCCAAACCTATCAGATCTATTGTACCCGGCTCTAAAAACCCAAATGCCCATTTGTTTTTGCCTCCATGTTTTCAGTGAGAAACAGACATTTGCTGCCACGCGACCCTCTGCAGTGCTTTTGGAACAGCTAGCTGTGTGCGTTACCAAGGGGGAACCCATCCTCCTGGTTGGTGAGACAGGCACGGGCAAGACGTCCACTGTGCAGTACCTGGCTGGACTCACTGGTGAGACACACAACACCGCCAGGAAGCTCCTCTCACAGACAACATGGTACAATATGGAAACCCACTAACCACCACCTCTGTTCGCCTCCTGTCCTCGCTCCCTCTCCTCTCTCCAGGACACAGGTTACGGGTGGTGAATATGAACCAGCAGAGCGACACAGCTGACCTGCTAGGAGGGTAAGTGAATTACAATAGAAGACCTAGCAAGTCCTTTTCTTATATGACCGTTTCACCTATACCAGCATATTCAGACCGGGAAAATGCCTGTGTTGGTACTGAGTACGCATATTCTCTTCCCCGATCTGCAGTTATAAACCAGTGGACCACAAGCTGATCCTGCTGCCCCTGCGTGAGGCCTTCGAGGACGTGTTCTCCCAGACGTACTCCCGCAAGCAGAACCTGACCTTCCTGGGCCACGTGCAGACCTGCTTCAGGGGCAAGCGCTGGCCGGACCTGCTCAAGCTCATGGACCACGTCTGCAAGTCGGCCCTCGGCAAGTCGGAGCTGCAGGAGAAGAACAATGGTACCGTCAGACACTTTAGATGTTGTCTGTGTCCTAAGTGGCACCCTATTCCTTTGGGGATCTGGTCGAAAGGAGTGCACTATTTCGAGAATAGGGAGCCATTTGGGGAACAACGAAAGAAGTACCTTAAACCCCTGTCATCTTGAATAGCTTAGCCTCACTCTCACTGTGACAGCGATGTGAGTGTTGCCTCAGGCTATTCTCAGTGTGTGGTTTTGTTGTGTCTCCTCCAGCTGCCTTACTGCAGGACCAGTGGGAAGCCCTGGCCGTGAGGCTGGCTCAAACCCAGCAGCAGATCAGAGCCTGTGAGACCACACTGGTCTTTGCCTTTGTGGAGGTAATGGCTTACCTAAAGCCTCTCCTTTCTTATACACACACACATACACACGCTACACATCCCCGTTGCTCACCAACCTGTTATTATGATGCTAAACTCTGTGTGTGTGTGTGTGTCTATCTTTCCACAGGGGACTCTGGCCCAGGCGGTGAAGAAAGGAGAGTGGATCCTGCTGGATGAGATGAACCTGGCTGCAGCAGAGACCCTGGAGTGTCTGAGTGGCCTGCTGGAGGGCACCGCCGGCTCTCTGGTGCTGCTGGACCGCGGAGACACTGGTGAGGCTCCCACTGCTCTCCATAGCATATTATGACAAATTATCAAATCACATTTTATTGGTCACATACATGTGCAGTAATATAAAAGAAAAATGTCACAACAACTACCTTATACACACAAGTGTAAAGGGATGAATAAGAATATGTACATATAAATATATGGATGAGCGATGGCCATGCAGCACAGGCAAGATGCAGTAGATGGTATAGAGTACAGTATATAAACTCAGCAAGAAAAGAAACGTCCCTTGTTCAGGACCCTGTCTTTCAAAGATAATTTGTAAAAATCCAAATAATAATTTCTACTGACTCTGAGAAACACCAATAGAAAGATTCTCGGGGTCCCTGCTTATCTGCGTGAACGTGCCTTAGGCATGCTGCAAGGAGGCATGAGGACTGCAGATGTGACCAGGGCAATAAATTGCAATGTCCGTACTGTGAGACGCCTAAGACAGCACTACAGGGAGACATGACGGACAGCTGATCGTCCTCGCAGTGGTAGACCACGTGTAACAACATCTGCTCAGGATCGGTACATCCGAACATCACACCTATGGGACAGGTACAGGATGGTAAATGGCGGAGTTACACCAGGAACGCACAACCCCTCCATCAGTGCTCAGACTGTCCCTAATAGGCTGAGACAGGCTGGACTGGGGGCTTGTAGGCCTGTTGTAATGCAGGTCTCACCAGATATCACCGGCAACAACGTCGCCTATGGGCACAAACCCACCGTCTCTGGACCAGACAGGACTGGCAAAAATGTATCTTCACTGACGAGTCACGGTTTTGTCTCACCAGGGGTGATGGTTGGATTTGCGTTTATCGACGAAGGAATGAGCGTTACACCGAGGCCTGTACTCTGGAGAGGGATCGATTTGGGGGTGGAGAGTCCATCATGGTCTGGGGCGGTGTGTCACAGCATCATCAGACTGAGCTTGTTGTCATTGCAGGCAATCTCAACGCTGTGCGTTACAGGGAAGACCTCCTCCTCCCTCATGTGGTACCCTTCCTGCAGGCTCATCCTGACATGACCCTCCAGCATGATAATGCCACCAGCCATACTGCTCGTTCTGTGCATGATTTCCTGCAAGACAGGAGTGTCAGTGTTCTGCCATGGCCAACGAAGAGCCCGGATTCCAATCCCGTTGAGCACGTCTGGGACCTGTTGGATCGGTGGGTGAGGGCTAGGGCCTTTCCCCCCAGAAATGTCTGGGAACTTGCAGGTGCCTTGGTGGAAGAGTGGGGTAACATCTCACAGCAAGAACTGGCAAATCTGGTGCAGTCCATGAGGAGGAGATGCACTGCAGTACTTAGTATCTGGTGTAGCCACCAGCTGCATTGACTGTTACTTTTGATTTTGACCCCCCCCCTTGTTCAGGGACACATTATTCAATTTCTGTTAGTCACATGTCTGTGGAACTTGCTCAGTTTATGTCTCAGTTGTTGAATCTTATGTTCATACAAATATTTACACGTTAAGTTTGCTGAAAATGAACGCGGTTGACAGTGAGAGGACGTTTCTTTTTTTGTTAAGTTTACATATGAGATGAGTAATGTAGGGTATGTAAACATGATGTATATCAAATCAAATTTTATTGGTCACATACACATGGTTAGCAGATGTTACTGCGAGTGTAGTGAAATGCTTGTGCTTCTAGTTCTGACCATGCAGTAATATCTAACAAGTAATCGAACAATTTCACAACTACCTTCACAACTACCACAACTACCTTACAAGTGTAAAGGGATGAAACAAAATACTTCATAGTTTGCTAAGAACGCGAAGCGAGGCGGCCATCTCTGTCGGCGCCGGATGTATATGTGGATGTAAAGTGGCATTGTTTAAAGTGACTAGCGATACATTTTATTACATCCAATTTTTAATTATTAAAGTGGCTAGAGATTTGAGTCAGTATGTTGGCAGCAGCCACTCAATGTTAGTGGTGGCTGTTTAACAGTCTGATGGCCTTGAGATGGAAGCTGTTTTTCAGTCTCTTGGTCCCAGCTTTGATGCACCTGTACTGACCTCACCTTCTGGATGATAGCGGGGTGAACAGGCAGTGGCTCGGGTGGTTGTTGTTCTTGATGATCTTTTTGGCCTTCCTGTGACATCGGGTGGTGTAGGCGTCATGGAGGGCAGGTAGTTTGCCCCCGGTGATGCGTTGTGCAGACCTCCCTACCCTCTGGAGAGCCTTACGGTTGTGGGCGGAGCAGTTGCCGTACCAGGCGGTGATACAGCCCGACAGGATGCTCTCGATTGTGCATCTGTAAAAGTGTTTTCGGTGACGAGCCAAATTTCTTCAGCCTCCTGAGGTTGAAGAGGCGCTGCTGCGCCTTCTTTACCACGCTGTCTGTATGGGTGGACTATTTTAGTTTGTCTGTGATGTGTATGCCGAGGAACTTAACTTTCCACCTTCTCCACTACTGTCCCGTCGATGTGGATGGGGGGTGCTCCCTCTGCTGTTTCCTGAAGTCTACGATCATCTCCTATGTTTTGTTGTTATTTTCCTGACACCACACTCCGAGGGCCCTCACCTCCTCCCTGTAGGCTGTCTCGTCGTTGTTGGTAATCAAGCCCACCACTGTAGTGTCGTCTGCAAACTTGATGATTGAGTTGCGTGCATGGGGCGTGCATGGGTGAACAGGGAGTACAGGAGAGGGCTGAGAACGCACACTTGTGGGGCCCCAGTGTTGAGGATCAGCGGGGTGGAGATGTTGTTTCCTACCCTCACCACCTGGGGGCGGCCCGTCAGGAAGTCCAGGACCCAGTTGCACAGGGCTGGGTCAAGACCCAGGGTCTCAAGCTTAATGACGAGTTTGGAGGGTACTATAGGGTTAAATGCTAAGCTATAATCGATGAACAGCATTCTTGCATAGATATTCCTCTTGTCTAGATGAGTTAGGGCAGTGTGATTGCGATTGCGTCGTCTGTGGAGCTTTTGGGGTGGTAAGCAAAATGGAGTGGGTCTAGGGTGTCAGGTAGGGTGGTGAAATGATCCTTGACTAGTCTCTCAAAGCACTTCATGATGACGGAAGTGAGTGCTATGGGGTAGTCGTTTAGCTCAGTTACCTTAGCTTTCTTATGAACAGGAACAATGGTGGCCCACTTGAAGCATGTGGACACAGCAGACTGGGATAGGAATTGATTGAATATGTCTGTAAACACACCAGCCAGCTTGTCTGCGCATGCTCTGAGGATGCAGTTAGGGATGCCGTCTGGGCCGGCAGCCTTGCAAGGGTTAAAATGTTTAAATATTTTACTCACGTTGGCCACGGTGAAAGAGAGCCCGCAGGTTTTGGCAGCGGGCCGTGTCAGTGGCACTGTATTGTCTTCAAAGCGAGCAAAGAAGTTGTTTAATTTGTCTGGGAGCAATACGTCGGTGTCCACGACGGGGCTGGTTTTCTTTTTGTAATCCGTGATTGACTGTAGACCCTGCCCTGAGCCGTTGAATTGCGACTCTACTTTGTCTCTATACTGACGCTCAGCTTGTTTGATTGCCTTGCGGAGGGAATAGCTACACTGTTTGTATTCGGTCATGTTTCCGGTTGCCTTGCCATGATTAAAAGCAGTGGTTTGCGCTTTCAGTTTTGCGCGAATGCTGGCATCAATCCACGTTTTTTGGTTTGGGGAAGGTTTTAATAGTCACCGTGGGTACAACATCACCGTGCACTTGCTAATAAACTCGCTCACCGAATCAGCGTATACATCAATGTTGTTGTGAGGCTATCCGGAACATATCCCAGTCCACGTGATCGAAGCAATCTTGAAGCGTGGAATCCGATTGGTCGGACCAGCGTTGAACAGACCTGAGCACGGTCTGTTCAACACTTTATAACACTATTATATTACATGTAATAAATTAATATTCTCATGATTTTGGTCATAAAGTTATTTGTTGATCATGACCTTGGAAATCACTTTGATGCTGACAGAATAAAACTTTTTTGCACAGAACCCCTGGTTCGCCATCCAGACTTCCGTCTCTTTGCCTGCATGAACCCAGCAACTGACGTGGGGAAGAGGAACCTGCCCCTGGGCATCAGAAACAGGTGAGAACAAGAGAACCAGGCCTGGTGTGGGGCTGAAATGTCTTTAACTTACCGACAACCCTACTAATGGTGGTTTGACTTTGTGACCTTTGTCTTTTCCCAGGTTCACTGAGCTGTATGTGGAAGAGCTGGAGAATGAGGGAGACCTGCTCATCCTGGTGACTGACTACCTGAAAGGATTGAACCCTAATAAAAACGTTATCAACGGCATCATAAGGTCAGGGGTCAGAACACAGTGTCGTAGCCATCACGTGGCTCACAAAGTCACGTTGAATGTCATGCCATATTGATTGCTGATTTGATTGATTCAATTTATTTTGTTGATGCAGCTTTTACCTGGCGGTGCGTAAGGAGGCTACCTCCAAGCTGGTGGATGGGACAGGACACCATCCCCACTACAGCCTGCGTACCCTCTGCAGGGCGCTGAAGTACGTGGCAGCCAACCCCTGTCACAGCGTCCAGCGCTCTCTCTACGAGGTAGGAGGCCAAAGGCTCTGTCACTGTTGATATCCTTAGTAACATCATTGATTTAGATGGGACCAGAGGTTCAGACGTCACCAGATTCTACATTGCTGTCTTTCTCCAGGGCTTCTGTCTGAGTTTCCTCACCCAGCTGGACCGCAGCTCCCATCCCATGGTCCAGAAGCTGGTGTGTCAACACATCATGGGGGGAAACCTCAGGTGTCTAAAGCAGGTAAAACAGCAGTCCCGTACAATGACTAATTAGGTCAGAAGACATTTTATGCGATTTCTGAGTGTTTTTGAACATTTTAAAGGCACAATCTGGGGTCATTTCAAGTGCTTAATGAATCATGAGTTCAGGATTGAGCCGTGTCTCCTGATCTGTGTGTTTTCCCCCAGCCCATCCCGGAGCCCACTGGGCGACCCTGCATCCAGATGGAAGGCTACTGGGTTTCCCAGGGGGAAATGGAGCCAGCCTTGGACCCCAGCTACATTCTTACCACCTCCGTCAAGCTCAACCTGCGTGACCTGGCCAGGGTGGTGTCAGCCGGGTAGGAAAACCGACCTGCTGCCGCCAAATAACCGTGGGAGCCCAGAACCATTTATTTAGTTTGGCCATTGAAGTTTCTGCATTGTGATGCTTTTTCATGACACGTCAACGTTCTATGGCAGCCATGTTCTCTCCCCATTTGACATTTACATGGGAGGTATTAAATACAAGTCCTATAAAACTGATGGCTCTGGAAGAGCCTATTCATAGTAGCCACTATCTGGCTTCAGGGTTGATTCTGTTTCTTTAAAGGGAAATTGTGTCGTCAACCGGAGCGTCACACGAGTTGTTGTTAGCGGAATATTAGTTGCGTCATCACTCGCTGCTGCCATAAAGACAACGTGGCTGGTTTTCGCACGTTGTCTCGTGTTTCCATACCCGCGCCACACCGTCCCCACTAAGTGCTTGATTGTTTCTCGGCCCTTCATTAATTCCGTCCTCTCTGGGCATGTGGGCCTGCATCCCAAATGGCACCCTGTTCCCTACGTAGTGCGCTACTTCTAACCAAAACCCTGTGCGCCATTTGGGACACGGCCATGACCGCTACTCTTGAGGCCAAGGGGGGGGGAAAAATCAATCAACTCCTCTTCCACGAATTGCACAGTGGGACACCGCTAAGTGTTGTGGTTATGTATTTCTGTTTGTTCTTCAGGAGCCACCCGGTCCTGATCCAAGGAGAGACATCGGTGGGAAAGACCAGCCTGATCAGGTGGATAGCGGCCGCCACGGGGAACCAGTGTGTGAGGATCAACAACCACGAGCACACAGACATCCAGGAGTACATTGGCTGCTACTCCTCTGACGGCAGGGGCAAGCTGGTCTTCAAAGAGGGTACGGCCAGTTCTACGCTGTAGCCCAGCAGTGTCTCACACGGCCTGTAGTAAACACTCTGTTCATGATTACGGTGTAATGTCTTGTGCCTCTGTGTATTCTTCCCCAATAGGCGTTCTGATTGACGCCATGAGAAAAGGCTACTGGATCATTTTAGATGAGTTGAACTTGGCCCCTACAGACGTCCTGGAGGCCCTGAACAGACTGCTGGACGACAACAGGGAGCTGTTTGTCGCAGAGACACAGGAGGTGGTCAAAGCTCACCCCCGATTCATGCTGTTCGCTACCCAGAATCCTCCTGGTTTCTACGGAGGCAGAAAGGTACGCGTCACTCAGGCCATAGTGGGATATTAAGATTCAATTGGAATAGTGGAACAGTGCACTTTCCCCACTGAATTTCATAGCCAGGATATGCAGCCAAATCTCCCTCTGTTCCTCAGAGAAAACATCTTGATTCTCGTCCTTACCATTCAAAAGATATGACTCATAATACCGGCGCGACTTTTCTTTTTTTAGTCCTTCTATCGTTCACAAAGCATATCGCGGGCCGTTCAGAAAACTAGGCTACTAGCGGACTCGGAACGTTAACCATTTGTTTAGGCTACGCCTAGTTCAGTCTTGTTACCTCATTAGCTAGCAATACCTAACAACCCAAGGCGCGTTCAGCAGGACGCAACGTTTTGGAATGTTCAGATAGCATATTTCTTTCTGACGTGTTGAATACGGAACAACTTTGGCTCTATTCATGGGATTTTGCAAAGAACGTGGCCCTGGTAACGTTACCAGTAGCCTACATGAAAACATTTAGTGGCACAGAAAGAAAGGAAAAGGGATAGCAAGCAATTTATTGACTACATCCCTCTAGCCAATTCACTATATCTGACTGGGTAAATCACTTTATTTTAAGCACTTGGTCCAGGACTCGAGCACTGGGACTTGGACTTCAGAGATGGGGACTCGTGACTCGACCGACCATTGGTGACTCGGGGGGACACACTTGCTCTCACTCTGCGCTTCTGTGTGTCCCTGTTTGTTTTGTATGTGATGTGCGGTATCTAAGCTGAATATATCATTCTTTGTATAAGTTAGTCATTATTTCTTCTGTTGGGAAGAGAATAGAATGTTATGCAGAAAAGTATTGGTTGGACAAGGTTGTGTATGTTTGTGCGCATGGAATAACTAGACTGAATCATTATTGAAACGACATGATATTTTGGTCAGAATGATGTAAGACTGGGTGAAATCTAAAAAATAAAATAAGTGTCAGAAACAAACCTGTAGTTTGACAGGCCGAGTCTCATCGATTGCAATGTAATCTTAACCCCCCCCGTCAGGTGCTGTCCAGGGCCTTCAGGAATCGTTTTGTGGAGCTTCACTTTGACGAGTTGCCCAGTGACGAGCTAGAGACCATCCTCCAGCAGAGATGTAGCCTTCCTCCGTCCTACTGCTCCAAGCTGGTCAAGGTCATGCAGGATCTCCAGGTGAGTGTCACATATTTGAGCCTCCCTTTCACATGCTAACTCGTTGCTTTTGGCGTTAAGGTAATGCTGTTGTGTGTGTGTGTGTAGTCTCTTCGCAGGGGATCCACAGTGTTTGCTGGGAAACATGGCTTCATCACCCTGAGAGATCTGTTCCGCTGGGCCGACCGCTATCGGCTGGAGGAGCAGACGGACGCCTCTCGCGATTGGCTGCAGCATTTAGCTGACGATGGTAAGGCCCAATCGAATCACACCCCTATCTTACGCAAAAGGCACATTTTCGTTTTTTTGTCTCTTGCTTTTTCCGTGCTCTTTTTTAAAATATTTTTTTAAATGTGATTGTGTCGATGACATCCACTTCATATAATGTAATCAAACCCTGTCTCTCTCTCTCTCAGGGTTCATGCTGCTGGCTGGGCGAGTGAGGAAGCCAGAGGAGGCCGCTACCATCCAGTCTATCCTGGAGAAACACTTCAAGAGGACGGTGAACCCTGACAACCTGTTCTCAGAGGAGCAGCTCACCACACAGTTTAGTGAGTGGAGCAGAGCCTGGTTCACACAGACAACAATTGAACCACAACCCAACTGAGTGCATGACCCTGTTCGTTCACAGACAATTCCTATTGGAGGAGAGTGTCAACGACACAGGAAAGCATTCAACTAAAGCTATAATGTCAAAAGTGCAGAATGTGGTGTGGAAAATGTTCAATACAAGACATTCAATGTCCTGTGAGTGCATGTAAGAGGAACCACAGATTACCCGCGCTTGTACGTACTCAAAATGTACTTCAGATGTTGAGAACACGAGGTGTCACTGTTCTCCATTATTTGGGGACAATAGTGTGTGAACATGAATATTGAGTGTGAAGTGGATGGAATGTGTGTCACGTGGCGTTGTCCGTCTCAACTGGAATGACATTACGCACCTCCCTTTGCGTAACGTACTCCAATGGTTTCCATCAAGTTTAGCCCGGCCATTTTTATTGGTCAGCGTGTCCGAAGAATTAATCTGGGTTATTGTGATTGGCAGGTCCGTCCGTGGACAGCATCGCGGGAGTGCCCGAGGAGTTCCGTCACGTGGTGTGGACGCGGGGGATGAGGAGACTGGCCGTGCTGGTGGGACGGGCCCTGCGCTTCGGGGAGTCTGTTCTATTGGTGGGAGACACTGGGTACGATTCATACGGAGTCCCTGATTGTCCATTTGAATCAGAAATATAATTTCCAAAGCGAACATGGTAAAGTGAATGGCTCAGTAGTACCTACAGAATGACACATCTCTGTGTCTACTTATCCGGAAACCACTACATTCAAGTATTAGATTCCAGAATGACAGATCAGTTAGAATGTAAGTTCTCCCCCCCTCCAGGTGCGGTAAGACCACCATCTGCCAGCTCTTTGCTGCGCTGGCCGGACAGAAGTTCTTCTCCCTCAACTGTCACCTGCACATGGAGACGTCTGACTTCCTGGGCGGCCTGCGTCCTGTCAGACACACTGGGACACAGCAGGTAGATGGATACCACACTGATATTGGGCACAATCTAGATGGAACTATGAACGTATAAGTCTTAATGGAGCCGTCATAAACTCTTCATAAGGCATTTTTATCTTACTGAGGTCAAAAAATAAATTCAATAAAATGATGCTGTATGGGTAAAGATCATGCAGTCACAAATGATAATGCAACAGATAATGCAGTCCCACTGACCCCCTCCCGTCGTCGTGCGTTGGTACAGGCGGACGCTGAGGACGGCAGGTTGTTTGAGTGGCACGACGGGCCCCTGGTCCTGGCCATGAGAGAGGGAGGGGTGTTCCTCATGGACGAGATCTCCCTGGCTGACGACTCTGTGTTGGAGAGACTCAACAGGTACACACCCTGACTATGTTCCAATATCGGCACTGGTATACGACTCAGGATCCTTCCCCGATACATGACTTCATTCTAAATGGAATGCTAGTGTGGATATGGGAATAGGGCCACTTCCTCACGAGAATTAGCGTATAGCACTTCATTAGACGGCATTGACCTCTAAGCTCTGACCCTGCTCTCTGATTGGCTCAGTGTCTTAGAGACGGAGAAGTCTCTGGTGCTGGCAGAGAAAGGAAGTGGCGATGACGACGACGTGGAGGTGATTGCAGCAGGGCAGAACTTCCGCCTGGTAGCCACAATGAACCCTGGGGGAGACTTCGGGAAGAAGGAGGTGAACAGTCTATATTCTATTATTTTCTAACTCTGCCTCTAAAGGACCACAATCACGTTTGTTTGTTAGGTGGATGATCAGTCCAACTTGTTAACATTTCTCTGCGTGTGTCCAGCTCTCACCTGCGCTGAGGAACAGGTTCACTGAGATCTGGTGCCCCCAGAGTAACAGCCGCAGTGACCTGGTGCAGATCATCCAGCACAACCTGAGGACTGGCCTCTCATTGGACGATAGCGACCACCAAGGTACTCCTCTCCTCCACACACCACAGACATAATACAGCTATTCATCTAGGAGTAGCATTTGATAGTCTAGAATAGTCTGACTGCATATTTTATATAGTCTTCTCCAGTTTTTGGCGAGCTTTGCTTCAAATGTGTTGACCCTTTGACCCCCAACCCAGGAGGACACATCGCCGAGCTCATGCTGGACTTCATCGACTGGCTGACCAACCAGGACTTTGGGCGGCGCTGCGTGGTCAGCGTCAGGGACATCCTGTCCTGGGTCAACTTCCTCAACCTGGTGTGTGAGCGCGACGCCGACGGCTTCATGACCATGGGGGACGAGGGCGAGGAGGAGGCCGAGTGGGACCTCCGGCTGGACACGGTCACTGCCTTCATCCACGCAGCGTGCCTGGTCTACGTGGACGGCATCGGCTCAGGTCAGACACCGAGACGCAGACTGTTGATGATGTGTGGGATTACAACAGCAAATTATCTGTTTTGCTTATGTGTGGCTAGAATACACAGCACGTGGAAGACGCTGGCTGCTGTTGTGAGAGGCTTAGTAACTACTAGAATTGTTTAATCACGCGACCCCTCCTATGGTGTCACAGGGACCACGGCGTCTGCTGCGGAGAACGCCCTGGTGGCGCGCAGGGCCTGTCTGAGCTTCCTGAGTACCAAACTGGCTGGGATCACCAAGCTGGACCAGGAGATGCTAGACGCGCTGAGGGTCTACGACACCAGCCTGTCCAGGGAGCCCCATTGGGGGGACGACTTCTTTGGCATCGACCCCTTCTACATCCCCTCAGGTGTGGGACGCTTTGATCCTAGACGAGAGCATGGGCCCATTGGTCAAAAGTGGTACACTATATAGGGTGCCATAGGAAGCAAGACTGAAGCGTGTGGTTTAATGGATCTGTTTTTGTAAAAAAAAAAATCCTTCAGTTTCTGTGTGTCGTTGGTGTTGAATGTGTTTACCTTTTTTCATAGATTTTTGTTTCCTTTTTCCATCCGTTTTTTTTTTCGTCCTTTGATTCTGAACAGGCCCGGAGAGGGAAAGCAGGAGCCTGACTGATTATGCCATAGCCGCAGGCACCACAGCGGTCAACGCCCAGAGGCTCCTACGGGCCCTGAAGCTGCAGAGACCCGTGCTGCTGGAGGGCTCCCCTGGAGTGGGCAAGACCAGCCTGGTGGCCGCCCTGGCAAAGGCTTCTGGGAACCACCTGGTCAGGATCAACCTCTCTGAGCAGACTGTAAGACACTGTACACTAACTTTCACTGGGACTCTTGTGTTAATATAGAAGTCTTTACTACGATTATGCCAATTTCAAGTTTCTGGATTCATATTTTGTATATGTGTGTACTATATAGTATTATTATGTCATTTCTGAACTTTCAACTTCAGGTACATGTTGTTGTCGTATCGTTGTACTGGTATAAATTCATAAGATTGTGGAATTAAATGAGCAAGGAATTAACAACACAGTAATGGACAAGTGGAAGCACTTTTAAAACCTATGTACGATGTCATATCCTTTCCGGACAGGATGTGACAGACCTGTTTGGGACCGACCTGCCTGTGGAGGGAGGAAAAGGGGGAGAGTTTGCATGGCGGGATGGCCCTCTCCTGGCTGGACTGAAGGCTGGACACTGGATTGTCCTGGATGAGGTGGGGGGGCTCTCGCTGTTTTATTTTTTTATTAACTCCCCAGCAAATAGACATTTGTATAAACTTACTTAAATTTGTGTTGTTTTAGGTGATATAAATGAGATGTTTCGGAGAAGAATGCGATTTTATTTTTCTGTGTTTTTCTGTGTAGTTAAACTTGGCATCACAGTCGGTCCTGGAGGGGTTAAACGCCTGCTTTGACCACCGTGCTGAGATCTACATCCCAGAGCTGGGCATGAGCTTCCAGGTACAACACCAGAAGACCAAGATCTTTGGCTGCCAGAACCCCTTCACTCAAGGAGGGGGGCGCAAGGGCCTGCCCAAATCCTTCCTCAACAGATTCACTCAGGTAAGTGATTAAGAGCCAGTGTTTTAGATATATGTAATGATACGTTGAATAAATATTATGGTTGATTTGAATATATTTGAGTCATTTGGGGGGAAAATAAACAGACATTTCACCTGTTTTCTCAGGTGTTTGTGGATCAGCTGACCAGTGAAGACATGGAATTCATAGGAGACTCCATCTTCCCAAACATTGACAATCAGATCATCTCTAAAATGGTGCAGTTCAACAACCGGGTAGGTAGAGCAGTCCTGTTACACTGACTCCCCCTTCAGCCCTTTTCAACTCTTTGTTTTTCTGGCTCTCTGTGACCGTTGGGGAGGTGACATGTGTCCATATTTGACCTCACAGCCAAGGACAATGCCCGCCAGCCTGTAGAGCTGCGGCCGATGTTCCTCACATTTAGTGCCATTAGTGCATGGCAAAGTGACCAAAAAACATTGTCCTTGTCAAATCGGTCACGATAGTCCCTCTGAGTTATGTTTTTTTTATTTTTTTATGTTTTTGTCTTTTCCACCTGTAATGTCATGAAATGACTGAGCCCCCCCCCCCCCCCCCCCCCCCCCATTTCTTTGTTGGCCACCATATTTCTCCTTATCCTTTTTTAGCTGTCTTAAACACCATTTTGTCTAGCCACTCATATTCCTTAACTCTTAACTCCCTAAAAAACATATTTTTGTTTTAATGGACAAAGTTGTATTGCATTCTTATTTTCTCACAGCTGGTCCATGAGGTGTCTGTGGAGAGGAAGTGGGGTCAGAGAGGAGGCCCCTGGGAGTTCAACCTGCGTGACATGTTCCGCTGGTGTCAGCTGATGCAGGCCGACCAATCGCCAGGGTTCTTCAACCCGGGTCAGCATGTGGGGTTGGTGTACGCTGATAGGATGAGGACCGAGGCAGACAAAGCCCAGGTATGTAGACTACAACTCCTCCTTTACATATGTAGCACCTTTACTCGGTGGGGTTGTGTTCAAACTTCCTTTTTTACATTTTTTTATCTCTTGGCGTGTTTTGTGTCTTCAGGTGCTGTCTGTGTTCAGGAAGGTGTTTGGTGAGGACTTTGAGCCCTACACCGGATCAAGACAATTCCACATCACTCCACTCAATCTACAGGTCAGTCATGTTGCGAACTCCATCCAATTTTTCGGTTGAAAGATATTAATATTATTATTATTATTGAAAGATATTATCAAGAAATGTTTTGATTGTACTGATAAAATGGTGTCATTCAGAGTTAATTATCGAGACAGTGAATTGACCCTCTTCTCTGTCCCCCGCCTCTCTCCCTCTCGTCCAGGTGGGCTTCTCTGTGCTCCAGCGTAGCGGAGGTGCACCTGTGGCCCTGGACCCTCCTCTGTCCATCACCCACCAGGCGCTGCGGCCCCTGGAGTCCCTGATGAAGTGTGTGGAGATGGGCTGGATGGCGATGCTGGTGGGCCCCACGGCCAGCGGGAAGACCAGCCTGGTGCGCCTCCTGGCCCTGCTCACCGGACACCGCCTCCGCGTCATGGCCATGAACAGCGCCATGGACACCACCGAGCTGCTGGGAGGGTTCGAGCAGGTAACCAATCACAGAGAGACTTTGGAGAGGATCCGTTTAAGCAAGGCGATGAGCAGAGTGGTTATGTGATCAAGACACCTAATGAGTAGTAATTAGGAACACAAGGTGATTTGTAGATCAGTAATTCCGTACAGTCCGACTGCAATTTAGTCAAACACGCACACTATACACGCTTCTTTGTAGGGCCAAGTTCTTTGTAGCGTTTGTGAGCTCTTAGTATTGAGTGTTGAGTTATAGTGCTGGTTGAGTTGGGATTGCAGCACGGGTCTGGTCGGCTTCCGTTTTCCTTTCCGGAGTGCCGAGTTGGGTCCGTTCTCTTTCCAGGTGGACATCGTGCGGCCCTGGCAGCAAGTGCTGGAGAACGTGGACTACATCGTCGCCATGGTGACGCGGCGGGGCCTGATGTCGCTGGACGGGGCCGGGGTGCAGGACACCGAGTTCCTGTTGAAGACCTGGAGCCTGTTCTACCGCTGGCTGAAGGAGGAGGGTCTGGAGAGGACCGGGGGGGCGGTGACCTCGGAGGCGCTCAACAAACTGGAGGTCATCATCCTCCTGCTGCAGAAGCTCAACACCAAACTCAAGGTGTTCACAGGTACGGTATATTTGTGAACTTTATTTTGATTGAAGAGCACACACGGGCAGGAAGGTACAAGTGCATCTTCCTCGAGGTCATGTCAGGACCAGGCAGCTCCCTCTGGAACAGACGATCATTATCATGATGACTGTGTATGAGTAGTTGATTAATGAAATGTTTGACGCAAGTAGTAAAGAAGGACGACACTGGGTCGTGGTACACTGGGTCGTTGTACACTGGGTCGTTGTACACTGGGTCGTTGTACACTGGGGCGGTGGGGAAACTAACCATAGCATTTTGCTCACGGCACGTATCGTTGCTCGAGGAAAATATCTACCCGTCTTCATGTGATAAACTCTGGTTGAGTAGTGTAAACTCTATGTTCTGTGTCCCCCACCCTCTCTCTCCAGACATGTCCAAGCTGCAGATGGACTTCACCCTGCTGAAGGAGCGTCTGGCCCAGCTGCAGGACGGCTGGAGTAACGGAGGCTTCGAGTGGCTGGACGGCATGCTGGTGCAGGCCCTGCAGGCTGGTGATTGGCTGCTCATGGACAACGTCAACTTCTGCAGGTGAGAAATGGCCTGCATCTGAAATGATCACATTGAAGGAAAATATACTGTTATATTTACAGGGAGTTCCTGAACCCCTTGGTTTGTGTTAACCCTTGGTTTGTGTTATCCCTTGGTTTGTGTTATCCCTTGGTTTGTGTTAACCCTTGGTTTGTGTTAACCCTTGGTTTGTGTTAACCCTTGGTTTGTGTTAACCCTTGGTTTGTGTTATCCCTTGGTTTGAGTTAACCCTTGGTTTGAGTTAACCCTTGGTTTGAGTTAACCTTTGGTTTGTGTTAACCCTTGGTTTGAGTTAACTCTTGGTTCAAGTAAACCCTTGGTTTGAGTTAACCCTTGGTCTGATGCAGGATGCCACCAGAGTGTGTTGTAGATGGTAGACTTGTGGTAAATGGGTGTTGTGTTTCTGTTTGTGTTAAGTCCCTCTGTGTTGGACCGTCTGAATGCCCTGCTGGAGCCCGGCGGCTGTCTGACCATCAACGAGCGCGGGGTCATCGACGGAACCACCCCCTCCATCACCCCACACCCCAACTTCAGGTACAATACAAAAGGTTACACACACACACACACTCTGTTTGGATAGTCCGGTCTCAACTCATCACGTCTCCCCATCTCCTTTAGGTTGTTCCTGACCATGGACCCAGTCCATGGAGCGATCTCCAGAGCCATGAGGAACCGAGGGGTGGAGATCTACATCCCAGGGGAAAACGAGGGGGTCTGCTGGGACACGCTGGACCTGAAGACTGTACTCCATACCGCCGGGGTGACCGGAGACTGTGTGTCTGACCTGCTGATCGAGATACACACCGACATCAAAGCTAGCATCTGGGGTAAGCCCTGGGCACTGCGAGAAACCTCTCCAAAAGATGGAGGATATCAGTTAGATATCAGCTGGGGTTGGCACGTTGCTTGTTTCTTCCAAATCAAAGGTATCCGTAGGAGGAGTCATCTGATACGAATCTCTCTGTCCACCCAGACTCCCCTGCGTCATGCGTCTCCTCCCTGCTCCACGCTGCAGCCCTGCTGTCCTGCCAGCTGCAGAGAGGGGTGGACCTGCCCAGTGCCCTACAGCACGCCTGTGGTGAGGCTTACTCCCTCTGCCAACGCACCAACGCCAGCCAACAGGTACCAACCAACACCACCTTGTCTATTATAGACCACCGTATGAAACTCTCACCGCTACCCTCAACCAATCAGCCTCTCCCTGTTACTCTGTGATGTAGGATACCCCGGCGACCAGTCTAGATCTACGTAGTGACATCCCACTGTCCAATAGACTTTTATTCTCCTACATTTATATTCTATCATATTTATAAGCTTTACATGTTTTGTCCCCTGCTCTGTGTTGTTCCAGCAAGCCCAGGAGGTGATTGAGCGTCGCCTGTCCATCCTGGACACAGAGGACTGGGGCAGCGGGCTGCTGTGTGCCGGGGTGTGGCCCGACGGCTTCCCCTCCGCCCTGCTATCCACGGAGGACTCCTGCTTCTCCTCGGTCCTCCGCGACGGACAGGTCCTCTCCTTCTGCCTCAACACGCTCAGCATGCAGGGCAAGAGGTGAGACTCGTAGGTCACAGGTCGGGGTGCCAGGAGTTTTTACTGATCATATGTTCAGAGGCCTGGAGAAACAGATTAGAACTAGGCCCCAGCGTTTTACCGGGTCTTATTGTAGCTATAATGCAAACCTTTTGGATTGACGTGCGTCTCTGCGCGTGTGTCACCAGGAGCCGTCCGCTCAGCCTGTGTGACCTGCAGAGGGCGCTTCAGAGCGGGACAGCGCTGCACGAGGGTCTGGTGTTCTCCGGCGGCGTGGTGGACCTGGTGGAGGACGGTGACGCCCTACGCCTGCTACCCACCGCCGTCAGGCTGCTCATCGAAAGGGCCTCGCACTCCGACTGGATGCTCCGCACCGCCTGGCTCTCCAGCCTAGCCAAGAGCTACAAGCACGCGCCTGGTAGGGGAGCTCCACTCACTGCCCTTACTCCTTAGTTTAAAAAAAACATCCTTAATGGAGCTTTGTTGCTGCCTACCAGGGGTGTGCGTTTGGTGTATGTTACTGTTTGTGTCAAGGGGACTGCTCTGTGGTCAGTGGAGCTTTGTAGCCGTCTGTCTGTGGTGCAGGTTACTCTGAAGGACGTCTCTGAGATCCGTTTGTTGTTTCAGAGGTGGCACTGGTGCAGCTGGAGGCAGGGAACAGAGCTCTGAAGGCCATGTTCAGCAGCAAGCTGACTGTGAAGGGGAAGTGCCTCACTGAGCTGCTGCAACCACACAGCACAGGTAGGCTAAACAAACTAAATTCCTCAATGTATACGTTAGATACCGATTGTACACAATAAAAACCTCCCTGGCTATTTCCCGAACACCCTCCAGCTCTTTTGCACAGTCTTACATACCATAACTCCCGTCAAAACAATCCCTTTTCACAAATTTGCACAATTGACGTTGATGGGAGTTATGGTGCTGTTCTTGTTAGATGACTACAGGATTCTGGTGGACATGCGTTGGAACAAGCAGTACCTGGACATTCTGGCCAACACGTGCAACTTTGAGGACGAGGAGAGGTACATGGAGTTCATGGAGGCTCTCAACGCAGTGGCCAACAGGTATGTGTCCGGCTGTGTCCCATATTGGACCCTATTCCCTATGTAGTGCACAGCTTTTTTTGACCAGGGCATATTGGGCTCTGGTCAAAACTAGTGCCTTTTACATATAGGGAGCTATTTGGGATTCAACCTCCGTCCGGTCGTCTGGATGTTTAGTGACTGGGTTTACACCGGGGGCTGTGGTTGCTGAGTAACCTGGGTGTGATGTGCGTCCTAACAGGATCATACTGTTGACGGACAGAGAGGAGAGGGCTGCGGTGGGGAGCTGTGCTATCAAGACATCAGCACACAACAGCGCGTTGAGGCTGGCCACTGCTTTCCTCAAAGGTACAGCATTCGTCTGTACAGTACACCATGTTGAACAAAACCCAGGGGAAGTCCTCGGTCAAGTATATGGTAATTGGGGGGGGGACTGTGGAAATATGAGAGTTTTAATATTGATGGAGTTTTGTTTTGACTGTTAAAGGGACGGTGGACATTGGTCGTCTGCCTCACCCAGTGCTGATGCACCTGCGCTCCTTCTTTGACCTGTGGGACACCTTCACACTGCAGGCCGTGCAGACTGGACAGCCCTACATATCTGACCACCTCATGTTCGAGGTTCGTCGTAATACCGTCGTAGTCGTTGCGTTTTAGTTTCTCTCGTTCAGCAACCGTCGTCAACCTTTGCTTAACTTGTGTGTGTGTTCACCACGGAATGAAATAGAACGATGGTAATTAACAGGATCTATGGTGTCCACAGATCCTGCAGCTGCTGCAGTGGAGAGACCGGTTCTGGCAGGTGTGTAACTCGCTGCCTGCTGACTCCCAGGGAGTGTCGGTCCTCTCGCTACACTGGCAGTGGGTCCAGAAACACCTCATCCTCCGGCTGCCACAGCTGCTACTGGGAGATGGCACCCATGAGTGAGTGACGTCTTCCTTTTTTTTTTTTTCACCCAGGAGTCAGTATTTCAAATCCTCCGACTGACTTTCTGGACATTTAGAATCAAACACTTTGACTTGACAGTACAAGTTGTCACGTCACCTATTCCCTACATCGTTCACGACATTTGACCGGAGTCAGCGTACTAACATAGGCAATTTGTGGAGGCAGACTTTGTGTTTTCTGGCTGCAATGTAATGACTGACAACTCCCCTGTGCTGCCCTGCTGTTCCAGTGGTCAGCAGGAGCTCCAGACGGTGTCGGCTGCCATCCAGACCGTCCTGTCCACCTCTGTTACCGTGGCCACCGCCCTGAAGGGGATCCAGAAGACCCTGGGGAAACCCCTTCCATTCAAGGTACAGAGGAAGAGAGAGAGCATTCAATCCACTCTGACAAACACCTTTACACTGCCCTAACTGTTATTGGCACTCAAGTGGAGTAGAGGTGCTAACTGAAGTTGAAAGATCTATGATTTATTGTACAAGTTAAAACATTGCATAACGGTATTTGTCAGACACCTTCATCGGGTAGAGTTCATGGAGATCGTCCATGTTACATGAAGCTGTCTCCCTCTCCATCTCCCATAGCTGGAGTCTGTGGCTGAGTGTGCTTCCCAGCTGAGGGTCCTGAGCAGGGCCCTGGACGTGGGCGACCTGAGGCTGGACAACACAGCCTCCCTGTGGAGACAGGAGCTGGTCCGCCTGCAGGGAGCCGCTCTGGGCCTGGACACCAAGGAAAGACTGCTAGAAGCCTGGGGCCTGGTCCTGCTAGCCAACAACCAGCTAGAGCCCCAGAACTCCGGTAACCTGGTGCTGCAGAGTGAAGTGTCAATGTGTCGATCTGTGTGTGTTTGCGTCTGTGTAACTATTCATTATTCCATTCTATCCTGGCCGCAGGTGTCCTGGAGAGGCTGGTGTCATGCGTCCAGCAGCAGCAGGATCACATGACCTCGTGCGGCCTTCTGGAGGTACGCCCCTCCTCCGTGCATGACGAGGGGGACCAGGGGGACAGCGCGCCTCCCTGTAGAGAGGTGCTACAGCAGCTCAGCCGCAGGGCCCAGCTCTGGCCTCTCATGGAGGAGCTGGCCGTCCTCAACCAGCTCAGGCTCAGCACCGACCTGCTGCAGCTGGCTCTCACACAGGGGTAAGAGAACGGCCAAACTGGGTCAATGGAGGAAGTACACTTCATGACGGATGGAGGACTTATCACCCTTTACTGAATCAGATTTTGAATCATGCCTGAAAGTATGTAGCGTTTCAAATGTGTCATCTTTGGCATATTAGACACCTCACACACAAGCAGCAATAATGCCATCAAAAAATAAGTTTGTTGTGCCATGTAGTTGTATCGATAACTAACCAGTGTTGACTTTTGCCCACAGGGACAGGGAGTCAGAGGACAGCCTGCGTCGCGAGGTCTCCCAACACCTGCGCTTCTGTCTCCAGTCCACCCCCATGAACGTCACCCAGCTCCAGCCCCTCTGGTTCCTCCTCAGCAGTGACCGGGTCAGTGGTTCAACCAGTTTACCCTCAGTGTAATTGATTTATCATGTTGTTGTATTGTCCTTCAAGAGGACATCCCTGTACCTGTGCCTCAAACAGAACAGAAGATGTGGTTTTGTGTCATGTGTTGTTGACCGTGGTGCCTGCCTGCATTTCCCCTCCCAGCCTGTGGAAGAGCTGCAGTTTGTGTGGTGTGATCTGCTGTCGGAGGCCCTGTCGGCCCTGTGGAGCAGCAGTGTGACCGCTGACCCCGAGCGCTGGCTGAAGTGGGACCCCCTGTGTCCTGAGGGCCAGATGATATCATCCAAGTCACCTCTGGGACCTGATAAAATGGTAGCTAATGTAACATGTAGGATATTAGAGAGGCTCACAGCTTGCCAAAACAATCTCAATGTGTGTTGATGTCAATGATGTTGGTTTGATTTGTGCATCAGGATTTGGACCCATTTACATCACTGAATTTAATTCCATTTCCTGCCATTCCGATTCCAATATGTTACTTCTTAACCTTCTTACTCCTTAACCTCAGTTGTACCACATACAGATCCGGCTGGTGGGCGGGATTTAGTTAATTATTTAATTGAATTGGAGTTTTCCATAAATGAGGCGTTCACTCACTCTCCTTGCGTCACCTCTAGGGTCCTGACATGCTGAGCAAAGCAGTGTGGTCCAGGTGCATGTTAGGGGTTCTTAGCAGCAACGAGACAGGGGGACGTTGGGACCCCACAGGGACGTCCCTCCTGTCCTCGTCCCGGGTCACCCTAGGGGAGTGGAGGGAGAGGACCGAGCAGCTCCAAGACGTCACCGCCGTTCTGTGGGACAACATGGCTGTCCCGGCCCTGGCCGAGTTCAGGTACACGCGCTGGAGAAAGACACGCGCACCCCAGGCTTATAGAGAGGAATCACCACGAACGACATATAGAACGCTGACACTATCAATAAGAAAAGTCCTTACCCTACCTATATCAAGAGTGGTGCACACAATCTATGGTGTTGGTGCATATCTACAAGGCCTACTATTAATATCCATTTGACTCGGCTAGATTATCTCTGTCTCACCCTCTCTTTGTTGGTTCTCTCAGGAGAACTGACCTGCGGCTGCAGGGCGTGGTACTGCGCAGGCAGCTTCAGGCCCTGTCAGAGCTGCTCCCCCCGGGGCTGCAGGAGGGCTACACCGAGACCTGCGAGAGCCTGGTGGAGGACCAGGACCCTCTGGTAGCTGCCCAGGAGGTCCAGACCGCCCTCAGGGACTTCCTGCCCCCCAACCTGCTCCCCGAAGGCCTGCTGGATGCCCTCCTCACCTGCCTGCAGCACTTTGTCCAGAACAGGGTCCAGGGCTCCATCCGCGTCCAGGGCTTCAGCCAGCTGGTCCGCTCCGGGGTCTTCTGGGTCAACATGGGCCTGCTGCAGATTAAGACCTGGACCCCACAGACCATCTTCGACCCGGCCGTGAAGAGGGCCTACAAGCTGGACTACGCCCAGGAGGAGGTGGGCCATTGTCAATGCCGCAGTCTCTGAATCCAGTTGAATCCAGCAGTCTCTGAATTGAACCTTGTAGAGTGTAGTAATGACAGGAGATATTATTTCTCTGGTCTTTTTTTAACATTGGATTTGAGGGTCATTCTCTTCCCCCATTATGTGACGTTGACAGTGCCCCTTCCTTCTCTTTCCCAGCTGGCTTTGCTGCAGGAGGAGTGGCGAGGACGCAGTCTGTCCTCTCAGCTGCTGACCGGAGCTGAGCTGGAGGAGAGCAGCACCACCGATGGCTTCCAGCATCCTCGCATCAGGTGAACAACCGTCCACCGTATCAGAACTCGACGTGTCCACAGACACCATGGCAATATATGTTCTGGTTGACTGGTTTTTGCCAGATGGGGTCTTTTTAAACGTCATTGTCTCTGTGTCCACAGGTACCTGTGGATCCGTATGCAGCAGGTGAAGGAGCAGATAGCAGAGCTCTCCAGGAAGCAGGCCTGCAGGCCCAACGAGCCCCAGTACGGCAGGCTGTTCCAGGAGCTGCAGCACTACCTCTGCAGCATCGGCCAGCCGGCCGCTGTGGAAGACCTGCTCTCCCACCTGCTGAAAGCCCTCCAGGGGAGTGGCCCCAAATTCAGGTCGGGGACTCAGAGCCTGCTGAAGGAGGAGGCTGTGTGGCAGGCATCGCAGCACCGCTTCGCCCAGAGGCTGGTGGAGGAGTACCCGCTGTACCCTGATGTGGTGGGGCCCCTGAGGACCGCCATCCTCCAGCTCCGGCACGGCATGAGGCTGGTGGCATCCCAGGTGGACTCCTCCCTAACCCCCATTCCTGGCCTGCCCAAGCTGGTGTCCTGCCTACTGGCTTTCCCTTCCATCTCCCCCAGCCTGCCCTCTTATCTGGCCAGGGCAGACTACCTGTGCTCCAGGGGCTGCATGGATGTTCTGAGGGGCCTAGGGAAGCTCTTGCCCCAGCCGGACCCAGATCACGTGGTCCCAGAGCCAGGGACGTTACTCCTGAACGCTCTGCTGTACCTGCAGTGTCACGCCCTCTCCACAGGCCAGCTCAGCCAGGACACACTCAAACTCTTCAGACACATCTGTCAGGTGGGCGTCACACGTTTTGATTGGATAATATTGGATGTCGACTTTTTGATTGGCTTTTGTTGATCTTATTGATTGATAGTCAGGTGGACCAACCAGTGTTCATGTTGTTTGTCATGCGGTATGTCCAGGCTCTGGTGAACGAGTGGGACGAGCAGGAAAGACGTGCACGGGAGAGAGAGCAGCTCGAGGCCAGTCTGTACCGTCACCGCAGCAGACTCCACGGAACGGGCCTGAGCGAAGACGAGCAAGAGGAGAGAGACTTCAGACGCTGCTTCCCCCAGTTTAACAAGGTACAGTCACGTCAGGGCTAGCCAATGGATCCAATGTAATCTCTCTTTAGTTTGTTACATTTCACTATCACCTAGTCAACTTTTGCAACCGTAAACAACCTGCCTCTCTAACTCTCTCTCACTTTCTCTCTCGCTCTCACTTTCTCTTCTCTCTCTCTCCTCAGGACTTTTCTGACATCACTGCCCAGCCCAGTCTGGAAGGACCGGCAGACAGGGGAGAGCCAGAGGAGGAGGAAGTGACCGAAGATCCCAGCGATGCTGGCTGCCTGTCTCCAGCCTGTATGAACACTGTGGTACAGGTCCATCAACGCCTCTGTCTGGGCTACACCCAATCACTGTGGTACCAGGCCAGTGCTCCAGCCATTCACAGCAGAGATCACATCCGAGCTCTGGTCTCCTCCTATCAGACCACAGCCCCTGTGATGTCACGCTTCTACCATCTCATGGGTGGGTAGTACACTTAGTCATGCCATGTCTGTATTTATATCTACACAATTACACAAAACCTGAAATTGAGAGGGGTCGGGACTTTTAAGCCCTTCCTACAGACATGTTATCCTATGATTTAACTGAGTCCTGCTCTTCTCTTTAGAATATTTCCATAACTCTAATGTTTACGACTTTGTCTAAATCGGTATTTCCCCCGCGTGGCCCTCAGACTCTGAGATGGACCAGCAGATGACAGGCACCCAGCTGCTTCTCAGCGCCCTGCTCCAGAACACTGTCCAGGGGACCCCGGGGCCCCAGGGCCTGACCCTCCAGCCAGACGGGCCCTATGACTTCTACCAGCAGCCCAACATGAGCGAGGCCCGCCTGTGTCTGCCTGTACTGGAACAGCTGGCCCTGGCTGTCAGACAGAGGCTGGAGGAGTGGCCCGAGCACCCTGCCCTAGTGCAGGTAAGAACCATGAGTGACCCAACCTATGGGCTTATAAGTGTCTCATATCTCAGATCCCCGTGTAAGGGTTTGCTGATCTTAGTAGTTGAGTGCTATTTTAAATGAATATTACTTGTTACTTAATCCAAAGGCTTTCACAAGAGAGAAATTTAACGGGGTTGGATTCGAAATGTTGAACGTTGAGATATTAGTCACAATAGATCAGACACAGTATATAAAGGCGTGAGATCTGTAGAAAGACAGAGCGGCTGTGGAATGTGCTGGGTGGACGGAGATCAAAGGATAGCTATACGGGAAGCAGATGAACATCTGTGGATTAGGCGAAGGAGGGGTTGAGGTCAGATCCCCTGAAGGGGGTTTTACTACCCTCTTCCTGTTTAACCATAAGATGTAAGGATTGGAGAGGAGGAGTGTCTTAAGTAGGATATATATATACACTGCTCAAAAAAATAAAGGGAACACTAAAATAACACATCCTAGATCTGAATGAATGAAATATTCTTATTAAATACTTTTTTCTTTACATAGTTGAATGTGCTGACAACAAAATCACACAAAAATGATCAATGGAAATCAAATTTATCAACCCATGGAGGTCTGGATTTGGAGTCACACTCAAAATTAAAGTGGAAAACCACACTACAGGCTGATCCAACTTTGATGTAATGACCTTAAAACAAGTCAAAATTAGGCTCAGTAGTGTGTGTGGCCTCCACGTGCCTGTATGACCTCCCTACAACGCCTGGGCATGCTCCTGATAAGGTGGCGGATGGTCTCGTGAGGGATCTCCTCCCAGACCTGGACTAAAGCATCCGCCAACTCCTGGACAGTCTGTGGTGCTGAGGATCTCATCTCGGTACCTAATGGCAGTCAGGCTACCTCTGGCGAGCACATGGAGGGCTGTGCGGCCCCCTAAATAAATGCCACCCCACACCATGACTGACCCACCGCCAAACCGGTCATGCTGGAGGATGTTGCAGGCAGCAGAACGTTCTCCATGGCGTCTCCAGACTGTCACGTCTGTCACATGTGCTCAGTGTGAACCTGCTTTCATCTGTGAAGAGCACAGGGCGCCAGTGGCGAATTTGCCAATCTTGGTGTTCTCTGGCAAATGCCAAACGTCCTGCACGGTGTTGGGCTGTAAGCACAACCCCCACCTGTGGACATCGGGCCCTCATACCACCCTCATGGAGTCTGTTTCTGACCGTTTGAGCAGACACATGCACATTTGTGGCCTGCTGGAAGTCATTTTGCAGGCCTTGGCAGTGCTCCTCCTGCTCCTCCTTGCACAAAGGTGGAGGTAGCGGTCCTGCTGCTGGGTTGTTGCCCTCCTACGGCCTCCTCCACGTCTCCTGATGTACTGGCCTGTCTCCTGGTAGCGCCTCCATGCTCTGGACACTACGCTGACAGACACAGCAAACCTTCTTGCCACAGCTCGCATTGATGTTCCATCCTGGATGAGCTGCACTACCTGAGCCACTTGTGTGGGTTGTAGACTCCGTCTCATGCTACCACTAGAGTGAAAGCACCACCAGCATTCAAAAGTGACCAAAACATCAGCCAGGAAGCATAGGAACTGAGAAGTGGTCTGTGGTCACCACCTGCATAGCCACTCCTTAATTGGGGGTGTCTTGCTAATTGCCTATCATTTCCACCTGGTGTCTATTCCATTTGCACAACAGCATGTGAAATGTATTGTCAATCAGTGTTGCTTCCTAAGTGGACAGTTTGATTTCACAGAAGTGTGATTGACTTGGAGTTACATTGTGTTGTTTAAGTGTTCCCTTTATTTTTTTGAGCAGTGTGTGTGTGTGTGTGTGTGTATATATATATATATATATATATATATATATATATATATATATATATATATATATACACACCTGTGATGATGAGAAATGTCTGGTTGTCTGAATTACAGCTGTCACGACCCTTTTGGGAAGAATTAAACTTGGTTAAAGCGTCTGTAGTGTCCGTGAGTTATTTACTCTGATAAAATAAGAACCTAACAGTAGGTTAATGCATCCTGCCACCAGCGTCAGTAAGCATTCCGGTGTTTAGTGTTGCTGAGCTTGTCTCCGTCTCTCTGTTCCAGTTGACGGTGGTGATGGAGAGGATCATGGGCTTCAGTCTGGCCAGCCCACTGGCCAAGTTCCTCAACGGCCTGGAGATCCTGCTCAGCAAAGCCCAGGTGCGTCCTCCTGCCACTACTGCTGTTATTCTCCCTCTCTTAGCCTGGTCCTAGATACAGTATGTTTGTGTAGTATGTTTATGCTGACTATAGGAGTTGGCAAGAACCATACAAACAGACCTGTGACCAGGCTATCCAGCGGCGGCAGGTAGCCTAGCTGTTAAGAGCGTTGGGCCAGTAACCGAAAGGTCGCTGGTTTGAATCCCCGAGCCGACCGGGCTCCATACCCACTCCCCAAATGTCTCCCTATAGCCCTGAGCCCTAGTCATAAGTACAGTGCCTTGCGAAAGTATTCGGCCGCCTTGAACTTTGCGACCTTTTGCCACATTTCAGGCTTCAAACATAAAGATATAAAACTGTATTTTTTTGTGAAGAATCAACAACCAGTGGGACACAGTCATGAAGTGGAACGACATTTATTGGATATTTCAAACTTTTTTAACAAATCAAAAACTGAAAAATTGGGCGTGCAAAATTATTCAGCCCCTTAACTTTCAGTGCAGCAAGCTCTCTCCAGAAGTTCAGTGAGGATCTCTGAATGATCCAATGTTGACCTAAATGACTAATGACGATAAATACAATCCACCTGTGTGTAATCAAGTCTCCGTATAAATGCACCTGCACTGTGATAGTCTCAGAGGTCCGTTAAAAGCGCAGAGAGCATCATGAAGAACAAGGAACAAACCAGGCAGGTCCGAGATACTGTTGTGAAGAAGTTTAAAGCCGGATTTGGATACAAAAAGATTTCCCAAGCTTTAAACATCCCAAGGAGCAAGGATAATATTGAAATGGAAGGAGTATCAGACCACTGCAAATCTACCAAGACCTGGCCGTCCCTCTAAACTTTCAGCTCATACAAGGAGAAGACTGATCAGAGATGCAGCCAAGAGTCCCATGATCACTCTGGATGAACTGCAGAGATCTACAGCTGAGGTGGGAGACTCTGTCCATAGGACAACAATCAGTCGTATATTGCGCAAATCTGGCCTTTATGGAAGAGTGGCAAGAAGAAAGCCATTTCTTAAAGATATCCATAAAAAGTGTTGTTTAAAGTTTGCCACAAGCCACCTGGGAGACACACCAAACATGTGGAAGAAGGTGCTCTGGTCAGATGAAACCAAAATTTAACCTTTTGGCAACAATGCAAAACGTTATGTTTGGCGTAAAAGCAACACAGCTCATCACCCTGAACACACCATCCCCACTGTCAAACATGGTGGTGGCAGCATCATGGTTTGGGCCTGCTTTTCTTCAGCAGGGACAGGGAAGATGGTTAAAATTGATGGGAAGATGGATGGAGCCAAATACAGGACCATTCTGGAAGAAAACCTGATGGAGTCTGCAAAAGACCTGAGACTGGGACGGAGATTTGTCTTCCAACAAGACAATGATCCAAAACATAAAGCAAAATCTACAATGGAATGGTTCAAAAATAACCATATCCAGGTGTTAGAATGGCCAAGTCAAAGTCCAGACCTGAATCCAATCGAGAATCTGTGGAAAGAACTGAAAACTGCTGTTCACAAATGCTCTCCATCCAACCTCACTGAGCTCGAGCTGTTTTGCAAGGAGGAATGGGAAAAAATGTCAGTCTCTCGATGTGCAAAACTGATAGAGACATACCCCAAGCGACTTACAGCTGTAATCGCAGCAAAAGGTGGCGCTACAAAGTATTAACTTAAGGGGGCTGAATAATTTTGCACGCCCAATTTTTCTGTTTTTGATTTGTTAAAAAAGTTTGAAATATCCAATAAATGTCCTTCTACTTCATGATTGTGTCCCACTTGTTGTTGATTCTTCACAAAAAAATACAGTTTTATATCTTTATGTTTGAAGCCTGAAATGTGGCAAAAGGTCGCAAAGTTCAAGGGGGCCGAATACTTTTGCAAGGCACTGTAGTAGCCTTATAAAGGCAATAGGGTGCCATTTGGGATGCAGGGCCATATCTTCCTATAATGGCCCTAACCCTGTTCTAACTTCACCCCCTTTGCCCTCCTCAGGAGTGGGAGAACAACGCCAGCCGCAAGGTCTCTCTGAGGAGGGAGCTGGAGCCTGTCACTAACCTCATCATCCAGTGGCGTAAACTGGAGCTCAAGTAAGGAACAGGGTTACACTCCTGGTTATGATACTGTTACCTTTGTTTTCTTCATCATGCGTATAATATCATTTTCTGTTAAGAGTTATTGTAGTGTAGACGTGGTGAGCAATTGGCATGCATTTTGACACTATGGGAGAAAAATGGATCCGGTTTCCCACAACCCGCTAGACTTTAAGGTCTTTCTACTTTCTTTCTACGCGTCAACAGCTGTTGGTCCAGCAGTCTGGACAACGCCTTGAAGCGTCACACAGAGAGATCCACCAAGCACTGGTTCTCCCTCTACCAGCTGGTTGAGAGGTACCTGGAGGAGCAGAGGATGGACACCGGCACAGGTATGAAAATGTTGGGTCACATTCATACGGTACCGAACGGAAGTAAACAGACTAAAACAAGGAAGGGACTACCTGGACCTGTCCAATAAGAAACACATTTTGTTTTGTTTCCGTTGAAAAAAATGTTTTGACTCGTTTTCCATTGCATGTCCTAATGAACACTGGAGTATTAGCCAGCTAACTCTCCCTGTCCTCTGTTGTCTCCAGTAGAGGGCGATCTGTCTCTGGAGAGTCTGTCCCTGTCCACGGTGTCGTCCACGCTGCAGGCCTTCATGGAGGGTTCCACGCTAGGGGAGTACCACACGCGGCTGGCCATGCTTCTCGGCTTCCACTGCCACCTCCTCCTGGCCCCCAGCCAGCACGGACAAGGTGGGACCCAACCCAGCGTCCCCTCACATACATACATACATACATACATACTTTTACAGACACACAGTAGTCTGCGCTAAGTCCGTTGACTTGGTGTTCACCTTTTTCAAACATGCAGATGTAGTCCTGACTAGGAAGTCCTTCCTGCTTTCACAGAAACTCTCTGCAGTCTCCTCTGGAATCTGCACAAGTACTACACGCAGTTCTCAGAATGCATCCAGACCAAAGTCACTCAGCTCCGCCAGCCCATTGAGAAGGAGCTCAAGGACTTTGTGAAGATCTCCAAGTGGAACGACGTCAGTTTCTGGTCCATCAAACAGTCGGTGGACAAGACCCATCGGTAAGACTGCCTGTTGAATAAAAGATCCTCATTTTCTTGTGTATTAAAAAAAATGACCATTACGCCATACCATTTGACCTTTGATCCCCTTCCAGTAAATACATGACAATATCCACCACTCTTATGGTTTCCCAGCACCCTGTTCAAGTTTGTGAAGAAGTTTGAGGCAGCGCTGAGCGGGCCGTGTGCCCCGGCACTGATGGAGCAGGAGGGCAGTGCCAGCCTGGACAGTGTGGATGCCAACCAAGAGAACACCCCGTTGCACAGGCTTCACCATGCCCTGAAGAACGCCCTCCCTGGCAAGGCCAGAGACCTACAGGTGCAGTGCAAACCGCCCTCTAGCCACAATCACTCGGATCACACAGACGAGTGGCAATAATACACAACGTCAATATGGCATGTGTACTATGGTATCAACATCAGTGTTCTGTTCTGACATTATTGTTCTGACTCGTAAAATGACAGTTTGGACCAGTATTGCTCTCCACAAAGAGCGCTTTCATTACATTCTGATGATGTTGGCAATGACTGTGCTTGTGTGTTACAGGGTGAGTCCCCAGAGGAGGGCCTGGCAGGTGTGGAGCCCTCATCTCTGCAGAGCCGTCTTCCCCTCCTCACCAGGAAGATGAGGAAGATGTGTGTGACCCTGGTGAAGAAGAACCCCCTGCCCGAGCTCTCTGAGGACCTGGACGTCTTCACCGGTAAGAGCTGGAGAAAAACTATGGCCTCTCACAGGTTCTAGATGAGAAACGTCTGCTTGTGCTGCCTCGTTGAGAATCCATCACGAATGTCAATGAGAAAAACAAAAGTTATCAAAGGTTTTGGATGAGAAGCTGAAGTTCTACTTGCCTCGGATTAGATTGTGGGAAAAGTCCCTCTATGATTATAGTTTTGACTATAGATATGTGTTTTTTATTTCAGGGGAGATCATCAGCAACCTGCGTGACCTCCAGAGTCTCGCGATCGACCTGAAAGCCGAGAAGGAGAAGCAGAAGTCCGAGGTCAAACACATCCTCCAGCAGAAGCAGAGGGCCCTGTCTGACCTCTTCAAGATGCTGGCTGAGATCGGTGAGTCCCTCCACATAGACTTTGTACCCCAAGTGCATCTTATGTCAGTGTGGTAGAACTCTGATGCTGTACAGTATTTTATGACCGGAGTTTACTGACGGGGGCGCTGCTGTCTTTGTGCAGGTCTGTCCTACCGTAAGGGCCTGAACTGGAACAGGACAGCGGATCCAGAGGAGACCCTGTGTCTGCAGCCGCTGGAGCTGCACACCGCCCTGGCAGCAGTCAGGACCCAGGAGCAGGCGGAGAACAGGTAAGACAAGATGCACCCACCTGGCTGCTACACACCACATGTTACAAATAATACACTGTGCAGTACGTCACGGAGTACCTGGTTGACTGTGGCATGGAACCGTGTCTGTTTCAGTTTGTTTACTGAGATGAACGCCGCGTGGGACGGCTGTCAGAAGTACTTCTACCGCTCGTGGGCCCGCAGAACGGCCATGATGACTGCACTCCAGAGCGCTGCTAAGGTGAAAGACTGAAATGGAACGACCGACAGGTTGACTTCATTGCAACTGCGAAATATTGGTTATTTTGTGTGTTCTAAATGGGGCCTAAAACACTGAGTTACGTGCCAAATGATAGGATATCCATGGCCTTAACGGCGTCTGAAAAACTACGACGTAGTTTGAACTGTGTGTGTGTGTGTTCCAGGAGCTGGGGATTGGGAACATTGATCGGTGCCGAGGCTTCTCCTCCCACCTGTTCAAGCTGCTGCTCAGACAGAGGCGACGCCTGGCCAAGCTCACAGAGCAGTGGGTCCACCACAGGTGAACCTTACCTTCTAACCTATGACCTTACACCTCGGAGCTTACAGTTTGGCTTAGAGGATCTGTGTGTCTCTTAGTATGGTTGCGTCCAAAATGGCACCCTATTCCCTATATGGGACCTTATTCCGCATCGGGCCCTGGTCAAAATCAGTGTACTATATAGGGAATAGGGTTCTATTTGGGAGACAACTTGAGTATCTCTATCTGTAGTTGTCCTTCTAACACTCTTTTTGGCTTGTATCCTCTAACACATGCAGGAGGCTAACAGTCAGTGTTCAGGGCATCCAGGCTCACCTCCGGGCCCACAGTGAGGACGCTGGTGGCCTTCCCCCCCAGGCTTCTCTCCAGGCCTGGGTGATCAAGGCCCAGGGCCTGTCGGCGCAGTGTGTTACCCTCCTCCAACAGCTCTCCTGGCTGCTGCAGTGTTGCCCCGAGGGGCCCCAGCAGACGGACGGGTCAGGCGGGCAGAGGGAGCCCACCCTGAGGTGCCCGTCCCCCCTGGCGTCTCAGAGGCAGCCCCCTGGGTGTCTGCTGAGGAGGGGAGACCCGGCCTGGAGCCAGCTGAGTCAGCGCGTGGCGGACATGTTGGGTCAAACCCAGAGCCTGAAGGAGGAGCTGGATGCAGTGGCACTGCAGTCCACACAGGGGGCGCTGCACTCCTGGTAAGGCCTAGGAGCACAAGATAGTATTAGGAATACTGATAGTACTAAACAGGAACTTAACACAGATAAGACCATTCAGCTTGGGTCTTCATGTCTTTCCTCCACATCTCCCCAGGAGCCACTTCTCTGTGTGTTGCTCGGGCTATGACCGGCTGGGTTCCGTGACGGCACAGATGCCCGCAGTGGAACAGCTGTTCACCACCCCCGAGGGCACGGCCGACACCCAGCCTGGGCTGACCCGGGGCTTGCAGTATGTCAGAGGAGAGGTGGAGGCCGCCCTGACTGAGTTCACCACCTGGAAGACCCAGCTACTCTCCCTGGGCCACGGACACACAGGTGAAAACAGACCGATCATGCTTAGTTAATCAATCCGTCACATGTATATTATAATGCCCGTTTCAAAAAATATATATATATTCCATTGGTATTACACTGGTGTTAAAATTGTATCACAGTGTTATTACATTGTTAAAATAATTTTCCCTCCACCTCTTTCCCCCCCCTCTCAGATTACCAGCAAACATTCCGCTCAGAGTTCTCTGCTGAACTTGAAAAGGCCATCAACACAGTGCTGGTTGCCGTGCAGACCCTGGTGAAGAGGAGGGAGGGGGAGCAGCAGGGAGAAGAACAGACAGACACCAAGAGAGGTGAGGAGAGACCCCTGCTGTCTTCCTCCAATAACACACCTGGGCCATATTCGCTAGGCACCAAACAGAAGAAAACGGACTGAAACTGGGAGGGGCTTTTCTTTGTGTCCTTGTGTGGTTGTTGCTGGAGAACTGTAGGAGAAATAGCTGTCTAAAAAGCAAACCAAGCAAGCCAGAGTGAGACTGGGCCAAGATTTATTAACGTGATCAATCCTAGGGTCCCGTAAAGTGTGTTGATCATTGATAGGACAGGAAATGACATTCCCAATCTGCCTGTTCCAGAAGGTGAGGAGGAGGCGCCCCAGGAGGACCTGCTGAAGCCTGGTCACCTGAGCCGCCTGCTGGAGGAGGAGCTAGGAGCCGAGGTGGCGTCTCTCTCCCTGGGGGAGGTCAGCGACACGCTGGAACAGCTAGTGGAGAGACTCCGAGTCCACCGAGACTCCTGTCCGTCTCACCAGCTCCAGGTGGGTGCAGTCAACACAGCATATACTGTAGCCTATACCGCCCTCTAGTGTAGTGGAGATATAATACTGAAACTCTGATGTCCTGTCGTTTCAGAATACTTTGTTCATGATATTCATACGTCTCCGTTGACCTTCTGTTTTACTCCTTTGTCCCGTGTGCTGTGTGTTTAGGAGCTGAGTGAGGCGTGCAGGCTGCTGGCGCGTCTGGAGCCCATGCTGGGGCTGTACTCAGAGCTGGTACGCTACTACCTGGCCTTGTCACTGGGAGCCCACAGGAGCACTGGGAAACTGCTCTCTGTCCTGGCCGGCATCTTCACTGAGCTAGCCCAGAAGGTAGTGTACTGTATCCATTCTACTGGGATCTGCTTTAAAACATACTATCAGGTTCTCTGTGAAACTTTTTTTAAACATTTTATTTAAGTAGTGAAAAATGTTAGGACAAACTGTAGTTTCAGTACCTGTTTATTTCTACTGTTTGGGTAAGTTACCTACGCCGCAATGGTGCCTACAGTACAGCAGTTATTTTTTTTCTGGTTGATTGTCCTGTTGTCTTGTCCTGCAGGGCTTCTGTCTACCCCAGGAGCTGATGGAGGGAGGGGACGGAGAGGGGGCCACAGAGTTCCATGACTATGAGGGCGGTGGCATCGGAGAGGGAGAGGGCACCAAAGACGTCAGCGACAAGATCGAGAATGAAGAGCAGGTGATGCCTACAAGAACGACAATCTAATGCAGACACTAAGATCTATGTTTTTTGACTAGCGTTGCTCTTGAAAGGGCAAATCCTAACTTCCACTAAAGTCTATTTTCACTTAGTCTCCCACTGACATCCATACATGACTAAGTAAACACAATATACTTGGTGAGAGTTGGGATTCACCCCAAAAGTTATAACGTTTTGCTAGCTAAAATGGCTGTTTCTGTCGTAGGTGGAGGACACGTTCCAGGAAGGCCAGGAGAAGAAGGAGGAGGAGCCTGACAAGAAGAACATTGAGGAGGAGGACAACGCCATCGAGATGTCCGAGGACTTTGACGGCCAGATGCATGATGGAGACCAGCAAGAGCCAGGTGGGAAGACGGACCACTTAACGCACACAGCCTCATGGCAGTCTGAACTTTCTCCTGGGTCATGTTCATTAGGCAGCAATGGGAGAAAATAGACTGAAACATTAAGGGACTACCTTGAATTTGTCCAATTAAAACGCTCATTTTTCATTGTCTGTTGCAAAACAGTTTTCTGTTGCACGCCCTAATAAACCCAACCCTGGTCTCACATTGCAAAGCGCTCTTGGTTATTTATTTTCAGGTGAAGATGACGAGGAGGAGTCTGACAAAGAGGAGGATGAAGATCTGGATAAGAAGATGGGTGACCTGGGCGAGGGCCAGACGGACACGCTGGACGAGAGGATGTGGGGTGATGAGGATGATGATGACGAAGAGGAGGGCAGTGACAACGAGGAGGAGTCAGGCCAAGGAATGGACCAGGTACGGGGAGAAAGAATTTGATTTAAACTGTTTACATATCTGACAGCGAGTGCAGTATCTACCACTTGCGACCAGTCAGCTATCTACTGTATTCGTCGTTTAGTAATTGTTCTTCTGTTTGTCTTCAGGGGGAATCAGAACTGGTCGCCAAGGACGACAATCTGGATGCAGCAGACCCCAAAAAAGACAAGAACAAAGACGACAAAGACCAACAGTTGGACGAGGAGGAAAAGGAGAAGATCAACGAACAAGGGGACGAGGTAAGCTTTAACTAGGAAACAATGTTGACTTCGAAAGACCAGTATTTTGGTCAAACTGTCCCTGGCTGTGTAATGAGCAATCGGCCACTAAATCTCAGGCTGTAACTGGGTGTGTTGTAACAGGACTGTTTTTGTGTTCCAGCGGGAGTTTGATGAGAACGAGGTGGACCCGTACCACGGGAAGCAGGAGAAGAAGCCCGACCCGGAGGCCATGGACCTGCCTGATGAACTCAACCTGGACCAGGAGGAGGAGCAGGCTGGGGACGAGGGGGATGGAGAGGGAGAGGGTGAGGCTTTAGCAAGTGTCAGGGGTCAACAGGGGAGGAGAGGAACATACCTGGGTTCAAATATTATTTGTCTTCTTACAAATACTTTCAGTGTTGGAGTGCCAGGTAGGCAGGGTTTGCACTTTGGGACTATTGTATTGGGTCCATTGTGCCAGGCAAGCTGAATTAAAGCCCCCATGCAGTCTCTGTAATTGTATTTTTAAATCATCACTTTTTCTAATAAATCACTGTGTTTATGTAATGAAAATAACTCTAATATATATTTCCCTGATCCTCCTTTGGCCCTTGAAATGCTCAGTCTGATCGTCTGGGCTTTAGGAAACACATTTGAAGATATTTACATACACAGCCCTGATTGGCTGATAGGTCTAGAGCCCACCCCCTTACCCAGATGAACAGTCATTGCTCTATTATAATCAGATCACATTGTGACATCATGATATGGGCCAAAAAATAGATCTTACACAAAAATGGCATTATCAATTTCGGTGTTATTTTGCCCCTTGAAGCGCAGCTAAATAATTTGAAAGAAAACAAATACTATTTGAGAGAGACAGGTGGAGACACCACAGAACCAGTGCGTGACCATTGTTTATTTCCTCCAGAGGAAAACCCGTTCGACATTGACGAGAAGCCCATGGAGCTGGACGAGAAGGAGGGAGCAGAGAAAGATGAGGAGGGAGGAGCGGAGGAGATGGCTGAAGATCAGACGGACAAACAAGGAGAGGAGGAAGGCCAGGAACCCAAGACTGAGGACGAAGAGGGAGGTGGAGGAGAACAAACAGAGGAGGACAAAGAGGCAGCCGAGGAGGATGAGGAGGAGGAGAAGGATGAAGGACGGGAGGCAGGGAAAGAGGAGGACATGGCCATCCCTGCAAACGAAGGCCAGAAACCAAAGGTTGTTTGACTTGTTGCCTCTCTTCTTGCACATTGGGGATTCAGATGTACCTAGAACAGATTGTTTTGCTCGTCGGGTGTTTAACGCCTTTCTTCGTCATTGCCCACAGGAGGAGGAAGAGGAGGGTACGGGTGAGGATGAGGAGCAGCCAGAGTCGGCAGAGAGGAAGGAGCACAACACGGACGGTCAGACGGGTGAGGAGAACGTCCAGAGTGAGACGGCCGTGGAGCTGGCAGGAGAAGCTTCCGAGAGAGACCAAGCTAAAGAGGTACACACCCACCTCGCCCAACCCATTTACAGCCCATGTAAATGTCTAAATCCACACATTTGACCCTCTTGTTTTGTTGTGTTGTTGTCCAGGAGCATGGTACCGGAGCAGCTGATGCCAGTCAGTCAGAGGGGCATGAGTCCAAACTCATGGCAAGGATGTCCTCTCAGAAACAGAGCCAGAGCAAGACACAGGTATGTCTGGTCAACGAATCTCTCCGGCCCGGTGTCAAACTCATTCCACGGAGGGCCGGGTGCCTGCGGGTTTTCGCTCCTCTCTTGTACTTGATTGATGAATTAAGGTCACTAATTAGTAAAGAACTCCCCTCACCTGGTTGTCTAGGTCTTAATTGAAAGGGAAAAACTAAAAACCCACAGACACTCGGGCCCTCCATGGAATGGGTTTGCTCTGCAGTGTGTTCTTGAGTTGAATTGAGACCGAAACATTTCAAAACGGGCTCAAAATCCGTTTTTTTTGTGTTTTAAGATGAGCAATATATTTCTAAATGGGTTCTAATTCCGACCTGGCTGTTCCAGAGCTTCAAGAGGAAGCCTGGGCGGGCGGACAACGAGCGCTCGACGGGCGACTACAACGAGCGCATCAGCAAGCGCCTGCGAACAGTGGAGAGCAGTACGGAGAAGACGCAGGAGAACAACCAGACTGAGGCCCAGCGGGAGTCGGACCTGTACGAGCACATCAAACAGGGAGAGACGGCCTACGACACGCAGACATACGGTGAGGCAGCGATCGCACCACAGAACACTGAGCTGCACAGATATCCATCCCGCAGAGTTCACTTCACACTTTTATCCTCGTCGAAGACGACAGCCGGTACCGTTTTAAAACCATCGTGTCTCTTGACATGTTACAGATGTTGCCAGTGCAGACCAGCAGAAACCAGCCGGAGCCCCCCAAGAGGAGGACCAAGAGGATGAGGACATTGCTATGGATACAGAGGAGCAGGAAGAGGACCTGCAGGCTGTTGAGGCCCAGGAGTTGAAGCCAGAGAAGCTGGAGTCGAACAGAGCATCGCAGAAAGGTGCCCCAGCTATCTACTCATCTCGTGTGTGTGTGTGTGCGCGCGTTTGCGTGCGTGCGCTTGCCTGTTGTTAATGTGTCTTACTGTGTCTGTTCTCCACTGTAGGTCTAGACAGCGGAGAGCTGGAGGCTCAGAGGCAGTGTGAGGGGGATGAGGAGAGGCCAAAAGACACACAGGGTCACAGTGACGAGGAGCACCCAGAGAGGAGCACAGAGTCTACCTTCCACACCGTCCCAGAGCTGCTGATGGACACACTGCAGGTACCCGAGAGATGATCCGAGACCTGCTTTGTGCTCTACTACTAAAGAAACGGATCGCCCAGAAAGCTCTGGCGCGCTCTGTATAAGATTAGCTGAATGTCTTGTGTGTCCCCAGAACCCAGTCCGTAACCCAGAGGAACTGAGGAGGGAGATGGAGCTGCAGCTGGAAGCCTGGATGAAACAGGCCCCTGGAGAACGGGAGGAGGTACCAGCACTTTGGATGCCCTGCAAAACATTCCTAATACCGGACACTATTTACCCTGTCGTTCTCTGTTCCCATTACTTACCACTCGAAGTTCAGATCTCTGTGTGCAACTAAGATGTGTAACTCATGCCGTGGTGTTGACCTACAGGAGAGTGCAGCGGCAGCCATGTGGCACCAGTACCAGACGTTGACCTCGGCCCTGTCCCAGCAGCTGTGCGAGCAGCTCCGTCTCATCCTAGAGCCCACGCAGGCGGCCAAGCTCAAGTGAGTACCTACCGCAACCCCTAGACGATCATTCAGGGAGCATGGTCATTGGTCAACTATTAGACAACACTCACAGACTAGAACAGGAACAGGCTTTTGCAACCTTTTCTATTCATTCATTTCTATTTTATTTTAATTTTTTAATCTTTTTTTTTTTCTTTTTTAATCTCAGTACAAATATTAGCACTTTTTAAAATGTATTCTGTTTTCTCGCTGTGTCACAGAGGAGACTTCCGCACAGGGAAGCGTTTGAACATGCGAAAGGTGATCCCTTACATCGCCAGTCAGTTCCGTAAAGACAAAATCTGGCTGAGGAGGACCAAGCCCAGCAAGAGAGAGTACCAGATCTGTTTGGCCGTGGACGACTCCTCCAGCATGGTGGACAACCACTCCAAACAGGTACAGTAGGCCTTCTCAGAGGGATGAGTGGATACAATAACCTTAGAGTGTGGGCCAAAACCGACCCGCAAGGGATATTATTTGCCCCCCCCCCCCAAAGTTTTTAGCAAAATAAAAGAATCAAATCAATTAAGCTAAAAATGAGTTTAATTTAGGATATCTGTTGATCAAGTATTCCCACAAATAAAAAAAAGAGACCTGATTGTGTCTCAATGTACTGAAGGTATGAAATTATCATTCTCAAATACTCTCTCTTTTTTGGCCCGAGTCTAGTTGCCTTAGTCATTTTGCTGCAGGAACAATGTATGAATCCCAAATGTCATGCTATTCCCTTCATAGTGCACTACTTTTGACCAGGGCCTCATAGGTGTCTGTTCAAAAGTTGTGCCCTATATAGGGAATAGAATGCCATTTGGGAAACAGACAATGTCTCATTAATGTCTCACCTCTGTCTCCCGTGTGTCACAGCTGGCCTTTGAATCCCTGTCTGTTATTGTCAACGCTCTCACTCTCCTGGAGGTCGGGCAGGTGTCCGTGTGCAGGTGAGAGGAGCGTCCCTCTATAGATAAATTAATATTGATGTCCAGGTGTTGCTCGTCCCCAGACAGTGCTGTTACATTTGTGAAATGTTTTGGTTGTCACCTCAGCTTTGGTGAGACGGTGCAGCTGCTCCATCCGTTCCAACAACAGTTTAACGACCAGTCTGGCGCCAGGATACTGAGGCTCTGTCAGTTCCAGCAGAAAAAGACCAGGATAGCCCAGGTGGGGTCCCGCTTTTTTGTTTGTTTTGTTGTTGTGCTTGATATCTTTGTTTTCATGAACTGAACGCCTTCCAGGCCCATTTGTTTACCGTCTGTGATATTAGATCGCATCTATTTAGTGGGCTACTCTTGTTTGAGACTGACCGCCACATTGTGCTCATGTCCTTCAGTTCCTGGAGACCTCAGCCAACATGTTTGTAGCAGCTAAGCAGCACAGCCCTGGATCCATGAACACAGGTAATGCAGAAGCTGCCTTTCACTTGATCAATGCAATAAGAATGTTTAATATGATTACCGTACAAGAGAATGGCCTCCCCTAGTCCGTTCTTCATTTGCTAATGTATTCAAGTGGGTTTAGAGCCCACTATCCCTGACAGTAATGAGTTTACATATTAATCGATGCCTGCTGATTGCATCGTACTCTGAGCCTGTGGGGTTCCGTGCCCTGGTTGTATTTGACGTCCAACAAACAACCCTGAGGGAAACAGTGGGAGAGTAGGGGAGGAGCAGAGCACAATGACTGTTATTCAAAGGCAGGGTATTGTTCCTGCTACAGTGGCCCCCTGGTGAAGCTAACATACCCTCTATGGAGCCGTGGTGAAGATCAGAGCTGGTATCTGAGCTCTCACTGCTCTCCCTCTGCGGCCCAGAGGACTGGAACCTGTACACAGACACCCAGGACCATTGTGGTGCCAGTGTAAACTGACTGCCTCCTCTTTCTCTCTCATCTCCCTCCCCTCCCTGTCTCCCCCCCCCACACACACACAGAGACAGCCCAGCTGCTGCTCATTGTGTCGGACGGCAGAGGGCTCTTCCTGGAGGGGAAGGAGAGGGTGACGGCGGCTGTGCAGGCGGCTCGCAGCGCCAACGTCTTCGTCATCTTCGTGGTGCTTGACAACCCAAACTCCAGGGTAAGGGACTTAAGCTGGTTTAGATGGAATCCATGTTATGTATCAAGGACTGTGGATGGTAATGCAACATCTAATGTACATGGGTACATTTGTTCATGTGAATAATCAAATCACTACAAGATATGATATTCATATAGAACTATTCCCTTAAATATTCCTATATGTGTTTCCTTTGTCATTTTTCGACAGGATTCCATCCTGGACATCAAGGTGCCCATCTTCAAAGGTCCAGGAGAGATGCCTGAGATCCGCTCCTACATGGAGGAGTTCCCCTTCCCCTTCTACGTGATCCTGCGGGACGTCCACGCCTTGCCAGAGACCCTGAGTGACGCACTGAGGCAGTGGTTCGAACTCGTCACGGCAACCGACCAGTAGAAGCCATCTTAGAAGGCAGCAACCAACCGCACAACGCCACTCTGCTGCTAGCCTCTCGACAGCACACGGACTCAAAAACAAAACGGGACTCGCAAAGAAAGACGGACTTGGCCGCTGTGTATGTGCCTTTTTTTAATCTCGTTTGACTCTTTTTTTTTTACTGTCATTTCAGTAGACTGTAGAGTTTGATAGCGACTTCCGCCATTTAGTCCTTGACTTCAGACCAGGGGGATTCTGGAAGTTCCTTCGTAATGTAATAAGCATCACTTTAACTTGCACGTCTGTAACAAGTGATAGATGAGGATACAAAATGTGATTCCCTTCCGTGTAAACAACCTCAGTGAAGAGATACTGTACCTCTTTCCCCCTGTGTACTATATAAACCCCTTCATGTTGTGTGGGATGTTTTCGGTGTTACATGCTCATCATCAAGTCATTCTACTTCCATGTGAGCACCTCAACTGGTAATGTGTGGAGCTGGCAGTAGTGCTGTGATGAAGTTGTTTTTGGACAACTGTTTTGCAAAGAGCAGAAAAAGAAGAAAAACACCCCGTTTCATTATGTCGTGGCAAAACAAAAGCATGCGGATATGGTCTTGATCCATTTCGAAAGTAATCCCAAAATTGTGCCTTGAAGAAATGTTATTGCATCTCACTTAACGCCCATGTGCTTATAAAATAATCTGTTGTTTACATGGAAATTATCATTCTGCCCCAATGTGTTATTCATATAAAGCTTAACCCTCTCTCTCATTAAATGTCAAGGTTTTGGGAAAATTTAAGCACAAGGACTGCTAATAACAATTTTGATAAACGCTCCAATCGATGCCATTTCTCTGGTCTAAGAGGCATATCCACTACATCTTACTGTAGATAAGGTTCATTCACTGACATGAAGACACCATTAGGAAATGTCATTGCTGTGGCCATATGGAACACAGATGTAACTCAAAGTAAACGTGATATTCATGGAAGTTTTTTTCTTCATACCATCCATAAATCACATCATATGACATGATACATTGTATGATGATAATAAACTTTTTAATCTGTGTTTTGAGCACATTGCTTTATGTAATATGTACTGTATTTGGTAGTAGCCAATGTACATACAGTATTAGTTTATGGCCCCTAAAGAAATATATTTTCAATAATACTCCACCCCACAAGAGGGCGACATTTATATTTATCTATGTTGCCTGCCAAAACGGGTCAGCTGTGGAGCTGCCTCTACAACCATGTTTGCTACAATTCACATCATGGCTAGCTCAAGGTTACCTGCGGCAGCACTTACATTAAAACAGGTAATACATATTTTGTCGGTTTCATGACTTGTAAACCATGCGGTTCGAGTACTACTGCCAACTAGATAGTATTCTTTCATTCACACTTGGGAAATAGCCATGGCAGCATGATGAGCTAGCTAGCTAGCTAACGTTAGCATTTCAGCAGCAGCTCTAGTTAGCTCATCTGACAATTTGGTCTTACGTGTAATATCCTCACTGCGTCGCTAATACTATGCCTTTTTTGTTAATGCTTTCTCCTTCAGCAGATTGCTCTGCTAATATGATTGTTGATAAATTAGCCAGATAGCCAACTTGCTAGCTAGCTTGCTTGTTTTGCTTCCTCTGGTCTATTTCTACAGTTTATACAGAGGCAGAAAGTGTTGAGCCTCTACAGAAACATGATGAGAACCATCAGACAAGTGCCAGACGAGGGAGACCGAAAATACCTGCGGGATTGGGCGAGAGATGAGTTCAAGAGGAATAAAAATAGCACAAATCAGGTGAGATATGGTCTGAAATTACGTCATTCTGTGTTCAACCCCTGTTCTTACCTTCATGGTCTCCGTATGTCTAGGACGCCATCCGAATGATGATCACACAGGCAAACATGCATCACGATGAGCTACAGTCATCCCTTGCATTGGCTAACGTTAAGAAGTAATGTCACCTGTCTGGGGCTGAGGTGATCCACCGATTTCTCCTGCAAGTGAATGCCAGAAGCTTTTCTATGCTGCCTCAAATGGACTGTGAAAGCCATTTGAATCAGTACTTGGACAGTACACTTATTGTGGAAGCACCTTGGCATTTGGCCAGACCAGCTCGTTGCAGGTTCATAATGTGATTTGGACCATATGAAATCTGTCATGAGGAGTCCCATATCAGATGGTTGCCATCAACATGTCCATGTCTAGCAGTGACGACTCTTTCAAATCACTTTTGAGGAAAGCTGTGAGAGCCATGTGTGATATGCCATTTGCAATCATGTCTGACCTAATACCCTCGGTCTCATGTTGGGCTATTGTAAAGCTGTTTGTGTCCAGTGGATCCTCATGAAATGTTATGTACACGTTGAACATAAAACAACGACAGTTGTTTTTTACAAAATCAATTTGATATCTATTTTACTACACAGAATGTGTGTTCATATCATCAACAAAGGCATCAATGTACACGACCTCACACCTGAACAGGACAAATGTCACACATGAGCACTAACTAATACACTGTTTGCACAGGTCTATTTCAGAAGATTAAAAACAGACTTTCCACCATGCAAACAGGTTCTTCTTAACAGTACCTCATTTTAGTGCTAAGGACAAGCGGTAGGGTGTTATGGTTTTTACCATTTAAAGAGACATACATTAGTGGGTTGGAGTAAAGGTTATGAATAATAACGTTTTCTTAATAGTTAAGACATTGCCAGTTTGGCTGTGTTCTCTTGAGTTCTGTTACCCTTGTAAGTCACATATCTGTATGAAAGCTTGCAGTAGCGTATTCTACTGATATTTTAAGCATCCTGGTTACCTCAACTATTTCCTCTGTCTGCATTTGTCTTTCTCTACTCTCTTATTGAATACACATTAAGAACGTCACAAGAAAAATATGACCCACATTTTCCACAAGCAAACCTCCAGACTCTTTCACATAACAGGCTTTCAGATCACAGGATAAAAAGCACTGGAGTATTGGCATGTTGACTTAATGACAGCGTGACATTGTGCCCAGGTGTGTGTGCGTACCAGCTCTGTGATGGCCCCATGACATAATACATTATAAATAACTCAGTAAATCTACTAGGGGTTTTTACAAAGCACAAACACAGGAGCTACCCAAAACAAATTAATAACAAGACCACATTATACTGAATAGTCTGGCATGCCATAACATGCCCTTAAAATAAGTTACTATACAGATGATTTTCTACTGTTGCATGACATTATTTACCAAAAGTATTAAACATGCTAAATTCAGTCAATGACAATTTTTTGGGTCGGTGGGTCCAGTTGCTCTGTAATGAGCTCAGATTATGATTTTTTTGCTGTTCTGAAGGTGTAGCTCTATACTCTGCAATGGTGTCCCTGTGTTAGCTGTCGTCGTGCCTGTTAGTCCTGAGCGTGCGTAGCTCGTCCTCCAGGTAGGTGATCCTCTCCACCAGGGCAGCCCTGTCTGCCTGGGCCCTCTGGTCTGCCTGCCACCTGGCCTCCTGGATCTTCCTCTCATACCAGTGTTCCATCTGGGTCGACACCGCCTCAAAGAAGTACTGTGTCACCTCCAGGGCGTGCATGTTCTCCCTCTCCTGTGCAAAGCCCTCCCCCCCACCTCTCTCCCCAAACACCCCCAGAGTCTGAGTCCCCTCGGCCTGCACCACCGAGGCCCCCTTGGCCTTAGTTCTGCCCTGGGAGTGCCTCTTGTGGTGCTTGCCCTTGTCCCTGCCCCGCTCCCTGTCTCTATCCCTCTCCCTGTCGCAGTCCTTGTCCTGCCTGGTGCTGCAGCGGCGCTCGGTGGCTGGGGACAGGCTGCTGGCCCGCTGGTTGTTGCCGCCTCTGCTCGGTGCCAAATCCAGCAGTGCCATGTCCTGCAGTCCCTGGTATGGCCTGCGGGGGTCAGTAGAACACAGCGAGCGTTCCTTGGGCCGCACCACTTGGGGAGATGGGGACAGGGACTTAGCGGCAGTTGGGGAGGAGATCTTTTCTCGCTTGTGATGTTTACCACCGTCTGGGAGATTTCCGAGAGCCAATTATTAAGTGAATTAGAATTAAAAAGTCAACCTTAGAGCACGGCACACAATAAATAATTTATGATTATTCAAATTAGTTCCAGTGAGATTGCCATCTTCAAATGCAGTGTGATAGATTAGGATGATAAATTAATTAACCTGCCAAAGGCAACAGTATATTTTGAGCATTTCTGTGAAAATGTTCTATTTGGGCCACATTCTCTGTTATTTACTTCTTTAAAAAAAAGGGTATGACCTAAGAATAATATACTTAGATTACGTAACGTTTACATAAGCCTGTATCTGTGTTAAATTAGTTCCCCCTCCATTGTGTGTGTGCGTTCGTGCATGTGCATAAGAGTAGTAATTCGGAGCGCTGGCTATTTCACTGAGTTCTGTTTTGAACTGTACCTGGAGAGCTGTCCACCTGAACCCCAAAGTTGTGATTGGCTGAGGGGTCCTCTGTGGCGGCCGCGTTGGGGTCTCCCTCGGTGAGGTCAGTGGTGTGGGGGGCCAGACACTCGACTCTGCACCCAGGCCCTCCTGCAGGCAACACAGTGAGGCTCCCAGGGGCCATCGCACACAGGCCTTCAGCCATGGACGAGGACTGACGCAGCTTGGCGTTGCGGGGGTCTCCAGTGACAAGCACCTCAATGTTCTGGAGCTTGGCCAGGCACCAGTTTTTCAGCTCGCTCACCACTGATGCCTGCTGGAAGGGCAGGCCAAGGCAAGAAAAGGTTTTGTGACAGAGATACAGCAGGGTAGATACAGCGCCTTCGGAGAGTATTCAGACCCCTTGACTTTTTCCACATTTTGTTACGCTACAGCCTTAATCTAAAATGAATTAAATAAAAGAAAATCCTCTGCAATCTACACACAATACCCCATAATGACAAAGCGAAAACAGAAATACCTTATTTACATAAGTATTCAGACTCTTTGCTATGAGACTTGAAATTGAGCTCATGTGCATCCTCTTTCCATTGATCATCCTTGAGCCGTTTCTACAACTTGATTGGAGTCCACCTGTGGTAAATTCAATTGATTGGACATCATTTGGAAAGGCACACACCTGTCTATATAAGGTCCCATAGTTGACAATGCATGTCAGAGCGAAAACCAAGCCAAGAGGTTGAAGGAACCAAAACATTTCTGCAGCATTGGTCCCCAAGAACACAGTGGCCTCCATCATTCTTAAATGGAGGAAGTTTGGAACCCCAAAGACTCTTCCTAGAGCTGGCTGCTCTGCCAAACTGAGCAATCGGGGGAGAAAGGCCTTGGTCTGGGAGGTGACCAAGAACCCGATGGTCACTCTGACAGAGCTCTAGAGTTCCTCTGTGGAGATGGGAGAACCTTCCAGAAGGACAACCATCTCTGCAGCACTCCACCAATCAGGCCTTTAGGGTACAGTTTCCAGAGAGAAGCCACTCCTCAGTAAAAGGCACATGACAGTCCATTTGGAGTTTGCCAAAAGGGACCTAAAGACTCAGACCATGAGAAAAAAGATTATCTGGTCTGAAGATTAAACTCTTTGGCCTGAATGGCATGTCTGGAGGAAGCCTGGCACCATCCCTACGGTGAAGCATGGTGGTGGCAGCATCATGCTGTGGGAATGTTTTTCAGCGGCAGGGACTGGGAGACTAGTCAGGGTCGAGGCAAAGATGAACGGAGCAAAGTACAAAAAGATCCTTGATGAAAACCTGCTCCAGAGTGGACCTCAGGACCTCAGACTGGGGCAAAGGTTCACTTTCCAACAGGACAATGACACTAAGCACACAGCCAAGACAATGCAGGAGTGGTTTTGGGACAAGTCTCTGAATGTCCTTGAGTGGCCCGGACTTGAACACGATCAAACATCTCTCGAGAGAGACCTGAAAAGCTGTGCAGCAACGCTTCCCATCCAACCTGACCGAGCTTGAGAGGATCTGCAAAGCAGAAAGGGAGAAACTCCCCAAATACAGGTGAGCCAAGCATGTAGCGTCATACCTAAGAACACTCAAGGCTGTAATCGCTGCCAAAGGTGCTTCAACAAAGTACTGAGTAAAGGGTCTGAATACTTATGTAAAATATATATATATTTTTTTCATTTTTAAAATTTAGAAATTAGCAAAAAATTCTAAAAACCTGTTTTTGCTTTGTCATTATAGGGTATTGTGTGTAGATTGATTGAGGGGAACAATTTAATACATTTTAGAATGAGGCAGTAACCTAACAAAATGTGGAAAAAGTCAAGGGGTCTGAATACTTTCCGCACCGAACAAAAATATAAATGCAAAGTTTAAAGTGTTGGCCCGTGTTTCATGAGCTGAAATAAAAGATCACAGAAATGTTCCATATGCACAAAAAGCTTGTTTCTCTCAAATGTATTGCACAACTGTGTTTACATCCCTGTTAGTGAGCATTTCTCCTTTCGCCAAGATAATCCATCCACCTGACAGGTGTGGCATATCAAGAAGCTGATTAAACAGCACGATCATTACACATTGTGCTAGGGAAAATAAAAGCCACTAAAAATGTGCAGTTTTGTCACACAACACAATGTCACAGATGTCTCAAGTTTTGAGGGAGCGTGCAATTGGCATGCTGACTGCAGTTATGTCCACCAGAGCTGTTGCCAGAGAGGTCCAGGACCAAGTTTGGGGAAACCCTGTTCTAGAGGAGGATGAGCTGGCCAATCAGCTGTCTACATGGGTGAATATTTTTAACAACCGGTATACGCCCACACCATTCTGTTGTTGGGGTACGCAGAGACCATTCCAACATAAAAATATGCTTTTTAACATAGTTTTCCTTCCCAAATTGTTTTAATTAGCTATTTCAAGTCATTACAGGTCATATTTCATAGAAATCTGGAAACACTGGACAGTTACTTTTTAAAGCATTGTTAGCTATGTTAATATTTTAACGACAACCTTGAATTAAAAAAGTTTAATGACAGCACGTGACGGTAGAGGAACTAGTGTTAAGTCCATCTGAGACCCGCCTCTCTTGCGGTGTTGAGTGAGTTTGACACTGCTGTTAGTATTACCTGTCTCTTCTCCCCCTCCTGTCTCTCCTGCATGGCCCTCTGGTCGATCCTGTGTTGGCACTCTGTCCTCTCCGCTGAAACTCTCTCTACTGTCATCTTATCTAGGGCACGGATCTAGAACCACACAATCACAAACCACATAGTTAAATGCCAGAGCCTGATAAAGCTGTCGTGGTTAATGCAAGACGCCGGTTGTGAAACAAAAGCTCACAGCTGCTTATGACTTTAGTAACATTACACTTCATTTCATTAATAAGGCAAAATCAGCAAATTATGAATTATGAATCCACTGCTGTGACTTCAGAGGCTTGTGGGATGTAGGTCTCAAACTATCATTTTCAGTTTGCGTTGCAAAAAAAATTGAAAACGCCCTAATGAACAGGACCCTGGTCTACTGCGTACCTGATGTTTGTTCTTGCGGTCCAACTGTCCCATCTTGTTGTTCATCAGGTCCTGCACCGTGTGGATCTCTGTCTTCATCTCCTCCTTGGTGGCCTCCAGCTGGTTCTCCAGCTTGATGATCAAAGGCTCACAGCGGCAGCCATTGATAGGCGCCTGGGACACAGAAACCAACCATGGGCACTGATCCACTTGATAGCAGACACAAACTCAGTCTGAAATTGTATGAATTACTAAGTATGTCTTGTCCGAGCCAGAGTGGCCCATAGGACAGGAGCCTATCATGTTTCTGTAGCGTGAGGCAGCTAGATGTACAAGTACACCTCCTGGACAGGATGTCGCAGGGCCTTGCTCCGACTGAAATATGTGTCTTCTACATAGAAGAATATAGCAGCAAAGCCCGTTACAAGGTTTCAACATGACAGAAAATCTCTGACAGTAGCTACTTTCACAGCAACACACTTTTTTTTTTTTTTGAATTTTACCCCTTTTTCTCCCCAATTTCGTGGTATCCAATTGTTGTAGTAGCTACTATCTTGTCTCATTGCTACAACTCCCGTACGGGCTCGGGAGAGACGAAGGCTGAATGTCATGCGTCCTCCGATACACAACCCAACCAGCCGTACTGCTTCTTAACACAGCGCGCGTCCAACCCGGAGGCTACACCGTGCACCTGGCAACCTTGGCTAGCGCGCACTGCGCCCGGCCCGCCACAGGAGTCGCTGGTGCGCGATGAGAAAAGGAGATCCCTACCGACCAATCCCTCCCTAACCCGGACGACGCTAGGCCAATTGTGCGTCGCCCCACGGACCTCCCGGTCGCGCCGGGAGCCAGGGACTCTGATGGCACAGCTGGCGCTGCAGTACAGCGCCCTTAACCACTGCGCCACCCGGGAGGCCTCAGCAACACACTTTAAATGTGAAGCGGACCTATGAAATCATAGCATCACATGAAAAATGTCAAACAAAAGCACAGGCGTCTGTGTGCTCTTTTCTATCTACCTGCATGATCTTGCCATCCTTGCCGCGGTACAGAGTGTACAGCTGATAGGCCTTGTAGTTGTGAGGCGGGGGCTGGGGGGAGGAGCCACGCAGTTGGCCCCGCCTCTTCTTTCCGTGTTTGTTCTCTCTCCGGCGGAGGGGGTCGGAGAGCGAGGGCTGCAACGACATCACACCGCATCTCATATTCCATCTGTTTAAATATTGATAACGTATCTCACCTGGGTAAACATGTGCGGGTTGTTTTAGAAGGTTAAGGTAATAGCTGACCTTCTCTTTGAGCTTCCTGTTTGTGCTCTTGCCGGCGCTCGCCCCGACCACCTCGTGTTTGCGGGCGACGAGGTCGCTGCTGTGGGTGTCGTCAGCAGCAGATGCACTGTCCTGTGAGGCACAACAAAAATCGAACATCTCCACATCTGTGTTATAATATGCTGCCGCACACGGTAAGAGTGAGACGGTTAGCTGTACTGCAACTGTACCTTCCTGGGGAGCATCTCATCCCTGGGCACAGACTGTGCTCGGCGCTCAGCCTTCAGCTTGTCCCTCCTCTTCCTCACAATCCTGCCTCGGGTGAAGCTCTGGACCTGAATACATGCAGGGAGAGCAGTGTGAGAACTAAGGGCCAGTCGTATTATTCACTGTACGTTTACTGACGGCCATTGATTGGTTGAATGTCCTGTTTTTTGTTTACTTCAGCCTGTCCAGCTCTTAACATGGAGCAAATGCAAATTCTTCAATTAGTGAATGTTTCTTGATTAAGTAGGGATATAGCTCCAGCTAAAATAGCACAAATAGTGCTAAATAGTTTAGCCTCTCCGTTTCCCTATCACTTCCAAGTGCCAGTGCCTATCTAGATCTATAGCAGTCTCCCATGGACTCTGCCCATACTTGCACTTGACGCAGAAACACCTTTACTGCCAACCCACAGGAATGATGTCAGGTAGGCGTTATGGAGATATGATAATTTCAGACAGATAAAAACGCCAGTCAAACACCTGAAGTATCGTAATTCAGGTCCAAACACAGTCTGCAGCATACCTTTTTTCTATATAAATATATAGATAAGGTTGGTATGTGAGGTGTGAAAGTAAAATAATAACACTGCCTGGGTGCCCCTGTTGGACAGACTGGGTAAACCTGTACTCACCTGAGGTGCTTTGGTCAGAAGCAGAGCTATGTCTGGGTTGTTGTGGTCTCTGGCCTGGTCCAATGCAGTCTGGCCTGCCTGCTCACACACAGAGACAAGAGGCCAGTCAACCAGGGCTACATCGCCTAGTTAGAGATACATAATTCAACTGGCTATGGCACTATGTTCAATGCCTGGCTACCCAAACTCCTTGCTCTGGCCAAACAGACGTTAGCTTCTTCTCCGCAATGGGTCTGGAACTGAGTACCTCCCTGACGTTTTCTAGAAAGCAAACACATTCTAACCATTCTGATTGGTGCTAGAAACTGATGTGTCGGGCCAGAGCCAGAACACAAGTGGGTAAAGCTGTGTTTTGAAAAAGTGTCATCGGCTTTGATACTCTGATTGGTTAAAGATTAGCCGATCGCTGATGACTTGGTTTCGTACAACAGCTCTCGTTTTGACGTCAACACAAATGGCTTCAACGACGTCAGTCTCAGACTGAAGACTGCAGCGAACAACATACTGTTGTTACTCATCAAGGTCTTCATGGCTTTACTGTGACTGAGGAAAAAACCACAGCCATGGTTCCAGAGCAGCTTATTCACCAAACAGAATGTGCGGGGACATTAGTCATGATTAAGACGGCCTTTAGAAATGCATGACTGCTCCAGAGCATAGTGAACATAGGGGGGAAAAAAAGGTGCTAAGAGTATACTATACTATCTAAAACCTAAAATAGTTGTTTGGCAGTCCTCATCGTAGAACCCTTTGAAAGAACCCTTTTGGGTTCCATGTAAAAACCCTTTCCACAGAAGGTTCTACCTGGGAACCAAAAAGGGTTATCCTATGGAGACAGCTGAAGAACCCTTTTTTAAGAGTGTAGAACAGAGCCCGGTCCGCGGGCCCGGGGCACTCCACTCACATTGTTGCGGATGCTGCTCTCTGTTCCAGCTTCTAGCAGAAGACGCACCGTTTTCTTATGATTCAGCGCTGCTGCAACATGCAGCGGTGTGTCCCCAGCCTGGCCCATAGAGAGAGAGAGAGGAAGAGAGAGAGGGGAAGAGAGAGAGAGAGAGAGGGGAAGAGAGAGAGAGAGGGAGGGAGAGAGAGGGTGGAAGAGAGAGAGAGGGTGGAAGAGAGAGAGAGAGAGAGGGAGGAAGAGAGAGAGAGGGAGGAAGAGAGAGAGAGGAAGAGAGAGAGAGAGAGAGAGAGAGAGAGGAAGATATACAAGAGAGCGATATACAAATATACAAGACAGAATGTAAAAAGAAGGAAAAGCCCTCTTGTGTGAAAGTAGTGTCAGTCACATGCTCAGACCAACCTGGTTCTTCTCTCCCACGGAACAGAAGGCTCCCAGGAGGATGCGGAGCATGGACACATGGTTGTAACGGGCCGCCACATGCAGACACGTGTCACCCACCTGGAACACAACGAAGAGAGACCACCACCGCCACACGCGGCTTGAGTTTCCTTTCACGCAGACGTTGGGAGAGCAGTCAATGGAGGAGTAGAGTAGCGCTGCATGACACTGGGAAGTGGCTGGTGTGGCAGAGGACTAACGAACTGCATGGAGAGCTACTTCCTCTTCCCAGCAGCTTTGTTCAAGTCACCCATGAGGGGCGATTATGCTCGAAGTGCGGAGCAGAGCACTCGCATGCATACGTCGTTTCATAGTTAAGTGACTGCAATGCAAACTGCTCTGTGGTAGTAGTTAAATGTAGAGCGGCTTCTGTTGTCAGCATGTTTCCCTAAGCAGTGGTTCAGAGATACCTGGAGAGTGTGTATCAAATCATGGGAAGGCTACTTTGGAGTGCCATTTGTAACATGCTATATTTTGTGACACGGAATTATTGTTGTTCACAAATTATAGGACGGTACAAACGGCGCCCCATAGAGTAGCCAACCCATGGAGGAGGGGGACTTACATGGTTCTTGCTGTCGGGCCTGGAGCCACCTAACAGCAGGACCTTGGAGCTCTGAGCATGGCCGTTCTGACAGGCCAGGTGGAGGGCTGTGTTCCCTGCCTACATGGACAGACAAACAGACAGACAGACACCAGGGTTGTGTTTTTAATAGGGAGACAACATTTTGGAACAGGGTGAAACTGGGAGGTATTGTACAAAACTCAACTTGTCCAATTAGAGCACAGCTTTCCGTTTGCAGTTCTATATCTCTGCTATGGTGTGCCCTGCTGAAAAGCACCCAGGTCAACACTAAGCACCACTAAAAGCTCTCCAGTATAATAATCTGCAGTCACAGCACAGGACCTATAGGAACCACAGCTGTTTTATAACTCCAGTATTTGCAGTATATTTGCAGTACCTTGTTTTTTGAGTGAACGTTGGCTCCGGCCTTGACCAGCAGTTTGACAGACTGGCTGAAGCCGTGCCACGAGACCTCATGCAAAGCAGTGTTACCGTCCTGCAACAACAAAACAGTCAAGAGCTTCACACATCCACAGCCTGACCTCTGGATTGGTAACTATCATACTGGACAACGGTGTTATTGTTACTCTTACAGTCTAACATGGCAAGCTAAGTAGGAGATTAGTGAGGTAAGGTAAGAGGCTGCATGTCTAGGCCTAGCTATGAACACACTTTCTATTCACATGGACTTCCATGGGCTATGTATGAATCCCAAATGACACCCTGTTCCCTATTTGGTGCACGAATTTTGACCAGGGCGCATAGGGTTCTGGTCAAAATTAGTGCCCTATATAGGGAATTGGGTGCCATTTGGGACAACTCCTATATCTTTGCTGGGAATGAATGGGGGTTAAGCAGATTACAGGCGCAGTGTGTTCTCTATAGTTTTAGTGCTGTCTGACAGTTTGTTGGGGGTTTAAAATCCCTCTGTGCCTGTGAGTGCATTGGGCCGTGCTTTTAGCCGTGTGTGTGTGTGTGTGTGAGAGCGCTGTGTGTGTGTGAGAGCGCTGTGTGTGTGTGTGAGTGAGAGAGCGCTGTGTGTGTGTGTGAGAGAGCACTGTGTGTGTGTGTGTGAGAGAGCGCTGTGTGTGTGAGAGAGCGCTGTGTGTGATATGTACCTTGTCCTGTCTGTCCAGAGCACACCCTTCCTGGATGAGGGCAGAGATAACATCACTGTTTCCTACCACGGCTGCCCGATGTAAGGCTGTCTGCTCACCCTGCACACACACACACACACACACACACACACACACACACACACACACACAATGATCAGTTAGGGATTTTCACAACAATGATGAATACAAATGACCACATCCACTGGTTAATAACTTTCCATTCCATTGCAGTTGGCATCCTGACTTGAATATGATGGGTGGACTTTTTAGTAGAGTTTCTCAAGTACAATGTTTCAGGTTATTTACTAACACAGGAAATGACCACGATGTTACAACAATCATCCAACACTGCAGTTTGACACCAGCTAGGCCTCCATACTATCACAGTCTACTACAGTGGGATCCTCCATACTATCACAGTCTACTATAGTGGGCATCCTCCATACAAAGCAGTGAACACAGCAGCAGCAGGCAAAAGCACTCAGTTCAGACCAGCTCATTTATGCTCTACCATAAATGGAATTCCCACAAACATGGAGAACCCCCTGCTAACAGCAGCTCAACAGAGTGATGTTTTGCAGACCAGGTTCGACATGTCACGGGAAAGGGTGGGAAAGAAGAAGAGCAAGAAGAAGCGCTGATTCCTGTGAGTGGGCGAGGTGGGGTTGTGGTTTGTTCATTCCAAGTGAAGATAACCAAGAGGCGTGCCCAACAACCAGAGGACGTGCAGTAGTAGAGGATTGGGAGAGCGAATATTTTCCACGGGCTCAAAGAAGCTTTTCTCTAACCTTCTTCACTCTCCCTGACCTTCCAGTCTCTCTCCCAGGCCCAGGTCCAGCAGCCTTCCTCCACTGCCGTCTCTCTCTCTCCCCTCCTCTCCCTCCTCCTTGTGACCACTCCCCCCCGTTGGTGGCCGAGGACGCGCTGTGGCCCGTTCGGGATCGGGAGCTCATTGACCAGATGGAGAGAATTTTGGAGCGCCAGAGCTTTGGACCATTATCTGTGGCTGTGGGACTGCGGAGGGGGAGGAGGGTTGACCTGCACCCAGGGGGCGAGACCCGTGGAGGTCTGCTGCATGCCTCAAGCTGGCAATCCAGATAATCCCACTCGAGGCCACTGGAGGTCATTATACTACTAGCGTGACAGTCTTAGAGAAATGGAAAGGGCGTCCGCACGCAGGAGAAACTACACTGCAATCAAAACACACACCAGGCAGCCAGACTCAGAATCTCCATGCAGATGTCATGTCGTTTGTGCGCTTCAAAAAGTGACCTGGTTCACACGTAAAGGTCTATGTTACATATTCTGGTGTTTGTTTGTGTGATTGTACAAATATTACATGGCGTTAAATGGGTGTGATGTTCATTTGGGAAGATGGTGAGCGACACTAATGCAACGCCAGCGAAAACCAAGCGATGGTCCACACACAAATCCATCATCACAATCATGACTGTGGTGCTAGCTGGAAACATGGAAAGAGGGCAGTGCAAATGAAAGGCAGTGTACAAACAGACAGTCTCTGGGTACTTGCATCGTCCTGGATGTCCAGATCGCAGTCAGCCTTCAGGAGAATGCGCACAACCTCGGTGTGGCCCTTATAGGAGGCCAGATGCAGGGGACTTCTGCCGTACTGTGGACACAGAACACACACTCTCACACACAGAAGAGAGGGCCACAGCAAATGAAGACAGACACAATAACTGAAGAGAGAGAAACCAAGTGAAGCCAGCCACACAACCAGTGTCCCCAACTGAAGCCAACCCGACTGTATGTGACAATGCGTCTACAGTTCAGCCATACCCAGTAACACGTTGTGCTGTCATCATGGCACAGCGTTTAGCCGCATGCAATCTGTCTGTCATGGCCAAACGGGTCATTTGAATAACGAGTTGCCAGTAAACAAACAAATATTTAATCCACATACGGTTTAAACGAGCTTGAATGGAAGGGAACCTATATAGCTGCTTATGGATAGGCCTCCCACATCCTCCGGCTCTTAGACCCAGACTTATGGACCTGCAGCCTGCTATGGAGCAAATGTGTATTTATAGTTTTGGGAGGTTTCTCATTCTATGGTAATAATGGATTGTTTTGCCAGGTTAAATCAGCGATACATCCCGACCTTACATATGCTGTATTGGATTAGATGAGGTTAGACATTTAAAGGCATGCTGGATACTCGCCATGGGAAGGTTCCTTTTCTTTTAACAACTGAAAGGAATCCAAACTGTTGCTCTTTAGGAAAAACTAGATTTCCGTCTTGGGAAGGTGTGTTTCCTAAATGATTCTGTGTTTGGTTAAGGATGTTTGTCTCCCATGAGACACTGTAGACACAGAAGCCTATTTCACTTCCTCCATATCCCCAGAATGAATCTAAGAAATCTTTAATACATTTTGACGTTTTTGCCGTGGATGTTTTTAGTTGTGCAATTTTACACCTCCGGTGTCAAGTACCAAAGTTCTCAAGTAAAGAAAAAAATGTGAGACGTGTTCTCTTATGTAAGCAAAGTCGGAGCTGCTCGGCAGGTCTGTCTCACTGTCTATGCTATTGGAGGTATAGCAATCACCGCAGCGGTTCACCCCATAGTGGGCAAATGGACATCGTCAAATGAAAACCCAACTTTCATTTCCCCGCTGTGACGCACGGATGTTCCAAACTCCGTTTTAAGACGAGACTGACTTCCTGACCCAAATTATCATATTTACACTGTAGTCAATTTTGACACTAGAATAATTGTTTCTGACTCTAATCGAAGCCACGTAGGCCGTTTTCAAAACGCTTTCTTGCTTTTTTGAAGGCAGTCGCTCTTTAAGAGGCATAATTGGGGTTAAGCTAATGTGAACAGGTGCTCTCAGTAAATCTTAAAGCATTATTTCAAAACACCGAACCCTATCTCTCCACATAGGCTACAGGAAAGGAAGGCCCTAAAAACGGTCAAAGACTCCAGCCACCCTAGTTGTGGACTGTTCTCTCTGCTACGGCATAGCAAGCAGTACCGGAGCGCCAAGTCTAGGTCCAAAACAGCTTCTACCCCCAAGCCATAAGACCCCTGAACAGCTAATCAAAAGGCTACCCAAATCCCTCTTCTAAGCTGCTGCTACTCTCTGTTTATTATCTCTGTACATATTACCTCAATTACCTTGACTAACCGGTGCCCGCGCACATTGACTGTACCGGCACCGCCTGTATATAGCCTCGCTATTGTTATTTTACTGCTGCTGTTTAATTATTTGTTCTTCTTAAAGCATTGTTGGTTAAGGGCTTGTTAGTAAGCTTTTCACTGCAAGGTCTACACGTATTCAGTGCATGTGACAAATAACATTGGATTTGATTTTGATTTAAAGCACAGTGACAATCTGGAAGTGAGAGAATAAAATGCAAACGGGCTGTCTGCCTGCGGCAGAATCCCTCTCCTGTAACATGTAACTGGCAGTCATATTGAATCATCCACGTTAATTCAATGTAATTAGAGATCAGGTGTGCAATCACAAAGAACCACATCAACACAACCCCCTTATCAACGCCTAATCCTCACAGCCCTCCATTAAATGGGTAGAGACGGGAGAGACCACAATCACTTTAGCAGGCGAGTGTGGCCTGATATATGGGTGCGGCTCGGCACTGCCTGGTTGGTATTCACTATGGCCAGGCAGGGGTTGAGTTTCACTGGGCCAGGCTTGGATGTCTGCCATGGAAGCGTCTCAGGTAAACAGAGTCGGGGCCTAGCCAGGGTGAAGTCTATTATCCCAGGAGACTGTGAATGGAAAGGGCCTGCTCTCTGCTCTGTGGCCTGGTACGACCTTAGATAGACTCACGACTGGTTCTATTCTAACTCCTCTCTTTCTCATTCTCAAAAGAGTTTCTCTTCCACAGACCTAAAACATCCATCCAAAACTTGACACTTTACCTCACATTCCCCAATACAATACCCTCCTCACCTCCCCTCCTCTTCCCCTGAAGCACCGGAATTTCCAACTGAAATATAATCCTCATGTTTCTAGTTTTTTTTTTGTTACTAGGGAACCCAGCCAAAATGTGAAAATTCAGCTGAACGCAACATTATCAGAGACAGGTAGACCTGATAGAAAACGGACAACTTTCATATATTCAGTCAGTCATGTATTTATATTTCACTCATATTCAGCTGTAAGTGTAAGAATTGCAGTTCATTTCCTGAAACAATGAAAAATGCAGCATTCTTGACAAATTAAAGACGATTGAAAGTCTTCCTTAAGCCATGACTCTTGTGCGCTCTTAAAGGGGCACACAGCATTTAACGTGAACATCACAGAGAGCAGAAAAAAAAAGCTTCTGCCCAGAGATGTGTTATTGAGGAAGTACATTTATGAGGCTCAGGAAAAAAGGCCTCTGCCTGCCTGTCTTATCGGCCAGTATCACATTGCAGTCTATCAAGAGAAAGACTGGAGATCTGAGGAAGGCCTGACCTAAATACTATCTCCACACCTCAGGTTTGTCTTAATTACCAGAGCTGCTCTGACAGAGACATAAAGACAGGCTATTCACTTCACAGACAGATAGGATTGCTACTGCCGCACATTAATTCAATCAAGCATGTCTGTCTGTGACTCTCACAGCAAACACCCAGGTGTTAATCTGATATATATATATATATATATAATATATATATATATATATATATATTATATATATATATATATATATATATATATATATATATATGAATTTTGTCAATCTCGGGCATCTTTATACTGTATTCCTCCTCTGCTCCTTTCAGTGAAGAGGCTTGGGGCTACATGGCATGTTTAAGAAATCTTCTCTCCCAGCGTTGTGTGGTGTGACCTCAAACAGAGGTTTACACTGTGTTGCGTGTGTCAGCATGTTTACCCAGATCTGTGCTCCCACAGCTGTGGTCGCGGACAGCCAGATGGAGCGATGGAAAAGCTCCTTCGCACAAGTGACACACACACATGGGTAAAATCAGCATCAGAGACAGTCCCTCATGGCCATGTTCATTTGTAACCTTCCTCTCCTAATACTCCAAATTCCAACTCCTCCTCCTTCCTGTAAAATACAGCTACTCTAACTTACTGTGAGGAAACAGGGTAGTTTAATAGATAGTCCATGAAAGTGAGGATTATAATAAATTCATATACTGCTCCAGTCCCACTAATCTGCCCCATGATCATTGCCCTTGTGGCCCAATGAGGCTGCAGTTGAGACACAGTACCCACACAAACCCACCCATATTGGCTACACACAGAAACAGTACACAGCAGTGGAGGCTGCTGAGAGGAGGACGGCTCATCAAATGGCTGGATCGGCGCAAATGGAATGGCATCAAACACATAGAAACCATGTGTTTGATGTATTTGATACCATTCCACCTATTCCACTCCAGCCATTACCACGAGCCTGTCGTCCCCAGTAAAGGTGCCACCAACCTCCTGTGGTACACAGTACACGTTTGACAGAAAAAAAAGCCTGGTGGCCCAGCCTGTGTGACCGCCGCTACTTGGCATAATAAACACATTGAAAAGACAAAAGTCTTATGAAAACACCAGAAGACAACCTCCTCTAATCCACTCACCTTGGTGACGGCTACTTTTGCACCTTTGTTGATGAGCTGGACCACATTGTCGGCCTGGCCCTTGTGCGAGGCTACCAGGAGGCGCTCGGAGAGTGCGAGGACCGCAGCCGCGTCCTGCTGGCTCATGTAAGCAGGGCGAGTGAAGCACTGTCTCCAAGACGCAGTGCTCCAAGGAAGGGAGGGTGGGCTCACACCAACCCTAAGTCATGACCGTCACACACACACAGGTAGTGGGCAGAAAGAGAGGAGGAGAGAAGGAGAAGAGAGAGGGCTCGGACCTCCGGACACTCCCAGGTTGGCTCCCTCATGTCATCCTCAGCGCCTGGAAGAGAACAGGAAACACGTGTGTGGTGATAACAGGCAAACAGGAAGCCAGGAGGGAATGGGGGAGAATATATTGAGATTTTAATTGCTGCTAACTATCTAGTTTCAAGTTTTATTAGTCGTATGTACGGGACACACATGGAATACACTGTCTAATGAAATGCTTACTTCCTTACTGACAATGCAACAACAATAAGAAATTTTAAAAAAGATAAGTAGTCTGATGGCCTGTAGATCAAAACTGTCTCTGAGCCTGTTGGTATCAGATTTCATGCCCCGATACATCTACCTGACGGTAAGGGAGTGAACAGCTTATGACTGGGGTGTGTGGTGTCTTTGATGATTCTGCAGGTCTTCCTCAGATACTGTTTTGAGTAGATGTCCTGGATGGGTGGGAACACAGTCCCAGTGATGTACTGGGCCATATGGAGGGCCCGCTGGAGGGCCTTGCCATCGTGGAAGGACCAATTCCCCTACCAGGCCGTGATGCAACCGGTCAGGACGCTCTTGATGGTGCAGCAGTATTATTTGGAGAAGACCCAGGCTGGCATGTAGAATTTCTTCAGCCACCTCAGGAAGTACAGGCACTGTCGTGTCCTCTTGACAAGAGTGGTGGTGTTGTTGGTACATGACAAGTCCTCTGTGATGTGGACGCCGAGGAACTTTAAACTGCTGACTCTCTCTACTGCAGTCCTATGGATGCGGATCAGGGCATGTTCCCTCCTCTGCTTCCTGAAGTCAACAATAAACTCCTTTGTTTTGCTGACGTTGAGGGAGAGGTTGTCCTGGCAACACAATGCCAGTTCGCTTACCTCCTCCCTATAGCCTGACACGTCATTGTTGGTTATAAGGCCTACAACTGTGTCGTCGTCAGCAAACTTGATGATGGAGCTGGTGTCGTGCAAAGCCCAAGCAGTCATGGGTGAACCTTACCAATCCTCACAGCCTGTGGTCTGCCCATCAGGAAGTCCAGGATCCAGTTGCAGAGGGTGGTGTCCAGACCCAGGGCTCTAAGCTTGGTTTTGAGCTTGGCGGAAACAATAATGTTGATTGCTGAACTGTAGTCAGTCAACAGAATTGTCACATAGGTGTTCCTCTTGTCCAGATGTGTTACGGCCGTGTGAATAGCGATAGAAATGGGATCTTCCGTGGATCTGTTGGAGCGGTAGGCAAATAGAAGTATGTCCAGGGTACCTGACATGCTGGCCTTGATGTGGGCCATGACCAGCCTCTCGAAGAATTTCATGATAACCGATGATAGTCATTTCGGACATGTCACCCGGTTTTTCTTGGGCACTGGGATGATCTAACCCACTATAGTCAGCTGTGGGAATTGGGAAAACAGGCTAGTTCCTGTTGGGGGAGACAGCAGCTGTACACAGTAGATCTGTCTGTCAAATGAGTTCATACAGGTTGAATAGGGGTTAAGGTTGACATTTCCAACAACAGAGAGTACTTTCTACACAAACACTGTTTTGTTTTCACTTTTATGCCATGTCATCAGACATAATGCTATAAAAAAGCTAATAAAAACAGCTTTAACCAACCACATACAGGAGGCAGACTTTTGCGGTTCGCTGAGCGAGCGTTGGTGTGACCGCAGGCAGAGTGACTCACAGGAAAAAAGGTTGTCTTTCCTGGAGTTCCTACTACCATCATTACAACCCATCAATGTGTCGAGCTGTCAAATCTGTCAATGTTTTCAACTGGCTCAGAGGAACTAACGAATTGATGAAACACACCAGCATCTGGTGAAAAACCACTATAGTCCATTGAATGTAGCTTATTAGCTCAATTATAAGGCTGATCATCTGCCAGGCTGTATTCAGGCATACTTGTTGAAACTAAATGAACTGCCGAGAACATTCTCCATGGTTATTTAAGATGAAGTATGTGTGAATTAGCTTGTTGAAATGACTAATGGTGGTCTGACGGCTTGCATGGCCTGTTTGTGTTCCTTCATTATGAAAGGTGATGAGATCAAAGGACACAGCCACAGTAAGCGATATGACAAAATAATGATTTCTTCCATTCAGCCACATTATATGGGTTTGTAACGGTTCACCAGATTAAGCTATACCAAGGCAAAAAGATGTGTGCATAATATAGCACATCAATGCATAATTTAAATGCAGACCTATTGCTGGTTTTTCTCTTTTGACAATCTTTTACTAAGATCAAATCATTTTTAAAAATATTTTTTTAAGGGGGGTAAATCAGCTTTAATATTGCACGTAGATTGTGGCTTCCATCAATGGAATTGTCTGTATCATTTCCAATCCCCCATAATTATTTTGTAAATATATACAGGGCATTCGGAAAGTATTCAGACCCTTTGACTTCTTGCATATTTTGTTACGGTACAGCCTTATTCTAAAATGTATTAAACATTTTTTTCCCTTCATCAATCTACACACAATACTCACTAGACCCTTCACTCAGCACTTTGTTGAAGCACCTTTGGCAGCGATTACAGCCTTGAGTCTTCTTGTGTATTTTGGGGTTTCTCCCATGCTTCTCTGCAGATACTCTCAAGCTCTGTCAGGTTGGATGGGGAGCGTTGCTGCACAGCGATTTTCAAGTGTCTCCAGAGATGTTCAATCTGGTTCAAGTCCGGGCTCTGGCTGGGCCACTCAAGGACATTCAGAGACCTGTCCCGAAGCCACTCCTGCGTTGTCGTGACTGTGTGCTTAAGGTCATTGTCCTGTTGGAAGGGGAACCTTCGCCCCAGTCTAAGGTCCTTTGCAGCAAGTTTTCATCAAGGATCTCTCTGTACTTTGCTCCGTTCATCTTTCCCTCAATCCTGACTAGTCTCCCAGTCCCTGCCGCTGAAAAATATCCCCACCATGCCTCACAGTAGGGATGGTGCCAGGTTTCCTCCAAACGTGACGCTTGGCATTCAGGCCAAAGAGTTCGATCTTGGTTGCATCAGACCAGAGAATCTTGTTTCTCATGGTCCGAGAGTCTTTAGGTGCCTTTTGCCAAACTCCAAGCGGGCTGTCATGTGCCTTCTACTGAGGAGTGGCTTCCGTCTCACAACTCTAACATTAAGGCCTGATTGGTGATTTGCTGCAGAGATGATTGTCCTCCTGGAAGGTACTCCCATCTCCACAAAGGAACTTTGGAGCTCTGTCAGAATGATCATTGGGTTCTTGGTCACCTAACTGACCAAGGCCCTTCTCTCCCGATTGCTCAGTTTAGCCGGGCAGCCGGCTCTAGGAAGAGTCTTGGTGGTTTAAAACTTCTTCCATTTAAGAATGATGGAGGCCACTGTGTTCTTGGGGACCTACAATGCTGCAGAAATGTTTTGGTACCCTTCCCCAGATGTGCCTCGACACAATCCTGTCTCGGATATCTACGGACAATTCCTTTGACCTCATGGCTTGGATTTTGAGCTGACATGCACTGTCAACTGTGGGACCTTATATAGACAGGTGTGTGTCTTTTCAAATCATGTCCAATCAATTGAATTTACTACAGGTGGACTCAAATCAAGTTGCAGAAACATCTCAAGGGTGATCAATGGAAACAGGATGCACATTAGTTACATTTTGAGTCTCATAGCAAAGGGTCTGAGTACTTACAGTTGAAGTCGGAAGATTACATACACTCAGGTTGGAGTCATTAAAACTGGTTTTTCAACCACTCCACAAATTTCTTGATCACAAACTATAGTTTTGTCAAGTCGGTTGGGACATCTACTTTGTGCTGGAAACAAGTAATTCTTCCGACAATTGTTTACAGACAGATTATTTAACTTATCACTGTATCACAATTCCAGTGGTTCAGAAGTTTACATACACTAAGTTGACTGTGCCTTTAAACAGCTTGAAAAATTCCAGTAAATGATGTCATGGCTTTAGAAGCTTCTGATAGGCTAATTGACATCATTTGATTCAATTAGAGGTGTGCCTGTGGATGTATTTAAAGGCCTACCTTCAAACTCAGTGCCTCTTTGCTTGACATGGGAAAATCAAAAGAAATTAGCCAAGACCTCAAAAAAAATTGTAGCTCTCCACAAGTCTGGTTCATCCTTGGGAGTATTTTCCAAACGCCTGAAGGTACCACGTTCATCTGTACAAACAATAGTACGCAACTATAAACACCATGGGACCACACAGCCGTCATACCTCTCAGGAAGGAGACGTGTTCTGTCTCTTAGAGATGAACGTACTTTGGTGCGAAAAGTGCAAATCAATCCCAGAACAACAACAAAGGACCTTGTGAAGATGCTGGAGGAAACCGGTGCAAACGTATCTATATCCACAGTAAAATGAGTCCTATATCGACATAACCTGAAAGGCCGCTCAGCAAGGAAGAAGCCACTGCTCCAAAACCACCATAAAAAAGCCAGACTACGGTTTGCAACTGAACATGGTGACAAAGATCTTACTTTTTTGGAGAAATGTCCTCTGGTCTGATGAAACAAAAATAGAACTGTTTGGCCAGAATGAACATTGTTATGTTTGGAGGAAAAAGAGGGATGCTTGCAAGCCGGAGAACACCATCCCAACCGTGAAGCACGGGGGTGGCAGCATCATGTTGTGGGGGTTCTTTGCTGCATTAGGGACTGGTGTACTTCACACAAATAGATGTCATCATGAGGAGGAAAATTATGTTATTATGATATATTGAAGCAACATCTCAAGACATCAGTCAGGAAGTTAAAGCGTAAGTCGCAAATGGGTCTTCCAAATGGACAATGCCCCCAACCATACTTCCAAAGTTGTGGCAAAATGGCTTAAAGACAACAAAGTCAAGGTATTGGAGTGGCCATCACAAAGCCCTGACCTCAATCCTACAGAAAATGTGTGGGCAGAACTGAAAAAGCATGTATGAGCAAGGAGAACTAGAAACCAGACTCAGTTACACCAGCTCTGCCAGGAGGAATGGGCCAACATTCACCCAACTTATTGTGGGAAGCTTGTGGAAGGCAACCCAAAACATTTGACCCAAGTTAAACAATTTAAAGGCAATGCTACCAAATACTGATTGAGTGTATGTAAACTTCTGACCCACTGGGAATGTGATGAAAGAAATAAATGCTGAAATAAATCATTCTCTTTACTATTATTCTGACATTTCACATTCCTAAAATAAAGTGGTGATCCTAACTGACATAAGACAGGGAATTTAAACTGGAATTAACTGTCAGGAATTGTGAAAAGTTTAAATGTATTTGGCTAAGGTGTATGTAAACTTCCGACTTCAACTGTATGTAAATAAGGTATTTCTGTTTAGTTTTTTTTTAATCAATTAGCAAAAATGTATAAAAACCTGTTAACACTTTGTCATTATGGGGTATTGTGTGTAGATTTATTTTAAAAAATCAATTTTAGAATAAGGCTGTAATGTAACAAAATGTGGAAAAAGTCAAGGGGTCTGAATAATTTACGAAGGCACTGTGTATAAATTATAGCATTTTAAAAATATATTTTCCGTTATTATTTTCCCCTAACCCTACCATCCCTCTCCTAATTGAAGTAAACTAATGGACAACAACACTTAGGCTTCTACTTCCAGTTTATACATACTATATACATTTTATGGACACAGTATATTTTACAATAGTTATCTTTTATTTGCTTCTAGTCCCATATTTCAGCTCCACTCATTTCATAGATCAGTGGTTAAGCCGATTTAATTAGGGCCTATTTCAAGTTTTCATAACAATCGGTAATCGTAATTTATGGACGCAGATTATGGCCGATTACATTGCAATCCACAAGGAGACTGCGTGACTGGCTGACCACCTGTTATGCGAGTGCAGCATCAAAAGGACCTTGTGGCTGCAAGGAGCCAAGGTAAGTTGCTAGCTAGCATTAAACTTGTCTTATAAAAAAAATCTATCTTCACAATCACTAGTTAACTACACATGGTTGATGATATTACTAGTGATATGATATTACTATTAACTAGCTTGTCCTGCGTTGCATATAATCAATGCGGTACCTGTTAATTTAATTTACCATTGAATCACAGCCTACGTCAACTTTGCCAAACGGGTGATGATTTAACACCGATGTACCAATGTACCTAACCATAAACATCAATGCCTTTCTTAAAATCAATACACAAGTATATATTTTTAAACCTGCATATTTAGTTAAAAGAAATTCATGTTATCAGGCAACATTAACTAGGGAAATTGTGTCACTTCTCTTGTGTTCAGTGCAAGCAGAATCAGGGTATATGCAGCAGTTTGGGCCGCCTGGTACACAGCACTGTTTATGACTTCAAGGCTATCAACTCCTGAGATTAGGCTGGCAATATTATAGTGCCTATAAGAACATCCAATAGTCAAAGGTATATGAAACACAAATGGTATAGAGAAATAGTCCTATAATTCCTATAATAACTACAACCTAAAACTTCTTAACTGGGAATATTGAAGACTCATGTTAAAAGAAACCACCAGCTTTCCAATGTTCTCATGTTCTGACCAAGGAACTTAAACGTTAGCTTTTTTACATGGCACATATTGAACTTTTACTTTCTTCTCCAACACTGTGTTTTGCATTATTTATACCAAATTGAACGTGTTTCATTATTTATTTGAGACTAAATTGATTTTATTTATGTATTATATTAAGTTCAAATAAAAGTGTTCATTCAGTATTGTTGTTATTGTCATTATTACAAATATATATATAAAAATCAGGCCGATTAATCAGTATCGGCTTTTTTTGGTCCTCCAATAATTGGTATCGGCGTTGAAAACTCCTAATCGGTCGACCTCTAGAAAAAAGTAATCAATGTAAACTGTTGTTTTGAGGGTGAAATTTCAACCACAGGATTATGTCATCATTGTAACCAATTTTCAACATAGACAAACCTTGTATAAAATATTTGAATTTGTATTGTACCTAGATATTGAATTGTGTTTGGTTGTCAACGGAGATGTATCTTCTGCTTGGGGCGGCAGGTAGCCTAGTGGTTAGAGCATTGGGCTAGTAACCAAAAGGTTGCAAGTTCAAATCCCGAGCTGACAAGGTACAAATCTGTTGTTCTACCCCTGAACAGGCAGTTGACCCACTGTTCCTAGGCCGTCATTGAAAATAAGAATTTGTTCTTAACTGACTTGCCTAGTTAAATAAAGGTAAAATAAATAAAAAATTGGATCTTCTGCTTTAATTCCAGTTTGTCTACAAATAAATAATTGATATGTTGGATTCATGTCTCCATCTCAACCAAGAATCAAAGTTAAAGAATAGGACTAAATATAATATAATCAAACTTTAGTCCTATTCTTTAACTTTAATTCTTGGTTGAGATGGAGATGTGAATCCAGCATATGAATTATTAATTTGTATCCAAACTGGAATTCGTTGACAACCAAACACAATTCAATATCACTTTTGCAATACAGTAAATAGCCACAAGTTAACAATTGATACGTTAGACTCACCTCCAACTAAACCAAAAATAAAAGTTAAAGAATAGGATTAAGCCAGTGGCTCAGATGAAACTATCCAAGCCTTAGATATCCTTTAAATGTTGATACTTGGTTGCGTTGTCAACCAAACACATTTCAATATTACTTTTATAATACAGTAAATAGCCTAAAGGCTATCTTATAAACTCATTTAACAGTATTTATTCAACCGTAAAATGAGTAACACCTCCATGGCCACATTTTGAGGTTAGCCTACTGTAACTATAAATGTCTTCTTATGTAATCATAGAAAGCGTGCATGTTCAAGAAAGCATGCAAAGGTCGCAGGTCGGTGGAGAGCTTCACAACTGCTGTAATAATCTGCACAGAACCTGAAACAGCATTGATCACTTGCACTATGTACTTTTAATGTAATCTCGACTACAATCCACGTAATTTGTTTGTGCTGTTAGATGAAAGCACAGCGATAACGCATTAAAGATGCAATATGTAACTTTTTGGGTGACCCCCCGACCAAATTCACATGGAAACGTGAGTTATTGATCTGTCATTCTCATTGAAAGTAAGTCTAAGAATCGATAGTTCTTAAGTTTTTGTTTTTACGTTGGGTTTACTTGCGGGTTTGTACACCGAGCTTCAAACAGCTGAAAATAGAATATTTGGGGTTACGTAAAATATATTTCACGACGGTTTAGATTCTCTACACTATACTTGCTTGTTTTGTCACATAAATGGAAATTAGGCAAACTATTAGAATTTTAATTAGCAACCAGGAAATGAAAGAGCGATTTTTGCACATTGCATTTTTAAATGTTTGAAAGCGCAGTGATAACACATTGAGAATTCAACAAATAAAGGTTGAAATCTCGTTGATCGAAGTCTCAACCAAATACTACCAAAATGTCCACGTTGAAATGATGAGGTGTGCCCAGTGGGTCCTTACATGTCTTAACATTACTCACTATTTGATTGCAGAGCTTCCAATTCATGCTATTTGTGCTGTAAGTGGAGGCAATTATTTGAGTATGTTATGTTCCCCCTTTTGCCACGCAACATATAGGCTCGGTCTACAGCAGGTGAATGAAATTCAACGACTCAAGAAGTAAGTTAATGGGCTGGTAAGTCTTAAATGACACATTCCAGGGACAGCTGTAAATCTATACCACGAAAGAACATTACGCTTCCCATAGAGGCAAAGTAGAGTTACATGAAGAAAAAGCTCACCATGTCTTTGTGTAATCCTGAAAAATACAGGTCCCTGCACAAGTTACCCAGTTTATTTTCCTGATGATGGACCTCCCATTTCTGCGTCTGGCAGATAATCCTAATTATAGAGCCCCGAGGACTCTCAGTCTACTGCTTGGTCCATCTCACCTCGTCTAAGGTTTCAGACATTCCTATTTCGCAGGCAACACCGAACCAACCAAAAAGAACCAAACAAGTCGGCTGTCATGCTATGTCTTAATAATAGTTTGGATAAGCTGGTCTATGTCTCCCTCAGCCCCCCCTACCGACTTCAACAGATTGTCTAGATAAAGCTCTTTGAAAAGCGAAATAAATCAAACAAGCAGACTATACTGTAGCCATATAGACCATAAGTCTGTTGATAACACTTCAAAACATCTGTTTCATCAGGGACATATGCTACATACCTTCCTAATCTCCATATACTAAGAGTAGTGTCTCTCTGTCAGATCTTCTGTCATGAAGGGACTGGGCATGCTCAGAGCAGGCAAGTCCCTCTGATCATGCCCCGGGGCTACAGATCAGCGGGGCCCACCTGCTCCTCTCTCACTGTGGCTTTAATCAAGCTTCTCACAGTCCCTCACACCTCTAGGCCTGGCCCCAATGAACCAGATGAATGTTGGTGTGTATGATACAGCGCTGCGATTAAAGCAAAGATAACCGTCGGGTGTCTCTAATCCGGAGTCTATTGAATCTATACGCTGTAAAGCCTCAAGGTGGCTGGATCATTACACAGCTAATGGCACCCACCTCAGTGTTATCTGTGGCTTCTGTCAACCATTATAAAAGGAAGGGGCTCTCTCAGTTCACTTTAAATGGCCCTGCCATAAAGGACTGTTGTCTGGGGAGTTCAATGGTAAAAATCTAAGTGAGAAAGATGGTACTAGACAGGAATGTCTCAACTTGTATCATTCTGGGCACCTTACAGGTCCAAGGATACGACTACGAAACATCAGACGAACCTGAGCTAACTATTAGCTCAAACGGCCATCTTCCCAGATGAAGTGAGAGACACCAAGAAAAATCAGAACAATTTTTCTGGAACATTGTTCAGTTTCAATCTGGAGAGGAACATGCATGTCTCATCAGATTCCCCTGAGTCTAATTCACTTTGACAACTATTCTAGTGGCTCTGTTGAAATTATTCCTCTGCAAATAGTTGTCACACGCATGTATTGCATGTGTGACGTACACTGTACATCCTACTAACAGCGTTCTGCATTACTAAACATATGAAAATATATATTTAGAAATTAAACTCTACTCTTCTTTTAATGACCTGTTGCACAGTGAATGCATTGCAAGCTATTCCTGTTTAACATTTTGCAAACAGTTTCCAGGATGTATCACAGACGCCAGGTTAAAATAACAGATTACTGAAGTCATGACCTTTCTATTGTACACCGGGGGGGACCTCATTTAAAAAGAGTTAGAACTAGGCCATTGTCAGGCCAAGGTGATCACACCAGGATGAGCACTAACACGTCTAACAAACATAGCAGACCCAAAAACGTCTGGGGTGTTTAGAAAACACTGTGCCTCTTCTGTAACCCTTCATTACCTACGATGCATCATTTTCACATTTACTGTGCCTTCAGAAAGTATTCCTACCCCTTGGCTTATTCCACATTTGGTTGTGTCACAGCCTGAATTCAAAACGGATCAAATCCATTTTTTTCCTCACCCCATCGACACACGTTTTTTTTGCAAATGTATTGAACATGAAATACAGAAATGTTTCATTTACATAAGTTTTCACACGCCTTGGTCAAAACATGTTAGAATCACCTTTGGCAGCTATTTACAGATGTGACTCTTTCTGGGTAAGTCTAAGAGCTTTGCACACCTGGATTGTACAATACTTGCACTTAAAATTCGTCAGGCTCTGTCAAGTCGGTTGTTGATCATCGCTAGTTAGCCATTTTCAAGTCTTGCCATAGATTTTCAAGTCGATTAAAGTCAAAACTGTAACTAGGCCACTCAGGAACATTCAATGTGGTATTGGTAAGCCACACAAGTGTACGTTTGGCCCTGTGTTTTAGGTTATTGGCCTGCTCAAAATGTAATTTGTCTCCCAGTGTCTGTTGGAATGCAGACTGAACCAGGTTTTCCTCCAGGATTTTGCCTGTGTTTAGCTCGATTCCGTGTATTTTTATCCTAAAAATAACCGAAAGGAGGCTGGTTAAAATAAATTGGCTGTTCTGCCCTTGAGAAAGGCAGTTAACCACCACAACAATTGCTCCCCGAGTGCCGATGACGTGGATGTCGATTAAGGCAACAACAAGGGGTTGGGTTAAATGTGGAAGACTCATTTAGGTTGAATGCATTCAGTTGTGCAACTGACTAGGTATTCCCCTGTCCCCTTTCTTTGCGAGGCATTGGAAAACCTCCCTGGTCTTTGTGGTTGAATCTGTGTTTCAAATTCACTGCTCGACTGAGGGATCTTACAGATAATTGTATGTGGTACAGAGATGAAGTAGTCATTCAAAAACGTTTCAATTTTTAATAAAAAATCTAAAACCATAATTCCACTTTGACATTATGGGGTATTCTGTGTCGGCCAGTGACACAACATCTCAATTGAATCCATTTTGAATTCAAGCTGTAACACAACAAAATGTGGAAAAAGTCAAGGGGTGTGAATAGTTTCTGAAGGCACTAAAGCTGTGCTGTAATCTTCTGTCACTTTAAAATAGAAGCATAGTAAATATGCTATGACAAAAAGTTGAATCTGACCTGGGGAATATCTTCCATACAAGCATTACATCTTAAATCCATTAGAATCAAACGGGGAACATTATTTTTTATGAAACCAATATTGAAAACAATTACTGGAGTCCAAGAGCAGATTTTCTTGCAATATCAACCAATATCTCATTCCACAAACATCTATGTAACTCTCAATGATGTCATCATACTGAAGCATCTGAAGGAGGAAGCCATTTCCCCTGTCTAGTAGATCTTACAGGCAAAGACATTCCAGAGCTTTCTATCTAGAGATGGTGAGTCTCTGAAATGTCCTAAGGGGGGGTTAAGAAAAGCAAGGCAGTGATTATACCCGTACAAATCTGCAGAATGCCATGCATGGATAATTCACACACAGATTAAGACACGTTGAAATGTTTCTGATTGACAAGGGCTATTTTAACATGTCATAAACTTGACATGGAAAAAAAGTCACCTTTCGTTGGCTATTTAGAAGAGAACGCCTGTGCACAATGCAAAAACTACTATTCTATTCATCAGGAATGCACTGTAACTAGTCAAAGAAGAGTTTTTTTTTCTGAAATACATTTTCTTTGAGTTAAAATGGTTGCTAAATGTACTATGGTAACATTTAAATGACTCCCTCCTGCCAGCTGAGAAATGAATAAGATGAAGTAAGGAGAAAGTCTCTCCCCCTCTGCATTCTTGTGGATCTCCATAAGAGCCATATTCAGCCATATAGCCACACACAAAGGCTGACAGAACAGGGATCCTCACAGGCAGCTAGGCAACGGGGCTTTTGTGCAAACCTTTCAGGAACTCAGGACTCGGTTCAAAACTAAGAAATGCCAAGCTCTCTTTGATTTTCATACCAATTTTGAGAGGGAGGAGGCCTAGCACACAAAGTATTTTTTTATACAGGCATGTTTCGAGACTGCTAGTTTTAACCTTCTTCTCCCTCAATGTAGTTTGATCTATCCCTGGATTGGCATCTAGTGAATCTGAGGGAAAGTCAGGTCCCCAGGCAGTTTCCATCCATACCAATGGGAAGATGGGTGGACTTGTCTGGGATAGTTTCTGAGGTGATATACTCAAGCATATTAATAAATCCTCTTAAATGTAAAGTTCCCTGTTTAGGGGACCTGCGTGGTTATGGTACCGGCTCCGATCAAACATTTTCGCTTATAAATAAATCTGTGGATACCGTAGATCAAAATGGCTAGCATTGAACGATAGCCCTGGTTCCCAGTAGTATAATTAAGCCTGTGTGATGTAGGATGTGAAACCACTTGTAGCTGGGATGTCTCTCCTACCGTTTTATTCGCTCTTCTGACTGTCCATCAACTCTTGGCTGAACGCTATGTCACAAACCTACAATCCTTACATCGTAGCGCAGCAGGAGAAAGTGATTTCATCATGGTAGCACATTCAGAGATCGATTTATAGCCATTAATGTCAAATAGATTTGAAACAAAAAACACTTTTGGTTTGTCATAGACATAAAGTTCAAGAAGTCAAGCTAGAGCTCTGTGAGACGTTCACAGTAATGGGGGCAGACGTTGTGATCACGATAGACTTTTAGAAAAGATGCACATTGTCTCAAACACTAAACATAGAAATATGTATTTTACAGTGAAGGAAGGTGAAATCTTATAGTTAGTAGTTTCATAATTTGATTATACTATATTTAGAAAGCATATGTAATTTTAAGCATTATTCATACAGTTTTGTTGAATAGGAAATCATCATAAATAATTACTTTTGGGGATGAAGTAGATTACATTTTCGATTACATTTAATCACAGTTAAATGGTTATATAGGAGGCTGCCCGCCTCAACTAGCTTGACCACGTTGCAATACCTTAGGCCGCTGTTTACTCCTTGAGCCATAAGCCGTACTGCAGCTGATGATAACTCATTCAGCTAATGCTTGGTCCATCATCATTGTGCCATTTTTTATCTTTGGCATAGACAGCGTATTCTCCTGTCAAACAGAGGGGTGGCTGAAACTGCCCATACTTTGGGGTTTTCTGATGGTCTCTGACCCACTGAAATTAACAAATGTCAAATCTGATTAAGGTATTGACCGAGTTCATGTCTGCACCAAATGTATGCTTCCTAAATGGCACCCTATACTATACTACTACCCTATACTACCATATTATAATATTCTACTATACTATACTACTATAGTATACCACCACTATACTACAATACTATAGGACTATACCACTATACTATACTGATATACTATACTACTATACTATACTATGCTATACTATACGACTATACTACAGGGTGCCATGTGGGACACACACAATGTTATTACATATTGAAGGGAATCCTTATTGAACTGATTATAATTATATTCACGACACTGCAATATGGCATGGTCTAAAGAAGGGCCGGGCAATATGGCCAACATAATATATAATTATATTCTTCTCATTTTTGGCCGTTTTGCGTCATGACCCTAAGATTGCAAGAAATTAATTCTAAATGGTTTTAATGGGCTTTTTTCTATTCAGATTGTTTTATACTCAACCAAACTAGGACAAAGCTGACAGTAAAGTAGTCCAATTTGTAGAACTTAATTTGTTTAGCACTGTATCAAAATAATGTTATAGACGGTATTGTAAAAAATCGAAGTACTTTAAAACCAGAGGAAAAATAACTCTAGACCACCTTTACTCCACACACAAAGACTCCTACAAAGCTCTCCCTTGACCTCCATTTGGCAAATCTGACCATAAGTCTATCCTCCTGATTCCTGCTTACAAGCAAAAACTAAAGCAGGAAGCACCAGTGACTCGGTCAATAAATAAGTGGTTAGATAACGTAGATGCTAAGCTACAGGACTGTTTTGCTAGCACAGACTGGAATATGTTCCGAGATTCTTCCGATGGCATTGAGGAGCACACCACATGAGTAACTGGCTTCATCAATAAGTGCATCAATGACGTCATCCCCACAGTACCCCAACCAGAAGTCATGGATTACAGGCAACATCCGCACTAAGCTCAAGGAGCAGGACTCTAACCCGGAAGCTTATAACAAATCCCGCTATGCCCTCTGACGAACCATCAAACAGGCAAAGCATCAATACAGGACTAAGATTGAATTGTACTACACCGGCTCCGACGCTTGCCCAGTGACATGAGCCTACCAGACGAGCTAAATTACCTCTACGCTCGCTTCGAGGCAAGCAACACTGAAGCATGCATGAGTGCATCAGCTGTTCCGGAAGACAGTGTGATCATGCTCTCCGTACCCAATGTGAGTACCCACTCTTTGCATTGACCCCCCCCCCCCCCCCCCCCCCCCCCCCCCCCCCCCCACACTCTTTTACACTGCTGCTACTCTCGGTTTATTATCTATGCATAGTCCCTTTAACTCTACCTACATGTACATATTACGTCAATTACCTCGACTAACCTGTGCCCCCGCACATTGACTCTGTACCGGTACCCCCTGTATATAGCCTCCACATTGACTCTGTACCGGTACCCCCTGTATATAGCCTCCACATTGACTCTGTACCGGTACCCCCTGTATATAGCCTCCACATTGACTCTGTACCGGTACCCCCTGTATATAGCCTCCACATTGACTCTGTACCGGTACCCCCTGTATATAGCCTCCACATTGACTCTGTACCGGTACCCCCTGTATATAGCCTCCACATTGACTCTGTACCGGTACCCCCTGTATATAGCCTCCACATTGACTCTGTACCGGTACCCCCTGTATATAGCCTCCACATTGACTCTGTACCGGTACCCCTGTATATAGCCTCGCTATTGTTATTTTACTGCTTCTCTTTGATCATTTTTTATTTAAATTGAAATTTTTTACTTACCTATTTTTTTACTTAACACTTATTTTTCTTAAAACTGCATTGTTGGTTAAGGGCTTGTAAGTAAGCATTTCACTGTAAGGTCTACAACTGTTGTATTTGGCGCATGTGACAAATAACATTTGATGTGATTTGAACACGATATATCGCCCAGTCCTAGTCCAAAGTTAAAAAGTCTAAAGTGTTTTAACACCTCTAGATCGGCTTTATTTTCCAGCGCTTAATCTTCAATGGAACTTAAGCAGTCAGTTGTCAGTTGGTAGGTGCCAAGAACGATAAGTGAGGAGAAAACTGCACACCTCCTGAATAACTGCACAGCACTTGATATCCATGAAGCACGTCAAGAAAACCCACAACCGCTATTCTGGTTGACAGAAACAAACGGTTCCCCAGGGAGTCCAGCGTAATGTTTTCAGACACCTGGCAACAGAAACAGTACGGGGAGCCAGCCAACACTGCCGGGCCTTCATGTACTGCAGAGTGAGTCAGAGCGATGCTCACCTCCACCTGAGACATGCACACAGCACAGCACAGGATGGAGCCGGTCCAAACAACAACATTACATCCACACAGCACAGCACAGGATGGAGCCGGTCCAAACAACAACATTACATCCACACAGCACAGCACAGGATGGAGCCGGTCCAAACAACAACATTACATCCACACAGCACAGCACAGGATGGAGCCGGTCCAAACAACAACATTACATCCACACAATGAAACATATAACAAACGCGCTAGAATGAACGTGTTTGTGCTCTAAGTCGCTGCCGGCTGTCTCTAACATTCCCATCAGTGAGGGCACTTTCTCCCTCCATTTGTTTAAGCTCACATCCATCCACCACAACAACAGTACGTCTTTCTTTAGCATGCTCTGGGGCATAGGCTAGCCTAACACACAGGGATTTGACCTCTTGAGTTCTGGACCAGCTGTAGCTCTCCTCTAGAGATCTCCCTCTACTCTTACATAAACCTTCTAGCGCCGATGGGGACAGAGGGGGTTACATAAGAAGCCATGAAGCCACAGCAAGATGAGAGGTGCCTCTGGATTGAAAAAGAAGGCCTTGCTTGTGTTGTTTTTTTTTATGTCTCAGGGCATCTGCTGGACCAGTTTCACTAACTCAGTGAGCCGCCAGCTTGGCTGGGACCCTTATTGCTTGCATCTTTGTTGTTTGTAATGAAGTAAGCAGAGACAAGATTCCTGAGTCTGACCCCAAAGGATTGTGATCTATTTGATTTTCTGGCAGCACATTTAAAAAAAAAAAAAACATTTGACGGAAATACAACTTGTAGCTGTGGCTTCTGTGGTCATGCTCCATGCTGGAGTGGTGTTCCCCAGCGGAGTATGGAACAAGGATCAGTGACAGGATTGGACAATGATTGAGACGAGCACTCAGTCCAGAGCAGGATTGGCTCCCCAGTCCCCAGTATTTAGTCAAACTCAGCCATCTGTCTTTCCCCACCCCCACTTCCAGCAAACAGAGGCAGAAACAGAGAGAGAGAGAGAGAGACAAAGGCAGAGAGAGAGAAAGAGAGAGAGGGCAGAGAAAGGAGATGGCAGAGAGAAGAGAGGGCAGAGAAAGAAAGGGCCAAGAGAAAGAGTGAGCAGAGAGAGAGATAAGGAGAAAGAGAGAGATTAAATCAAAACGTTGACCCTTTTGCTAATCCCAAGATCTATTTCAGAGCTCATAGCCCCGGTTCCTCCAGGGGTGGCGCCTTGGAAACCTCTGACACACACAGATCAAGGAGTTTATTTCTGAATCAGAGATTTATGGTCATCACTAATCACAAAATCGAAATAGTCAGTCAGTTTAAATAGTCTAAATACAGATCATATACTTTCAAATGACCCAATTCCAAAACTCGTGACTGGTGAGTGTCAGCCTTGAAGAAAGACTCCTGGGCTGTTGTTACTCTGAGGTAGGTAGACAGTGATAATTAAGCTGTTCTGTGTGTTACTGATGCCTGCCAGATGTGAGACTGGAGATAACGCTAACAGCACTTCGAAGAAACTCAACATCAAAGGTATTACCAGGGGTCGTAACCTCTATAGCAAGCCAAGACTTCAGCCTCATATGCAGACATTGACAATGAATAAGTGAGGTTTAGGATGTTGTCACAAGACCAGCACTGCCACAGTAGTATACACACACTTCCAGCTGTGGGGAGATACTGTACTGACCAAAGACTCTAGACTCTGGCCAATCTAGTTATCATAATCATCTGATTTGGATTCATTGTCCTGGACCACTGAACAGAAAAGGCCCCTTGTGTTAGTCAGAGAGAGGCCAGTCAAACACAAATCTCTCTCTCTCCCTCTGGGTAATTCAACGGTAATGGAATCACGCTTTGACTCAGATTTCTCACTTTAAAATGTATGCCAGACAAAAAGCACTGATTTCAAAGTTTAACAAACCATACAACTCTATGCAAAAAGGACTACTTTGAACACAAACAATTTTCCAAAAACACATTTACTGGAAGACAAAGTTTGGTAACAGAAAATCTATGTTGTTTTTTATGCGACCACCTTTTCCAAAAACTCTGTTAAATACATGTGTAGGATCGTCATTTGAGCCCGTTTCTACAGCAGAAATATTATACTGCAGCAACAGAAAATGTTAATTATTTTATGGATTATAATTCATGGAATTTCTTTTGTATTGGTTGCTACATTTTTCATTAGGACATATCAAGTCTGACATTTTAAGGTGGAAATTACAAACTTTAAAAGCCTTTGTAAACCTCACATACACTACAAGTTCTCATTTCCTGTAGCGCAGGGAAATTCTCAGCAACAAGAGTGGTCAAATTAAGATCCTATCTGTATCTGCTCCGATTACGTTTCAAAGATGTCTGCAGGAAGAACCCGAGTGTCAGCTATGACATTACACTTTGAGTTGGAAACAAATATTTTGGTTATCGAACTAGAGTAGGTGAAGTGGATTTACATTCAGTAACGGAATTACAGTAACGGAATTACATCATGGGTCCCTGATCTGTACTACACCGAAATGCATCATTATGGATATGAATATCATTCTCTTAAATGGTGATGTTTCCTGAATAAGGCACACCAAGGTAGAAATATGCATCATCCGTATTTTGCATATTTGGATATTAGCCTACACACGGGCTATTATTGTAATGAACTCCGCCCCCAAACAAGACCACAATTGGTTGGTCCGGACCAGACCATATCTGAAACAATCATAGACAAATAAGTTTCAAACGTTTGTAAATCACGGTACAGCAACGTAGAGTACAGTGGAGTACAGTACAGCATAGCACAGCACAGTTCAGTAGAGTACAGTAGAGTACATACAATAAGATATGTTCAGTAGAGTAGGGTATAGAACAATACAGTACATAATACTAGTGTGCTCTACTGCACTGTACTGAACAACCCAAACTTGTGAAACATAGACGTCCATGATTGGTTCAGATTGGCTCCGGCCAGGGTCAACTGACCAAATTTCAACTATTTTTCAACGTCCACGGACGTCCGTTGTCGGTCGGTGCTCAGTGGGTGAGAATGCTTGTTACAGTAAATGGAAAGAGGTTAGGTGGTAGGTATCCCGGGAGGTGTCAGTAAGAGCCGGGAGAGGTGACATTAACTGGAGAGAGAAGAGAGTGGCAGTGAGAGAGAATGAGAGGGAGGTGTTGTCCAGACTGTTTTCACAGTCTTGCTTTGGCCACCAGACGACAGAAAGCGAAGGAAAAAAATGATGAGCTGAACATAACAGTATGCCAGTGGAAGGGAGGACAGTAGCAGGTAGTTTCTGTTTACTATGATTTACCATTGTGACCAATTCAATGGCAGTAATTCTGTTACTGAGTTTTAATCACTTACAGTTTTTTTTTATAGCTTTGGTACTATTTTCACAAGTATATGGTAAAATTTCACTTCTCTTAGTACAAAAATCAAAATAGATATTCAAAAAGGCTGTTTAAAATAACTTTAAAGCCCATTTTCAATTGACTAAGTACAACACACAACACTCACACAGCAAACTTTCTTTATATGAAATACCTTTCAGAAAAAGTAATGGCCTTTCACAATGCAATGCTCACAATACTCACAAATGTGTGTTTGTAAAGTATAAACAAAATGACACGTAAGATACATCATAACCATACATAATGACTACTCGTTGTTGCTAATTGAACCACAATTGGCCACCATATAAAAGTGGGTGTGTGAACACTTGCAATTTCTTTCAACACGACGCAGGATAGACAGCAAGGGAGAGGAAGACATCAAAGAGCTAGTGGGAAAGGGGCCCATCAGAGAGAGGGAGGCAGACGGCAGGGAACTGTTGTGTCTAGTGAAGTCCGGACCATCGTCGTTGACCACGTGGTAAACAGAGGCCTTACAATTGCAGAGGCGGTCAAATTTAGTTCACCTCAATCTGAAAAGATACATTCAATCTTGAGAACATTTCGCCAAGAAAACTGGTAAGTCTGAAGGATATGCACTATGCGTTACCATTAAATTTACAGTAAATTAAATTGTAACGCATGTAAATTTCACAAAACATGTTTCAATATGATCTATTGACAGTTCTACCCTCAGAATTGACAGAAGACCCCATGGTGTTGTCTGTGGCCGTGTGTTGACCGAACAGCAGTGGTGGAAATGCTGAGGGCCAGGAATGACATACGGCTGTCCGAAATAAAGCAGGCCATTGGGGAGAACGATGACACCTTTGCCAACGTGGCATCAGTCAACCTACCAACAAACACCCACCTTTTGAAGAGACACCAGGTATCTATGAAACCCATTTACCCGGTGCCTTTTGAGAGAAACGACGACCGGGGGAAACAACTGCGGGCCGAGTATGTTCAAGTACAACACTATATACTGTATTACTGATACTATTTTATGCACATGCTATTTCACAACATCATAATGGAACTATACTATAAAAAAAATGTATTTTTAAAGGGTGATTGTGTGTGATGCTACTGTGAACCATCACAAGTATACACTACATGACCGTAAGTATGTGGACACCTGCTCGTCGAACATCTAATTCCCAAAATCACGGGCATCAATATGGAGTTGATCCCCCCCTTTGCTGCTACAACAGCCTCCACTCTTCTGGGAAGGCTTTCCACTAGATGTTGGAACATTGCTGCGGGGACTTGCTTCCATTCTGCCACAAGAGCAATAGGGAGGTCGGGCACTGATGTGCAAATAGGCCTGGCTCGCAGTCGGTGTTCCAATTCATCCCAATGGTGTTCGATGGGGTTGAGATCAGGGCTCTATGAAGGCCAGTTAAATTGTTCCACACTGATCTTTACAAATTTCTGTATGGACCTCACTTTGTGCACGAGGGCATTATCCTGATATCCAGGAGCTCTTTTCGGTCATTAGAGACGGTGGCAGAAACATTATGAACAAACTAAGTTACAAATAATGCGAAAACACACAATGGCACAATTGGTTAGGGGCACGTAAAACGGCAGCCATCTCCTTCGGCGCCATCATCAGCTCATTATGTAGTGAATGAGGACATTCACTGTGATGTGGATGAGAATTTATGGCCAAATGCTCAAGACAGGCTTGATGCAAATGAATGCGTGCATTACATTTCATTAGACCTACTGTACGTGGCAAATGTATCTGAAAAATGACTGATTACACATTGGGTATATATTATGGAAATTATAGATTTTCTGTCAATTTTGTTGGGTAATGTAAGTGCATTGCCTAAAACTGTAATCTGCTGTAATTTACAGTACTATAGCATATTACTTTCAGCATTTCTAAGGGCGATTTGAAACGTTTATCTTGCATTATATGCTATTGGATTAACTGGCAGTTAAAATGACTCAATTGAAAATATATTATGCTGTGTTTTGGTGATTAACCCAATGTTCTATTACATTTCCCAATAAACTTATAATATGAATCAAATGGTTGTGTGATGAGATGTTTACATCCAAACGTATGCACAAAATGACGGGCTGCTTCAAGTCGGACCACTTTTGTACTAAAAGTTGTGAAAATGTACCACATACTTGTGAAAATAGTACCAGTACCAAAGCAATAAAAAAAAACAAATAATTCAATACCAAACTTTATATCAGTGAAAACACTCATTGGTAGGTCTACCTTTATTGCTTACTTATGGAAACTGTCAATATCCTCCCTCATGAGGGTGAGAAATTAGAAAATATCTTAGATATGTGGAGTTTTGGTAATATAATTACAAGGCAATGTTTCTTCAACTTACAGTCCAAGAAGGCAAAGGATTTCTCCAACTAAAAATAAGTGATATTTTTGGCCAAGGGTATTTACTTCAGCATTATTATGTTTTGATGTATTTCAAAGACCCGCTTTCCATCTGTTGACCAGAAATCAAAGCTTTTGCTTATTAAAAAAAAATTGTATATACATATATATATTTCTCTAAAACAGACTCTTAGCTTTCCTTTGACACGCTCCTATGAACAGGTTTGTTTATATGGAAATGCCCCTCTCCCCACACACACACTACCAATTGCACAGCAAAGGGTCTGCCAGCCTTGTCACCCAGTCTCCAGCTGCAGAGGACTAACAAATATTTGTGTGAAATGAAGGCTGAGGCGCAGCCTGAAGAGAAGACTTACTCCTCCCACTGCTTTGTTTGGAGCATCTCCTTTCAGCCTGCCTCTGAAAAGAAGGACCAAACAAACATCAATATGTTTCAGCAGCGTGGGGTGGGGTGGACCATCTCAGACCCACTTTTTTTAAAAGGACCTCTTGGCCGCAGAGACTCAATGTTGCTGTTTCAAAGCTAATGTCTACACATTTTGCCAAGGCTTATGCCGTGTTCTTCATGCTATGTGAGTGACTGAAACATAAATAAATCAATGGTGGCCCCATGTCATGACTGTCTTATTTTGGTGATTGTTAGATCTCAAAGAATCTTATTTGAAAATACACTGAACAAAAATATAAACGCTACATGCAATGTTTTGGTCCCATGTGTCATGACCTGAAATAAATATCCCAGAAATGTTCCATTGGCAGAATATTTTTCATTAATTTAATTTCTTGCACAAATTTGTTTACATCCCTGTTAGTGAGCATTTCTCTTTTGCCAAGATAATCCATTCACTGGACTGGTGTGGCATATCAAGAAGTGTATTAAACAGCATGGTCATTACATAGGTGTACCTTGTGCTGGGTACAACAAAAGGCCACTCTAAAATGTGCAGTTTTGTCATAACACAATGCCACAGATGTCTCAAGTTTTGAGGGAGCGGGCAACTGGCATGCTGACTGCAGGAATGTCCACCAGAGCTGTTGACAGAGAATGTAATGTTCATTTCTCTACCATTTCTCTACCACCTCTAACCTCGTTTTAGAGAATTTGGCAGTACGTCTAACCGGCCTCACAACCGCAGACAATGTATATGGCGTAGTGTGGGCGAGTGGTTTGCTAATGTCAACATTGTGAATAGAGTGCCCCATGGTGGCGGTGGGGTTACGGGAAGGCATAAGCTACGGACAACGAGCACAATAGAATTTTATCGATGGCAATTTAAATGCAAAGAGATACCGCGACAAGATCCTGAGGCCCATTGTCGTACCATTCATCCACCGCCATCACCTCATGTTTCAGCACGATCATGCACGGCCCCATGTCGTAAGGATCTGTACACAATTCCCGGAAGCTGAAAATGTCCCAGTTCTTCCATGGCCTGCATACTCACAAGACATGTCACCCATTGAGCATGTTCGGCATGCTCTGAATTGACGTGTACGACAGTGTGCCAATTCCCGCCAATATCCAGCAACTTCGCACAGCCATTGAAGAGGAGTTGGACAACATTCCACAGGCCACAGTCAAGCGCCTGATCAACTCTATGCGAAGGAGATGTCACACTGCATTAGGCAAATGGTGTTTGCACCATTTACTGACGGGTTTTCTCATCCACCCCTCCTACCCTTTAATTTAAGGCATCTGTGAACAACATGCCTATCTGTATTCCCAGTCATGTGAAATCCACATATTAGGGCCTAATGAACTCATTTCAATTGACTGAAATTAAGTATAAATTTTCGCATGTTGCGTTTATATTTTTAAGTATACTTTTTCCACTTTTTTTTTTTTTTTTTTTTTTACATTACAGCCTTATTTCAAAATAATTGTATAAATTTTACTCATCAATCTACATACAATACCCCGTAATGACAAAGCAAAAACAGGTTATTGATTTTTTCTGTGTGCAAATGTATAAAGTATTCAGACCTTTTACTCAGTACTTTGTTGAAGCACCTTTGGCAACAATTACAGCCTTGAGTCTTCTTGGGTATGGCGCTACTTGCTTGGCACAGCTGTATTTGGGGAGTTTCTCCCATTCTTCTCTGCAGATACTCTCAAGCTCTGTCAGGTTGGATGGGGAGCGTTGCTGCACAGCTATTTTCAGGTCTCTCCAGAGATGTTCGGAATATGGCTGGGACACTCAAGGGCATTCAGAGACTTGTCCTGAAGCCACTCCTGCATTGTCTTGGCTGTGTGCTTAGTGTTGTTGTCCCGTTGAAAGGTGAACCTTCTCCCCAGTCTGAGGTCCTGAGCACTCTGGAGAAGGTTTTCATCAAGGATCGCTCTGTACTTTGCTCCATTCATCTTTCCCTCAACCATGACTAGTCTCCCAGTCCCGGCCGCTGAAAAATCTCCCCACAGCATGATGCTTCCACCACCATGCTTCACCGTAGGGATGGTGCCAGGTTTACTCCAGAAGACACGCTTGACATTCAGGCCAAATAGTTCAATCTTGGTTTCATCAGACCAGAGAATCTTATTTATCATGGCCTGAGTCCTTTTAGGTACCTTTTGGCAAACTCCATGTGGGCTGTCATATGCCTTTTACTGAGGAGTGGCTTCCATCTGGCCACTCTACCAAAAAGGCCTGATTGGTGGAGTGCTGCAGAGATGTTTGTCCTTCTGGAAGGTTCTCCCATCTCCACAGAGGAACTCTGGAGTTCTGTCAGTATGACCATTGGGTTCTTGGTCACCTCCCTGACCAAGGCCCTTCTCTCCCAATTGTTCAGTTTGGGCCGGGCAGCCAGCTCTAGGAAGAGTCTTGGTGGTTGCAAATTTCTTCCATTTAAGAATGATGGAGGCCACTGTTCTTGAGGACCTTCAATGCTACAGAAATGTGGAACCTGTCTTGGAGCTTTACAGACAATTCCTTCAACCTCATGGCATTGGTTTTTGCTCTGACATGCACTGTCAACTATGGGTCCTTACAAAAAAAAACGTTTCACTTTGTAATTATGGGGTATTGTATGTAGATTGAAGAGGAACATTTATTTAATCCATTTTAGAATAAGCCTGTAACGTAAGAAAATGAGGAAAAAGTCAAGGGGTCTGAATACTTTCCGGATGTAATGTATAGCTCCATTATCCTTTCTACATACTTTATCTGGTTTTAGTCATTGAAATTTACACTGAAAACGTTTTACCATTCTCAACATATGTATATATATATATATACTGTATGTTTTTTCAAATATTTTTTGGAGTGGTGGCCTCACGCTGCTAGATTAATATAGGCGAAACACCTTAAATCCTCTGCGCTAAAACACTTAATGATCGCAGATGTGGCTGTGCTGAAAGAGCAAGGAGCTGTGGATAATGACAAGCGTTTACTGTACCAATAAAGAGGTTTAGAGCACCTGCAAGGCAAAGGAGTAAAGAAATATATTTTTATTGTCCCACCAGGCTATTCACTTGCTCATTCAATGGCCTACTATTTATGTCAAAAGGTGCACTTCTGTTTTACAATCACACAATTCCCTAAAATTTCAACAACAAAAAAATACACAACATAGCAGTAATAGGCTAGTAACCCATCATTAAATGGCCCCTTCCTTCCTCTCCCTTCTCATTTATCTTGTACGTTGATAATAGGCATTGTCTCACCACCTGGGAAGTGAAACCGTAATCAATGTAAAAAGAATCTCATCCATATAACACTATCTGGTTTCCTCATCTCATATAAGTTTAATGGGCCCCCAGCCCCAGACGTCCATTATGGGTCATCCTTTCCCAGTTACACACCTGGTGCCGCGCTGACCTCTCCATCACACTGGCACGCTAATCAGCTCCCCAGGGAACCCAAGAGACGGCCAGGCGGGGGAAACAGCTAGGCAACTCCTACACACACTGACTGCATGATGAGCGCTTTCATGATAAACACAAAACTGAAGACACTGGCTATACTCCAATGCACAATTAGGCGAGGCCTATGCATCACCCTCAGACAAACATAATTCAATCACACATACTGTATTAAGATTGATTGGATAAAATGGGGATATTATTTACAGCACAATGCATGATCGCATAATTTCCTTCGGTTATGTTCCCTTTATGTCACAGTTTTAATGTCTCTTGTCACATATTTAATATGTAAAACTGAGTAGTTGGTTCTGGTTCATCTCTGCATTACAATTTTAATATGGTTGAGGAGAATTCTGATTAGCCCTCATAAAGGCGTCCGAATGCTTCCCAGCCGAAATGGTTCCGAAGAGTTTGTTCATATAATATGACAACATTTTGCAGTTTTTTAAATTTATTTTCGGACTTCGGTAAGGGTTTTTTCAGCTGTTCGGGCACACTACATCTTTTTTCTTGAGGCAAGCCGAAATTGGTGGCTGAAGTCTACGCCCCTTCGTCTGTAATTGGTCAACAGTAGGGATTCTTCAGTAAATTCTTTGTCATTCTATAAGAAATGAATGAAACACTGCACCAAACATCTTAGTCAGATGTAAAATTCCATGACTAAGACCTTCTCGTCAAAAACATCAACTCAAGAAATCTGTCATTGATTATCTTTTATTAATTCTGACTTTTGAGGATGCGTATACTGGCTACAGCGTCTCTAAATGGACAAACAGTACTATTGCCGCTTTTTTTTCTAGTTTTTCAAGTGAAGGTCATTTTAAAGGAGTAGCCAGTATACCCTTCCTCAAAATAATCTGAATCTGAAATAACTCAAGAAATCTGTCATTTAATTTTCACAGGGAGATCTTAGAGATCGCGCAATTTTACATCTAACTAAGAAGAATATCTTTTTTAAAAAAAAGGTTTACTCTCTCAAAGTTACAAGTGCGCAGGCACCTAGCACTGTTTGGTTAGCATGTTTCTGCAGTGCACATGAGATGGAGTTTGCTTCCATCTCATCGTCCCACACACAATGGCAGACCGAAGGGAGGGTGGTGCGGCATCCTCCAGATGCTGTTATTTTATCTAAAACATTAGAGCTCATGCCTTTCAAGCGACTTTTTTCAAATCATCATTAGTCACATCATGCAGCCCAACGTTTGTAGAACAACTGAAGTTACCTTAATAACTCTAAATTAAGCATATAGGAGTACCTATTTCTTTAACTTCTCAACACAGAATAGCCGCATGTGCGCACTTCCTCTAATCATTTGGAGGAAATATTTATGTCATTCAGCTTTGTTCAATTGTTTTCTTCATACTATAAAATAATGCTAAGAATTCTAAAACGCTTGTCTGCTAAATGAACTAGTGTAGCCCACAGCCATTTGGCATAGCCAGATCAGGATCTAACATAAGGACAACTCAGAGTATGGTATTCTGTTCTTCTGAAATAGACTAGATGTTCTTCATATCATGCTTCTTTAGACCTGTCCAAAATAATGTGTTTTATTGTGAAGGTGTAGGCTATATTACATGGATTTATTAGACTTTTTAAAATGTAGATGTTCCAAAGGTGTGTGGAAGCCAGGAGAGCTAAATATGTTTGTTAATTAACAGTCAATTACCGTGAGACCAACAGTTATTTGCTTGACAATCACCGGCTGACAATTTGGTCACCGCCACAGCCCTGTCCCCGACTCTGCTTCTGGCACGCAAGCTGTTTTAAATAGTTCCCCGCCTCCAGTGCAAGGGATAGTTAATTGTACTACCGAACCGCCCCTAATCAAAACGGCCTAAACCCAGCCATCAGAAAACACTGAATTTTCCTTTTTTTCAATGTGTAAATCCTGCTTGAGTCATCTGGGACCCGCAAGCTAATTCCAAGCGGCTACTAGGGGGGCACTTGAACATTCACAATGTCATTCCAAAAAGTGATCAAATTACAACATCTTCTCACCGACTTCCGCTGCCTTTCAGAGACATGGCTCCATCTTCTGCTTTGATTGTGCCTGTCTACAATGTTATCAGGAGAGACAGGATTGAAGGAAAAGGGGGTCTGATTTATATTAAAGAACATTTCCATTGTAAACAAATTGATAACGTGATAATTAACTATTATGTATTGGCCTAAACGTTACACTGTCCCCAAATGTCTTCTACCCTTATTGGAATTTACACACCACCTTCCACCAAAAGTGTGTTTTGTTATCAGTTTAATAACATGCTTAGGGAATGTGATTTTGGCAGAGGTAATCTTAGTGTGAGATTTGAACATTCATTATGAAGACAAGTCTTTGTAGGAAATCCCTCAAACGGATCACTAATACCTTTGAACTCACACAGCTAGTTAAAGGGCCAACCAGGGTGACTAAAACACGTCAGGTGTTTTAAACCAGAAAGAGTGACTAAATCATTCAATATGGTAACTGGGTTGTCTGATCATAACCTGACACTCATAGCCAGAAAGCTTTCTAAGTACAGGTTTAACCTCTCTACTGTTAGAAAGCCTGATCCGCTCAGAATACCTAAGAGTGAATTAAATCATTTTGAAAACATAATTAAGGGAATTATCTGGAATGATCTCTTGTCCTATACAAATTATGTGGAAGCTGATAGTCAGTCAGGTTTCTGTCCACAATCCAAACTACAATAAATGGCTTCCTAAAGAAGATATAATACAAACCTGGCCAAAAGAGCACTCTTCCTTGGCTAAATGGAGAAATCTGGAAACTGATGAAAGAAAGAGATCATGCTCTAAAATGTTTCTGAGTCAAGAGGTAAACAAGGTGATTAGCTCACTAAAGAACTCTAAAGCCAAAGATGTGTTTGGGCTGGACTCTACCTTTCTTAAAAACTACAAAGAGTCACCCATTGGCCCCATTACTAAGGTCACCAACACATCTATTGGTCGGGGGGGGGGGTCCAAGGGTCTGGAAGTTGGCCATAATAACGGCCATCTTTAAATCAGGTGACCCTGTGGACATGAGTAACTACAGGCCCATTACTGTGGTGTCGAAGGTTGCTGAAAAGTGTAGCAGAGCAACTGATTGCCCACCTCAACAACAATCCCTTCACATTACACTTCATGCAGTTTGACTTCAGAGCAATACACTCCACAGAAACGGCCAACTGCTTTATTCTGGAAAATGTGTCCAAGTCCAAGATGGGCAAAAGGGGGTGTTGTTGTGGCTGTATTTCTAGACCTAAGGAAAGCTTTTGATACTGTTAACCATGAGGTTCTTGCAATGGGAATTTGAATGTTTGTGATTTTCTTAGAACTAATTTCTGTCCTATTCATGTGCTGTTCTAATAACCAATTTCTGTGTTCATGCAAGTGTCTGACTGTACAAATCCTCACTATCAGTAGCTGCAATTTGGCACTACGCCCAGACCGTGTTTTGAGAAGGAATGAAAGATATCTCAGTTTCAAGGACTCAGTTTAGAGAGAAAGAAGCCTCGTGAGGTGTTGGTCTGTCACATGTTATGAACCAGTATTGGTCGGTCACTTGAATGAAACAAAACAGTCATGATTAATTAATTATGCTAAATCATGCAAATATAACTTGTCTGTGTATAGTCGTATATAAGACAACTTCTGCGTCTGCCCAGGTAGAGCTCCTGATTGACATGTGTAATATGGTGCATTGAGTTGGTTGGAACCTCTCCAGAGCTGACAATAAACAATTATTCATTTAAGATTGACTTTGTATCCCTGTGTATGAATTTCCACGACATTCTCATCACAAAACTGTCCAAGTTCAACATTTCCCCCGGTGCCTTGAGATGGATGAAATCATACCTTGAAGGCAGAACCCAGTGTGTCAGAGTGAGCAATGAGCTGTCTCCCACCCTTAGCTATGATGTGGGCGTGCCATATGGGTCAATACTGGGGCCCCTCCTGTTCAGCCTGTACATTTAATGATCTGCCTTCTGTCTGTACTGGGTCTGAAGTTCAAAGGTATGCAGATCATAGTGATATATGTGCATGCAAAGAGCAAACAACAAGCTGCACAAGAACTCACCACTGTAATGGTCATCTTACAAAGTGGCTCAGTGACTCATGTTTGCATCTCAATGGGAAAAAACAGTCTGCATTTTCTTCACAAAGAGGGAAACTGATGCTTCTGAGCCAGATGTCTGTCTATGTGTCAGGGGAGAAGCTCTAGGTGATATACAATTTTAAGTACTGTACCTTGGCATAATACTTGATTCCAATCTCTCTTTTAAAAAGCAGGTTAAAAAGGTAACTCAAATAACCAAATTCAACCTATCTAATTTCCAATTCATATGAAATTGTTTGACTAGAGGTAGCAAAACTGTACTTCAATGCTATGATACTCCCCTACTTAACATACTGCTTAACTAGTTGGGCCCAAGCTTGATAGAAAGCCCAATAGCCATCATCACTGTTAGATCCTCAGAGGGCATGAGCTCCTGAGTTGGGGAAAAACTTATGCAATATTAAAGATCCTAAATGGTCTGGCTTCCCCTCCACTTAGTACTTTAGTCAAACAGAAAACCCAAACCCATGGCAACAGATCCACAAGGTCTGCCATGAGAGGTGACTATGTCTAGAACACACTGCCATTAGACACACGCAACTGTCAAACCTTCACAAAAAAAACATAAAGACATGGCTAAAGGTCAATCGGACTTGTGAACATAATTCCTAGCTGTCTATTGCCGCTTTCCATGTTATCTGTAGCTTGTGAGGTGTGGAACCACTTTGCAGCTTTTATATATTTAGTTTTTTTGCATTTTGTGCCATTTCTCTGACTGTGTTCTACGTGTTGCTTGTCCTATGTTGCACCTGCATGTGCTCACTGCTCATTGTTTGTCTGTATTGTTAATGCAATTGTTTTCAATGACCTGCCCAGGGACTGTGGTTGAAAATTAGCCGGCTGGCTAAAACCGTCACTTTTCCTCAAACGGTGCACTGTCCATGTAAATAAAACTCAAACTCAGTATGTTTGGTGCTGTATTTCTCAATGAAAAAAATGTGCATGAAAATGAGTCTCTCTCGTTGAAAGACAACAAAGACTATGGAAGAATCCCGACTGTTGACCAATCACTGACGAAGGGGAGTAGACTTTGGCTCCGAACTTCGCCTTGCCTCGAGAAACATGCAGTGTGCCCGAACAGCCAAAAACGAGAAAAACGTCTTCATAATATACGCACAAATGTTTCCGGTTGGGAAGCATGCGGACACCTTTATCCTCTTCTGTGACTCAGAAATGTCTACCAAATCTGTCATCACTAAGGTGTTCAGCAGCTCCATTTTTATTACCTTTATTTAACTCGGCAACTCATTTAAGAAAAATTCTTATTTACAATGACGGCCTACACCGGCCAAACCCAGACGACACTGGGCACCGCCCTATGGGACTCCCAATCACGGCTGGTTGTGATACAGCCTGGATTTGAACCAGGGTGTCTAGTGACACCTCAAGCACTTAGATGCAGTGCCTAAGACTGTTGACCCACTCAGGTGCCCAAGGAATGCTTCAGAGACTGTCTCAGAGTTCCCTTCCCCAACAGTATGTTTAACAGAAAATTACAGCATTTGACTTCTCATGTCCTTATTTCTTACCATCCATAAAAACACATAAAACAATCTAGCTGGAGGAGGCCAGTGTAATGAGGGGAAAGAACTTTGTTTGTAGTTCAAGAAACACAGATCAAATCTACTTGAAACAGACAGTTAGCCCTTGGAGTGTGGATGACGCTCAATCATGCACCTATTTACATAAATGCACCACCTTGGAGTGTCTTTCTAATGATGAAAGGCAATAAGCTTAACTATTCTGCATATGAAAAACAGTGAATGTATTTTCCGCTTCAGAATGGATTACTTAACAATCTAAATCTATCCAAGAAAACAGAGTCATTTCTTTACATTTATATAAGCTTTCTTTCTATTAAATGGGGGTTTGTACAGCCTAGGGGATTTCTGCTAATGATTTCTTCTTAGCACGGTAATTACCCTCAACCTGTAATTGACTCTGACAATAATAAGGCCCTTACTTACAAGCTCTGCTTACAGTCCACTGAGAAGCCAAATGTGGCTGCCTGTGTATATCTCTCTGATATGCCTGTTTTTTTCCAACTTTCCCCTCAATTTAAAACTTTCTCCCTCTCCTTCACCCTGATAGGCAAGGACATATACTGAAATAGATAATACATTATTTTATTCATATAGGCCTAGATAAACCGTATATGGCATTGTCGTTGGTACCCCTTGGGCACGTGGAATTCTACTACCTATCTGGGACCAGGGATGTCCCGCTAAACATAAAACTGTTCAAAAGGCATCAACTTTGGTCTCAAATTATCAATAATCCAAATGGCCAAGAAATGTAATTTGACCAACGCAGCATAGGCTACACATAGTCCCAGATTTGAACATTATTAATAAAGGAACCCAATAAATGATTTGATCTGCTCGGGGGAAAAAAATACATCATAGCAAAAAGTATCAGATATTGAGCTCATACCAAAATGTTCCGCGCGTAATTCGCCAGACGAACTCTCCGTCCGATTACAAATCCTTGGAAGATAAACCCGATTCGAAGCACGAGAAGCGGTGCGGGCTATTTACATTGAAAGACAACAAGAAGCTTGAGGGGACTGTCGATGGCTCCGTAGTTTATCCAGGCAGAAAGTAAAAACAGATGGGACGGGAGCTACGCGCACTGAGACCCAACTCCCAAGTAAACTCAATCCGAGCTTGTCTTCACACTACCACCCGCCCTGTCCAATTTGCATATCAATAGATCTTGTGACAGCCTCTGTTAATGAGGTGAAATGAAGGAGCGCTGATACAATCCCACTATTTGGGAAGAGAAGCAGTCCATCGGTTCTGCACCCGGCGCCACCCTATGGGACAGCAACCCTCTCACTGGCCTGTCACTTTATTTCCTACTAGAAAGTGAAAGGCAATTCCGGTTATTTCTGTGCTATCCTCAACAGGCTACTCATGTCATGCTATGAAATGCATCTTACTGAGTAGACTAGTTTATCATTAACCAGCAATGACCAACATTTTTTTTTTGGGGGGGGGGGGGTGTATACAAGCAACTAAATTAGGTGAGTGGGGTATGCGAGATTATCCAAATATGGACATAATTTCTACTAAGTCTGAAGTACACTGTTAAAATGAAGTGCGTTCTAACAATAAAACTAGTGGCAACTGAGCTGCCACCACCTTAGATGAGCCGAAACCTTAACTTTGCTGGAGTATTGAAACACATGTTGTGAGACAGATGGAAGGTGTGCTGAAACATTCATCCTGAAGTTTTCTGAAACATCATATTGACATGGTGTGTTGTAACGCAACATAATGAAGAATTGTGCAACACCTTGCCAGAGATGGGTAGCACGAACACGGAAAGGGTTGAAAATACTTATGGTGTTTCGAGTCCTGCCTAGAGCAGAATTGGCTCCCTTTTTCTGGAGTTTCCAAAATCTGTAAATGGGAGTCCCTTTTCATATTGCATATTAATTATATTGGTAACCCTTTATTTTATGGGTCCAAAATAAACCATTAAATGCCATTAAGTTGTTGTGTTTTCTTAATTTATTAATCATTACTCCCACATTAATAAAAGTGAAGACTGTCTGAGCGCACGAAGGCAGTGTTTTGACAAGCAAAAGCCCTGGGTTCACATCCACATTCTCACGTGAATACCAGTGACGAAGGCCCACTTTACATGTTCAGAAAGTATTCACACCCCTTGACTTAGTCCACATTTTGTTCAATTACAGCCTGAATTTAACATTTATTATATTGAGATTTTGTGTCACTGGCATACACACAATAGCGCATAATGTCAAGGTGGACATTTTTTTTTTTAAATGTCTTGAGCCAATTACTGGAAATTGATCAACTGAGAAACAGCTTCTGTGAGAGAGTGTGGCAATCACAAGTTCAACTTTTTTGAGAGGTGGGTATCTTGCTATCTCCTCCCATTCCAGAAGAAAAGGTGTGAAATAAAAGAAAAGTTTGGGTGTCCTACCCTTAGTGAAGGGATACAGTTTCATACACAGAAACCACATCATGGAGAGTGGCAGCCTGTCCCCGTGATGGCAGCTTCTTAAGGGCCAGCCTCCGTCATATCCTTTCACCTAGACGATGTGAGCTTGGGAGGTTATTCAAGTGCCACTGTTAATAAGAGCGTGAGCGTGCACAGATATCTCTGCCTGTGGTAGAGCGAGTCCTTTGTGATTCCTGCTCTACGCCCTGGAGATGTGGAGATGGTTGTAACCTGACCTACCAGCAGCTCTCATCCATGGGAGCCGTGAGAGATTCTTGTGTTGGGTTGACCTGTAGCTGAGGCTAACGGTAGCACAGCGGCTTTGTTTGACCACATTAGGCAGGGTTATAGCTTAGGTGTGAAAAACATATTCTGTCTGTCCGCCTGAGCCGCCTTGGCTTTGACCTTATTTTATTGTTATTATATATATATATATATATATATATACATATATATATATACTTGTTTTATTACCTTGATGTGTGTAGATAGTAGTTAAGAAGCATGTACAGGTACAAATAGAGTCGTACAGTGAAGTACTTTTCTATTATATGATTTCATCACCCAGGTAACAGACACTGAGTGTACAAAACATTAGGAACACCTTCCTAATATTGAGTTGCACCCCCCTTTGCCCTCAAAACTGCCTCAATTTGCCAGGGCATGGACTCTTCAAGGTGTCGAAAGCCTTCCACAGGGATGGTGGCCCATGTTGACTCCAATGCTTCCCACATTTGCAAGGGGTGGCAGAGTGGTTAGAGTGTTGGACTAGTAACCAAAAGGTTGCAAGATCAAATCCCCGAGCTGACAAGGTACAGGTCTGCTGTTCTGCCCCTGAACAACCACTAGGCTATCATTGAAAATAATAATTTGTTCTTAACTAACTTGCCTAGTTAAATAAAGGTAAAATCAATTAATGTTGGCTGGATGTCCTTTGGGTGGTGGACCACTCTTGATACACACAGGGATACTGTTGAATGTGAAAAACCCAGCAGCATTGCAGTTCTTGACACACTGCAATGCTGCTGGCACCTACTACAACACCCTGTTCAAAGGCACTTTTGTCTTGAATATTCACCCTCTGAATAGCACACATACATAATCCATGTCTCAATTGTCTCAAGGCTTAAAAATCCTTCTTTAACCTGTCTCCTCCCCTTCATCTACACTGATTGAAGTGGATTTAACAAGTGACATCAATAAGGGATCATAGCTTTCCCCTGGTCAGTCTATGTCATGGTAGAAGCAGATGTTCCTAATGTTTTGTACACTCAGTGTAAGTCATTGCATTGTAACCTGCTGTACTTTGAGGGTAGAATTGCTCTAGGTTATCGGTCTGCATTAATACTGTTAATACTGAGCCTTACTGTATGATATACCATGTTGCAATAGCATCTATGGTTTGAAAGTGGTCAATACCCCTCATCGAGTTAGCTGTGTTTGTAATTTGATGCAGGCCATTAAGACAAACACGTCACCTAACAATACTCAGGGACCTAAGTGGACAGCAGCCATTTCAAAGCAACAAGCAAGGTAGAACATTTTCAGATGAACCTCCAAACTTGTAAAGAGTAGGCTTGTAAAGATCTGTTTCTGTTCTGTTTAGAAGTAGGTAACTAATGGGATGTATTCATCAAAAATCCAAAACTGAGTTTGTTCAATAACGTTCCCAAATAATTCAGATGTAACTTATTACCTGTAAGAAGTAGCAACAGTATCTTCAAAACAAATACATCTATATGTGGTAATAAAACGAAACTGAAAACACCTCAAAGATACTGCAAGCCTCCTGCTTTTACTCATGCTAGTCCCACATAAGAAGGTCCCATAAATCTGACAGTAATTTCTCTGTCAGATTCATAGAACCCCACTGGGCAGGCAGCTGTTATTGGAAGGCTGACTTTCAGTAACAGCATTCCCATAGTTCCCCACAGTCATCTCCTTATTCAGTGCTCAAATTGCACCACATAATTGACAACACAAGCAAAATAGTGAGTGAATGACTGAGCTGCCACATAAAAAATACTACAGTTTACTATAGAATACTATAGTACTTACTATATAATTATGTAGTAAACTGTAATATACTGTAGAATACTATACTACACACTGTAGTATACTTCGATGAGGTGTAGTACTTACTATAGAATTTGGTAGTATACTGTAGAATACTATAGTAAATACTACAGTGTACTACAGACCGCAAAAACACTACAATAAATACTACAGTAATGTCTGCAAAAACACTAGTCTGCAAAAACACTACAGTAAATACTACAGTAATTTCCACAAACACACTAGTCTGCAAAAACACTACAGTAATTACTATAGTATATACTACAGTATTTCATTTGCATACACCCTGCCCATTCCCCTCACCCTTACAGAATAAAAATGCAGTCAGAGGGCAGTATAACTGCAGTACATTGTAATACAACTGTAATTAGAGTGCAGTATAACTGCAGGATGCTACAAATAACACTTTTTTTTTTTTACTGCAGTAATTTTTCAGTGTAACTGCAGTTACAGTGCAGAATAACTACAAAATACCACAGTTGACTGCAGTTACTGCACTTTTACTGCAGTTTCAAAACAGGTTATGGAAAATTTGCTCTTTGAGTAGGCCTATTTGTTTTGGTCCAGTAGGTTTCCTTAAGAAGAAACCCCCCACTTCTATGTCAAAGATAATAAAGCAAAAACACTACAGTAAATACTACATTATAAACTGGGTGGTTCGAGCGCTGAATGCTGATTGGTATACCACGAGTATATCAAAACATTTATTTTTACTACACTAATTACATTGGAAACCAGTTTATAATAGCAATAAGGTACCTCAGGGGTTTGAGGTATTTGGCTACAATAATTACTATAGTATATACTACAGTAGTTTTTTACTACAGTATTTACACTATTGTAAACTGTAAATACTACAGTATAATAGTCATGTCCAAAACACTACAACAAATACCACAGATTTCACTGTAGTGTTTATTCTGCAAAAACACTACAATGCCCTTACGAAAAAAGATTGCAGTCAGAGCGCAGTACAGCTGCAGTACACTGTAGTATAACTGTAGGTATAAACGGGTTCGAGTCCTGAATGCTGATTGGCTGAAATCCGTGGTATTTGAGACAGTATACCACGGGTATGACAAAACATGTTTTTTTTTACTGTTCTAATTATATTTGTAGCCAGTTTATAATAGCATTAAGGTACCTCGGCGTTTTGAGATATATGGCCAATATACCACAGCTAAGGGATGTATCCAGGCGCTCCGTGTTGCGTAGTGCATAAGAACAGCCCTTAGACTTGGTATATTGACCATATACCACACCCCCTTGGGCCTTATTTGCTTAATGCGGTATAACTGCAGTATGCTGCAAATACCGCGTGCAAAATAACAGTCCACTGCAGTAACTGCACTTTCCTGCGCTTTAAAAACGGCATTTTTTTTTTGTAATGGTGAAAACTATAGTAAAGTCTGCAAAAACACTACAGTGAAAACCTATAGTATTTAACCATAGCATACTATCGTTTTTTTGTCTCATGTGGGCTAGCATGAACAGCATGGCGTGTGGCAATCTTTTAAAACATTGTAACAAGAAATTTCACGAATACTGCTATGTAATTTCAAATTCTTACATTGTTTACTTTGTACTGGCTAAGCAACAAGTAAAGAAATGTCGACGTACTGTAAACACAGAACATTCACATGAACATAATGACGCACTTAGCTACTGTTTTTACTGGATTGTGACGTCCCCTCAACAATAAGGTGGATGAACACTTGCTACTCATGGTTATTCAAAACTTTTTAGAGAAGAAAAACGTACCTTGCCGACATAATTGATGTGAAATTATTTCGGGTGTGTGCATCTGACAGACAACGCAGCCTAGCAAACCTATTCACAAGGAATTATTAGAGAAAGTTCAGCTCAACATTATTTAATGGAGTGCAGATATATCACCGCTCTCAAGCGCTATCTGGTGGTGACTGGGGTGAGTCTCCTTAAAATTGTGGGCAAGTACACTATATGCGTTTTTATTATTTCTTGTGGTAACAGGATTTTAGGAGAACAGTATAGTAAAGTCTAGGTGATGCCAATTAGTCTGATGCCAAAGGAGCTTCTTCTGCTTGTGTCCTTTCCTTCATCTGGCAGGTAGCCTAGTGGTTAGAGGTTGGGCCAGTATCCGAGAGGTTGCTGGATTGACTCCCCAAACTGACAAGGTACAAATCTGTCATTCTGCCCCTGAACACTGTTCCCTGTAGGCCGTCATTTAAAAAAAGAATTTGATCTTAACTAACTTGCCAAGTTAAATGAAAAAAATCTGCACCTATGTGGAAGAACCTGGAAGCACACCTGTTCAGGTGAGAAGTGAAGCGGCAAACGTTGAAGACTGAGGATTTTCTCAAATGGATTCTGCACATTGGAATATCCTGCACTGCCTGTGTTCTAGGACTGACGGGTGTCTGATGTTAGGTGACATAGTTCTGCTTTAAAAATGTATATTGACATTTCACACAGAATGCCTATTACGTTTGAGAATGCTCCATTCGTCTCACTCTTGGACACGCACAGCAATTTGGAGTGTCCAAACACTGACTTTGCAAAGTGCATATAGTTTTATAGGTTTCCCTTAAAGACTAGATCTAGGGCAACACTATTCATACATTGACCAGCAAGTGTCAGCAGAATACAAAGAAACAGCATGGCAGCAAGGTATACTGAACAAAAATATAAATGCAACATGCACCAATTTCTCTATATTTTATTGAGTTACAGTTCATACAATGAAACCAGTTATTAAAAAAAAAAAAATTAGGTCATAATCTATGGATTGCACATTACTGGGAATGCAGATATGCATCTGTTGGTCACATATACCATTAAAAAAAAGGTAGGGGCGTGGATCAGAAAGCCAGTCAGTATCTGGTGTGACCACCATTTGCATCATGCAGCACGACACATCACCTTCGCATAGAGTTGATTCTGGCCTGTGGAATGTTGTCCCACTCTTCTTCAATGGCCGGGCAAAGTTGATGGATATTTGCGGGAACTGGAACATGCTGTCGTACACGTCAATCCAGAGCATCCCAAACATGCTCAATGGGTGACATGTCTGGTGAGTATGCAGGCCATGGAAGAACTGGGATATTTCAGCTTCCAGGAATTGGGTAAAGATCCTTGCGATGTGGGGCCGTGCATTATCAAGCTGAAACATGAGGTGATGGCAGCGGATGAATGTCACGACAATGGGCCTCAGGATCTTGTCACAGCATCTCTGTGCATTCAAATTGCATTGATAAAATGCAATTGTGTTGTCCGTATCTTATGCCTGCCCATACCATAACCCCACCACCATGGGGCACTGTGTTCACAACGTTGACATCAGCGAAGTGCTCACCCACACAACGCCATACACGTGGTCTGCGGTTGTGAGGCCGGTTGGATGTACTGCCAAATTCTCTAAAATGACGTTGGAGGCGGCTTATGGACAAGGGCAAACCAGCTCTTAGAGGAGAAAGGCTCTGTGCTGTGTCATAATGCCCTTTGTGCCCATACAGGACAAATAATATTGATCTGAAGGACAGAATGTATGGGAACACAAGCATTGAAGCAGAATAACAACACCTGCCGTGGGAATTCATATGGAAACACAAGTCAGTCAAGGACCACCCCCTTCATAGTGCTTTGCCAGTTGATCTGGAAAGATACCATTAGGCAAACACTGTGCCCATGGTGTTTATTTGTGATATATATATCTCTCAGAGAAACATCTGAGAGAAGCATCTGAGTTCTCTTCACTTTTTCTACAAGGGCTGCTCCAATAAAGTCATATGTTCCAGCCTTTTGATCAAATCCTCCACCTGAAAGAACACTGCCTGATCCTGCCCAGACAATTCCATATGGTTTATTTACTTATAAGTAAATGAGATTTTTTTTACTTTTCAATCTACATTAAAAAACATGAGCTGACGCACACCCAGAAAAATAAGTGTGTGGGGGTGATGACTAACGGCGAATAAACTATAAACTCCCAGAAATGTAATGGGTATTTACCATCGTTTCGGCATCACTGTGCCGAGCTGTTAGTTTGTTTTGCCAATATCTAATTTGTTGTCAGGTTAAGGTTTCTTTTATTTTCAAATATCAGTTTTACAGTGATGCCGAAACGTTGGTAAATACCCATTAAATTGCTGGGAGTTTATATATGGAGTGTGCGACTTTCTTTCTTTTGATAGTTTATAGTTTGTTCGCAGTTAGTCAGCACCTCCACACATACTAATTTTTCTGGGTGTGCAGCCAGCTCATGTTTTTGAATCGAATACTCATACTAACCACACCAACCTTACTATGTGTGACGTAAATGGAGTATGTAGTATGCTTATTGGTCATAGTATGTATATAGTTAGTGTTAAAAGAAATCCCAGATGTCATACTCCATTCCCCAAAATACAAAGTCTACAAGTAGTGGACAGTATTTCTGTGCTTTTAGGGCCCATAATGCAATTCTTCGTGGCTTCACAACGTTTTCAGATTTGAAGAAAATGGTGGAAAATATGCAGCTGAAATCCGACAAGAGTTAATACAAATTCATTGCTTTAACTAATTATGACAAATGTTAAGAAAATGTTTAGCAATGTAATAAAGTAATGGTTTTTCAAATAAGTTACATTACACGTTATGTTGGCTGACAATTTGATAGCTACGCTATCCTTACGAACCGCATAGCATATCATTACAGCAATTGCTTGTATGAACCAGTATGTTAGCAAGCTACCTAAAGTTGCTTGGCTACTAATATGCCAGTATATTAACTCTATGCTATCTAACTACCCAACATTTATTGACTTGATTATTCATGTCATTCTTAGCTTAGCTACGTGGTATAGTTGTGCGTTCTCAGTGGACATTGTTAATGAAGTCGTAAGATGTCTAGCTAGCTAGTAATTTGTTATGCTAACAAGCTAACAAGAAGTTGCATAGCAACAGCATCAACTTCCGGTAGACAGGAGGAAGCACTTGTACACTCAACTGAAAGGATACCGTTCATTTACAGTGTACAAAAAATAATTTATAGTATATACTCATTAAGTATGTTTGTCTGGGTATTCAAACACACCTAAACATTTTCAGCTACCCCTTTAAGGGATGGGCCGTTACCGTGGTAACTTGGTCACTCCATTGTCCGATGAAAAAAATCTCCAACTGCAATGTCTTCCTAGCAGCAGGCAGTTGCAATAAACTCGGTAACTTAAAATTGAAAACAATCTAGCGGGTGAACAAAACGAAGTAACTGGCAAAGAAACACTAGAACAATGTCACACCTCAGTAGCCTTTCTTGTCAATTCAACCAACTTCTACATGTGTTTTTTTTTTTATTTTTTACTGTTCCCAGATGCTTTGTGTGACCACCCGCCAACGTGGCTCGTAAAATAGACATTCTTATTTAGCCGCCAATTACAAAATCTACCCACATTTGGAGGTTGGCTGGTGTCAATATCCAACCCTGATTATGTGCTGTCTTTTATGATGATGTTATAAAATGGGAGTCAATTATGGAATGGCCGGCCACATTAGTAATGCACACATAGCTAGAAATTTCCTGCTGGGCACTCATTGATTTTGAGTGTGATATCAAAAAATGATGTAATGTATTTTTTTGTGAATCATTTGAGGGGGATTTAATCAAATGAAGATTAAAAAACACATAATCCTGTGCACTCATTTTTCTCTTGATGCAAATTGGCAGGCTGATGTGGGGGACATCTGGCTGGCAGTCCAGAGACAGAGTCGACTGGAGGGCAAAGAGGTAGAAGGGAAGGGCCCTGGGGTACTGTAGAGATGACATTAACCACAGCTGCACAGCCCTCCCTTTAATCCTATTTCACCATGGAGCTATGAAGGGGCACTGCAATCCCATTAAAAGTGTTTCTGAATAAATAGCTAATATCCTGCTTTGGCTCAAATGATAGAATATGCTCTCAGTAAATTTTGAGCACAGTTTTGTTGAATAGATTTTGAACATAATCACGATGTATCAATTTCAATTCAAATGGCTTTATTGGCATGGGAAACATATGTTTAACTTGCCAAAGCAAGTGAAATAGATAATAAACAAAAGTGAAATAAACAGTCAAAAATGAACAGTAAACATTACACTCATAGGTTATAACGATGTGCAAATAGTCAAAGTACAAAAGGGAAAATAAATAAACAAATATGGGTTGTATTTACAATGGTGTTTATTCATCACTGGTTGCTGTCACGCCTGCTCCCGCTCTCCCTCTGGCGCTCGAGGGCACTAGGCTGCCCTTCATTTTATGCATACCTGTCACCATCATTATGCGCAGCAGCAGTCATTGGACTCACCTGGACTACTTCCCTACGTTGATTGCCCCATCTATAACTGTCTGCTCCCCCGTTTGTTCCCTGTGTCTGCATTAATGTTGTTATGTGTTTATGTCCAGACGCTGTCCTGTTCCATCTTCGTGCTAATTAAATGTTCACTCCATGTACTTGCTTCTTGTCTCCAGCCTCGACCCTTACAGTTGCCCTTTTCTTGTGGCAACAGGTCACAAATCTTGCTACTGTGATGGCACACTGTGATATTTCACCCAATAGATATGGGAGTTTATCAAAATTGGATTTGTTTTCGGTATAATCTGTGGGAAATATGTATCTAATATGGTCATACATTTGGCAGGTTAGGAAGTGCAGCTCAGTTTCCACCTCTCTCTATCTCTATCTCGCATGCACGCAAATATAAAATTAAAAAAATATATATAAACACACGATGTAAAGTGCTGGACCAATGTTTCATGAGTTGAAATAAAAGATCCCAGAAATGTTCCAAATTCAGAAAAAGCTTATTCCTCTCAAATGTTGTGCACAAATTGGTTTACATCCCTGTTAGTAAGCATTGTATCCTTTGTCAAGATAACCATCCACCTGACAGCTGTGTCATATCAAGAAGTTGATTAAACAGGTGCATCTTGTGCTGGAGACAATAAAAGGCCACTTTAAAATGTGCGGTTTTGTCAAGCAACACAATGCCACAGATGTCTCAAGTTTTGAAGGAGCGTGCAGTTGGCATGCTGACTGCAGGAATGTCCCCCAGAGCTGTTTCCAGATAATTGAGGAGGTGCTGAAGATAATTGATGTCTGTAATGAAGCCCTTTTGTGGGGAAAAACTCATTCGGATGGGCCTGGGTCCCCAGTGAGTGTGCCTGACTCCTAAGCAGGTGGGCCTATGCCCACCCATGGCTACACCCCTGCCCAGTCATGTGAAATTCATAGATAAGGGCCTAAGGAATTTATTTTAATTTGACTGATTTCCTTAAATGTACTGTAACAGCAAAATATTTTGCATTGATATTTTTGGTCAGTATATCTTAATAGAGGGAATGAAAGAGTGTGTTAATAAAGTTTTGTCGTTCAAATCCTTTACAGTTCTACTACTTCCTGTTTACGTTTTCATGTGACGTCACACGACTGACATTCTTCTCTGTTCGAACAGGTCGCTCACCAAATTCGTGGAACAACAAACTTGTGCCACGTCAGGACTTCCTTTCTAGCTAACTAACGCATATGACAGCTGTTTAGGGTAAACTGCATACGACTTTTGGCACTCGGTGAGCTTTACCGAATACATTGCTCGCATGTTTTGGACGAATCAAACGTCAGTATTGGCTAGTGTTAGCTGGATGTGCGTGTGTCAGCTGTCTCTCATAAACAGACGCGAGCTACATTTTGAGTCCATTTGACTTGTTAAAATGGAGAACAAATATAACCTCAAGAGCCCAGGTAAGTTTGTAAATGACACAGACTACAATATGTCGAACTCGCTAATGCTATTTAGCCTAGCAGAAAGGATTTGGCTTTATTGGCTTTGGGTTTCCCATCATGAAGAAGTGACTCCACCATAATGCTGATAATATCTAGCGTTAGCTAGCTTGTTTGACTGTATGTTTAGCAAACTATTTGCCCAATGATATTTGAATACAAATGACAATGCCATAATATTAAGAAATAATCTAGACGTTATGGCCTTTTACAGGCGTTCTGTCACTTAGTAGCTAACACGTAGCCTAACCTCAACTTCACGGACACTAATGATATAAGTCATGATATACTTTTGTCTATTTTCGTGTTGCTGTTCATTTGATCAGACTTAGTGGAGTCTTTGAGCATAGATAAAAATCAAAAGTTGGTGTCTTAAATTATTTGTATTCACTAACACCTTACCCAAAAAGACAGTAATCTGAGCAGTGGGCCCTGGTTATGATCACTCCAAAATAGTGAACCTATATCAGACACCTTTGGGGTTGACATTGTTATTCAGCCTCTGACTGGCTTGCCTGGTACAAGGACACACACGTGCACACTGGTGGCAGGTGCAGAATTATCTTAACATGAACAGCCGAGTGGGTTGGAACATGTCACTTTCAACCACAGCTAATCAGTTACACTAAGCTCCATGTGTTCAGTCGGTTCTGTGGTTTCCTCACTAGCTCAAATTAGACATGGTTTCTAGATTTCATTTTCTGCCTTCTTTGGCCAGCCTTGGGCTGTGTCAAGAAATATGTACCGAAACCTTGTTTTTGCATAAAGCATTTTCTGGCCTGTAGTTCCTGTCCTCCATGCTAGATCAAGTATAGTGTGGAGGGTTGGGGAAAGATAAAAAATTCTCTGCTCAGAATATTGTAGATCAAAGTTGTCCTTGCACACCCGGTTTGGGCTGCATTTAAGGTCTTAAAGGAAGGGTTTACAAATACAGCTTGGGTTAGCTAGTGTTTGGATTTTGAGAGGGGGTCAAAATAAGGCTGAGGCTATAGTTGAGTCAGGGTGTTGAGAGAGGATCAAATAAAGATTTGCTTCCAGTTTTGAAAGGTGGTCAAGTCAAAGTAAGGAAATGGCTACACCACTTTCTGGTAGTTGATGCATTTACAGTATCCCATTTTTTTTGTGTGGATAAGCAAATGGAGAACCTATGCTTAGAGTATCACTGTCTCCATTTTTCAATAGCTTATTGTTGTAAGGTGAGCATGACATTGTCTCTGAGACATGTCCCAAAATCTTGTAGAGCTGACTTCTGTTAAGAAACGTCATTAGAAACCCACAATGAGGGCCTCCTGAGTGGCGCAGTGGTCTAAGGCACAGCATCACAGTGCCAGGATTTAGAGACCTGGGCAATGATGGAATTGTCTGAGTTTACTACTGACCACTCCGCCTTCCTAACCTAGAGGAGGTTTATGTCCCAAATGGCACCCTATTCCCTATTCCCTATATAGTGCATTACTTTTGATCAGAACACTATGGGCCCTGTTCAAAAGTAGTGCATTACATAGGGAATAGGGTTCCATTTGGGATGCATACTATGTGGAGCCCTTCTTTAGCTGCGTCTCATAAAAACAATGAGTGGGTGTGACAGAAGAAAAGCCTCTGCTGCCACATGGGCCTCCTGACTCCTGCGGTGAGCAGGGTGTCAGTCAGTGGACCTGTGGGATAGGATTATAATCCTGTACACAAAATCTTACGTAATGCATTTTAGTGTTTGCAGGCAACTGGGGACGATTCAGACAGGTTGGGTCCTGTGAGCAGGGAGACACCGTTACATAATGACTTTTAACCAAATTCATAATAATACAATAGGATTTAGAGACCTGGGCAATGATGGAATTGCCTGAGTTTACTACTGACCACTCCCCTTTCCTAACCTAGAGGTTTATGTCCCAAATGGCACCCTGTTCCCTATATAGTGCACTACTTTTGACTAGGGCTGAGAATTGCCAGGGATTGCCAGATATTATCACGATATTTAGGTGGCAATATGATATGTATTGCGATTCTTTGTGTTACGATTTTATAGCAATATTATGTGTGTGTGTTGGTTTGTGTGTGCATAATGTGTGTGCACAGAGTCTGTGCAAGAGAGTTAGTTAAAAAAGGGTCATTGCAGGTAGTCCGGGTATCCATTTGATTAGCTGTTCAGCAGTCTTGTTTAGCAGTCTTATGGCTTGGGGGTAGAAGCTGTTTAGGGTCTTGTTGGTTCCAGACTTGGGACACTGGTACCACTTGCCGCACGGTAGCAGAGTGAACAATCTATGGCTTGGGTGGCTGGAGTCTTTTTGAAGAAACGTTGGGCCTTTATCTGACACAACCTGGTATAGAGGTCCTGGATGGCAGGGAGCTCGGCACCAGTGATGTACTGTGCCGTACTCACCAATTGAAACTTATTTTATTGTACTGATCAACAACATTTGCATAGAAGTAGCAATCTCTTATTTTAAGACTAAGTAATGATGTCATTCATTAAGTTGATTTGCCCACCCAGTCAGTTGAGCTCAGTTAGGGAGAGACATGACAGACAAAAGGGGAAACTATCTTGTGAGTCGACATGAGGGAGAGGCGATTTAAGTTAATTAATGTTTTTGTGGACAATGAGCTTTGAAATCAGCAAATCTTTGCTTTATGGTTTCACAAACAAACAAAGTACTAGGGCAGTGAATCCCGACTGAGGACAAAGATCCTGAATGAGTTCCTCCTCGTCTTTCAGGTTGCCTACACTTGACACTTACATGTGACTTCTGCTCTCAGAATATGAAGATCGCATTGAAAGGACTGGTCTGATTGTGTTCATATCTGGTTGACCACTTCAGGAGGTGATCAGGGATGCATTGTGTGTGTATTTCTCCTCAGAAAACTAGTGTTCTGGGACCGAGAGGCATCTTTTCATTAAAACATTGGAGGAAATACGTTCCTAATATGTGAGGAACGTGATTGCTGGCCTCATAAATGCTAGTCAGCTAGCTAATATTTAGGGGGAAAAAAATGTTAAACCCTTTGCAATCTCTTTAGCGTTGCTTGCTGGCTAGCTACAGAGGTTACAGGTGCCATTATTTGTTGTGTTATAATATTTTGCCTATTCCACCGTTTGTAGAATGCATACTGCAATTTTGATATCACGGAGGAAAAGAGAATCTAGGCACACTGTGAATACGGTAGACGCATTTTAAATGTAGGTGTAGATGCATGACACGTTCGGAATTCCATGATCGGAACTCTATGATCAGAATACTGAAGCTGCATGAACTGTCAAGTCTAGAGACGGCCTCTGTCGCAACTTGCCACCGTGTCTGTTCCTCTTTAGGGACAGTCACAGCACAACTTCAAATTATTTGTCACATGCGCCGAATACAACAGTTATAGACCTTACCGTGAAATGCTTACTTACAAGCCCTTAAACAACAATGCAGTTTTAAGAAAAATAAGAGTTCAAAAACAAATTTTACTAATCTAAAAAATAGAGGTGCAAACAATCAAATAACAAGGCTATATACAGGGGGTACCGGGTCAATGTGCGGGGGTACAGGTTAGTCGAGGTAATTGAGGTAGTATAGGGGTAAAGTGACTATGCGTAGATAATAAACAGCGAGTAGCAGCAGCAGGGGGAAAAAAGAGGGGAGGGGGGTCAATGCAAATAGAGCGGGTAGCCATTTGATTAGCTGTTCGGCAGTCTTATGGCTTGTGGGTAGAAGCTGTTTAGAAGCCTTTTGGACCTAGACTTGGAGCTCCGGTACCGCTTTCCGTGCCGTAGCAGAGAGAACAGTCTGACTTGGGTGACTGAAGTCTTTGGCAATTTTTAGGGCCTTCCTCTGATACAGCCTTGTATAGAGGTCCTGAATGACAGGAAGCTTGGCCCCAGTGATGTACTGGACAGTACGCACTACCCTCTGTAGAGCCTTGCGGTCGGAGGCCGAGCATTTGCCATACCAGGCGGTGATGCAACTGGTCAGGATGCTCTCGATGGTGCAACTGTAGTACTTTTTGAGAACCCATGCCAAATCTTTTCAGTCTCCTGAGGAGGAATAGGTGTTGTCGTGCCCCCTTCACGACTGTCTTGGTGTGTTGGACCATGATAGTTTGTTGGTGGACACCAAGGAACTTGAAGATCTCAACCTGCTCCACTACAGCCCCGTCGATGAGAATGGGGACGTGCTCGACCCTTTCCTGTAGTCCACTATCATCTCCTTTGTCTTGATCATGCTGAGGGAGAGGTTGTTGTCCTGGTATCACACTTCCAGGTCTCTGACCTCCTCCCTATTTCATTGTTGTTGGTGATCAAGCTTACCACCGTTGTGTCATCTGCAAATGTAATGATGGTGTCGGGCTTGGCCACACAGTCATGGATGAACAGAGAGTACAGGTGGGGACTAAACACGAACCCCTGAGGGGCCCCTCTGTTGAGAATCAGTGTGGCAGATGTGTTGTTGCCTACCCTCACCACCTGGGGGCAGCCCGTCAGGAAGTCCAGGATCCAGTTGCAGAGGGAGGTGTTTAATCCCAGGGTCCAAAGCTTCCACAGGGAGACAAGGGAGAGTTCCACTTATCCAGCAGAGCAAGCAACTGATCCAGTTAAGAAAGAAACGTCACTGTCTGTCTGCAACACATCTGGTTTATGTGTATCAGCAGTAGTGTTGTATGGTATACCAACATATACTAGAACATGAAAAGTGGTTTGGTACTAGAATTTGTTACTTTCGCTACTTCTGTCAAATGTGTCTCACGTCATCTACTGATTGGAACGATCAAGTCTGTCGCAAGCGCACCGTGCATGCCTCTCGCCTACTCCACTTACTCATACATTGCTAGAGCACTGGGAGTCTGGGCTGCAACATGTTAGCTCCCCACTCATGCTGCACAGAAATGAACACACTTGAATATTGCGACAAGGCATGTTGAATTGTTGAAACTGTTAATTACTGTTTGCAAACAATGCCCATACAGGCTTGAACACTTTACAATGCAATAAGATACTCATAGCTTCCAGCTTTGTAGGCTAACATTCCTTGCTAGCCTACAGCTGAAGGAAGCTAACATCAATTCACTACCGAAATACTTTGTAAAGATATGCTGATTTTAAAGCTGTTTGTCCCCAAAAACTTTATTGATTCACTTAATCGTCTCTCCCTCGCATCCAAAGATACTTTTGTCCGTGACATGTCTCTCTCCCTCCCTCACCTAACTCAACTGACTGTGTGGGCATGTATCCATGCATCATTATTGGCTCTTAAAGACCGCATGCAATTTCATAAAATAAGAGATTGCTTCTTCTAGGCAAATGTTGTTAAGCAGTACAATAAAATTAAGTCCCAAATGGAAGGAAACAGGTTGTCATCTGTAGCCCCATGAAATCAGCGAAACCAACCTCAATAGTTTATCAATAGAGATTTAGCATTCAAATAAATGATTACCTTTGTTATGTAGTTAGATTGGTAAAAACAAAGTCTAATTAATTGTATAACTCATTCATTAATGCATACATGGCTGTCTGAAATGTTGACATCAAATTTCAGATATAATGATATTGAACTCAAAAGATGCCCAACGATTGAACAGAGCAGTAGCTGAGTTTCTGTCTGGATCAAGTATCATTTTGTGACTGGCTAATATGCCTTTTTTTTTCCTGTGGTATAATTTTTTTATCGTTTTGGTATCGAGTATCGTGATACTAAACCTGGTATCAGTATTGAAGTCAAAATGATGGTATCATAACAACAGTAATCAGATGTGAGTATCAGTATTGATTTAAAAGTCTGAAGCCTCAGTAAGAGCACTTGTGCAAGGCTTGATGTCACTGTTGTCCAGATCCGGGTTAATATAGGATTTTGAAGCTTGATTCTTACTGAGCAAATGATGCTATACTTTTATTAAAGGTTCAATGCAGCCTTATCTCAATATCAAATACTTTCTGAGTTACAATTAATTACCTTACTGTGTTTTTAAATTAAAATGGTAAAAAATAAACAAATAGCTTCTTAGCACAGGGGAATTTCTCAAGCAAGAATTTTGCCTTTTGGGAGTGGGCTGAGTGAGGAGGGGGAAACTGAAAATTAGCTATTATTGTCAGAGGTTTGGAACTCTCTCATTTGATCTATTAACTAATTTACCACATGGTAATGTCAACATGGAAGGCCAAAACTCCATCCCACCAAAGCAGGCTGAAATTTCAGGCATTCTTTTCAAATTTCAGGCATTTTTACACTAAAAGGGCATTATCAGAATTTCCCAGTATTATTCCAACCTCATAGTATGGAAATTTTAAATAAAACACAGGATAATCCAGTTTGAGTGCACTGAGCCTTTAAGGATTTCCTAAGGTCCTGTTAGTTCTTTGTCCTACCTAGTGAATTATTACGATACATAATGCTTAACCGATAGCCTGACTCTCACTGCAAAAGCCCCTCAGCCCATAGTGGCTTTAATGAGGGATGGCTGAGTTGTTTAGCCTACACGAGGGTGCATGTTCGCTGTGGGAGGATGTCCGAAAACAGCATATCTCCTCTTTCTGTCCCCTGGGAAACACAACGAGTGCAGACTATACCAGACTGCTCCAAGACAATGTCAATTCGACCACCCACATACAAAACAATGCTTTTTATTTTCTTCAGGCTTTTCTTCTCTTTCCCCGCCATAACCAAAAGAAGTGTTTTTGAAGCCTGCTGCAGTGCTTTCAAAGGGAGCCAGTGTTTATTCCCCAAACCGAAGGAATTGGACTTAGTAGGGACATAGGCTATATGTAAACTTTTAACTCTGAATCTGGGGAGTTTGATGCATAGCCTTATTTTTCACAAGCTATATTATAATACGTGTAAGGTTATGTAAAAAGTAGTGTTGGGGCCCGTGTTTATTCCCCAAACTGAATGATTTGGACTTAATGATGGGTGGTTCTTGAAGTGCTCAGTGGCCCTTCAGGTTGTAATATAGCCCGTGAACAATAAGGCTCTGCATCAAACTCCCCAGTTTCAGAATTAAAATACATATAGCCTATGTCCCTACTAGGTAACAAATGGGCAATGGCAACTTCATGACAAAGTAGGCTAAATGTTCAATCTTGATATGAAGTTTATGCTATATTTTATGTTCATTACAATAGCAGGGCAATATCACGGTAACGGAATTGCGCTGAGACTCTTTCACATTAAAATGTATGCCAAACAAAGTTTAACAAGCCATAGAACTCTATGCACATGTACCACTTAACAATTTACACTGAACATTGGACCAAGCAACACATTTTGGAAACAGAATTTAGGTCAAATCTCCCTCACTTTTTTGACCATCTTTTCCAAAAACTCTTAAATATCTGTTGTAAATGAAGATTCAACTATGTCTGCAGAAACAGTAGGGCTGTCAGCTTTTTGAGTTTTAATCACTTAATAATTCATAAGCCAAATAGATATCAGTAGAAACACTAATATGTAGGTCTACCTACTTGTTTTTTTTGTGAACTTTCATCATCCTCCCTCATGGGGGAGAGATGTGAGGTTTTGGTAATGGAATTACAAGGTACAGTTTCTTAAACTTACACAAGATTGATGTATTTCTAATACCTTAAGACTTTTTCCTGGTTAGGTGTTTTCTTAGACTCCCTTTCCATCTTTGAACAGAAATCAAAGCCTTTGCTTTTTCCTAATATTTAGGATAGAAAATGGTTGAAAAATGTGCAGTGCCTTCAGCAAGTATTCACACCCCAGGCCTTTTTCTGCATTTTGTTGTGTTAACAGCCTGAATTTAAAATGAATTAAATTGAGATTTTGTGTCTCTAGCCTACGAGACACACTAACCCATAATGTCAAAATAGAATAATGTCTTGAGTCAATAAGTAGTCAAACCCTTTTTTGTTATGGCAAGCCTAAATAAGTTCAGGAGTAAAACATTTGCTTCACAAGTCATATAAGTTGCATGGACATGATTTTTGAATGACTACCACAGTTCTGTACCCCACACTTATAATTATCCGTAAGATCGATCAGCACAGATTCAACCAATGCCTTGCAAAGAAGGGCATCTATTGGTATATAAAAAAAAAAACATTGAATATCCCTTTGAGTATGGTGAAGTTATTAATTACAGTTTGAATGGTGTATCAAGACACCCTGTCACTACAAAGATACAGGCGTCCTTCCTAACTCAGTTGCCAGAGAGGAAGGAAACCGCTCAGGGATTTTACCATGAGGCCAATGGTGACTTTAAAACAGTTCAGAGTTGAATGGCTGTGGATGGATCAACATTGTCGTACAGAATAAAACAAAGATTTCAAAAACATCCATCCTGTTTGCAATAAGGCACTAAAGGAAAACTTTTTTATTTAAATGGTAAAGAAATGAACTTTATGTCCTGAATACAAAGTGTTATGTTTGGGACAAATCCAACACCACACATCACTGAGTACCACTCTTCATATTTTCAAGCATGGTAGTGGCTGCATCGTGTAATGGGTATGCTTGTAATCGGCAAGGACTAAGGAGTTTTTTAGGGGGATAAAACGAAATGGAATAGAACTAAGCACATGCAAAATTCTCGAGGAAACCTGGTTGTCTGCTTTCCAACAGACACTGGGAGACATTCTGTATACCATACACAATGTATATAGATACAAAAAATTATACTATGTTATTGGCTTGTTTATTGTTTACTCCATGTGTAACTCTGTGTTTTTGTCTGTTCACACTGTTATGCTTTATCTTGGCCAGGTCGCAGTTGCAAATGAGAACTTGTTCTTAACTAGCCTACCTGGTTAAATAAAGGTGAAAAAAAATCACCTTTCAGCAGGACAATAACCTCAAAAACAAGACCAAATATACACTGAAGTTGCTTACCAAGACAACATGGAATGTTCCTGAGTGGCCTAGTTACAGTTTTGACTTAAATCGGATTGAAAATCTATGGCAAGACTTGAAAATGGCTGTCTAGCAATGATCAACCACCAACTTGACAGAGTTTAAATATTTTTTTTTAATGAATAATGTGCAAATATTGTTCAATCCAGGTGTGCAACACTCTAAAACCTTGTTCACACTGCAGGCCTTAAAGCTCAAATCAGTTTTGTTTTTCAAATCAGTTTTTAAATATCGAATGTCCAAGTTGCAAGTGACCAAATCGGATTTGTGTGTATTCAGACAGCAGTCATTTTCTGATATGGTTACGTTAGTTGTCATGGTAACGACGGGTTTGTGTGCAGTGATGTAGGCTGATTGGTGGTGTTCGTGCTTCCTATCAATCAGAAGTTATGTAGCAAGCTAAGGTGACAACAATACCTGCCATGGATGTTTTCCAGTTGCTTTGAAGGTTCCAAATCATAGTGTAAGAACACTTTTAAAGCTTCAAAGGATAAGGTTATCTAACTTTCCAAACAAGTCCTTTTTGGCTAGCCACAGCAGTCAACTAAGTAGCTGTTTAGCTTTCTGGCACATTCACTAATTTGTTTGTTATCAATTAGCAAGCTAGTTGGCTACCACATACACGTTCTTGTCAAACTGTCAACAGAGTAGCTCGCAAGCAACAAGATATGCCAAATAACTGTCTAAAAACCACTTGAGGGTTAGACGCAAGTCACATGGCTAGGAATCAGATTTGTATCCGACTTCAAACGACCTACGAAGGTGGTTTGAAATGTGGCTTGAACTATCCGATTCCATGTGCTTCTTGGCTGTTCAGACGGCAGGAAAAAGAACACATTCAAATCAGAAATGCCCCAAAAAATGAAATGAGTCACTTCAAACTGCCAACGTGAACACTGCTTTAGAGACTTACCCAGAAAGACTCACAGCTGTAATTGCTGCCAAAGATGATTCTAACAAAGGTGATGTATTGACTTGGGTGTGAATACTTATCTTTAGGAGAGATTTCTGTATTTTATTTTAAATACATTTGCCAACATTTCTAAAAACATGTTTTCACTTTGGCGTATTGTGTGTAGATGGGTGAGGGGAAAAACATCTATTTAATGAATTTTGAATTCAGGCTGTCACACAACAAAATGTGGAATAAGTCAAGGGGTATGAATACTTTCTGAAAGCACTGTGTATGCATGTGTGTGTGTGTGTGTGTGTGTGTCTTTATCTAAAAAAAAATATATATATTAAAAAATATGGACTGTTAGCTTTTATTTAACACCCGATTTGACATGCTTCTATAAACTTCACATTGGTGCTCATGGGTCCTTTACATGGAAATGCCCAACAGCTGTCTCATCTAGATAATCATCACAGAAGGGGTGGTGTTCCCACACAAGCAGACCACACTGTGCTAGTGTTTAATCTGGAAATCAACCCTACAAAAACCTGTTTTGATTAGTCAAATAAAATCCCAATTTAAACCCCTCAGTATACAGTATTTTCATAGTGACTGCTCATCCCACCAGCCTACTGTATCAACCCTGGTTAATCAGGGTGTTTCTGAAAAACGCTCACAAAATGATTCAGCCAGCTGCTGAGAGAGACGACCACTATGTGGGAGTTGGAGGAGGGACCCATATTACCCAATGAGATCTGGGACAAGCTACTGTTGACAGCTGCCATGGCCCGGGGATCAGGCCCATGACTGGAGGGTTTAGTGGCACAGACGGTGTCTGAGCCGCCATTGGCACTGCTATCAAAGCTCGGAGCTTTGATAGCTATACCATATCTCACCTCAGTCATTTTCACACCGCTCAACCACTTCTTTGTATTTTTTTTTATTTAACCTTTATTTAACTAGGCAAGTCAGTTAAGAACAAATTCATATTTACAATGACGACCTACCCTGGACAAACCATAACCCGGACGACGCTGGGTCAATTATGCGCTGCCCTATGGGACTCCCAATCACAGCCGGATTGATACAGCCTGGAATTGAGCCAGGGTCTGTAGTGACGCCTCTAGCACTGAGATACTGTGCCTTAGACCGCTGTGCCGCTCGGGGACTTCTTTTAGGGTTCCAAGTGTAAGATTTTGTCTGCCACCGCACAACAGGAGAGGTATCAACTTAAATATGTTTACAACCATGAACAACAATATCCACACGTAGCATATAGACTCCTTCACTTATTTTTAGACCAGGAAATACACCTTTTTCTGCTCATAAGCACACTCCAGGGATTTGTACACATGGTCCTCCTCCTCCGCAGTAGCTCCTTCAGTGTGTGAATGCATCATCTGTTGCTGCTGGGGAGAGAGAAAGGAAGGGTTGATAGCTCTGCAGGCTTGTTGTGTGAAGTCCTGCTGGGGAGTCGTGCTCCAGTTTGGACAGTGTTAAAACAGTGTTAAAACTCAGTGGCTGTCAGGGCAACTTACACCACGCATCACCCTTGCTGACTCTTCTGGTCCAGGGTTTCTGTGGGCCAAATGCATCAGTGCGTTAGGGAAGATGTTGTAGTTTGTACACATACTAACACACATTCCACTATACTGTGCAAACCATATAGGTAGGCTATTTTCTACAATGACTTCTTGGCTCCCTACAGTCTTTGGTCAATATGTGACCGACCGACCGCCTCGAATTTGAAATTGTGTTTTTTACATCAGATAAAAGTAGAGACTCAGCTAGCAAATGGTTTATCATACACTGCAGTTGAGGAAAAATGGGAAAGTAATTCTGCTTTGAAAGTAACCCTACTTTTGAGAAAATGGCACTTGAATGTTTTGGTACACCGACTGGAGAGCTCTTCTTTGTCTACACCCATTCAGGATCGTTCACACCCTCTTAAGGCTTAGTCCCACCCTTCTCTTTAAGGATTCACATGTGAGGCCATGTGGTAAACACACACTATATCAAATAAAATCTAAATTGATTTGTCACGCACAGGATACAGAAGGTGTAAATGGTACAGTGGTAGTACTTGCATAGTAGCGATATCAAAAACAAAGTGTCCAGATAAAAAATATTTTATAAATATTAGTAGGTGACGCTTACCCGACACACTTGTCTTAATTGATGGGTCATGTGAAGGAAATGCTATAACCACCCCTCACCCACATCTAACTAAGAGGATGGGACACTATTGTCTAGACATTTGCACGTTCATGAAATACAATAGATGGCCGTAATCACCCCCAGACACACCTGCTAATTTTATGGGTCATGTAATAATCCGGCCGAGGTGGAGTCTTTTGTTTAGACATGTAGCTAGCTAAGTAGCTAGCTAGCTAAACAATGAACCGGCATAACCCCAACTCATACTACTACCAATACAAACATTGTCATAGCTGTAGTATGAATCTGCAGTAGCTAAAGCTAACAATCTAGGTTGAATATTAAGTAGCTAACATTAGGCTATAACTAGCAATGCAAATGGTTTACATTATCTCAGCCAATCATGGCTAGTGGGAAGGTTCCTGTCTTTTTCCATGGCTAAACCAACTAGGCTCGTAATTTAACAATTTTATTTGTATTTATGGATGGAATACAAGTTTGCTATTAAGGCACACCAAAGTTCACATGTTCCAGAAGGGATTAAGATAAAATAAATGTTTACATTCACAAGCTGCTCCTGTGAAGTAGTGACGTGTGACATACGCCTAGTTTCCTGAAACAAGTCACATACATTTGAAGTCAGAAGTTTACATAGACCTTAGCCAAATACATTTAAACTCCGTTTTTCACAATTCCTGACATTTAATCCTAGTAAAAATTCCCTGTCTTAGGTCAGTTAGGATCACCACTTTATTTTAAGAATGTGAAATGTCAGAATAATAGTAGAGAGAGTGATTTATTTCAGCTTTTATTTCTTTCATCACATTCCCAGTGGGTCAGACGTTTACATACACTCAATTAGTATTTGGTAGCATTGCCTTTTAAATCGTTTAACTTGGGTCAAATGATTTGGGTAGCCTTCCACAAGCTTCCCACAATAAGTGCATTTTGGCCCATTCCTCCTGACAGAGCTGGTGTAACTGAGTCAGGTTTGTAAGCATGCTTTTTCAGTTCTGCCCACAAATGTTCTATAGGATTGTTGTCAGGGTTTTGTGATGGCCACTCCAATACCTTGACTTTGTTGTCCTTAAGCCATTTTGCCACAACTTTGGAAGTATGCTTGGGGTCATTGTCCATTTGGAAGACCCATTTGTGACCAAGCTTTAACTTTAACTGATGTCTTGAGATGTTGCTTCAATATATCCACATAATTTTCCTACCTCATGATGCCATCTATTTTGAGAAGTGCACCAGTCCCTCCTGCAGCAAAGCACCCCCACAACATGATGCTGCCACCCCCTTGCTTCACGGTTGGGATGGTGTCCCTTTTTCCTCCACACATAACAATGGTCATTATGGCCAAACAGTTCTATTTTTGTTCCATCAGATCAGAGGACATTTCTCCAAAAAGTACGATCTTTGTCCCCATGAGCAGTTGCAAACCGTAGTCTGGCTTTTTTATGCCGGTTTTAGAGCAGTGGCTTCTTGCTTGCTGAGCGAAGTGGTTGAAAAACAAGTTTTAATGACTCCAACCTAAGTGTATGTAAACTTACAACTTCAACTGTATGTACTATACAAGGACAGTAGAAGCTCGTTACGCACTCTGTACATTATTCCAATTTTATAAGAATGCAACATATTTTAATTGTTGCCCGGGACGCACGTTTAGGATTCGGCAAAATACGGTGGTAATAAAGAGGGGACAACCTAAAACAACCTATTACACAATTCCACAGAAAATTATGAATATTTCCTTTAAAAAGGGGTTCAAGTTGTTTTAAATAAATGTTATTCTAATTCTACTATTAAACTTTTATTCCAGTGTAGTCTCCAACACTGACAGCTTTGACAGCTTTGTTGTACTGTGCTGCTTTCTGTTGAAGCTTAGTATCTATTTTTTTATTACAGATTTCCAAGCTGTAGTTAAGGATTGTTTCTCCACTGTTGATTGTCGACGGAAATGCATCTGTTGGTGTATTCTACAAGATGACTTCTAAGCTTGATTTAAAGTGTCAATAGGAACCACTGGCATCACTAAGCTGACATCTGGATGTAAAAAGAGATTTCTCAGGACAGTCATTCTCTTTGGAAAATATGATTTTCCCCATTGCTTCGGTCACACTGTCAACTGTCATGTCATTCGCTCACCGAAAGGTTTCATGCAAACCATTAAGTAGTTATTGATAGTCTTATGCACTTATTAGCATGTTATAAAGTTGAGAGCGACAAATCCATATCGTGATAAATTGCCTGAATTGATGCGATAACAATAAATATAATTCTATGTTTATTAACATTATTGTGCACCTACATTTTTTTTTTGTTATCCTTTAACTACTAGTTTGACAGTTGTAGCCATCAATTGTCCTATTAACAATCACCCATATTAGCAATCGCATTTAAAAAAAAAAAAATATTCTAGTATATGCTGTTTATCGTAATGAAGGACATCAGCAAAATTATTTCCATAGGTGATTGGTGTCTGTAATGTTCGGTTTATCGTCCCAGCTCTATGTCAACCTCCTCTTCTGATTAATCTCATCTTGTGTTTACACCCCCAAAAATTTTCAGGAAGCTCAACTTGATCTGGGTTCCTACTTCCTACCGTCTGTGACCCGGTTGTCTGTGGGTATACACTTGAAGGAGGAGGGGGGGGGGGGGGGGGGGAGTTTAATCAGTGCATTCTTATCACTCACACACACACACAGACTTTCCTTCATTTTTGTTATCTTTCCAGTGCAGGATTACAGAATGGTACAGATAGTTACATCTTTAGAGTGTCTGGCCAGAGGCGGGATCAGATCTGGAACACATGCCCTGGGAGGTGTGATGTCAGAGCCTCTGTTCCACTGCCTTAAACTGCTTTCCTTCCCCTGCTCTCTGCCCTACAGTCACACAGGGGTCTGAAAAACATTACTAGCTGTCAAATCCTTGCTTCTTCTGTCCTTGTTTCCTCAATTCCTTAAAAAAAAAAACTTAAAGCTCATTGGAGGAGCAGCCACAAGGGAGGGACCTTGAATCGTCTCCACCAATCAATGTGCTTTGAAAGGAATGGAGGAAGCAAGGATTTGATTGGTGGTAAAGTTAAGACAGTCAGACCGGCCAGGGTTTCCTTCTATCCCGTTGGTCCCCACTCCTCCTGAGCTCATTTCACAGACTTACTTTTAGTCTTCTATATTTGGAATTCCCATTGTTAGAACCTATGCTGCCCATGATATACTAGACAACATGCACATGGCCAGTACATTCATAAAAAGTCCCATCTTACGTCATTACCTACCAATGTACTACTACTACTTTTAAAAAGGTCTAGACATAATCTCCAACATTTGCAACATTGTTTCAATATTGAAATTCGAACTCAACTAGTGTTCAGTGAATGTAGCGAATGTAGAAAATGGTATGGTTTGGGAAAGAATCTTGCTTTTTAATGCTGGTAGCTAGCTCATTGTTAAAAAGCAATAATACACTTGAGTCCGTGTGTTATGACATCATGTCACAGCTATGATAAAAATGTCATGACACATGGCCTTTCATGTATTGTTGCTGAATTGTCCCTGTAAAATAAACGTAATAAATAACATGTCACCTATACAAACTCCAGCTCTTTTTGGTGGTCCTTTGAGCTGGATAAGAACAATGGTCCTGCAACCTGGCTAGTGGGTCTTTTTCATTTTCTTGTGACCTTAAGAAGATTAATTGAGAAGGTTGGAGACGTCAGGAGAAGGAGCGTTTTCTCAAAAGGCATACTACCGTGCTCCTAGCAACGGAGGGTCCATATCAAAGTATGTGAAACCTAGCATGGAGGGCACTTCTCGAATGCGTACTCAGTTTGTACATATTTTGAAGCATGCATCGATACAAAGTGTGCAAAGATATGACGCAACCACGTAATAAAGTATGCAACATTTCTTAAAATCAATGGCGCCCATTAGCTGAAGCAAAAGAAAATACACTCCGACTTCAGAATGAAATGTTACGTATTCACATGTAATATGTTTGCTTGACTACAATATTCTATCTTGATATGTTAATCAATACATGCTGAGTTAATTTTGACATGTTTACCTACCTATGTACCGTAGATCGCAAGCCCATAATAAGTAAATTGGGCTAACTGGCTAGCTACTACGGTTAGCTATTGTAGCTAGCCAGATAGCCATGAAGAATGGGTATCTACCTTGCATAATATTAATTTTACATCATTTTTGCCTGTTAAACTATCTGGTTAGCTACATTATTACTATTCACATATATAACTAGCTGATAGTTATGAACTAAAACTTTTTGTTTTGTGAAAATGTTGTTGCGTCTCTATTGACGGGTAGGGTAGCCTAGTGGCTAGAGTGTTGGACTCGTAACTGAAAGGTTGCAAGTTCTAATCCCCGAACTGACAAGGTACAAATCTGTCGTTCTGCCCCTGAACAGGCATTTAACCCACTGTTCCTAGGCCGTCATTGAAAATAATAATTAGTTTTTAACTGACTTGCCTAGTTAAATAAAGGCAATTTTATTTTTTTAATTGACCTGGCTGGAAGACGGTTCAGTTAATGGGTAGTTAAATCCACAGTAAGTCAATAGGGCTAGCGAACTAGCCATGAAGAATTGGTAGCTACCCACGAAAAATGTACATCTACCGTACATAACATTAGCTTTAACTTATTTTTGCCTGTTTAACTAGCTGGCTAGATAGATTATTATGATTCCCATATCTAGCTGACAATTATGTTTTGTCTATTGTTTCCATTGTCCTGGCTGAAAGAAGGTTCAGTGAATGGGAGGTGTAGTGTGAGGTAATAGAGTAGGGGGAGTGCGAGTGCTTCTCAAGTGTTATGCAATATCCACCCTCTCATCCTCACAAGAATGTACTCGAGAACATTGTCGGAGAATGCACTTGGAGCACGGTAGTATATGCATATTGAGAAACACCCAGTATGTCCTGAGATAATATGTGGTCATCAAAATGTCCTAGTTCACTTCCTGCCAATCAGTCTGACCAGCAGCAGAGGTGTAATAAGGTTGCTGGTCATTAAATCAAGGAGAATGTGTCCTTTATGGTTATAGAGCCGTATTGCAAACATCTGTATAAACGGGACTGGTCCAGATGAACACAGTCCGGAGGCATCAACGTTCATGTCATAGGGGTTAATACATCAATGTTCATGTCATAGGGGTTAATACATCAATGTTCATGTCATAGGGGTTAATACATCAACGTTCATGTCATAGGGGTTAATACATCAATGTTCATGTCATAGGGGTTAATACATCAACGTTCATGTCATAGGGGTTAATACATCAACGTTCATGTCATAGGGGTTAATACATCAACGTTCATGTCATAGGGGTTAATACATCAACGTTCATGTCATAGGGGTTAATACATCAATGTTCATGTCATAGGGGTTAATACATCAATGTTCATGTCATAGGGGTTAATACATCAACGTTCATGTCATAGGGGTTAATACATCAACGTTCATGTCATAGGGGTTAATACATCAACGTTCATGTCATAGGGGTTAATACACACCGACAGATGTTTTCAGCTGTTGAGAGCACATCATGTCTGAAGTTGACCCTGGCTTTACTGCTTGACCCTACTGCTATACGAATGTGTTTACTTCCTCTTCCATGAGCCCTAGTTACATGGAGTTTAGCTTGCACAAATTTGGCATCACGTGTGCTTCCTGTCTCCAAGCCAGGCAGTCTCCTCATATAGCTTAGGTTACCCATTGGCAACTGATGGGTTTTCAGTCTCATAGAGATTTTTAACTTATCCAAAGCTGGATTTGTGTTGACATTTGAATGGACACCCGCTGAATGGCACAATCCTTGCATTATTTGTAATGATTTTATGATTAACATTTTAGATTTTTGGCAGACGTAGATGAACAGTAATTAACACACTCAACACCACACAATATCAAATCTGATTTTTTCAGCCTTCTGAGGTTGAAGAGTTGCTGTTGTGCCTTCACCACACTGTCTGTGTGGACCATTGATATGTACACCGAGGAACTTAAAACTTTCCACCTTCTCCACTGCTGTACCATACTGTCTGTGGATAGAGGGGTGCTCCCTTTGCTGTTTCCTGATTTCCATGATCACCTCTCTTGTTTTGCTGACATTGAGTGAGAAATTATTTTCCTGACACCACACTCCGAGTGCCCTCACCACCTCCATGTAGGCTGTCTCGTCGTTGTTGGTAATCAAGCCCACCACTGTAGTGTCGTCTGCAAACTTGATGATTGAGTTGGAGGCGTGCATGGCCACGCAGTCGTGGGTGAACCTGGAGTACAGGTGGGGGCTGAGCACGCACCCTTGTGGGGCCCCAGTGTTGAGGATCAGCAGAGTGGAGATGTTGTTTCCTACCTTCACCACCTAGGGGTGGCCCGTCAGGAAGTCCAGAACCCAGTTGCACAGGGCTGTGTCAAGACCCAGGGACTCAAGCTTAATGATGAGTATGGAGGGTACTATGGCTTTGAATGCTGAGCTGTAGGCAATGAACAGCATTCTTACATAGGTATTCCTCTTGTCCAGATGGGATTGGGCAGTGTGATGGCGATTGCATCGTCTGTGGACCTGTTGGGGCGGTAGCAAATTGAAGTGGGTCTAGGGTGACAGGTAGGGTGGAGGTGATATGATCATTAACTAGTCTCTCAAAGCGCTTCATGACAGAAGTGAGTGATACAGGGCGATAGTCATTTAGTTAATTAAGTCATATAAAGAGCTCCAGCCCATGATAAAGCAAACACAAAAAATAATAATAGAAAGGAATAAATACTTTTTTCCACTGGAAAATACATGCATTGTAAGGCGATAAACGTAGAGGTTTGAGCTGGTTTGACAGACAGTGTGCGTTGCAGTTGATGGTTCGAGTCAGCACTGTAACCTTTGTGGAGCCCAGTCTGTCTGTGTTAGCCTCCCCTCAGCCCAGGCGAAGCGCTTCTCGAGCCCTGTGCATCTTAAATCAGGAGTTTATCCTGCTGTAGTGTCTGTTTTATGGATGGATATGGGGATGTAGAAAGACAGCTGGAGAACCTGGGACATCACATGCCAGTGGAAGTAAACTGCAAGCTCTGTGTCTGCTGGGATAAAGAGTGAGAGGATATCTGCTGGTCATTTTACCTGGGGCTTACTGGGATGTTTGTTTGTTTGTTCTCTTCGCCGGATCGGTGCTAGCTGTAAAGAGGCTGATGAAGGAGGCTGCTGAACTGAGGGAGCCCACAGAGCACTACCACGCCCAGCCACTGGAGGTGAGTCACACCTGGGACACCAAAACTCACTCGGGCTCATCAGCACCACAAACATCCCTGCCCTCCTCATTATCAACATAGTGTGTCATGGGTGTGTGCTTCCCTATATGTTTCTTACAAATCGCCAAACAACCCCACACAAAACACATAGAGAAGGGTGTGTTCTCTAGCTAGCTGGATCAATCATTGAAATGTGTTAATTTGACTGACTTGTTGTGCACCCGCAGGATAATCTGTTTGAGTGGCACTTCTCTGTCCGCGGACCCCCAGATTCGGATTTCGACGGTGGGGTTTACCACGGCAGGATCGTGCTGCCCCCGGAATACCCCATGAAGCCCCCCAGCATCATTCTACTCACAGTAAGCACCCAATAAACACACACTCATATATACACACACACACTTATGAAGATATCCCCCTCTCTCGATCAATCACAGCCAATTATGTGTTAGTTGAAGTAACGATGATGGGTAGCTAATCAAATGATCAAGCTGGAAGATGGACAGCTATAGACATCTGGCCATAACCAACAGCCACATCTGGTTACATCACACCGAGCCACTACTGTCAGAACAAGACCTAGCTGTCTTTGCACGGTCAATGCCCTGTCACAGAGGTTTTGAATAGTTCTTGGTGATGCACCAATAATAACCTGAAGAACCAATGACAGGCTGATAAAAGCCAGTGGATCCGAAAGGTTGTGACAGTCTTTATGTCCAGTCTCTTTTTAAAATGTTTATTGTCTCAGCTCAGGCTGGCATGTTTTTCTTGGTCTTTGAAGGCACTCTCTTTCTTTTTCTTAACATCTTTTTCTTAACATCCCATCCCTCCCATCAACCTCTACCATCCCCCCCTTTGTCGGTTTTCACTGTCTATTTGTTGCTTGTTCAGCCAGGTTGTCATAGACGGCGATATGGTAATCAAGATCCTATCATAGAAATCCTATAAATCACTATGCCATATTATATATGTGTTCTATATGTAATTCTATAGTTATGCTTCTTTTTCAGCCCAATGGGAGATTCGAGGTGGGGAAGAAGATCTGTCTGAGCATCTCCGGCCACCACCCAGAGACATGGCAGCCATCTTGGAGCAGTAGGTATCCCTGTGTAACAGGTGTCACTGTGACTGCTTTAACAGTATGGCTTCCTTCCTCACTGGCACTCGAGTTCGGATCCTCTGTCTCGCAAACACACGTGACTGCCCGCTTGATAACATCTTAGCCAACTACGCTACCGAAAACCTAGCAGTTCGGTAGTGCGAGTAGAGAAATGTCTAGCATAAGAGTCAGGTTACCAATCCAACACCGTTACACCTACAGCTATAGGCCGCCTCTAGCCTGTTCCCCCTACTCCTCCATCTGCTGCACCAAAACTTAGCCTAGCATCCCCACTCACTTGCTCTCTGCCTGGTGGGTACCAACAGGAAGAAATGAGACATAGCTGACATGGTTCCCAAAATGTTTTGCATACGGGATGATTTCTGTATTTTTGAATGTTTACATATCTTGAAAACTTGATTGCTGACAAGCAAAACATTTTGGGACTATGTCAACAATGGACTAATGATACAAATACCAAAAGATTGTTTTTGGATGGAGTTTTCCTTTAAGACTTTTGGTTTGAATTTAAATGAAGGCAGATATGCAAATGTTTTTTTGTTTTTTTTGCTCAACTTTGTTCTACATTGTTCTATCACTGGGCTTTTCTCCCACAATTTAAGAAGTCAAAACTGGAAGCGGCTGAAAATAAGCCTTCATAGGAGAACAAAGTAAATAAGATGAAGTTTTACTTGAAATATAGATTTGACACGCACGTCTTATTCACTCGCAATAATCTGTGTTGGCAGCAGGCAATCTGCTTCGTACCTTAAATCGGATATTTCCCTTTTCGGTCTTGATTTCAGTTACCACCATTAAGCCATCCTTTTTCTGAGTATTCTCCTCATGTTACTGTCCATACCAAAAGCATGAAAATGTTATCAGATAGAATTCAATGGGAGAATCTAGATGTTCCACACTGCATTTATTTCTATTACTTTAGGGGTATTTTGGATGAGCCAAAAAAAAGCTTAGTCCATAGTAAGGTTTAGGGAATTAATAACAGAATTTAATCATGTGGACAAACAGGTTGTGACAGACAACCTCCCCCTTTTGCCCTCCAGGGTCACATGGCAAAACAATGAGGCCATGCCCCAGAGATTGGACCTCCCCTGCTGGGATTTTGATGTCTCAGATCCCCAGTACAAGTTCACTCTGGTGCATTACCAGCTCACTGTGGTGGAAAAGCTGGATAATAAGTTCCAGTAGAATCTCAAAGGCTGGGTCCCAAATACACTGAACAAAACAATTTCAAAGATTTTTCTGAATTACAGTTCCTATAAGGAAATCAGTCAATTGAAATCAATTCATTAGGCCCTATTCAATGGATTTCTCATGACTGGGAATACAGATATGCATCTGGTCACAGATACCTAAAAAACAGGGATGTGGATCAAAGAACAAGTCAATATGGAGTGCAACTCTTCTCCTTCACATAGAGTTGATCAGGCTATTGATTGTTGAATGTTGTTCCACTCCTCTTCAATGGCTGTGCCAAGTTGCTAGATATTGGCGGGAACTGGAACACGCTGTCGTACACATCGTTCCAGAGCATCCAAAACATGCTCCATGGATGACATGTCTGGTGAGCATGCATGCCATGGAAGAACTGGGACATTTTCAGCATCCAGGAATTGTGTACAGATCCTTGAAACATGGGGCCGTGCATTATTATGCTGAAACATGAAGTGATGGTGGTGGATGAATGAAACGATTATACAATCGGCCTCAGGATCTCATCACGGTATCTCTGTGTATTCAAATTGCCATTGATAAAATGCAATTGTGTTCGTTATCCGTAGCTTATGCCTGCCCATACCATAACCCCACCAACACCATGGGGCACTCTGTTCACAACGTTGACATCAGCAAACCGCTCGCCCACACAACACCATGCACAGTCTGCCATCTGCCTGGTTACAGTTTAAAACCAGGATTAATCTGTGAAGAGCACACTTCTCCAGCGTGCCAGTGGCCATCGAAGGTGAGCATTTGCCCACTGAAGTCGGTTATGATGCCAAACTGCAGTCAGGTCAAGACCCTGGTGAGGACGATGAGCAAGCAGATGAGTGTTTTGTGCATATGGAACATTTCGGGGATCTTTTATTTTAGCTCACGAAATATGGGACCAACACTTTAGATGTTGCATTTATATTTTTGCTGCGTATAGCACCCTATTCCCTTCATAGGCCTCTGATCAAAAATAGAGTACTATTAACTGCTGTTAAGAGTTGACAGACGGTATGAGTTTGTTTTTATTGTCTTTCATAACTTTTTTTGTTTCTCCCTTTTTTGTTTTTTCTCTTTCAGTCAGAACGGCACTAATAGCTATAATCGGATTCATGCCAACCAAAGGAGAGGGTGCAATCGGATCTCTTGATTATACCCCAGAGGAGAGGAGAGCCCTTGCCAAAAAGTAAGATTACATAGATTAGAGCTCGCCACTGTTTACTCTCTTTCCAGTGCATTTACCCTGTGTGCACTAACGGATGGATGAGTGGTGCTGATAACAATGTTGTGAGAAGGGACACACACACACACACAACAGTCTGGAGTGAAATGTCTGTTTGCATTTTGTTTCAATGTGTCCCTAACCCTTACACGCATCATTACACAAGACACACATTAGGCCTGTATGTATGTATGTTGGATACTGGTGTGGTACGCACTAGCTTTACATACAATTAGATGGACTAGCTGTACATGCAGAACCTTTGGTGTTTGGCAGGCATTTGTTCAACAAAGTTGAGCATAAAGCGATGCTTATGCAAGCATGTCATGAAATTAACACCCTGGACACAGTGCATGTGCCTTCTACAAATAGCTATGCTCATTACCAGGGACACCAAGGCACCAGCATTGGACCTTATGAGATGGCAGCATTAGTGGCTGAGGGTCTCTGGCTGACACGTCTGGGCATCTTGATGCTCTTCTTCTCGCGTTCTTTACGGGTCTCTCCGTCTGAAGAAACTCGCACCGAGCTCTGACTTTGAGATGTATCAAAAGAGCAAAGGGTCCAGCCGTTGCGTCCCAAATGGCACCCTATTAACTTGTTTTGTGTTCTTGAAAGGGCTCTGGTCAAAAGTAGTGCACTCTCAAGGGAATCGGGTGTTATTTGGACCGCAACCCAGCATCTGTTGTATTTAACATATCAGGACAGGGGTCTTTAACAACTGGCTGTTTAATTAACACATGAAGATGAGATGTGACACAGGAACATATCTCGGTCTATAAATACATACAGTGCACACCCTGCCTGCGTGGCTGTTTATCTTCCGGGATGAAAGAAAGGCCCGTTTCACGAAAGGCTGTCGTGGCTGCGGCTGAGAGAGCAACTTCGCTTTGATTCAGATCTCCCGTCTTGGTTGTATCCGTGCCCTGTGGTAATTGTGAAAGCTGTCAGTCAACGTCGGGGCCAGGGGCACCCAGCAGGAAGCAGTGAAACAGGAGAATAATCCGTAGTTTTCAGAGTTGGCTCTGTTTCCTGACAGAAAAGTAAACTGATTGGGAAGTTTTGCTGGCTCCCAGACTGCTGTAATGACAAGTGTTAATAATGCAGAAGTTAGAGGAGGAAAACATTTCAGATGGTTGTCTTTTCTGCCTATTAAAGCATGATTTTGGTTGGGGGGGGGAGAACAGCAACTCTTGGGATGTCATGCTTTTGTAAATGAATTTCGCAATTGTAAATGAGAACTTGTTCTCAACTTGCCTACCTGGTTAAATAAAGGTAATATAAATCAAATAAAAAATGCTTGACTTCGTTGATGGAATTGTAACTGTCAATATCGCTCTCCAAGCCACAGTTGAATATTTTCTTCACATAATGAGTTTCAATCCATACGTCTTGTCAAATTGTCTGAGTCATCTTTGACTAACCAAATCTCCAAGAAGTTTCTCTAAGTTTTTGATTGTTGTGCTTGGGAGCTCCAGCCAAACGACTTTGAGCTCTATTTTAACAAACCTAGCGCAATGGTAAATCTTAGCGCTGGTGGTAGCGTCATTGGTTCGGTTCAGTATGTGTCAGAAATATTTGTTATTTTCACAACCGGAATTATGGGTGGCGTGAAATTGCTGGGTTTTTGATGAATAAACAAGTGTGTGTCGAAGCTTGGCCCCTCACTAGTCAATCAGAACTTGCGCCAAGGCTAAATATGTGGTTGCTTCATGTGGTGTATTTATGGTCTTTTATGTATTGAATTGTCTTCAACTACAATTCAAATGTTGGTCTGTTATAGCCTAGTTCTTTAAGCAGCCTGCCCCGTGTTTGCTAAATATGTTGAACATGTTTGCAGTCCACACTGTTATAATTGCATTGCTTCAATATGAACAGAGAATTTGATGTAAATGGCATGTTATAGAAGGGTCCAGACACTATTTACATTAATTTTTTTTATGGCTGTTTTACTTGCTTTTGAGAAACTGACCCCACAACCAATGATTTAATTTCCTCATCTTCGTTGTGCAGTATGGGGGCGCTGAAAAAACATGAACAAATTGTCATTCCGAACTTTATCCGCAACGTTATATTCCATGGATAATAAGATTGTGGGAGCTGTTTTGTTAGAATCTCTCCTGGCTCAAAGTAGAGGAGATATTGACTGCATCACTACTTGTCTTTGTGCGATGTATTGACGTGTCACAAACGATCTGTTCAAACAGCTAACACACAGCTCAAACACCCAAGACATGCTACCCGTTGTCTCTTCACAGTCCCCAAGTCCAGAACAGAGGCTAGGAAACACACAATACTATATAGAGCCATGACTACATGGAACTCTCTTCCACCTCGTAACTCAAGCTAGCAGTAAAATTTGACAAAAAAACAAACATAAAACAACACCTCAAGGAACCACACTCACTTACACACATTGCAATATTGTACATTTTATATTGTACATTACATTAGAAGCAATGTACATGTGTTGATGTTGGCTATTGTTTTAATATGATGCATTGTTTTATTCCTGTTTGGACCCCAGGAAGAGTAGCTGCTGCCTGGGCAGATCGTACTAAATACTAAACGAAAACAAATCCAGGCCCTCTTTTTGCCTAGAGGATTGCTGGGGTGAATTATTTCCCATCATTTATACACAGAGTTTATATATTGAGTCACATTTTCTCTACCCGGCTTGTCAGATGAATCCATTTGACTACAGGAAAACAAAGAAAGTTCAATGTAAACACTTCTGTCCATAACTCACACTCGCTCTCGCTGACCTTCTGACAGATCCCAGGACTTCTGCTGTGAGACTTGTGGCTGCTCCATGCACTTAGCCCTCCTGTCTCCCTCCCCCACAAACCCCAGCCCAGAGGACCAAGAAGACCAAGAGCTTGCCCAGCAGATCAACTTCAAGGTACAACTGCCTACCAGCCACAATCCTACCCCAGCCACGGTGTGGTGTTTATTTACATTTGAGTCTAGTCAGTTTTCTTCTAAACCTTTTACCAGGTGTCAGAACTGAATGAAACGCGTGTTCCCATGTCTTAACCCATTTGTGCAGTCAAGCAGTCACATACAGCAAAGATAGGGCCTTGCACCCGAGGAATGTTTTCTCAGCCCGCTGACAAGAGCTGGAGTACATTGTGTGTGACAGCAACCGTCAACTGTGTGTTTGTTCCTGCAGGCAGAGTCCAGGCAGGGCAGTGAGAGCACAGGGGCAGAGAGTGAGCACCCCACAGAACTCCAGGGAGAGACATCCTCCTCGGGGAGACAGGAGGAAGAGGAGAACGCCCAGGCTGAGCAGGTGAGGAACGCCATCAGTGTTATAGTAGCTGGTGACGGACTGTGAGATCAGCCAATTTAAAATCCGGCAGCACTTTTTCCTGCTCCTGACATAGGATCTATTCAAGTCCCTTTCTGAGGCACTGTGAAAACAGACAGTTGGAAAGCGAGAGCGAGACGGCTGGTGGAGGAGATTACCCTGCACCACAAACCTCCCCACCTACACATATTTTAATAAGCAATCTCTGCCACCTACGTGGGCAGAGAAACAACTGCATACTGAAGGTATTTGCTATTCTAGGGGATTATTCATGTATTTGCTATTGAAAGAGGTTGATATGGTTGCGTAGTTGGCATGGTTGCACACGAATGTGCCACCTTGTCGCAGACGACGTCCCGAAAACCGTTTTCTCCGGCGATTTTTGTCGTTCTTATTCCCGAGCCATTAAATGAAAGAGTTATTTATGAGAGGAGTGGCGGGGGTGTCCCGTGGGGGGGGGGGGGTCTCCCGAGGTTCCAGAATGGGGTATAAAAGGGAGAACATGGCAACGTCGTTACCCCGTAAATGATCCCTAATCTCTCATAGTGCTTTATGTAATGTCGTGGCTCCACTGTGCTGCATCAGCCTCTGTCACTCACTCAGGGAACAGCACTTTTTTTTTTTTAATCAATGTGTTTAATGGCTCGGGAGGTAATCAATCTGTATGATGACGGTGCAGGCAGCACTCTGCTCTCTGGCCCTCCAGGTTCTTCACTGTGCGCCAACCCGCTGCCAGTGAGGCATGATGCCCCTTTCGAGCAGTCCCCTATGACAACACTCATGATAACTGATGTTTTCTGAGAAGCCGATTTTACAGCTAGATATCAGTGTTATGATGTGTCATTTAATAGCACCATTATTTATTAGGAGAAGGTGATAGCAATTTTGAGATTGCCGTTTCCAAGCATGGTGAAGATGAATGAAGGGATTATGTTTCTTCATACTTCATGCAATAGGGTCTATGTGGATTTGGATTCAATCCCACTGAACTGACCTGAGTAGGAGAGAAAGAACGGGGATAGTTAAAATATTAAAATTGACTTACCGCCTGCTGCTGGATGCAGTAACCTCTGGCCGGGAGAGGGACCATTCTGGTCCTGTGGTTATCCCACACCTTGACTGCATCATCACGGTCTGCCTTGCTCTTCCTATGTCAAACTGAACAGAGTGATATAGGCATGATTATAGGGCGTTGTTCACTGCTCCCTACTCTTTCCCCCAGTGTCTGTCTCTCTGCGCGCCAGCCCTCCCTGGCCTGCAGCCATCCCCTAACCAGGAGGCGTGAGATTGAGCTTCACCTTTTAAAGCAACTTTAAATAAGACTGTTTCCCCTTTTAAAACAATGAACGGTAGCCTTTTTAGTTGCTATGACCTTAGTGTATTTTCATGGCTGCAACTTAAGTGTTATTCCCAAGACCAACTGTGAACCAATATGCACATTTGTTGAGAAGCTCATGAATTAAACGTGTTTTGCTGTGTAGTAACACCATGTCTCTGGTGGTGGGAAAAACCGATGTGCTTCTAGAAAGATGGCCCATAGTGTGTGTGTATGTGTTGGTCCACTGTCTGATCCTGTATATGATATGCTGTGCTCCCTGCAGGCCGAGGCGGCTCCACCTCCCAGTGAGGAGGAGACGAGTCCACCAGCCCCCAGCACCCACCAGCGCCGGGCCCAGCAGCAACAGAGAGACCAGATAGAGCCCCCCAGCAGGCCCACTTTCCCCCACACCGCCGCCCCCCACCCTCCTCAGGACACCAGCCACACGGGCTCTGTGGTGCTCATCGTGGTGCTCGCCCTGCTCCTGGCTGCCCTCATCTTCCGCAGGGTCTACCTGACCAACGAGTACAAGTTTGACTACGAGCTGTGACAAAACTAACCTTAACCTACCCAGCCCCACCACCCCCCTGAGTCGAGTGAGTCAACCGCCCCTCCTATCACCTGACCTGACACCCTAGCTGGCAACAAACTGACTTTCTCTTTACCGTGGGCTTCAAAGAGGGCTTGGTTTACAATGAGGGTAACTTTCATTCCTGTGGAGGATGGGGTTGACTCACCACCACAACACCTCCCAAGGTGTCTTCTATTACTTTGAATTGACTCTAGAGTGTACTACATTTTTTAGAATGGGAGTATTGTATCTAAACCTCCCCAGAGGAGAGACACTGTATCAGACCTGGGTTCAAATACTATTTAAAATCTTTCAAAGACTTTGTTTTAGCTCTAGCCTGCCTGGGATGCCAGTTGTTTTTTGTTTTGGAATTATTATATTGGGACATGTAGCCAGGCAAGCTCAAGCAACCACAGATAAAGTATGTGAAATTATTTCAAATAATATTTGAACCCAGGTCTGCTCTAGCTCTCCTTTTTTAATTTGTCAGGCATCTGTTTATCATAGGAATTGCTGATTTGCTCTCAATATTTAAACAAGACAATACTGTCATATAACATGTAAACAATGAAGGCTATTAAATAGTTTGTCTCAAAATTATTATTTAATTGTGCAAAGGGAAGCAATATGATTAACATTTTGTATACAGATAAGATGCTAACAATTTCTGCTCAACTGTTATGTCGTTTACATATCTGACTGCCTAGCCAATGCTCTGGCTGTTCCTACTTTGCAATAGCAGATACAACCTAGCTAGTATACATACTCTGTCAATCTTATAGCCTGAGTGCCAGTCTGTTTCTGCTCTCTTGCCAACTCCTTGTCACTCAATTTCATGAGCTTAAAGGAAATGGAGATTTTAAGAGACTGTACGACTATAGCCTATCTTTTTGAAGTCCTCAAAAGAAATAGGATTGGGGACTAATGCAGAGGTTTAAATGTTGTGTGCACATTTTACTTCAGCGCAAATAAAATGACCAGAATAGGGCCTCTAAGTTTGAAACATGTAAGACAGCTTGATTCATGTCTCAAGATGTAATTTAGACATATATCCATCCATCTCTTCAGACTGTATTTGAACCATACATACAGTAGGTTTGAACATTGTATCAGAAAATAAATGCCTTGGAATTTTTTTTCTTTCTGTGTCGGTCTTATTTCTTTCTGTGTCATGACGGATGGCTGACAGTAACACTTAGTTATCCATCTCTGCACAAACCATTCAGTAATCTGGAGAGTTGAAACACATGGACACATAAAGGATCAGATTTCATCATCCAGTAAGTTTTATCTAAAAGATGTACAGTGCATTTTAAAGTATTCAGACCTTGACTTCTGACATTTTGTTAAGTTTCAGCCTTATTCTAAAATGTATTAAATTGTTTTTTTCCCTCATTGATCTACACACGCTACCCCTTAATGACAAAGCAAAAACAGAGTTTTAGAGATGCTTGCAAATTTACTTAAATGACACATTTATATAAGTATTCAGACCCTTTACTCAGTACTTTGTTGAAGCACCTTTGGCAGTGATTTAAAGCTTCAAGTCTTCTTGGGTATGATGCTACAAGATTGGCACACCTGTATTAGGAGAGTTTCTCTCATTGTTTGCAGATCTTCTCAAGCTCTGTCAGGTTGGATGGGGAGTGTCGCTGCACAGCTATTTTCAAATCAAACTTTGTCACATGCGCCGAATACAACAAGTGTAGACCTTACCGTGAAATGCTTTACAAGCCCTTAACCAACATCCCCACAGCATGATGCTGCCACCACCGTGCTTCACCGTAGGGATGGTGCCAGGTTTCCTCCAGACGTGACACTTGGCATTCAGGCCAAAGAGTTTAAACTTGGTTTCATCAAACCAGAGAATGTTGTTTCTCATGGTCTGAGAAGCCTTTAGGTCCCTTTTGGCAAATTCCAAGCGGGCTGTCGTGCTTTTTACTGAGTGGCTTCCGTCTGGCCACTCTACCATAAAGGCCTGATTGGTTGTGCTGCACAGATGGTTGTCCTTCTGGTAGTTTATCCTATCTCCACAGAGTAACTGGAGCTCTGTTAGAGTGACCATCGGGTTCTTGGTTACCTCCCTGATCAAGGCCCTTCTCACCCGATTACTCAGTTTGGCCAGGCGGTCAGCTTTAGGAAGAGTCTTGTTGGTTCCAAACTTCTTCCATTTAAGAATGGAGGCCACTGTGTTCTAGGGGACCTTCAATGCTGCATAAATGTTTTGGTACCCTTCCCCAGATCTGTGCCTCTACACCATCCTGTCTCTGAGCTCTACGGACAAGTCCTTCAACCTCATGGTTGAAGGTTTTTGCTCTGACATTTACTGTCAACTGTGGGACCTTATATAGACAGGTGTGTGCCTTTCCAAATCATGTCCAGTCAATTTAATTTAACACAGGTGGACTCCAAGTTGTAGAAACATCTTAAGGGTGATCAATGGAAACAGGATGCAACTGAGCTCAGTTTTGAGTCTCAATGGATCTGAATAGTTAAGTAATTAATGTATTTTTCAGGGGTTTTTGCAAACATTTCTAAAAAACTTTTCGCTTTGTCATTATGTGGTATTGTGTGTAGATTGAGGAAAACATTTAATTTAATCGATTTTAGAATAGGGCTGCAACAGTAATAAAATGTGGAAAAAGTGAAGCGTCTGAATACTTTCTGAATGTACTGTATATTAGGATATGCACTTGCTGTTGATATACTTGATTCCATGCCTGTTATATTATAGTTACATGCATAGTGCTTTCTGAGTTGTTACTGAGAGGTTTAATAAGAACCGGAGCCATATATCTGCTTTGTGGTTTTTCGACAAGCGCCAGACACCTGTGAGAATCCTTACATCAGTTGATCGGGGATTCCCTGTTTCATGTAAACGTCTTCCCACCGTGAAATGGTTGCCAATCAACTTCACACGGACACCCTGGAATGTGGTCATGTCATTATAATATAGCTAAACAAGAGCTGTTGCTGAAGCTGCGCGCTCGGTGCCTTGGTTTGGAGCGCTTGGAAACCAACCACTGTAGACCGTGGACCAATCAGGGAGCAATAAGCGGGACAAGCCGCTTGGCCTCGTGAACAGTCGTTGTTACTTATTCAACCGGCAAACTGCCTCACTACAATGCTTGGGAACAAAATATGCTACAATGATCAAACCATTGCGGACGTGGATTAAAGGGATCGCTTCACTCATTCGAAGACTTTTGAGTTTTCACACATAATGCCTTATATTAAGTTTTTGTTCTTACTTTTTTGCTTGATACTTATCGGGGAATGCCGAAAGCACAAAAGTAGGAAAAGGCGGTGGTCCGGGGCGGTGGAATCTTACAAGCATGGCGCGTAAGTACCTGGATCCTTACCCTTTTTGAGAGTCCATCCAAATGTGTTTCCTTCTTTCACTCTTTCGTTTGCACTTTAAAACAACTGGAGGTCTTCATGCCATCCCCTTTCTTTGTTTCTTTGGTTAAATTCCACACTTGTGGAACCCTACGTTCCGTTTGATGTAGCCTAATACTGGGCTATTTATTCGACCTCATTTTCTACATTGAAAATGATTTATGGCTCGTTTCAGTAATGTTAAACCCGTTATAGTCGTTGACACGGAGACTGTATGCAAATATTAGCCTCGGTGGGGTGGTCTCGACTCGAACACGCACGGTGCCCGTGCGTAAAGATGATCCAGAGCGCAGTGCGCATATGATGGAAGGATGCAATCAATGGATGGACTCTGCATGAGCAGAGATGTCATGAATCATCACTATCTGCAAGTGTGATCATCCATGCCATTCATCTGAACTTTGCATCATTATTCTGCATCGTGCTTCACTGACTTGTGCCGTTCCCCCCTTCAGATGACCAGTGATGTGTTCCGTCATTGTTAATAATCTTATCTGTGAAATAAGAGGCGATCCCACTGCGAGACTGTTCAATGACACAAAGCTCTCAAATGCACTTGAAGTAGGCTTCAGTAAGGGCAGAACATGGTTCATGTAATCTGCAAGATGTAACAGATTTAACAGTTCCATGGGGGCAGTGGATTAATCGGGTTCTCAGGATCCCCTGCTGTATTACAAGTAGCTAACCAATGATGTTATTCTTGTATATTGAGTTATAACATGAGACATTTTTGTCCAGTAGACAGTTATAGGATTACAATTACAAATCAACCCCTATAGCATGAAGTGGCTGGGGACAATGTGCTGTTCATGATTAACTCTTGTGTTGTCTTAACATCCTGTATATTCCCCTTGTCCTAAGCGTAAAAAAAATGACCCACCTTCACTAAACCCCTAAAATAAAGCATCTTAGTTGAATTTTAAACTCCAAATCTATTTTGCATGAAGAAACAACCTCTTCACAATGCAGAACGATTGCATTTAAATCAGTGGACATCACTGGTTTTTATTACAACACACCCTTCATAATAGTTTTTTTTGCTAAAGTAGAGGTTAATTATTATTATTGCTAAAGGTACTGCATAGGTGTAAACATTACTTTTTTTTAGCAAGAGGTAGCACTTGTATAGCCTAAGAAAGTAGCAGATATGTGCAGAAAGTAGTTTTGAATGCATTTTATTGAAGGGAAACCATAACAGTCTTGAACTTTTTTGGCAACATAGTGATATGTTCTTATATACTGTACAATGAGGAATTCAACTACAAAATACTAGTCTTCTCCCATCTTTTAACCATTGCCCCCACCCACAAGGTGTATAAACAACAACAACAAATAAGAATAAAATAAGATAATTGATAAAAATACAAAAACTTAAAATCAATCAAGAACATAAATCAATCAACTGTAATTAGCACATGTAGGACAGTATGCAAGTGTGTGTTCATGGACTTTGCAGATGTATTTCTCCCATGTGCAGCACATAGTATTTGTTTTACAGTCCTTTGGGGGCAGAATTGGCATCTCCTCCTCTTGCCTGGCCCAGCTGCAGCCTCAGGTGGATCAGGACAAGATTCAGCCCCCTGAACAGCTTTCACAAGCGCCGTAGAGGCTGCTGCACGGGGGACGCGCTCCCTTCTTTGAATGTGTGGGGTTACAAGTGCCTTTACCAGCTTCTCCAGGAACTCCCTCCTCTTGTTCCGCTTATCAGGCATCCAGGTAGTGCTGATCTTGTTCCATATCACGAAGGCATTGTATGAGGACACATCAAAGATGTTATGGAAGATGGGGCCAGCGGGCAGTCATCCTCCTGCAGCTGTAAGTTCCAATAACCTTGCCCAGGTTGTCCACACCTCCTTTGTTGTGGTTGTAGTCCAGGATGATGGCTGGCTTCCTGTCCTCACGATCACGGATCTCAGCTGTTTAGCGCAGTGTGCTCAGGAGGACCACATTCTTGACCCTCTTTGGGAGGTAAGAAACTAGAGTGGTGGTGGGGGTGAAGGCAAACTTTGATGAGAAGGCCTCTCTCCCCCTTGTTGCGAGGGGTGCAGGTGGGAGCTCAGGCTTGTTCTTTTTAACTGTGCCAAACATGGTGATCTTCCTCTTCAGGAGCTGCTGTCTGAGTTCATAAGAGGTGAAGAAATTGTCACACGTGACATTGTGCCCCCTCAGTCCATCTGTGACATCAAGCACAACCCACATCCGCTGGTTCCTCTCCAGGCCTCCGTTGGTTGGCTTCCCTGTGTAGACTTGCATCTTCCAAACGTAGCTGGATTGTGCGTCAAAGGACACCCATATCTTGATGCCATACTTTGCTGGCTTGTTGGGCAAAAGAGATTACTATCAGTAATTAGTATCAGTGTCACAGAAAACAATCACATAAATCAAGGATATTACAGCAATACATAACAAAATTAACACTGAAAATCACTTACATTACAGATATGAAAATAAAAATGTACCTCTTGAATGGAACCAGTTGCTCATCCACTGTTACTTCAGGCCCAGGGTTGTAGCGGTATAGCAGATGCTCCACCTGCTTCTCCCAGACTTGCAGGTCTTGAGTCACGGTTATCAAATCATAACATTCTTGAGAAAGTGTGAAAGACTTTCAGTTGCATCGTGGCACGGAAAAAATCGCCCTTCCACTCTCTGCATCGCAGAGACTACATGTAGCCTCGCCTCGGGACCTATACACACCCAATGTAGGCACGCAGGTCAATCTCATCCATCCCTTTCCAGTTGTCTCCATATTTACAGAAACCCTCCAAATCTGATCTACTACCTGTATGTGCACTCATGGCTTCAGCAAAGAGAGAACTGGGGAGACTGTCATCTGCAGCACATTTAAAGCCTCTGACTGCATTCCCCATTAGTAAACAATGCTTTCAAGAAATGTTTATTTTGTCTGAAATGTTTATTTTGCCTGAAATGGTTTTTATTTTGTCTGTGAACTTGAGTCATGTGTGGGGTCGTGGAGTGGAGATGCTGCACATGCACATTAAAGTTTTCGTTTTCGCTGAGTTCAATCAAGTAGCACGCAGTCTCAATTTCTCATTGTGTGTGTGTGTGTGTGTGTGTGTGTGTGTGTGTGTGTGTGTGTGTGTGTGTGTGTGTGTGTCTTTGTGGTTTTTGTGGTGTGTAAATGATTTTATAACTGCCAGGTCAAAAATGACTCTAAGACAATCTTTGTACGCTGTACAGCTTTCATGGAAATATGAACAAAGACGATGTTTAACTTTTTCTAATGTTGCAGTCACTCTAGGAAAGTCATCCAATTTCAAGTTGAAAAAATATAATTTAGGGGGTTTTCTCTGCTGTTAAACATAGTGGCTGGTCATTTTTTACCCTTAAGACAACACAAAGGTTAATTGTGCTAAATCACAAACACCAAGTGTGCATACCTGGATACACTGTGAAGGCTGGCACGGTCTAATTGGTTGTCTGATGGCCTAATTTGCCTCCATTTACTCAATAATTGCAACCCCCTCTATTTTGGGAGAGCCTTGAACAGAGGCGGACTGGGACCAGAAATCTCATTATTAGCCTAAACCAAATTTTGAGCTACAAACCCAAGTTAGACATGCCCTCTTGGGCTAAAAATGGACCAGCCCATTTGGCATTTGCTTGAACTGCCAAATGGCCAGTCCGCCCCTGCCCTTGAAACTTGGGCAAAATGCCTAAATAGATGGGGGTCTGTTCGGAACAGTCTTCCCTGTCTTCCCTTAACTTTATACCCACAGAACATATAATGTTTACAGAGTATGGAAACGAACTTCCACCCATGTTATCCTCAAACGACAAACGTATAATGTGGGTTAGATAAACTCACTTTGACAGCAAAGCATGTTTCTCTTGATTCTCTGAGGGCACATACACCCACACACATTGCAGTTATGCTCATGCAGACAAATGGCCCATAAACAGCAAAGCTCAAGTCTCAATGCTGATTTAAAAAAAACACCTGACACCACACCTTGAACATGACAGAAATAATGTTTTTTTAAGATCAGGGCCCGGTTTCCCAAAAGCATCGTTAGAACCTTCGAAGGAGCATCGCTAAATCTCAGATCTGTTTCCTAAAACCATCGTTATTAACATTGTACTTGAAAACGCTCGGAATCTAATGCCTGCCTCAGACTACTTGTACAACAGCTCTACGTCATTAGATGCTTTTTTTGGCCTCCTAGTAATGTGTGGATCATCCATTTTGTATGATATGTTACGAATTACAATTCATATGATATTATACAATTTAGCGAAATGTACGATATGTTACAACATTTCTAAACATATGAAATGTTATGAATTCTAACATGTTGTGGCTAACATTTGCTAACACACTAAGTAGCAGTAAGTAGTTGCCCAGGATGAGATTTGAACACACAACCTTTGGATTCCTAGACATTTGTATTATATGCCTGCCCGTCTGTCTGTCCAGACATCCAGAGTTTTGTTTTTACCTTAGGTAACCTTATATCTTATGTAACCATACCAAACATAACATCATGCTAATTTGGGTGTTCCGGATTGACGTTTACTATGTTACATCTAGTCTATGAGACCAGTCTGGAAAGATGCATCGTTTAAACACTAGTAAACCTAAATTCAATCACTATCAGGAAACCTGGCCCAGGAATGTTAACCATAACTTCCATTGCTGTTTCATCCATTGCGTAACATCCATATCTTGGTTTCAGAATTCCTGCCAATTGATCATATTTTAAAAAGTCACACGTGTGCTGTAAAGTCTGTGTTCTTACTCTTATACATTCTGGGCTCGGTTTCCTGTTAGAGATGGAACCTATGATTGTGGGGCGGCAGGTAGCTTAGTAGTTAGATCTTTGGGCCAGTAATCGAAAGGTTGCTAGATTGAATCCCTCGAGCTGACAAGGTAAAAATCTGTCGTTCTGCCCCTGAATAAGGCTGTCCACTGTTCCTAGGCTGTCACTGTAAATAATAATTTGTTTCTTAATTGACTTTAAAAATAAAGCAATGATCCATCGTATACTCCACACACAGAGATGCATACAAAGCTCTCCCTCGCCCTCCATTTGGCAAATCTGACCATAATTCCATCCTCTTGATTCCTGCATACAAGCAAAAATTAAAGCAGGAAGCACTAGATCAATAAAAAAGTGGTCAGATAAAGATGCTAAGCTACAGGACTGTTGTGCTAGCACAGACTGGAATATGTTTCGGGATTCCTCCAATGGCAATGAGGAGTACACCACATCTGTCATTGGCTTCATCAATAAGTGCATCGATGACGTCGTCCCCACTGTGACCGTACGTACATACCCCAACCAGAAGCCACTGAGCTAAAGGCTAGAGCTACCGCTTTCAAGAGGCGGGACTCTAACCCGTAAGCTTATAAAAAATTGTGCTATGCCCTCCGACGAACCATCAAACAGGCAAAGCGTTAATACAGGACTAAGATTGAGTCGTACTAGACCGGCTCTGAAGCTCGTTGGATATGGCAGGGCCTGCAAACCATTACAGCCTACAAAGGGAAGCATAGCCGGGAGCTGCACAGTGACATGAGCCTACCGGACGAGCTAAACTACTTCTATGCTCGCTTCGAGGCAAATAACACTGAAACATGCATGAGAGCACCAGCTGTACTGGAAGACTGTGTGATCACGCTCTCCGCAGCCGATGTGTGTAAGATCTTTAGACAGGTCAATATTCACAAGGCCGCAGGGCCAGACGGATTACCAGGACGTGTACTGCGAGCATGCGCTGACCAACTTGCAAGTGTCTTCACTGACATTTTCAACCTCTCCCTGGCTAAGTCTGTAATACCAACATGTTTTAAGCAGACCACCATAGTGTCTGTGCCCATGACACACTAAGGTAACCTGCCTAAATGACTACCGACACTCACGTCTTGCCATGAAGTGCTTTGAAAGGCTGGTCATGGCTCACATCAACACCATCATCCCAGAAACCCTAGACAAACTCCAATTTGCATACCGCCCCAACAGATCCACAGATGATGCAGTCTCTATTGCACTCAACACTGCCCTTTCCCACCTGGACAAACGGAGCACCTATGTGAGAATGCTATTCATTGACTACAGATCAGCGTTCAACACCATAGTGCCCTCAATGCTCATCATAAGCTAAGGACCCCGGTACTAAACACCTCCCTTTACAACTGGATCCTGGACTTCCTGACGGGCCGCCCCCCAGGTGGTAAGGGTAGGTAACAACACATCCGCCACGCTGATCCTCAACACAGGGGCCCCTCAGGGGTGGGTGCTCAGCATTTTCCTGTACTCCCTGTTCACTCATGACTGCACGGCCAGGCTCGACTCCAACACCATCATTAAAATTGCCGATGACACAACAGTAGTAGGCCTGATCACTGACAACAACGAGACAGCCTATAGGGAGGAGGTCAGACCTGGCCATTTGGTGCCAGGACAACAACCTCTTCCTCGACGTGATCAAGAAAAAGGAGATGATTGTGGACTACAGGCAAAAGAGGACAGAGCACGCCGCCATTCTCATTGACGGGGCCGCTGTGGAGCAGGTTGAGAGCTTCCACATCACCAACAAACTAACATGATCCAAGCACACCATGACAGTCGTGAAGTGGGCACGACAAAACCTATTCCCCTCAGGAGACTGAAAAGATTTGGCATGGGTCCTCAGATCCTCAAAAGGTTCTACAGCTGCACCATCAAGAGTATCCTGCAAATAGTCTGGTTGCATCACTGCCTGGTATGGCAACTGCTCGGCCTCCGACCGCAAGGCTCTACAGAGGGTAGTGCGAACGGCCCAGAACATCACTGGGGCCAAGCTTCCTGCCATCCAAGACCTCTATACCAGGCGGTGTCAGAGGAAGGCCCTGAAAATTGTCAAAGACTGCAGCCATCCTAGTCATAGACTGTTCTTTCTGCTACCACACGGCAAGCGGTACCGGAGCGCCAAGTCTAGGTCCAAGAGGCTTCTAAACGCTTCTACCCCCAAGCCATAAGACTCCTGAACATCTAGTCAAATGGCTACCCAGACTATTTGCATTGCTCCTCCCCCCTCCCATCTCCACACCACTGCCACTCTCTGTTGTCATCTATGCATAGTCACTTTAATTAACTCTACCTACATGTACATATTACCTCAACTATCTGGTGCCCCCGCACATTGGCTCCGTACCGGCACCCCCTTGTATATATATTGTTATTTTTTACTGCTGCTCTTTAATTACGATGTTACTTTTATCTTATTCTTATCTGTATTTTTTGAAACTGCACTGTTGGTTAGGGGCTTGTAAGTAAGTGTTTCACCGTAAGGTCTACTACGCCTGTTATATTCAGCGCATGTGACTTTTGATTTGATTTGAACTGGAATGAGATAAACTTTATATGATCTTTCACCCTCTCTACTCTGATAGACATGAGCCAGCGTTGCACTCAATCATTTATTTCCTCGCCAGAAGGGTTTTGAAGGAACTGCAGCACCCCTGATCAATTTAAATACATCTTCAGAAATAAATGAAATAATTCAGAATAGTCTACTACACCACAAGAAGGCCTATTATTTAGCCTCAGAGGATCAACAGTTTATTTTTTTTAAATAGCCTAGCTGTGGATTGGTGCCCAGTAAAAAGGAAGAGTCAGGATAGTCCTCATATTGCAGCCTAAAATATGTGTCTCAACACACCTAGGCCTAGGCTATTTATGGATTCAAGACAAGGTTGTTTTTATTGATCTCAGATTCCCAGTTTGTCAGTGTCAAAGTAGCCTGCCATTTTGATCATTTGTTCAGTATTAAAAAAGATTCTGCCAAAGTCTCCAGTCATGTAAAATGATGTAGAATTGCATGAAATGCGTGAAATCCCCCCCCCCCCCCCCCCCCCTAGGCCTATCCATGCTTTGCTTGTTTATAATATTGCTACCCTTTTAGGCTATTTATATATTTATTTAACTGGGCAATTCAGTTAAGAACAAATTCTTAACTGAATTGCCCTGTTCCAAATTTGGGCCCTGTTCCTTTCATAATCTGACTGTTGTGGTTTGAAGGTAATTTTAAAGGTGGTTGGGTGGTTCTCTGTAAGGAGTAAGGACTGAATGGAGACAGATAGCTGTTATCCACCAATATTTTCGGAAGTAGCCTATTGATTGCCGTTTTCCTTTGCAGTCCCCTGACTGGAAAAAGGATGGTTGATAACACCAAATCTCGCAAATTGAAGACAGACAACCTGCTGCGAGTGGATGACCATGATTTCACCATGAGACCAGCCTTTGCAGGTAAGGACATGGTCCTAAACATCTTGTTGACTGATTTTACCAAAGTAGAATCCAGAGCCTTCTAAACCCGGGAAAGGGGCCCTGATATCACTGTTCAGATCAGGGGTGCAAAACTGTTCCTTGAGGGCCGCAGTGTATGTCTGTTTCCATGTTTGTACTTCTTGTGACCTCTCTGGGCAACCAATGAATGTCTCTGAACTTTAATTAAGTGCCAGTGTGGAACTGGAAAAAAAGCAGCAAGATTGTGGCCCTTGGGGACCGGAGTGGTGCTACTCTGGTTGAGATCTTGAACGGCATTGAAGCATATCCAGCAGAGAACGTACATCTGTGTGAAAAAGTAGTCTCATATCAATACACACAGGAGCTAGTGAGATATGACACTTTGAGAATTAATTCCTCTGTAGCAATCCATTCGGTATCTACACCTGGTTTGACATGTTTGCCAAAGTGTAAGGCAGGTATAGGAGGAGCTTTTGAAATGCATGAAATGGGATGCTGCATATTTCCCTGGTGAATAATGTACTGTATGTTGTGTTACTGAACTTGAGTGGCAGCTCAGACACTAAGAATTTCAAATAGAGGATCCTACATAAAACCCTTCAGTGTATCTGTAAATGGACACGCAGACACAGCCTCGTGTCCCGGAATAGAGAGCTTTGGGAGATTCAAATTGTCTGTCTTATACAAACATTATGAAAAGTTGACTTGTGTAAGCCTGTGAAAACTGTCTGTATTAATTTGGGTGGGAGATGTATAGCGGTGGCTAGGTTTTCTTCCCTAGCTTCAAACGGAAGCAGGCGCACAAGTGAAAGCCTCTTACACAGCCGCTCCCCGCTCACTGGAGGAATGTTATCTGTGTGACATTGTGGCGTGCCAGCATGAGGTCTCTTTCCAAAACACAATCAGAGAAATCCCACTGGGAAGGAGCAACTGCATTGTCCCATTGCACACAATGAACAGCTTTGTGTGGCATAATTTTCACAGAGAGATAAAAGTTAATTGTTTGTTTAAAATTAGGGCTGTGCGAATGTCGTTTTTTTCTTCCAGAGACAACAAGTATGTGAGGTTTTGCATTATGCATACAGTGCTCTGCCGGTGGGAAGGCCTTTATGGGGATAAGGCTGTAAATATCCCCAGTATAAAGGTTAGAGCTGTTCCCATGTGTTTCAGGTTATGACTGTAGGGAACCCCTGCTGCTCGATTACCATTTAAACTTTTATAAATAGCAGAGAAAAGGAGATTCACTTTTATTTCCATGCCAGTTGTCTGCACAAAACTACCATTAATATTCCATTCTGTGGCTCCTTGGAGGTTTGGTTTCTGACTGGTTTCTGTTTGAAAATCCACCGTCTAAACAACGTTCGGATACGGAGACATGGAGATTTGCTGTTGCAGTGAATGTCATATTTGTCACACAGTACAGCAAGTTCAGATGTCCCGGGTTTACCGATAAACGTAAGTATAAAAACAAAGTATTTTAATCATCTCCCATTGGGTAGAAAACACCATCCGAGGCGTGTAAAGACCTGTCCATGGCTTTAATTTGACGTTCTAGCTTTACGACCTTACAGCAAGTAGTGAGTGTATACATTTACATACCGGTCCCCTGTGGGAATCAAACCCACAACCCTAGCTTTGCAAGCACCATGCTCTACCAACTGAGTGCTCAGTGCTACCAATAGTTGATTTACAATTGCTAAAAGGGGAGCACTCCAGTGTCATAATGTGAAATAGATGAAAGGGCTTTTTCCCCCCCATTCAGCATTCATGTCATGTCTATTTAAGGTCTTATGACAGATTTGGTGATCTTTCCTGATCTGCTGGTATTTTACGGGAAGGTTACATCATTTTGCTGTGCAGAGATTCGGATAGCTAGCGGTTGTCCTGTGTATGAGAAAATAGACTGATGAAATGCTGCTGATCAACTGATTTGCCATGGGGGGGGGGGGGGGGGGGGGGTTCTGTGTCTTTGAAGTCTTTATGCTGGCTGAGGAATAGCTTCCTCTGTCGTGTTGACTTCTAACAGAGACATTCTTGATGACTCAATGAATCTGCACAGAACATAGATTTTTCTACTTGTGTGCTCCACTGACAACTGTTTACCAGACCATACTAAGGACCCACTCTATGAAGAGACTGAGTAGTTCAGACAATTTCAGATGACATTCTCGATCACACAGAGCTGTGATCTGATCAGTTAATGATATTGTATGGTTCGGATTGAACATTTCAGATTTGCATCATCAGAAAATGTTTTAAGAGAGCTTTAACAAACAAGTACCTGCTAGGGGGAACAGGGAAACTGATATGAATTTAAGTTGGAGGTCAAACGCACTGTGAAAAGGTCAAACACACAGTGCTCCGTCCTCTGGACATGACCCCATAACGACCCATAATGATTGTTCTCAGCAGTGGTCTTTTTGCAAGATCACATCTCCCACAGCCTCTACAAAATAACCAGTGGCTCCGCGATGGCAGGAGGAGCAGATGGAGAGAGCACATGTAATCACTATGAATGAAAGATAAACATTTTCTTAAATAACAGCCCAATCCTCCGCTATCATGATCTATTACAGGGGTAGAGGCTGTGGGAGGCCTTTCTCCCAGCAGCTGGCAGGTGTGGCGGGCAGCATTGTCCGCACAGGTGCTGGGAGGGGAGCTGGTGCCTGGGTCCCAGTTTAGGATCTGATGGATGGCATATGGTGTGAGCGAGGGATGACAGCTGGCACAAGGCGAGGAGTTAATATCCTCTCTTCCAGGCAACAGGCGAGGGGAGACTGAGTGAAAGGCTTTAGTTACTAGCGATTACATGAGGGTTCAGAGGCTGGTACTACAGCAGCTAGCGCAGATTATAAACTGGGTGGTTCGAGCCCTGAATGCTGATTGGCTGATAGCCATGGTATATCAGACCGTATACCATGGGTATGACAAAACATTTAGTTTTACTGCTCTAATTACGTTGGTAACCAGTTTACAATAGCAATAAGGCACCTCGGGATTTGTGGTATGTGGCCAATGTACCACGGCTAAGGGCTGTGTCCAGGCACTCCGCGATGTGTCGTGCCCAAGCACAGCCCTTAACCGTGGTATATTGGCCATATACCACACCTCCTTGGGCCTTGCTTAATTAGTCAATGGCAGGCGATCAGGACATTACCCACAATGCATAACACACAAATACACTGCTCAAAAAAATAAAGGGAACACTAAAATAACACATCCTAGATCTAAATGAATGAAATATTCTTATTAAATACTTTTTTCTTTACATAGTTGAATGTGCTGACAACAAAATCACACAAAAATGATCAATGTAAATCAAATTTATCAACCCATGGAGGTCTGGATTTGGAGTGACACTCAAAATTAAAGTGGAAAACCACACTACAGGCTGATCCAACTTTGATGTAATGTCCTTAAAACAAGTCAAAATGAGGCTCAGTAGTGTGTGTGGCCTCCACGTGCCTGTATGACCTCCCTACAACGCATGGGCATGCTCCTGATGAGGTGGTGGATGGTCTACTGAGGGATCTCCTCCCAGACCTGGACTAAAGCATCCGCCAACTCCTGGACAGTCTGTGGTGCAATGTGGCGTTGGTGGATGGAGCGAGACATGATGTCCCAGATGTGCTCAATTGGATTCAGGTCTGGGAAACGGGCGGGCCAGTCCATAGCATCAATGCCTTCCTCTTGCAGGAACTGCTGACACACCACATGAGGTCTAGCATTGTCTTGCATTAGGAGGAACCCAGGGCCAACCGCACCAGCATATGGTCTCACAAGGGGTCTGAGGATCTCATCTCGGTACCTAATGGCAGTCAGGCTACCTCTGGCGAGCACATGGAGGGCTGTGCGGCCCCCAAAAGAAATGCCACCCCACACCATGACTGACCCACCGCCAAACCGGTCATGCTGGAGGATGTTGCAGACAGCAGAACGTTCTCCACGGCATCTCCAGACTCTGTCACGTCTGTCACGTGCTCAGTGGGAACCTGCTTTCATCTGTGAAGAGCACAGGGCGCCAGTGGCGAATTTGCCAATCTTGGTGTTCTCTGGCAAATGCCAAACGTCCTGCATGGTGTTGGGCTGTAAGCACAACCCCCACCTGTGGACGTCGGGCCCTCATACCACCCTCATGGAGTCTGTTTCTGACCGTTTGAGCAGACACACGCACATTTGTGGCCTGCTGGAGTTCATTTTGCAGGGCTCTGGCAGTGCTCCTCCTGCTCCTCCTTGCACAAAGGCGGAGGTAGCGGTCCTGCTGCTGGGTTGTTGCCCTCCTACGGCCTCCTCCACATCTCCTGATGTACTGGCCTGTCTCCTGGTAGCGCCTCCATGCTCTGGACACTACGCTGACAGACACAGAAAACCTTCTTGCCACAGCTCGCATTGATGTGCCATCCTGGATGAGCTGCACTACCTGAGCCACTTGTGTGGGTTGTAGACTTCGTCTCATGCTACAACTAGAGTGAAAGCACCGCAAGCATTCAAAAGTGACCAAAACATCAGCCAGGAAGAATAGGAACTGAGAAGTGGTCTGTGGTTACCACCTGCAGAACCACTCCTTTATTGGGGTGTGTTGCTAATTGCCTATAATTTCCACCATTTGCACAACAGCATGTGAAATGTATTGTCAATCAGTGTTGCTTCTTAAGTGGACAGTTTGATTTCACAGAAGTGTGATTGACTTGGAGTTACATTGTGTTGTTTAAGTGTACCCTTTAATTTTTTGAGCAGTGTATGTATTATGCATTACTTGCGGTTCTTATGTGAACCTTTAACATGGGATGGATGAAACTGTGTGCCATATAATTGCATATAGAACTGATTCATAGAATGTATGTGCTGTGAAAATAAACATGACCTTATATGGAGTTATTTGGATTCAATATCCTCGCAAATCCTAAAATCTAACCCAAATCTATCACTCATGACTCATCCACTTCAATCAAATGAATACTTCAACACGAGTGTGTGGTATTGCCCTCAATACTGAAACGAAAGGGTTTTTAAAAAATGAGCTGAAGATATCTGTAGCTGTAATACCGTGAAATACCAAATCTTTCTGGGAGTGTGGTAGTGATGAAAGGAAAAGTAAACTACTAGACATAACAAGGAAGAAGTATGGAGAAAATATCAGAGCCTCTATACTGGGGCGTGGAAATCCAAGTTAAGACGTCATCTCAGACAGAGAATCTTTATTTTTTTTAATCGACACTAGTGCAGTAGAATAGTGCTGCACAGTTTTCACATTTTGTGGTGTTTGTCTGAAATGTTGACACGTTCAATGTCTTTTTCTACTGATCTACACAGCCTACTTCACAGGGTAACAATTGAAAGTGTCAACATTTCAGACTCAACACAACAACATTTGACAACTGTGCAGGGGTTCACATACTTTTTTTTTTTACTGCACTGTATATCTACCAAGAGAAAGTAGAATTGATCTGTTTCACACTAGCTTACCCTAAATCATGTTATGTGATTATGGCCACTCTCAAGGGGAAACTGTCTTTCCACCTGAAACTGAATCCTTGACTCAGAAATATAATAATAAGAAGGAAAATAATCTCGTTCTTGTGACTTGTTTTGCAGGCCCTGCTGTCCCTGTAGGGGTGGATGTTCAGGTGGAGAGTTTGGACAGTATATCAGAGGTGGACATGGTAAGTGAACTGATAATCATACAAACATGAAACCTTGTAACATTTCAATGAAGTCAACTTGAACAGTTATTATTACAGATCAGTGGAACATTTGAAGAGGTCTTTGTGATACGGCGTTTAAATTCAACAACTGCTGAACGCAATGGGTAGGGATGCTGGCCATTCCTATAACAAATAAAGAGACACCCGGCAGTGTTAAATAAAAGTATTTTAGAGACGGTAACATCAATGATTGGTTCAATGGAAGTGGTGGGCTGCACAAAGAAAATTAGCGTATCCTTCACAATCTGCTAATAAGTAAATAAGACTGTGAAGCTGTTTTGGGGGGGGGGGAGCACTGTTTTGGAGCTGATGAACTCAAATGAATTATATTGGTCATGCTTCTTAATCTCGTATTCTCAGAGAATCCAAACAATAGGAGCACAGTGCTAAAAACAATGTTTTGTCTTGAAAATGACCTGGCAAATGACCATGCACATGTTCCACCACAGTAATATAATTACATGGGCCCGCTGTCCTAAGCTATAAATTGGAGCCGAACTGCCATCCTGATGTCCTGTAAGTCTCTATGTGAGCATTTCAATGTTTGTATATAACTGTATTAAAATAGACTGGGCAAATGATTGCTTTCAGACTATGACTGTCCTTAATGCCAGACTGCTGGAGGACAAAGGTTCAGTCATCCGTATCAACCATTTTAATATCATTATGCAATGTTACAGTGGACTAATATTTGTTGAATGTGTCCAAATGTGATGTTACACACACGTTGTATGTAATGACATAGGTACTGATTACTTCATTGGTGCCATTATTTCAAGTTGTATTATTACTGATCTAATACATAGTGTAATGCTGTGAAGTGAATGGAAAAGGGGAGGATCTGCTGTGGTGGATGCAGTGGCGTAGTCGACATGAAATAGACCCTTTTGCCTAGCAACATATACAGATCAAGGAGCAGAGAGGAAGGGAAAGGATATGTGTGACCAATGCAACCTCTAACCCAGAGCTGTCATTACTGTATGTGTCTCATCATCACTAATGTCAACTCTGACTGCCCTCTCTGGACATAATGACATAATATGTTCCCTGCTCATACTAGGGACATACACTGAGTGTACAAAACATTAGGAAAACCTGCTCTTTCTTTGACAGACTGACCAGGTGAATCCAGGTGAAAGCTATAATCCCTTATTGACGTCACTTGTTAAATCCACTTAAAAAAGTGTAGATGAAGGGGAGGAGACAGGTTAAAGATGGATGTTTATGCCTTGAGACAATTGAGACATGGATTGTGTATGTGTGCCATTCAGAGGGTGAATGGGCAAGACAAAAGATATAAGTGCCTTTGAACTGGGTACGGTAGTAGGTGCCAGGAACACTGGTTGGACAGTGTGTCAAGAACCGCAATGCTGCTTTTCCCTTGCGTATCAAGAATGGTCCACCACCCAAAGGACATCCAGCCAAATTGACACAACTGTGGGAATCACTGAAGTCAACATGGGCCAGCATCCCTGTCGAACACTTTCGACACCCTGTAGAGTCCATGTCCCAGCATATTGAGGCTGTTCTCAGGGCAAATGTTGAGCGCAAACTTGAACGTTGTGAAAATTCTGTGCAACGTCCAGCGCGCGTTTACTGTGAACACTGAGACTGTACCCATTTAAGTTAGTTTTAACAGTGGCTATATAGGCTACTGTGGCTATTTGATCATAATGTAGGCCTACCAGGGCCTCCCGGGTGGCGCAGTGGTCTAAGGCGCTTCATTGCCGTGCTAGCTGTGCCACCGGAGACTCTGGGTTCGATCCCAGGCTCTGTCGCAGCCGGCCGCGACCGGGAGGTCCATGGGGCGACGCACAATTGGCCTAGCGTCGTCCGGGTTAGGGAGGGATTGGCCGGTAGGGATATCCTTGTCTCATCGCGCACTAGTGACTCCTGTGGCGGGCCGGGCGCAGTGCACGCTAACCAGGTCGCCATTTGCACTGTGTTTCCTCCGACACATTGGTGCAGCTGGCTTCCGGGTTGGATCCGCGCTGTGTTAAGAAGCAGTGCGGCTTGGTTGTGTTTCGGAGGACGCATGGCTTTCGACCGTCTCTCCCGAGCCCGTACGGGAGTTGTAGCGATGAGACAAGATAGTAACTACTAAACAATTGGATACCATGAAATTGGGGAGAAAAAGGGGGTAAAATTCAAAAATAAATAATAATAATAATAATAATGTAGGCCTACCAGAGTGGCCTTACCATCAAAAACAATGGAGAAAATGCATCTCATAACATTTTAACATGGAAATAGCTGTTCTATCATTAAGCCTACAGTAGCAGCCGATTTGTGTTGTTCAATGTAGACCTACATTCCATGACACCTTTGACAAAAACTTACATCAACCTGTTTATTCACTTGGTGACTGAAAATGCTGTTGTGTTGTTTGATGCAAGAAACCACTTTACAAAATAAAATGCATTAATATTGTCATACCATTATTACAGAGAAACAGAAATATTGTGCAACCCTCTGCCTATTGGCTACTTAGCTTATTCAAGCCTGTCTCAAAATACACAAAATACACACTGCCCCTTTAAGACAACAAAAAAGCTCTTTACCCGACTCGCTTTTCAAAGATATCTAGAAATGTACATGTTTTGTGCTCTTGGCTACATGCAGCTCTCGCTTTGATCTCAAAACAAGCGCATCTACTCACGACTGCTCATGCTGTAAGCACAATCCAGTTCAAAGTAAATGGCACAGATCCATATACAGTGCATTTGGAAAGTATTCCGACCCTTTGACTTTTTCCACATTTTGTTATTTTATAAAGGATTATTCAAAAATGGATACAATTGTTTCTACACACAATCTACTCACAATACCCCATAATGACAAAGTAAAAACAGGTTTAGACATTTTAGCAAATGTATTAAAAATAAAAACTGAAATATCGTATTTATATAAGTATTCAGAGCCTTTACTCAGTACTTAGTTGAAGCACCTATGGCAGCGATTACAGCCTTGAGTCTTCTTGGGTAAGACGCTACACCTGTATTTGGGGAGTTTCTCCCATTCTTCTTTTCAGATCAACTCAAGCTCTGTCAGGTTGGATGGGCAGCATCGCTGAAAAGCTATTTTCAGGTCTCGCCAGAGATGTTCGACTGGGTTCCAGTCCGGGCTCTGCCTGGGCCACTCAAGAACATTCAGAGACTTGTCACGATGTCACAGCTGCGTTGTCTTAGCTGTGTGCTTAGGGTCGTTGTCCTGTTGGAAGGTGAACCTTCACCCCAGTCTGAGGTCCTGAGCGCTCAGGACCTTTCATCAAGGATCTCTCTGTACTTTGCTTCGTTCATCTAGTCTCCCAGTCCCTGCTGCTGAAAAACATCCCTGCAGCATGATGCTGCCACCACCAGCCTTCACCGTAGGGATGGTGCCAGGTTTCCTCCACATATGATACTTGACATTCAGGGCAAAGAGTTCAATCTTGGTTTCATCAGACTCATGGTCAGAGCCTTTTAGGTGCCTTTTGGCAAACTCCACGCAGGCTGTCGTGGCTTTTACTGAGGAGTGGCTTCCGTCTGGCCACTCTACCATAAAGGCCTGATTGGTGGTGCTGCACAGATGGTTGTCCTTCTTGAAGGTTCTCCCATCTCCACAGAGGAACTCTGGAATTGGAATCAATGGAATTTACCACAGGTGGACTCCAATCAAGTTGTAGAAACATCTCAAGGATGATCAGTGGAAACATGGTGCACCTGAGCTCAATTTCGGTGTCATATCAAAGGGTCTGAAAAATGTAGAATAAGGTTTTAACATAACAAAATCTGGAAAAAGTCAAGGGGTCTGAATACTTTCCAAATGCACTGTATCGTGTCTGTGACTATCATTAAATGTGAAAACTAATAATGTAAACTTTAATTAATTTGGAAGTCGGGGCACCATGGGAAAATGTTTATAGAGTCTCTATTTCCCGAATCGACTCTTCAGATATTTTCACATCTTATCAATCAGTCTTCTATTTATGAATTATTAATTGTTACCTCATTAGTCTAATTCCAAACATTGTACAATTCTTAGTTATCTGCACGAACCCTGGTTTCCATAATGAATCAGCTATAAACAAATTGTCTTAATTATTTATTTACTAATCACACAGCATTACATTTCAAACAAACAGTAGATAATGGTTACCAACAATGATAGAAAAGTCCCTAGTGGGCTAAGCCGATATGACAGCATGTTAGTCAACGGAAAGGGGTGGGGACTGAGAAAGAGCGGGAAAGATTAAATGGATTCACTGCACACAGTCCGTAATTATATTAATTGAAATGCTAATCCTTTGCACATGAACGGCCACTCATTAGAGAATAACTGCAATGTATATATATTTACACCTGTATGTCGTTGTTGTCTTCTCTGTTGAAATCCTCGATTGTCCTGTAGGGTTCATCAGAGTCTCTGGTTAACTTTCCTAGAAGTCACAATGTCTTTCGTGGTTGGAGGTAGTTAGACTGGATACTTCAGAGTAACATTCAGAAATGTTCTCATAGAATAGTTGATTCGGCGGTTGTCGGTATTCTCATTCTAGGTTTACGTAATTTCTAGCTGCAGACAAGTAATTTGTGTCGTCTAGAATTTCTCCCTTATTCTGTAGTGAACGATAGTCTCAGAGTTGAACCATTTCCAGTCGTGTCGCCAACTACCTGCGGTCTGGTTTAATGGCCTATAGAGTTGTAGCCATTCCAATGTGGGGATGACGTTCTCTGACTTATCCATTGGTAGAGTTCAAGTTTAAACCACTTCACACACTAGCATCACCCGGCATTTTTTGGTCACAGAAATTCAACCATTTGCAACCTTAGCTTACACCATGGTTTGTGTGGTCTGGTGTGAATTGCGCCACGAGTAGGTTTTATATATTTCAGAGAAAAGGGCGGTTCATGGCGCTGACATAATGTCTATGCTCACGTGGGCGTGGCCATTGGTTTGGTTAACTTTATATGAAAAACCCATGCTCTCATTTAGAAGGTTAACATCACATTACATCTTTTCACAAATAGTTTCATATAGTTTCATCACATACGTTTCACAATATTTAGATGTAAACCTGATAGCTGGAAAATGTACACTTTAACATCTTATGGCTGGTGGGCAGTATTGAGTAGCTTGGATGAATAAGGTGCCTGCTACTTAGGACCAGAAGCTAAAATAAGCATATTATTAGTAGATTTGGATGGAAAACACTCTGACGTTTCTAAAACTGTTTGAATGATGTCTGTGAGTACTCATATGGCAGGCAAAAACCTGAGAAAAAATCCAACCAGGAAGTGGAAAATCTGAGATTTGTAGTTTTTCAACTCTTTGCCTATCCAAGATACAGTGTAAATTTGGTCCGATTGCACTTCCACTAGATGTCAACAGTCTTTAGAACCTTGTTTAAGGCTTCTACTGTGATGGAGGAGAGAATGAGAGCTGTTTCAACCTGTGAGAGGTAGCTGCGTTCCATTGCATTTCTAAAGACAAAGGAATTCTCCGGTTGAAACATTATTGAAGATTTATGTTAAAAACATCATAAAGATTGATTCTATACATCGTTTGACATGTTTCTATGAACTGTAACGGAACTTTTTATCTGGACCTAGTGCTCACGCCTCATGAATTTGGATTTGTGACAAAAAGGAGGTATTTGGAGGTATTTGGATATAATTTGGATATAAATTATGGACTTTATCGAACAAAACAAACATTTATTGTGGAACTGAGATTCCTGGGAGTGCATTCTGATGAAGATCATCAAAGGTAAGTGAATATTTAAAATGCTATTTCTGACTTCTGTTGGCTCCACAACATGGCGGGTATCTGTATGGCTTGTTTTTGTGTCTGAGCGCTGTACACAGATTATTGCATGGTGTGCTTTTTCCATAAATGTTTTTTTAAACCTGACACAGCGGTTGCATTAAGGAGAAGTATATACAGTGGGGCAAAAAAGTATTTAGTCAGCCACCAATTGTGCAAGTTCACCCACTTAAAAAGATGAGAGAGGCCTGTAATTTTCATCATAGGTACACTTCAACAATGACAGACAAAATGAGAAAATAAATCCAGAAAATCACATTGTAGGGTTTTTAATGAATTTATTTGCAAATTATGGTGGAAAATAAGTACAGTGCCTTGCGAAAGTATTCGGCCCCCTTGAACTTTGCGACCTTTTGCCACATTTCAGGCTTCAAACATAAAGATATAAAACTGTATTTTTTTGTGAAGAATCAACAACAAGTGGGACACAATCATGAAGTGGAACGACATTTATTGGATATTTCAATTTTTTTTAATAAATCAAAAACTGAAAAATTGGGCGTGCAAAATTATTCAGCCCCTTTACTTTCAGTGCAGCAAACTCTCTCCAAAAGTTCAGTGAGGATCTCTGAATGATCCAATGTTGACCTAAATGACTAATGATGATAAATACAATCCACCTGTGTGTAATCAAGTCTCCGTATAAATGCACCTGCACTGTGATAGTCTCAGAGGTCCGTTAAAAGCGCAGAGAGCATCATGAAGAACAAGGAACACACCAGGCAGGTCCGAGATACTGTTGTGAAGAAGTTTAAAGCCGGATTTGGATACAAAAAGATTTCCCAAGCTTTAAACATCCCAAGGAGCACTGTGCAAGCGATAATATTGAAATGGAAGGAGTATCAGACCACTGCAAATCTACCAAGACCTGGCCGTCCCTCTAAACTTTCAGCTCATACAAGGAGAAGACTGATCAGAGATGCAGCCAAGAGGCCCATGATCACTCTGGATGAACTGCAGAAATCTACAGCTGAGGTGGGAGACTCTGTCCATAGGACAACAATCAGTCGTATATTGCACAAATCTGGCCTTTATTGAAGAGTGGCAAGAAGAAAGCCATTTCTTAAAGATATCCATAAAATGTGCCGTTTAAAGTTTGCCACAAGCCACCTGGGAGACACACCAAACATGTGGAAGAAGGTGCTCTGGTCAGATGAAACCAAAATTGAACTTTTTGGCAACAATGCAAAACGTTATGTTTGGCGTAAAAGCAACACAGCTGAACCCACCATCCCCACTGTCAAACATGGTGGTGGCAGCATCATGGTTTGGGCCTGCTTTTCTTCAGCAGGGACAGGGAAGATGGTTAAAATTGATGGGAAGATGGATGGAGCCAAATACAGGACCATTCTGGAAGAAAACCTGATGGAGTCTGCAAAAGACCTGAGACTGGGACGGAGATTTGTCTTCCAACAAGACAATGATCCAAAACATAAAGCAAAATCTACAATGGAATGGTTCAAAAATAAACATATCCAGGTGTTAGAATGGCCAAGTCAAAGTCCAGACCTGAATTCAATCGAGAATCTGTGGAAAGAACTGAAAACTGCTGTTCACAAATGCTCTCCATCCAACCTCACTGAGCTCGAGCTGTTTTGCAAGGAGGAATGGGAAAACATTTCAGTCTCTCGATGTGCAAAACTGATAGAGACATACCCCAAGCGACTTACAGCTGTAATCGCAGCAAAAGGTGGCGCTACAAAGTATTAACTTAAGGGGGCTGAATAATTTTGCACGCCCAATTTTTCAGTTTTTGATTTATTAAAAAAGTTTGAAATCTCCAATAAATGTTGTTCCACTTCATGATTGTGTCCCACTTGTTGTTGATTCTTCACAAAAAAATACAGTTTTATATCTTTATGTTTGAAGCCTGAAATGTGGCAAAAGGTCGCAAAGTTCAAGGGGGCCGAATACTTTCGCAAGGCACTGTATTTGGTCAATAACAAAAGTTTATCTCAATACTTTGTTATATACCCTTTGTTGGCAATGACAGAGGTCAAACGTTTTCTGTAAGTCTTCACAAGGTTTTCACACACTGTTGCTGGTATTTTGGCCCATTCCTCCATGCAGATCTCCTCTAGAGCAGTGATGTTTTGGGGCTGTTGCTGGGCAACACGGACTTTCAACTCCCTCCAAAGATTTTCTATGGGGTTGAGATCTGGAGACTGGCTAGGCCACTCCAGGACCTTGAAATGCTTCTTACGAAGCCACTCCTTCGTTACCCGGGCGGTGTGTTTGGGATCATTGTCATGCTGAAAGACCCAGCCATGTTTCATCTTCAATGTCCTTGCTGAAAATCTCACGATACATAGCCCCATTCATTCTTTCCTTTACACGGATCAGTCGTCCTGGTCCCTTTGCAGAAAAACAGCCCCAAAGCATGATGTTTAGGTAAGGTGTTCTTTGGATGCAACTCAGCATTCTTTGTCCTCCAAACACGATGAGTTGAGTTTTTACCAAAAAGTTACATTTTGGTTTCATCTGACCATATGACATTCTCCCAATCTTCTTCTGGATCATCCAAATGCTCTCTAGCAAACTTCAGACGGGCCTGGACATGTACTGGCTTAAGCAGGGGGACACGTCTGGCACTGCACGTCTGGCACTGCAGGATTTGAGTCCCTGGCGGCGTAGTGTGTTACTGATGGTAGGCTTTGTTACTTTGGTCCCAGCTCTCTGCAGGTCATTCACTAGGTGCCCCAGTGTGGTTCAGGGATTTTTGCTCACCGTTCTTGTGATCATTTTGACATAAACAAAATATATACAAAATAAAGTTTTCACACCAACATCATCGAAATGGACTGTATTCTATATACGTCCAAGGTCCTGGCAAAATGACCCTATCATTGCGTTGTCTAATGTCATATCTAGGGTGTTCCTAATGTGCGGTGTGTTGCTTAGGGCACTATCCTAAGTTGATAACTACTACAGCTTCGGGCAGTCTACAGGGATGACCTATGGACCTCTGTGGATAAACTGGTTCTGTAGGTGTAGAGTCAATGGCCTCAGAGTACATTTTAAACTTACTAAGGCTGGTATTTTTTTCAGACCCTTAAGTGAGCCGAGCATAAATCCTCATTGAATGTTCTGTTGTACGTGTGCGTTTATGCTTACATAAGCACACATGCCAAGGGAAAGAACCAAGTATCCTGCTAGGTTGCAGCCTGTTCAGAATGGGTCTGATGTCATCAGATAATCTCCAGGTCAATGCCTGGAGGTCAGTAAGAATTGATGTCGACCTCAAGACATATGTTAAGGGGACCTGTAGTAGTCACTGTGTCTTACATCATTGTAGTGGTGATAGGTATGAAGGAGTCTATTTCATAGCTATGTTATCTACGGAGGAGCTAACCTCACGACGGAAGTACTCTCTAAGCACTGAACCAGTCGTACGCGGTGTGATCATGGTTCATGACTTCTAATAACTTTCCTCCTGAATGGAGGGTTCTATTTATTAGTGGCATGTGTGTTGACCATCAGAAGAGTGTTCTGGAGATTCCCTTACATGTGTTGCAATCTGAGTGACTACTAACTCCTCTGTCACTATTTATCAATAGCAATTTGACTTATGAGGTCTCTAATCCTCTTACTGATTGTTGCTGGACTGACTGTGGTAGCATTGGTATTGGTACTCAAGGGGATCAGTTATCCCACCGATTTATTCTGAAATATTATCCTACCGTAACACATGATTAAAGTACTTTACTAGTTGTATTGTAGTTGAAACTACATATAGCAAGGCATTGCTATTTTTATATTTGTTTTGGAGGTGAAAGTCCACTGGACTTCTTTTACAACCAGTGTGGAACACCTCAGTAATATCTTAGATGTGTTCTAAGATGATCCCCATCTAGGGCCCTGTCTGCTCCTCACTGTTCTCATAGGGGACTTTACTAGATTTGTTTTCTGCTCTGACGGCCTCATACGGTGTTGCACATAGTCTCAACCCCCCCCCCCCCCCCCCCATCCCCCCTCACAGGCCTCATCATGGGTCTGGGCTACTATTCACTCCTTTCTGGCTCGGGACCCCCCCACCAGCGTTTGGTGTTGGTATCCGAGGCACAAACGAAAAGGTTGGACCCTATGTGCGAGTTATCAGCGGCCGCGTTGTTATGAGAATGGCTGAAACCTGTCGATCAAATCTCCTGGTGTTTGTGCTTCAAAACGCTCAGTGGCTGTCGAGGCCTGTCAGTCACCACAGCGTCCGCGTGTGGCAACCTCTTCAGTACCTGCGAACTGAGACGAGGATATCTGTCTGTGATATCGCAATGTGTTTTACCAGTGGGAGTCATTGGGTCAGTTGCTGGACTGACGGCGTTAGTGTTATTGTAAGGGATGACAGTCTCCAAGAAAGCAGAAGATGTATCATCGGAAGCAGAGTACACTCTGCTCATTGATGTGTTTCTTGCTGAGACGGCCGCAGTGCTTGCGCAAGTGTCCTAAGAGCAAGAGAAGTTCATCTCAACTACAGTATTGCACAGCTTCAAGGAGGAGGGAAGTTGCTCGTTCTCAGAGACTCGAAATTATGAAAATAATGGTCAATCAGGTTTGCTGATGGAATGTGTCGAGATATCGTAATATCTCCTTGGATCGGATTCTGCACCAAGAGGTTTCTAAACGTCTTTTTCCCAAGGGGTGCTTTTGACAGATACCCCTCGTGGATGACTGCATTGCAGCTAGCGTTAGGGGAAGACAGTGTGGTCAGTGGAGAAGGCACTGTGACCTGTGACCATACATGGTTGGTTTTCCAATCCATCAGTGGGAGTAACCGATCCATCAAGTCTGCTCCGAGTAGCAGGGTTTCAGATTCGAGGCTGGTAACATACACAGGGTGAACGATCGATACGTCTGGGAAGTGTAGTTTCAGCATGACTCTCAATGTTAGAGGCGAGGTAGTCTGAATGACCCTCGAATTGTAGTTTCGCCTCATTCTACTTTTAACCAACGTTTAGTTGGCTTCAAAACCCTTTTGAGGTCATCGAACAATGTTTGAGAGATGAGCGATATTGTCGCACCTGAATCAATTAGCGCATGACAAGTTAAGCAGTCCCTCGGGACTGTTTCCAGCTATGGCCGTTTAGAGTCGCGTTTAGTGGACATATTCCCCACAAAGTGGAGTGGTTGTTCACAGCGACGTGACGTGCCATTTCTGTTCAAGGTGAAAGGGGATCGACTTTTCGGATTTTGAGTGGGCTTGGCTTTAACAAAGCTTATGACCTGGTTCTTCGCAACCTTTGTATCAGTCTGTAGAGTCTGTAGACAAAGCCTGCGGGCTTGTTTCTTGATCGAGCGGGCCCTGGATAGTGTCTCGCGTGAGAGTGGGCGAAATAGATTTTTGTACTTCCTTGCTAAGGGTGTTAATTCCTGCGGTGTCCGGCAATTCCCCGTCTAGTCCTGTGACCGATCTTCTAAACAATGTAGCGCTTTAGTTCTTCACGTAGTAGAACTTGTAGAGAACATTTGTCTCCGATTTGATCGTCCTTTAACCCTTTGTTACCCTTCTGCTCTGACACTTTGTGCGGGTTGGGTGCAGAAACGTAGCAAACAGGTCAATTGTAGCCGTATTGGTTTCGATTGCGACGTACTTTACAGTTATTTAGACTGCGAAGGTTACTGGAATCGTGGTTTTGTGGTAGAAACCGTTGTTGTGCGTCATCTCTCAATGCTCAAATACCTGATAATGCACCCTCTTAGCTGGAGTGAGTGCTCCTAGTCAAACTTCGAAGCCTCAAAAGCTGTTCTTACAAGCTCTCTGAGTTGTAAGATAGGCAAGCCAACGTGGGCTGTAAAGGCCCAAGTAGGTAATGAAGGTGGAATACATGTTCGACAGAAACATTTGTTTGAATGGTAACAGCTCTTCCATTCTTGTTTCAGTGTCAGCCAAAGTAAGCTGAACAAAGCTTATGATAGTAAGCTTGTGGGTGTTCCTTCCAAGCTTGTTTGACAGTGTTAGTCAGTGAGCTATTGTGTTTGCGAGTCGCAGAACCACTAAATTCTCATTTCAAAGCTGTGGCAAGTTTAGCATAGTCATTAAGCACATGTTGCTGTTGTAGACTAATTAACTTCGTCATGTGTCTATTCGATGTTCGCTTCAACAGGTTAAACCCGGTCAGAAACCGTAGCGTTCGAGGAGCCATCCAATGCGTCCTCTATGTCAGCTAGGAACGTCTCAGTATCGTTTGGCTGACCTGGAACGGGGTCAAAGGTGGGGAAATTCTTGACGAGATTGTCAAGGCGTTCCACGCAAAGTGGACGGAGAGGATTGGCTTCATCCTGTGGGGAAATTGCTGCCGAAAGGCCACGAGGAGAAGCCAAGCTTTGGCTTTGTTGGTGAAGAGGCACCATATTACTCAGTGTCGAATGGCCAAGAGCAGAAGACTGGGGGACACATGAGGGAGGCAAAGTCTGAAACCTTCTATCGTCTTCACTCCTTTGAGTACCGGACTCCGGTTGCTTGGTTGGGTAGTCACGCTGTAGAGCGTGATCGTTCTGGAATTCCACCAGATTGTACCTAAGGGTGATATTCTGCTGCACTTGCTCCTTTTGGTCTCAAACTTATCTGTCATTGTTTGGAGATAGAGGTCTTAAGTACGGAGCGAGAGATTCAGTGATGAGATTTCCTCCGCTTGCTTAAAAATCACTATTTTCATTTTCATCACCTGAGTTCTCTCATCATTAATTTGGTCAATGACTTCAATGAGTTCTGCTGACCTGTCATCCAACTTAGTAATTGTGCTAATTAACTGATTGTCTTTGGTCTGCAGCATTTGTAGTAGAACAGTGTTACTTTGAGTAACGTTCAACAAAACTGCATGCATGTTATCAAGTTGAGTGCTCCTGTTTGTAGATAACTCGTCAGATTTATCTAGTTTGGTGTGGACATGGTCATATTTAGTTTTGGCTAAATCGAGTTGTTCCTGTAGAAAACGATTTTGTTCCTGTCAAAAACGATTTTGTTGAATAGTTTGTGCTCTTTCATCGTCATAAGCTGCAATTATCGTCATAAAATGCAATTACATTTAATTGTTCAGTTTTCAAACGCAGTTCCATAGCTATCAGAATTTTTCCCTTTTCTTCTTTTGTCATTAGTTTCCTGGTTCTCTCCACCTGTCCCTTTATGTCTACCGTTTCCTGCTCGTGATTGGACCAATGCCAATCTTGGATGGCAAGACATCAGGGTTAGATTTTGGAGAGCGTTTGTCGTGATTTCTACTGTTTTTCCTCTAATGGCATAGTTAGGGTTGGTATTGCTGCGAAGGTCAGAGATCAATCCTGTTATGGGTGAGGGTTCACTAATTAGCGGAGGAGTGGGAACCACTCCCTCTGATAGCTTGAACATTATTAGAACATTTGAGAGGATTATTTAATTTTTTCCTGTTTTTCCAAAGTTTGGTTTTGGAATACGTTAGACATTAATGAACCATCAGTACTGTGACGTGAATGAATTTGCATACCTGTATAGGCAGCTGGGAATTAAACTTTAGTTAACCTGAGAAGTTGGTTCATCTAGGTTAATATAGGACAGTTTAAAATGTCTCATTTAATTGGAAGAACCTGAAAAGGTATGTTCGACAATTTAACTTATTAAATTGAACAAGACAATGATATCCAATCAATTGAGATTGTCTGGATTATCATAAGTGTAACCAGTAGAGCAAATGTTATGGTACATTCATCACTAGGTTCACTTATCCCTAAGGCCGAAGCCACATGTGATTCCTGCTGGAGGCGAGACTTCATTCAGTACTGGATAGTCCTGAATGAGCTTTGCAAAAGCTATTTTTACTGATAAATCATTGTTAATGATAAATCAAACCTGTATTTGTCACATAAGGCACAGCCTTCCCCAAGTTGTCCTCCTCAGGATGTTAGCAAGACTGTGGATGTCTCTGCTATTCCTACTGAATACCATGACCTCCTGGAAGTGTTCAGTAAGGCACGTGCTACTTCCCTTCCCCCGCACCATCCTTATGATTGTGCCATTGACCTTCTCCCAGGAACTACACCACCTCGGGGTCGGTTGTATTCTCTGTCCGGACCAGAGACTAAAGCTATGGAAGAGTACATAGAGGAGTCTCTGGCCACTGGGGCCGTCCTTCTGCATTTCCTGCAGGCTCAGGGTTTTTCTTTGTGGAGAAGAAGGACAAGAGCCTGCGCCCGTGCATTGACTACCGGGGAATTAATGTTATCACTGTCAAAAACGGTTACCCCCTACCTCTCCTCTCCTCAGCATTTGAACCTCTCCAGGGGGCTACCATGTTTTCCAAGTTGGACCTTCGGAATGCCTACCACCTGGTTCGGATACGCAAGGGGGATGAGGGGAAGACAGCCTTCAACACAGCCAGTGGACATTTTGAGTACCTGGTCATACTGTTTGGACTCACCAACTGTCCTCCAGGCTTTGGTCAATGATGTGCTTCGGAACATGCTAAACCAGTTTGTGTTCGTCTCCCTGGACGACATCCTGTTTTTTCCCCGATCTGCCCAAGAACATGTACTCCATGTCAGACAGGTCCTTCAGCGCCTCCTGGAGAACCAATTGTTTGTGAAAGCCAAGAAGTATGAGTTCCACCGCTCTTCTATCACCTTTCTGGGTTTCTTGGGTTTGCAAACTTCTACTGCCATTTCATTCAGGATTACAGCACCCTGGCGGCCCCCCTCTCGGCACTCACCTCCCCCAAGGTACCGTTCAAATGGACTCCAGCTGTCGACAAAGCCTTTGTGGACCTGAAGCATCGGTTCACAACAACAGCCATTCTCATCCATCCAGAACCCCTCGTGTGAATTTGTGGTGGAAGTGGATGCTTCGGATGTTGGAGTGGGGACCATCCTGTCCCAGCGATATGCCCAGGACCAGAAGCTTCATCCCTGTGCCTTCCTGTCCCATTGTCTCAATCCTGCTGAGAGGAACTATGATGTTGGCAACCGAGAACTACTGGCAGTGAAGATGGCACTGGAGGAGTGGAAACACTGGCTGGAAGGAGCAGAACAGCCATTCCTGGTCTGGACCGACCATAAAAACTTGGAATATCTCCGTTCAGCCAAGCGCCTCAATTCAAGGCAGGCCTGTTGGGCCCTCCTGTTAACCAGATTCAACTTTACCATTTCCTACTGTCCTGGATATAAAAATGTGAAGCCTGATGCTCTCTCCCGCCTATATAGTTCCTCTGCCACACCCTCGATTTCCGAAACCATTCTCCCTACCTCATGCCTTGCTGCCACTGTGGATTGGGGTATTAAGAATCTGGGAACTGAAGGGGGCCCGGCTAACCGGCTGCTTGTCCCTAACTCAGTCCGGTCCGAGGTCCTGGAATTGGCTCATTCCTCCAGGCTGACCTGTCATCCAGGGTCCCATCGTACACTAGCCTTCCTTCAAAGTTTCTGGTGGCCCACAATGGTCCCTGACGTCTCTGCCTTCGTCACCGCATGCACTGTGTGTGCTCAAAACAAGACTCAACGGCAAGCTCCTTCTGGCCTCCTACAGCCACTACCGGTTCCTCATTGTCCCTGGTTTCATATATCTCTGGACTTTGTCACTGGGCTCCCTCCGTCTGATGGCAACACTGTCATTCTAACGGTAGTCGACCGGTTCTCCAAGGCCGCCCATTTCATACCTCTCCCAAAACTATCTTCTGCCAAGGAGACGGCCCAGCTTATGGTGCAGCATGTCTTCCGGATCCATGGACTCCCGGTAGACATGGTCTCCGATCGGGGTCCTCAGTTCTCATCTCAGTTCTGGAAGGCATTCTGCACATTTATTGGGTCGTCAGCCAGTTGTCTTCCGGATTCCATCCCCAAACTAACGGTCTGTCAGAGCGAGCCAACCAAGACCTGGAGACCACCTTAAGGTGCCTGGTCTCAACTAACCCCACTACCTGGAGCCGTCAACTGGTCTGGGTGGTGTATGCCCGGAACACTCTTCCCAGTTCTACCACGGGACTCTCCCCTTTCGAGTGCTCCATGGGTATCAGCGTACCCTCGGCCCAGCTGTTTGTCCGCCGCTGTCGACGTACCTGGAGAAGAGCCAGGGCGGCTATTCTCAAGACCAACTCAAGGTATTGTTGACAAGCGGACCGTCGCCGGACCCCAGGTCCCCGTTACCGCATTGGGCAGAGGGTATGGCTTTCAACTCGGGACCTGCCCCTTCAGGTAGAGTCCCGCAAGCTGTCTCCCCGGTTCATTGGTCCTTTTCCCATCTCCAGAGTCCTGAGTTCCACTGCTGTCCGTCTTGTGTTACCCCATACCCTCCGTATTCACCCTACCTTCCATGTGTCTAGGATTAAGCTGTCCTTTGTCACTGTCCTTTGTCTTCTGTCTCCAGGCCCATCCCTCCCCCCGGGTTATCAGTGGCCAGCCAGCATATACAGTGAGACCACAGGGCAGGGGTTTCCAGTATCTGGTTGACTAGGAGGGTTATGGCCCGGAGGAGAGGTGCTGGGTTCCTGCTAAAGACATCTTGGACCCTGCCCTCATCGCCGATTTCCACCGCCAACACCCCGGTCAGCCAGGTATGCGCCCAGGTAGGACGCCAAGTGGCGTCCCTGGGGGGAGGGGTACTGTCACGCCCTGATCTGTTTCACCTGTCCTTGTGATTGTTTCCACCCCCTCCAGGTGTCGCTTATTTTCCCCATTGTATGTATCCCTTTGTTTCCTGTCTCTTTGTGCCAGTTCGCCTTTTAGTCAACCAGCGAAATTCTGGACTTTGTACCCACCATTTTTGACCATTCTGCCTGCCTTGACCATGAGCCTATCTGCCACTATGTATGTCACAAATGTGTGTATAACTCGGTAAATGGAGTAATGTAATAAAACAAAACATAACTCCAAAACCATAAATACAAATGAAACAAATTGGGTACGAGGACACGTCGCGCACCAAATACAAACAACACAAAACTGAAACAAGAAACAATCTCTGACAAAGACATGATGGGAAACAGAGGGTTAAATACACAACACGTAATGAATGGGATTGAAACCAGGTGTGTAGACAAGACAAAACCAATGGAAAATGAAAAATGGATCAATGATGGCTAGAAGACCGGTGACGTCGACCGCCGAGCACCACCCGAACAAGGAGAGGCATCGACGTCGGCAGAAGTCGTGACAATGTACCTTCTGGACTCTGATCTGGTTTTGACCTTTTTGCCTGTCCATGACCATTCTCTTGCCCACCCCTTTGGATTAATTGATATTTTAAGACTCCAACCATCTGCCTCCTGTGTCTGCATTTGGGTCTCGCCTTGTGCCTTGATAGTTGTCGTGTCTTTGGCATCATTAAAGTGAAGACTGTTATTTTATCAAATCAATTCTCTGTAATTATTATTACGTGATTAAACTAATCATGTAAATGCAATTACCTAGGAAGTCAGGGCACCAAGGAAAATCTTCAGATTACAAAGTTATAATTTATGATATCATAAGGATTTTGGCTGGATATCATAAGTAACCACTTGTTAAATGTGATCCACGTTAGGGTGTCACCTAAATAATTATTTCTAAAAGAAATCTACTGGCGATTCTTCACCCTCGGGGGTTCACTGATCACAGAAAGCTGAAATCAAACGGAAGTACAAAGGGTTGGACTTCCGTCGCGCAAGACGGAGGAATTTCAACATGACACAGAAAAATGGCAGCTTTCCCTTTGTTAGCTTAGCATCTCGTGCAAGCTAATCCTACTTTGTACACTTTCAAGCATAACATAGGATCCCCTTAAACAAGGGAACGGTTTTACTAGTAATGTCTTACATTCAAACCCTTTTCGGCGATCTTCTTCGCTAGCCCTAAGTTACAGGAACTCGATACACCTGTGCCCTACCCACGCTACTGCAAACGCAGGGGACCAAGATTTATTGCTTGGTCAAGCTAATATATCCTCAAATTTCAATTGGCTGGCCCTATGTCCTCGCTCTGGAAATTAATAATGACAGAGTCTACCTGCATCTGAAACACGAGAGACAGAAATAGCACCTTTGGCCCAACTCGTCTATTTGTCAAATTTCTATAAGTAGCTGGATCGTGTCCTAGCACTTACAAATGTAATCACTAACTTCACAACTCATAAGCCATTCTGACGTCATCAGAAAAGCGACACCGGGACAACTATGGGCAACACACACACCACACGGCACTATTCGTGTCTAACGCAGTCTGTTTGTACAGTAATCTGATTGCACAATTAATATATATATATATTTAATTAAATCATGAAGATCTCATTCTATTTTAGATTCCTCACAGGAGGCACCAACATGGCATGTCTGTGACTATCATTAAATGTGAAGACTGTTATTTTATCAAATCAATTCTCTGTGTAATTATTATTACGTGATTAAACTAATCATGTAAACTTTAATTAATTAGGAAGTTGGGGCACCACGGGAAAATGTTTATAGTCTCTATTTCCCGAATTGACTTCAGATATCTTCATATCTTATCAATTTGTCCTCTGTTAATTAATTATTAATTGTTACCTCATTGGTCTCATTCCAAACGTCATAATATTATTGGTTATCTGAACAAACCCTAGTTTTCATAATGAATCAGCAATATACAAAATGGCTTAATTATTTATTTACTAACTAACTAAATAATCACACAGAATTACCTAACAAACGAACAGTAGATACTGGTATCTAACAAGGATAGAAAAGTCCCTAGTGGGCTATGCCGATATGATGGCTTGGTAGCCAAAGGAAAGGGGTGGGGACTGAGAGAGAGCGGGAAAGACAAAATGGATTCACTACACACAGTCTATAATTCTATTAATTGAAATGCTAATCCTTTGCACATGAACGGCCACTCATTCGAGAATAATTGCAATGTACAGTTGAAGTCGGAAGTTTACATACACCTTAGCCAAATACATTTAAACTCGGTTTTTCACAATTCCTGACATTTAATCCAAGTTAAAATTCCCCGTTTTAGGTCAGTTAGGATCACCACTTTATTTTAAGAATGTGAAATGTCTGAATAATAGTTGAGAGAATGATTTATTTCAGCTTTTATTTATTTCATCACATTCCCAGTAGGTCAGACGTTTACATACACCCAATTAGTATTTGGGAGCATTGCCTTTAAATTGTTTAATTTGGGTCAAACTCTTCGGGTAGCCTTCCAGAAGCTTCCCACAATAAGTTGGGTGAATTTTGGCCCATTCCTCCTGACAGAGCTAGTGTAACTGAGTCAGGTTTGTAGGCCTCCTTGCTCGCACACGCTTTTTCAGTTCTGCCCAAAAATCTTCTATAGGATTGAAGTCAGGGCTTTGTGATGGCCACTCTAATACCTTGACTTTGTTGTTCCCCCCCTTTTTCCTCAAACATAACAATGGTCATTATGGCCCAATAGTTCTAATTTGTTTCATCAGACCAGAGGACATTTCCCCATAAAGTACGATCTTTGTCCCCATGTGCAGTTGCAAACCGTAGTCTGGCTTTTTTATGCCGGTTTTGGAGCAGTGGCTTCTTCCTTGCTGGTTATGTCGATATAGGACTAATTTTACTGTGGATATAGATACCTGTGCAGCTGTTTCCTCCAGAATCTTCACAAGGTCTTTTGCTGTTGTTCTGGCATTGATTTGCACTTTTCGCACCAAAGTACATTCATCTCTAGGAGACAGAACGTGTCTCCTTCCTGAGTGGTATGACGACTGCATGGTCCCATGGTGTTTATACTTGCGTACTATTGTTTGTACAGATGAACGTGGTACCTTCAGGCGTTTGGAAATTGCTCCCAAGGATGAACTAGACTTGTGGAGGTATGCAATTTTTTTCTGGGGTCCTGGGTGATTTCTTTTGATTTTCCCATGATGTCAAGCAGAGGCACTGAGTTTGAAGGTAGGCCTTGAAATACATCCACAGGTACACCTCCAATTGACTCAAATGATGTCAACTGACATGTTTTGGTGTCAGAAATTCAACCATTTGCAACCTTAGCTTACGCCGTGGTTTGCGTGGTTTGGTGTGAATTGCGCCACGAGTGAATTGTATATATTTCAGAGAAAAGGGCGGTCCATGACTCCAATGTAATGTCTATGCTCACGTGGCCGTGGCCATTGATTTGGTTAACGTTATATGAAAAACCCATACTCTCATTTAGAAGTTTAACATTACATTACATCTTTTCACAAATAGTTTCCTGTTTAATCACATCCGTTTCACAATATTTAGATGTAAACCTGACAGCTGGAAAATGTACACTTTAAGAGATACACTTATGTGTGTTTCCTGTTCTTCATGAGATCACCACATGAAACACACTCTTCATAGAGTGAAGTGTCCACAGACCATTTTCAAAAGTAGAAATATTGTTTAATTCTCCCATTTTGTGGATTAGGAGTTTGGCCAAGAGAGGTTCTTTGTTCTGGTAGACTCTCCCAATATTGCATGGCAGTTTCTACCAGGTATTTATGACCTGTCATAAAGTCATAAAACTGGAGAGAGAGAGAGAGAGAGAGGAGGGGGGCTATAATCCTCCCCCAGGGCATTTCATGACAAATGTATGCTACTCCGATGCGTTCTGCCTACAACAAAATCTCTTGCATAGTTTTGTTTCAGTATGTTGCATTGATTGTGGTTAATACTGTGTTGATTCAATCACAATTGCCACAGTAAAGGGAAACCCTGATAACAGGGAAAAACTCTAGAACTGTGGTCACCCTACTTTACTGAGTCAAGAGCACTTTCTGCATCAAAATGCAAGCCGCGATCTACCTCTCAGAATTGTATTTAACATGACTTAAAAAACGTAAGCCTATACATTATTAACCAATTAAAAACAGTACTGTAGCAAGTAAGTATGTGTAGTAAGCTATAGGCCCAATACAATTGCCCTACTAATGCATTATTGTTCGGGCCATTTTAAGTTTGAGGTATGATATGATATGATATGATCACACCGGTAATAGATCCATTGTTGTATTACTTGTGAGGCACAGCTGATTGAGCATACATTTAAATAATGAGCTTTTTATTTGTATTTTACTGGGCTGATGGTGCCTGCATCTGATGGTCAGTCTCAGCAGACTGAGGGTCCGCCTGTCAACATCCCGCCGCTCTCCCTTTCCTCCACTGACACTGGCCAAAAAGGGACAAAGTCTTACAGCTGATGGTGACTCGAGTAACACCGCATGCACAAATGACTGTAGTTACTCCCATGAACAGAGAAACTCAAATAGTCCTCGATATTAAAAAAGGCCCAACGCCACTAATAATAACAACAATGCAAGCCTAGAGATACACTTTCCTACTCATTCATTACTGCTGCAGTGTTTGTTGTAGTGCTGACTGGAAATAGGAAGAACGTGCATTTTATGGCTTATAAAAGTATTGAATACAAAGTGTTGACAGTGATGAGTAAGAACCTAAACAAGAGCTCATTCATAAGAACATCATCTGTATTTGTTGACAGTTTCTCTAGTCATGTTTTTAACCGTTTTAAAATCTCACAGTATCAATTTTGCTGTAGCTTTCTTTTATGCCTGCTACATTACTGCAGACACGGTAATCTGAGCCATCAGATTGGCCAGCGGTAGGCCTATTGTGCACTTGATTTGCTCTCTGGGCCCTCAGGGAAGGTACCTTCAGATGCATGAAATGGTTCAAAATGGCAACAGGTCGCCTACCCGATGCGCAAGGCAGCTGAATTGGGTGCACCTACCATCAACAGACAAATAAAAAAAATAGGAACACAAGGCTTTATTGTTGAGTTTATTACGGAAATGATTGATTAGGAATGCCTTGGAGATCGACCGGTTGGTGACTACTGCTCTAGAAAGTTGAGTGAAGGGGTAGCCTCTGGGCTACTGCGCATGTGAGCAGTTTAGAGGGAACATTTGGCGCAACTCAATATTAGTAAGGTGTTCCTAATGTTTGGTATACTCAGTGTATCTCTGATCATAAATATACACTATAATCCAGGGAGAGGGTGAGACCCTGGTAATCACAACATATACAATCAATGGCTTTATCTACAACTCTAAATCCAGGAATGGGTTCAGAGGATTTATACAAGGCTTCAACCAACTAACAAATTCATGTTTTGGTGACCTGCAGGACTTCACCATGACCCTGTATCTGAGGCACTACTGGAAAGATGAGAGGCTGTCCTTTCCCAGCACAACCAATAAGAGCATGACGTTCGACGGGCGCCTGGTCAAGAAGATCTGGGTGCCTGATGTGTTCTTCGTCCACTCCAAGAGGTCGTTCATTCATGACACCACCACTGAGAACATCATGCTCAGGGTGTTCCCAGACGGACACGTGCTCTACAGCCTCAGGTGAGGAAACTGGAAGCAGCAGCTTGGTTTTGTGTCATTTCGACGATGACAGCGCAGAACTCAGTTGATCCACATTTTCCCAGCACACATTTACCCATCTCATAGAATCATACTTAACTACGAGGATGTAGCATGTTGACATGTTTGTGTTTTTGTCGTCGTGGATATAAAGATGTTGTGTTTGAATCCCAAGGGTGACGGTTACTGCTGCCTGTAACATGGACTTCAGTCGTTTCCCTCTGGATTCACAGACCTGCACCTTAGAGCTGGAGAGCTGTAAGTAGTGGTACTCTGACTGTCTCACACTGTGTTATGAAGGGATTTGGTGTGGCGGTACAGTACATTAGGCAGATTTCAATTAGAAATCCATTTCTGTTGTCTCCAGATGCTTACACGGACGAGGACCTCATGCTGTACTGGAAGAGTGGGGATGAGTCCCTGAGCACGGATGACAGAATCTCTCTGTCTCAGTTCCTCATCCAGAAGTTTCACACTACCTCCAGACTGGCTTTCTACAGCAGCACAGGTAGAACCACAAATCATCTCTGAGGGACGGATAAGAAAATGTATTGTATAAAAATAACACAATTTGTGTACAAATGATGACTGGATGTTGCAGCATTTACTTCTCAAGAAGTCAACATTTATTTGAATAACAGAATTGAAGTATATTATCTAACTGTTTGTACGGATATTTGTTTGTGACAATTTCACTGAATCCAAATACAGTTAATTGTTGTACAAATACATCTTTAAGTACTTCAGAGAAGCAAAACCCATTTTCATACTTTTGGTGATATCTCACGTGTCTTTCACTTCTTCTCTCCAGGCTGGTACAACCGTCTGTACATCAACTTCACCTTGCGACGCCACATCTTCTTCTTCCTGCTCCAGACCTACTTCCCTGCGACTCTGATGGTCATGTTGTCCTGGGTGTCGTTCTGGATCGACCGCCGGGCCGTACCGGCCAGGGTCTCATTAGGTAAGATACACTCTTAGAAGAAAATATTCTACCTAGAACCTAAAAGGGTTCTTCAGCTGTCCCTGTGGCGGGGAAACCTTTTTCTAAGAGTGTAGATGGATTGGTTGGTTCATATCTATGAGGATACTTCCTTGAGTCTCGTGTTCACACGGACGTTGTGGTTGTACTGTGCTCCAGGTATCACCACGGTGCTCACCATGTCCACCATCATCACTGGAGTCAACGCCTCCATGCCCAGGGTTTCCTACATCAAAGCTGTGGACATTTACCTCTGGGTCAGCTTTGTGTTTGTGTTCCTATCGGTGCTGGAATATGCTGCCGTCAACTATCTGACAACGTTGAGGGACGGGAAAGATCGGAAGCTCAGGGAAAAGGCCAGAGAGCAGGTAAGGCTCTTACTATGCTATACTGCTCTTCTTTATGTCCTTTCAGCATTTTCCCTAGTCTGATCTCTCTTTCTTTCTCTTTATCTCTCTCTCTTCTGTCCTACAGTCCCTGGGCCTGGCGAGAGAACAGGTAAAGGTCCTCATCATACCACACTGAACTACAAGTCCTTTCATCGTTTCTCCTACTCTGATCTCTCTTTCTCTCTCTCACCCACCTGTCTCTCTCCCTCCCTCCATCTCTCTCTCTCGCTCCGCCCTACAGTCGCTCCCCTGCACATGTGGCATGTCCCACACCGGGACCATGATGGCGGACGGGACCTACAGCGAGTCCGACACCAACAGTCTAGCCGGGTACACCAGGGCCCCAGCTCCTGAGGACCCCCCTGAGAAGCAGGAACGCATGGTGGTGCACATCTCCTTGGACAACGAGTCCACGGCGGCAACCAAGAAGAAGACGCGCTTCCGCAGCTTCAGTTTCATGCAGAACACCCACGCCATTGACACCTACTCCCGCATGATCTTTCCTGGATCCTACATCATTTTCAACCTCATCTACTGGTCTGTGTACTGCTGAGGCTCTCCCGGACAGCCTTGTTAGAGTCAGCAGAGAGACAATCTACTGATGTTGCTGTACCAGATGAAACAGGACCGTTATTTAACTCTGACCGACAAAACTGATTGACTCAAAGTGGTAATGACCTCCATAATGCACATTGAGGTGATGGAGTTCTTATAACACCTGTGCTCACCAGCAGCACTCACAAAAGGTTTTCACAGATCTCTAGATGGATAACACCATTCTATCCCCACCATCAGCTACAACCATGTTACTACTTGACTGTACAGCTTTCCTTTTTTTGCTATATAAACTATTTACGCAACCATGCAGGTCCAAGCACAAACTATGATGAATTTTATACTCATGGCACTGTCAAAGCAGTAAGACTGTGTCTGTATTACTGACAGTATACGTACTTCTAAAAATGGACTAAGTGTTGCCCAAGCTTGCCGTCCTTAAGCAGAAAACAGAAAGCTTGATCCATAATGTGAGGGTTTGACCTCTTAAAATCGACTATGTTGATTTGGCAAGCATCAGTTGCTCATGAGCAAATTGAAACGCAGCCACAGACTCTATGTCTTCTAGGAATGCACCAAGTGTTATTCTTTGTAACAGCTGATCATGATTGAACAAACCACACAAAAATCTAAATCTACATTTATACAAGCTGGCAGATTTTCACTTAGATTACAGTATTTCAGTATTTATTTTATTATTTATTAATGATCTATTTATTCAATTATTTATTCATTTTAGGCCTATCAATTTACTTACATAATAAATGTTTAGTGCACTAAATATGCCATTATACCTTAAGTTGTTAAAAACAATGCATGGGGCTTAATAGGTTTTTTCATGGTTGGCCACAGAAATTGTGAGGGTGGGTACCATTAATGAATGCTTATGTGAACTATCATTCAGCTTGTTTCAGGAACTCAATGTTATCCACCAATTAAAGAGTTGTTTCTGTTTGTATGTTACTCAGAAGGGGGTTTTCGAGACTTATAAACCTTTATCAGCGATGTAATGAACTTGAACAGCCTTAAGTGAACTGGTTTCACGGCGAAATCTTTTGTGTTTGTTTGTTTGATTGACTGTTTGGATTACAAGTGACTGCATATTGCTTTTTATATCCAGTATTCTATCCAACCAGTATATTAGTACACATGGTATTGTATGTAGTGTGTAGATAGCCACAAGCATGAGCTGGATTTACTAGGCATCCATATTGCCACTGTAGATATGTCAGCCTGTTGGACAAATGCTCAACCAACGCAAATCACCTCATACAGATGCTTGTCCACAAGCTTGCAAAACTACTGTAGACTGATTATTGTCGCGTCAAAACATTTAGAATGTATGCTTTTTTTTTGAGCAGATTTCTAAATAAAAGGCTTTAAGCTAAAAGCATGTTTGCAGTCAATGTGTTTGAGCATGAGTCGTGACCATACATATTTTGCTTGCCTGTTCTCAATCTAAAGAAAAGTCTGTAACCGTTATCTTTCAATTGCTGGAGGCAGGGTTGCAAAGTTCCAGTAATTCAAAATTCCCAAATTCTTTAAAAAAAAGTCCCAGTTGGAAGATTCCCTGATAAGCAGGAAATCTGAAATTCTCCAACCAGGATTTCGGGAAAACCTGTGAATTTTGGGAAAGCTGCTGGACTTTTGCAACCCTAGCTGGATTATGTCATTGTTTCCTTATGGATGAGGCAACATTACTAAGGACTATGAGATAAGATGACTGGAAATACAGCATTCACTTTTAAGAATAATGTGTTTCTGAGACAATCTTGCCATGTGATGTACATCTGTCTGTCTGTAATCCAGATTTTAGAGAGCATTCATAGCACATTTAATCCCCAAACAAACAAATCAAATTAAATTAGCCTCAGTGAGAATGTCTAAGCTGCCCCCACCTACACAGCCGCTATATGTGTCTCTACACTGGGTGTACAAAACATTAGGAACACCTTCCTAATATTGAGTTGCAACCCCCTTTGTCTCCAATGCTTCCCAAGTTGGCTGGATGTCCTTTGGGTGGTGGCCCATTCTTGATACACACGGGAAACTGTTGAGCCTGAAAAACTCAGCAGCGTTGCAGTTCTTGACAGACTCAAACCGGTGTGCTCCTGGCACCTACTACCATACCCCATTCAAAGGCACTTCAATATTTTGTCTTTCCAATTCACCCTCTGAATGCCACACATACACAATCCATGTGGGATCATAGCTTTCACCTGGTCAGTCTGTCATGGAAAGTTCCTAATGTTTTGTACAGTCAGTGTATATTACAACAATACATTGTAACATAATGGAGCTACAGTACAGTTGCCTATTGCTTACATATCCCTTTCAGCAGGGTATGCCTGATATAGCATTGACCAATCAAGTGAGGCCCAGTGGTTGACCTACTGAACATCATAGATGTCATGTGATATGGCGAACTCATTCTGTCACGTCCTGACCTTAGTTCCTTTTGTATGTCTCTATTTTAGGTTGGTCAGGGCGTGAGTTGGGGTGGGCATTCTATGTTTTGTTCTTGGGTTTATATTTCTATGTGTTTGGACTGGTATGGTTCCCAATCAGAGGCAGCTGTCAATCGTTGTCTCTGATTGAGAACCATACTTAGGTAGCCGGTTTTCTCACTCCTGTTTGTGGGTGGTTATTTTCCGTTTCAGTGTTTTCACCATACGGGACTGTTTCGGTTTTCCTTTATTCGCTTGTTTTCTGTTTTCAGTGTAATAAATATGACGAACACTTACCACGCTGCACATTGGTCCGATATTTCCTACTCCTCCTCAGGCGAAGAAGAGATTCGTTACACATTCAGCAGAAAAATGACACCACTGTCACTGAGCCACAGCACAGTTTGATCCATTGTCCTCTGTCTGCAGAGAAACAACTGCTGTTTCTGGTTAACTGGCATTTATGCAATATGCTAAACCCTGTTATGTTACAGTGATGCCTGTTACATGGTGTAATCTGTCTACAAATGTTGTCTCTTGTTGACTCATCAGATGACCGCTGTCTGTGGTCCTCAGTAAACCAGTAACAGAGGATGAGGGGGATTGGATGCCCATTTGTAGTGAGGATTGGATGCCCATTTGTAATGAAGATTGGATGCCCATTTGTAGTGAGGATTGGATGCCCATTTGTAGTGAAGATTGGATGCCCATTTGTAGTAAAGATTGGATGCCCATTTGTAGTGAAGATTGGATGCCCATTTGTAGTGAGGATTGGATGCCCATTTGTAGTGAGGATTGGATGCCCATTTGTAGTGAAGATTGGATGCCCATTTGTAGTGAAGATTGGATGCCCATTTGTAGTGAGGATTAGATGCCCATTTATAGTGAGGATTGGCAATCCTCACTACAAATACACCCTAATACAGGGCTTAACTATTATGATTAGGCAACTCTTTGTGTGTGTGTTGGTTCTATCCTTGTGAGGACCTGAAATCCCCAAAAGTCACTACAAGGATAGTCCCTATGAGGACAAAGGCTACTTTAAATTTAGGAGTGAGGTTTAGGGTTACAATTATGGTTAGGGTTATAATTAGTGTTAGGGTAAGTGGTTAGGTTTAGGAGTTAGGTTTTGGTTATTGGTTAAGGTTAGGGTAAGGGTTAGAATTAGGGTTAAAGTTAGGTTTAGGGTAAATATAATTTTGAGTGGAAATACATTTTATACATTTCACGAGGATAGAAGAACATAATGCATGTGTGTGTGCGGAATTTGTGTTGAAAAAAATTGCAAACACAAATTCCCTTTACAGATTAATGATAAGATCTATTTTGAATTGTTCAATAGCTAAATTGATACTCATAGAACCATTATGTGTGTTTGGAATTCAGTAGGGGATTTTACTGTTAATTGCTTTGTTAATTCCATTGTTTACCCAAGTTTCCAAAGTTGTTGAAATCAGCTTAAAGTATAATATATTATATTCTAAGTATAACATAATTCATATTCATACAGTATATTGTACAAAATATTTTAACAAGCATCTACAGTAAATATTATACTATTGTATTGTGCCATGCTCACTGTCATATTCAACAGAACCATCATCATCAGTTGACAATTGGTTAGTGCAGATTAATTTCTAATGAAGAGATGAAAAAAAAAATATATATATATATGCGGTTGGCTTTGCATCAAGTGCTGCAATCTTCCGCCCACCAAATCCAGATTAATTATGTGTGGGGAGAAGTGATTGGGGAGGTGGGAGAAAATCTGTCAGTTCAAACTAAATTAAACTGCCACGCATGCTATGAAAGAACTGCAACACCATTCTAAATGATTTATGTCATGGGAGACATATTGGATTACCTCTGTGATAGCTGATGTGTTGAGCTTTCTGAAGCTATGGCTACTTTGGTGATACACATTGGTAGCAGTAGATAGGGTGAGTTTCCCCCATGTGCAAATCACTTTAAGCATCTGTAAAAGCATTTTATAATTCCAATCAATTGTTCATTGCATTTAAAAAAAAAAAAAAAATCCTTATTAAATTAGATATATACAGTATCTCATAAAAGAAGACCTTGCCATCAGGTACTTCTATCTGGTAGGTATTTCTGTAAGACAAATTTCCACCTTAAAACTTGTTTTAGACCATGCCGCCCTCTATTGGTTGAAAGGTATGTAATAGAATGTTTGTTCAAATGAAATCCAAGTGTTCCCTGTAGTCTTGTGTGTGCCAGTGCTCTGGAACAGCAGGTGGTGGTGCTATAACACTATGCATTGCACTTGTAGTGCACACTGCTGTCATTGAGAACTACTGCATTTTACATCCTGATATCTTGAATACTGGGTTAGGGGTAGGGTTGAACCGGGATGTGGACATTAATCTAGGGGTTAGGGTAAGGGTTTTAGTTGAGGCTGGTTTAGTGTTGAACCGGGATGTGGACAGCTAAGGTTAGGGTTAAGGTTAGGGTTGTGGTTGAGGGTTAGAGTTAACCCCAACCTTGGCTCCAGCTCCAATCTTAACCCTAACTCTAGCTTCATGTCCACATCTCAGTTCAACTCTAACCCCAGCTTTAACCCTAGCATCCTGTTTAATAAAAAACACAAACATGGGTTAGGGTTGAATTTTACATAACTTGTAGCCTATGTAATCTGAGGCAGATTAACTTCCATGTGAATGCCACATACAGTAATAGGACAGCTCATACATATCATGACACATCAGAGAACATGAAGTTAGTAACCTACAAATCTTTTCTGCAGAGAAATATTGGCTTTGCCCTGTGGTGCTGCCCTAAGCCATAAAAAAATGTCTACATCCCTTTTACTATGTGTGGTGCTGACAGCCAATCCCTAAATTGTGTTGATGCGCCCTTGTGACTCTGCCTGGCCTGAACAGATGCTGCGTTTTAGTATGTTAATCTCAGATTTCAGTTTGGCACATAATAGTATTACGCTCCCTGTGTTTTAGCCTATTCAGACACTTCCAGGTTCTGTCCTGATCCTGTTTGCAGGTCGGGATAGTCTAATGATACAGTAGTATCAGGAGTATACTTTAGTACTATCAGGAGTACACAATGAGTGCAGGAGTGCAGGTGCATACTGCTACTCCTCCATAAGGAGTATAGGAATATACTGCTAATCTTCTTTAAGGAATACAGGAGTACAAGAGGGGGAATAGGCTTTGTCCTGCCCTCTGCACAACTGTCTTGGTGTGTTTGGACCATGGTAGTTTGTTGGTGATGTGGACATCAAGGAACTTGATGCTCTCAACCTGCTCCACAACAGTCGGTGAGAATGGGGGGCTGCTCGGCCCTATTTTTCCTGTAGTCCACAATCATCTTCTTTGTCTTGATCATGTTGAGGGAGAGGTTGTTGTCCTGGCACCACACGGCCAGGTCTCTGACCTCCTCGATGTCTCATTGTTGTCGGTGATCAGGCCAACCACTGTTGTGTCATCTGCAAACTTAATGATGGTGTTGGAGTTGTGCCTGGCCATGCAATCATGAGTGAATAGGGAGTTCAGGAGAGGACTGCGCACGCACTCCTGAGGGCGCCCGTGTTGAGGATCAGCGTGGCTGTAGTCAATGAACAGCGTTCTCACATAGGTGTTCCTTTTGTCCAGATGGGAAAGGGCAGTGTGGAGTGCAATAGAGATCTGTGGATCTGTTGGGGCGGTGAGCAAATTGGACTCAGTCAGGGACAGGTTGAAAATGTCAGTGAAGACACTTGCCAGTTGGTCAGTGCATGCTCGGAGTACACGTCCTGGTAATCCGTCTGGTCCTGCGGCCTTGTGAATGTTGACCTGTTTGAAGGTCTGACTTAGATCTGGTATAGAGAGCGTGATCACACAGTCGTCCGGAACAGCTGGTGCTCTCATGCATGTTTCAGTGTTACTTGCCTCGAAGCGAGCATAGGAGTAATTTAGCTTGTCTGGTAGGCTTGTGTCACTGGGCAGCTCGCGGCTGTGCTTCCCTTTGCAGTCTGTTATAGTTTGCAAGCCCTGCCACATCCGATGAGCACCGGAGCCGGTGTAGTACGATTAAAGCTTGGTCCTGTATTGACGCTTTGCCTGCTTGATGGTTCGTCGGCGGGCATAGCGGGATTTCTTATAAGCTTCCGGGTTAGAGTCCCGCTCCTTGAAAGTGGCAGCTCTACCCTTTAGCTCAGTGCAGATATTGCCTGTAATCCATGGCTTCTGGTTGGGGTATGTATGTACAGTCACTGTGGGTACGACATCATCGATGCACATTGATGAAGCCAATGCCATTGGAGGAATCACTGAACATATTCCAGTCTGTGTTAGCAAAACAGTCCTGTAGCTTACTTAGTACCTGCTTCATCTGACCACTTTTTTATTGGCAGTCACTGGTACTTCCTGCTTTAGTTTTTGCTTGTAAGCAGGAATCAGGAGGATAGAATTTTGGTCATTATTTCATCAATGGAGGGCGAGAGAGAACTTTGTATGCGTCTCTGTGTGCGGAGTAAAGGTGTTCTAGAGTTTTTTTTTCCTCTGGTTGCACATTTAACATGCAGGTAGAAATGAGGTAAAATGGATTTAAGTTTCCCTGCATTAATTAAAGTCCCCGGCCACCAGGAGCACTGCCTCTGGATGAGCATTTTCCTGTTTGCTTATGGCCGTATACAGCTCATTGAGTGAGGTCTTTGTGCCAGCATCGGTTTGTGTTGGTAAATAGACAGCTACGAAGAATATAGATGAAAACTCTCCTGGTAAATAATGTGTTCTACAGCGTATCATGAGATACTCTACCTCAGGCGAGCAAAACCTTGAGGATTCCTTTGATTTCGTGCACCAACTTTTGTTTTTCAAATACACATAGACTGTCACCCCTTGTCTCACAGTGGCTTGCGAAAGTATTCACCCCCTTGGCATTTTCCCTATTTTGTTGCCTTACAACCTGGAATTAAAATTGATTCTTGGGGGGTTTGTATCATTTGATTTACACAACATGCCTAATACTTTGAAGATACTAAATATAAGACCAAAAACGGAAAACTTGAGCGTGCATAAGTATTCACCCCCCCAAAGTCAATACTTTGTAGAGTCACCTTTTGCAGTACTTACACCTGCAAGTCTCTTTGGGTATGTCTCTATAAGCTTGCCCATCTAGCCACTGGGATTTTTTCCCATTCTTCAAGGCAAAACTGCTCCACCTCCTTCAAGTTGGATGGGTTCCGCTGGTGTACAACAATCTTTAAGTCATACCACAGATTCTCAATTGGATTGAGGTCTGGGCTTTGACTAGGTCATTCCAAGGCATTTAAATGTTTCCCCTTAAACCACTCGAGTGTTGCATTAGCAGTATGCTTAGGGTCATTGTCCTGCTGGAAGGTGACCCTCCATCCCAGTCTCAAATCTCTGGAAGACTGAAACAGGTTTCCCTCAAGAATTTCCCTGTATGTAGCGCTATCCATCATTCCTTCAATTCTGACCAGTTTCCCAGTCCCTGCCGATGAAAAACATCCCCACAGCATGGGGGATTGAGAGGTAATGGGTTTGGGCCAGACATAGCGTTTTCCTTGATGGCCAAAAAGCTAAATTTTAGTCTAATCTGACCAGAGTACCTTCTTCCATATGTTTGGGGAGTCTCTTATTTTTTTAATTCCACTTCACTAATTTGGACTATTTTGTGTATGTCCATTACATGAAATCCAGATAAAAATCCATTTAAATTACAGGTTGTAATGCAACAAAATAGGAAAAACGCCAAGGGGTGTGAATACTTTTACGAGGCGCCTGTTCTATCCTGCCGAAAGCGTAAAACCCGCCAGCTGTATGTTATTCATGTCGTCGTTCAGCCACGACTCTGTGAAACATAAGATATTACAGTTTTTAATGGTAGGATATACATGCTCGTAGCTCATCTATTTTATTATCCAATGATTGTACTTTGGCCAATAGGACCAATGGTAAACTCGGCGTCATATCCTTACAAGGCACCCAGATCTACGTCCCCGATTTCTCCCTCTCTTTCTCCTGCGAAAGACAGGGATGAGGGCCTTGTCGGGTGTCTGGAATAAATCCTTTGCGTCTAACTCGTTAAAGAAAAAGTATTATTCCCGTACGGTGTGAGTAATCGCTGTCCTGATATCTAGAAGCTCTTTTCGGTCATAAGAGATGGTGGCAGAAACATTATGTACAAAATAAGTTACAAATAACACAAAAAAAACATACATAATAGCACAATTGGGTAGGGGACCGTAAAACGGCAGCCATCTCCTCAGGCGCCATTATTGCTCCTCCAGCGACAATTGACTCCCAAACAATTTATGAGTTGAAATTCGAATTTAATTGGCCACACCTCCCAGGATGTAGAATTTGAATTTGAGTTTGAGAGATAGGAAGTAGAATTGAATTCAGTGCAATTCAATGAAATTCAACTCCGTCATAGAACATGAGAGTTTCATTGAATCTGACACTTCCAGATACCAAACAATATATGACTTTTGTCTGGAAACAATATTCATATTCTTTTAACCTTAGTGCTTAGAATAGCCTTACTACGTGACCAAAAGTATGTGGACACCTGCTCATCGAGCATCTCAATCCAAAATCATAGACATTAATATGGAGTTGGTCCCCCTTGTATTTTTTCAACAGCCTCCACTCTTCTTAGAAGGCTTTCCAGTAGATGTTGGAACATTGCTGTGGGGACTCAGCCAAAACAGCATTAGTGACGTTGGGCACTGATGTTGGGCAATTAGGCCTGGCCTGCAGTCGGCATTCCAATTAATCCCAAAGGTGTGATGGGGTTGAAGGGTTGATGGGGTTGAAGTCAGGGCTCTGTGCAGGTCAGTCAAGTTCTTCCACACCAATCTCAACAAACCATTTCTGTATGGACTTCGCTTTGTGCACGGGGGGATTGTCATGCTGAAACAGGAAAGGGCCTTCCCCAAACTGTTGCCACATAGTAGGAAGCACTGAATTTCCTAGACTGTCACTGTATGTTGTAGCTTCAAGATTTCCTTTCACTGGAGCTAAGGGGACTAGCCCGAACCATGAAACACAGCCCCAGACCATTATTCCTCATCGACCAAACTTTACAGTTGGAGCTATACAGTCGGGCAGGTAACGTTCTCCTGGCATCTGCTAAATCCAGATTCTTCCATCGGACTGCCAGATGGTGAAGCGTGATTCACCCCTCCAGAGAATGTGTTTCCACTGCTCCAGAGTCCAATGGCGGCGAGCTTTACATCACTCCAGCCGATGCTTGGCATTGCACATGGTGATCTTAGGCTTATGTGCGACTGCTCGGCCATGTAAACCCATTTCATGACGCGACCGACGAACAGTTCTTGTGCTGACGTTGCTTCCTGAGGCAGTTTGGAACTCGTAGTGAGTGTTGCAACCCAAGGACAGGGGATTTTTACGCGCTATGCGTTTCAGCCCTCGGCGGTCCCTTTCTGTGGGCTTGTGTGGCCACTTTATAAAACTTTATTGCTCTTAAACGTTTCCACTTCACAATAACAGCACTTGAAGTTGACCGGGGAAGCTCTAGCAGGGCAGAAATTTGATGAACTGGTAGCGGGTAGCATCCCACGTTGAAAGTCACTGAGCATTTCAGTAAGGCCATTCATCTGCCAATGTTTGTCTATGGAGATTGCATGGCTGTGTGCTCAATTTTATACATCTGTCAGCGACGGTGTGGTTGAAATGGCTTTATTCGCTCATTTTGAAGTTGTGTCCACATACTTTTTTATATATAGTGTATTTCCACCAACCATTTAGTTTGTTTGGATTGTTTTTGAAGGCTTTAGGGTCAACATGAGGGTTAAATCAATGTAGTCTAGAAAATGTAGTATTTTCCCCATATTTAAAATATAAATGATTAATGAAATACAATAATTTACAATATTCACATACAGTTTTTGTTTTCCTTGATCATTCATTTTAAGAGTTTGTCGGCAAAATCTATTGTTTCATCAATATTTTATGTGCATGTAGCCTATCAAGAGGCTGATTAAACAGCATGATCATTATACAAGTGCGCCTTGTGCTTGGGACAATAAAAGGCCACTGTAAAATGCCCAGTTTTGTCACACAACACAATGCCACAGATGTCTCAAGTTTTGAGGGAGCGTGCAATTGGCATGCTGACTGCAGGAATGTCCACCACAGCTGTTGGCAGATAACTGAACATTAATTACTCTACCACAAGCCACCTCTAACGTCGTTTTAGTGAATTTGGCAGTATGTCCAGTAGTGGCGGTGAGGTTATGGTATGGGCAAGCATAAACTATGGACAATGAACACAATTGCATTTTATCAATGCAAATTTGAATGGGAAGATACCGTGATGAGATCCTGAGACCCATTGTCGTGCCATTCATCCGCCGCCATTACCTCATATTACAGCATGATAATGCACAGCCCCATGTAGCAAGGATCTTCTAGGATCAATTCTTAAATCCCAGTTCTTCCATGGTCTGCATACTCACCAGACATGTCACCCACTGAGCATGTTTGTGATGCTCTGGGATCAAAGTGTTCGACCACGTGTTCCAGTTCCCGCCAATTTCCAGCAACATTCAACACATTCAATTGAACAACATTCCACGGGCCACAATCAACAGCCTGATCAACCCTATGCGAAGTAGATGTGTCGCGTTGCATGAGGCAAATGGTGGTAACACCAGATACTGACTGGTTTTCTGATCCACGCCCCTACACTACCTTCTTAAGGTATCTGTGACAACAGAGGCATATCTGTATTCCCAGTCATGTGAAATCCATAAACTAGGGCCTAATGCATTTATTTCATTTGACTGATTTCCTTGTACGAACTGTTAATATTTTTGTTCAGTATAGAATAGAAGAGACATTTGAATTTAATTGAATCCAATTATATTTCCTTTAATTCGAATTGCAATTCTGTGTCCTGTTGAATTTAAATCTTTGAGCCATTCTAAATAAAATTCTGAATTGAGCACAACCCTGCTATCAATATGGTATTATGAAAACAATGAGTGGACATTATTGTGAAAACAAAGAATAGCCATTGTTTAAAACGACTGTCATAGAATTTACTTTATGAAATGTTTTACTGTATTTAAAGACGTTTGGCAGAGGGCATGTTAGCCTCGTGTCAGGTGTTCTGAGGTATTTCAGCCCACATGATCATTTGAAATAATTCCGCCCTATAATAATATCATATAATGTGCTCAATTACGTAAATATGTTAGGCTAGAGACAGAACTGCCTTGTAGCTCACTCTCGCCTTTTAACCAGAGCTAACAGATCTGCTCTTGAGAGCCGGGAAAACCGGACGTTCTGCGCCATGCTCACACATATACGATGGGGAAAACATCTGAGCCATCTGACGTGGAAGGATTTATAGGTTTAGGCGAAATTGCTTTCCCAACAGTGAGATTAAATACCTCGGATGTTTCAGTGTGTATTTGTGTCTATAGTATTTTTGGCGCGAACGGTACCAGGGATCATGCCTGAGGCACATAAAAAGTTCTCACTGTAGCCTTTATTTTCTGAAACTAGACTTTTGGACATCTGGGTCCAGAACGCTGTCAGTGTGGACACTATGCCCACGGATGTCCTCCTACTGCTGCTGCTACTTGCCTCGGTGGTTGGCGCATCTGTGAGGTCGGTTGGTCCAAGGGGGCATGTGCTTCAGAACTACAGACAAATCAGGTAGGCTACATGATTGATGTGTTTGAAATGGCCATAGATTAATATCAATCACCACAGGCAGCACTTGATGTGTATTGCAAGATGCTCATGGACATGCATAGGATATGCTAATGAATACTGAGAATTATGCTCTATTGTGAAAGTGTACTTGGCTGCTTCTACCTCTTCTGTGAGTATTATTGGCGGGTACATTTTTGGCAGGTAAGCAGGACAAAAAGCGAGGGAGGACTGCAATCTATTTGTGCTACCACCAGCCACGCTCAAAATGACAATCACATTTCCTCCCTGCTGTAAGTAGCATCATACCATTTAGATGAGATTTAATAGCCTTCAAAACAGAAATTAATCTGAAATTGGTTCATATGCTTCTCTGTAGGGGACCTTACATGTGTGTATATATATATATATATATATATATACAGTGCCTTGCGAAAGTATTCAGCCCCCTTGAACTTTGCAACCTTTTGCCACATTTCAGGCTTCAAACATAAAGATATAAAACTGTATTTTTTTGTGAAGAATCAACAACAAGTGGGACACAATCATGAAGTGGAACGACATTTATTGGAAATTTCAAACTTTTTTAACAAATCAAAAACTGAAAAATTGGGCGTGCAAAATTATTCAGCCCCCTTAAGTTAATACTTTGTAGCGCCACCTTTTGCTGCGATTACAGCTGTAAGTCGCTTGGGGTATGTCTCTATCAGTTTTGCACATCGAGAGACTGACATTTTTTCCCATTCCTCCTTGCAAAACAGCTCGAGCTCAGTGAGGTTGGATGGAGAGCATTTGTGAACAGCAGTTTTCAGTTCTTTCCACAGATTCTCGATTGGATTCAGGTCTGGACTTTGACTTGGCCATTCTAACACCTGGATATGTTTATTTTTGAACCATTCCATTGTAGATTTTGCTTTATGTTTTGGATCATTGTCTTGTTGGAAGACAAATCTCCATCCCAGTCTCAGGTCTTTTGCAGATTCCATCAGGTTTTCTTCCAGAATGGTCCTGTATTTGGCTCCATCCATCTTCCCATCAATTTTAACCATCTTCCCTGTCCCTGCTTAAGAAAAGCAGGCCCAAACCATGATGCTGCCACCACCATGTTTGACAGTGGGGATGGTGTGTTCAGGGTGATGAGCTGTGTTGCTTTTACGCCAAACATAACGTTTTGCATTGTTGCCAAAAAGTTCCATTTTGGTTTCATCTGACCAGAGCACCTTCTTCCACATGTTTGGTGTGTCTCCCAGGTGGCTTGTGGCAAACTTTAAACAACACTTTTTATGGATATCTTTAAGAAATGGCTTTCTTCTTGCCACTTTTCCATAAAGGCCAGATTTGTGCAATATACGACTGATTGTTGTCCTATGGACAGAGTCTCCCACCTCAGCTGTAGATCTCTGCAGTTCATCCAGAGTGATCATGGGCCTCTTGGCTGCATCTCTGATCAGTCTTCTCCTTGTATGAGCTGAAAGTTTAGAGGGACGGCCAGGTCTTGGTAGATTTGCAGTGGTCTGATACTCCTTCCATTTCAATATTATCGCTTGCACAGTGCTCCTTGGGGATGTTTAAAGCTTGGGAAATCTTTTTGTATCAAAATCCAGCTTTAAACTTCTTCACAACAGTATCTCGGACCTGCCTGGTTTGTTCCTTGTTCTTCATGATGCTCTCTGCGCTTTTAACGGACCTCTGAGACTATCACAGTGCAGGTGCATTTATACGGAGACTTGATTACACACAGGTGGATTGTATTTATCATCATTAGTCATTTAGGTCAACATTGGATCATTCAGAGATCCTCACTGAACTTCTGGAGAGAGTTTGCTGCACTGAAAGTAAAGGGGCTGAATAATTTTGCACGCCCAATTTTTCTGTTTTTGATTTGTTAAAAAAGTTTGAAATATCCAATAAATGTCGTTCCACTTCCTGATTGTGTACCCCTTGTTGTTGATTCTTCACAAAAAAAGACAGTTTTATATCTTTATGTTTGAAGCCTGAAATGTGGCAAAAGGTCGCAAAGTTCAAGGGGGCCGAATACTTTCGCAAGGCACTGTATATATATATATATATATATATATATATATATATATATATATATATATATATACACACACACACACACACACACACACGTATGTGGACACCCCTTCAAATTAATGGATTATATAGGGTATATACACTAATGGTCAAAAGTTTTAGAACACCTACTCATTCATGGGTTTTTCTTTATTTTTACTATTTTCTACATTGTAGTATAATAGTGAAGACATCAAACTATTAAATAACACATATGGAATCATGTAGTAACCAAAAAAGTGTTAAATATAAAATAGATTTTGATTTGTTTGAGATTCTTCAAATAGCCACCCTTTGCCTTCATGGCAGCTTTGCACACTCTTGGCATTCTCAAAACCAGCTTCACCTGGAATGCTTTTCCAACAGTCTTGAAGGAGTTCCCACATATGCTGAGCACTTGTAGGCTGCTTTTCCTTCACTCTGCGGTCCGACTTCACTGAACACTCCATCACTCTCCTTCTTGGTAAAATAGACCTTACACAGCTTGGAGGTGTGTTGGGTCATTGCCTGTTGAAAAACAAATGATAGTCCCACTAAGCCCAAACCAGATGGGATGGCATATTGCTGCAGAATGCTGTGGTAGCCATGCTGGGTAAGTGTGCCTTGAATTATGAATAAATCCCAGACAGTGTCACCAGCAAAGCACCCCCACAACATAACACGTCCACCTCCATATTTTACGATGGGAAATGCACATTGCGGAGATCATCCGTTCACCCACACCGCGCCTCACAAACACACTGCGGTTGGAACCAAAGATCTCAAATTTGGACTCCAGACCAAAGGACAGATTTCCACCGGTCTAATGTCCATTGCTCGTGTTTCTTGGCCCAAGGAAATCTCTTATTCTTATTGGTGTCCTTTAGTAGTGGTTTCTTTGCAGCAATTCGATCATAAAGGCCTGATTCATGCAATTTCCTCTGAACAGTTGATGTTGAGATGTGTCTGTTGCTTGAACTCTGTGAAGCATTTATTTGGGCTGCAATTTCTGAGGCTGGTAACTCTAATGAACTTATCCTCTGCAGCAGAGGTAACTGGGTCTTGCATTCCTGTGGCGGTCCTCATGAGAGTCAGTTTCATCATGGCGCTTGATGGTTTTTGTGACTGCACTTGAAGAAACTTTCAAAGTTCTTGAAATGTTCTTTATTTACTTCATGTTTTAAGTAATGATGGTCTGCCGTTTCTCTTTGCTTATTTGAGCTGTTCTTGCCATAAAATGGACTTGGTCTTTTACCAAAGAGGGCTATCTTCTGTATACCCCTCCTACCTTGTCAGAACACAAGTAATTGGCTCAAACGCATTAAGACAGAAAGAAATTCCACAAATGAACTTTTAAGAAGGCTCACCTGTTAATTGAAATGTATTCCAGGTGACTACCTCACGACGCTGGCTACCTCACGACGCTGGCTGAGAGTGTGCAAAGCTGTCATCAAGGCAAAGGGTGACTATTTGAAGAATCTCAAATATAAAATACATTTTGATTTGTTTAACACTTTTTTTGGTTACAACATGATTCCATATGTGTTATTTCATAGTTTTGATGTCTTCACTATTATTCTACAATGTAGAAAATATTAAAAAATAAAGAAAAACCCTTGAATGAGTAGATGTTCAAAAACTTTTGACCGGTAGTGTGTATATATATATAATGAGGAGGGAATTACTTGAATTAGATGCTGGCATGATGCATTTAGACTATAGCTGTTCACATCCATTGCTATTTGTGGTGAAGCTAGGCCTATATCCACATTCTTAGGTATAGGCTATTATTGTATAGGATATTTGTTTGTTGACCTGAATGAGTAAAGTCATATTTTAAAGGTTTGTGCTGGGACTATTTATGAAAATATCAGTTTTTCACAATTCTGTATGTATTGAGATGTGTTATTTATGTAGCTGGGATTGGATCCTGATGCCTACTGCATTAAAGAGGGTTTTGTTTGGTTGATGCAAGGTGCGTGGTTAGAAAAATCACTTAATCAGATTACGTAACCTACATTTATGGTTATTGTTGTGGCTTTGCTACCTGAAGGTTATCCGATTGGAAAGCAAAAGAGCAAAATCTCATTGTAATTAAAAGTGATTTTTAATACACCAATGATGTCACCGTATTGATTTGTTGATTTATAGGCTAGTAATTTGCTCCATTTGGGCGACATCTAGTACAGTTTTCCCCAAATTCCAGTCCTCAAGTAATGGCGCATTTCATAAACATCACTGTGGGAAAGTCGAAATGTTAATATGCTTTACTTTGCTGCCATGTAACTGGTTTCACATTTATCTCCAGCGATTGATTATAAGTTCAAATAGATCTAAAACAATTGTCTTTCTTTTTTTGAGAGAGAAAAATGACCTATTTACCTGATTTGCTTGATATTAATAGTTAACAATTAATACTTAATAAATAGTAAGACATTTCTGTTCTATTAATGCTGTGTTTCTGTAAAGGGATGGTTTCCACTCTAGCTTCCTGCAGTTAGCCTGGGCATATGTTCAAGGAAATGGGTTTTGCTAGCGATAGCATGAGCTGACAATGACTTGTTCTCAACTAGCCTACCTGGTTAAATAAAAGTGAAATAAAAAATAAAAAAATACTTGTAGTGTATTTGAGGTTTAAAAATGTTTCAAAGGTGTGTAATTTCCACTTTGAAATCTCAGACTCTATTTTCTCTTACGACAAATGTATCAACCACTACAAAAATGTCCATTAATTGTACCCCCAACAGCACACCCCCAACAGCACACACTTGTCTGGGGATACAACAAAAATGTGTGCTGTTGGGGGTACAATTAATGGACATTTTTGTAGTGGTTGATACATTTTTCGTAAGAGAAAATAGAGTGAAATTTCAAAGTGGAAATTACACACCTTTGAAAACTTTTTAAACCTCAAATACACTACAAGTTTTTATTTTATTTTTTTATTTCACCTTTATTTAACCAGGTAGGCTAGTTGAGAACAAGTTCTCATGTACAACCACGACCTGGCCAAGATAAAGCAAAGCAGTGCGACACAAACATTAACACTGTGTTGCACATGGAATAAACAAACATACAGTCAATAATACAATAGAAAAAGTCTATACACAGTGTGTGCAAATGAGGTAGGATAAGGGAGGTAAGGTTGAACATTTCCCTTTCAGGTCAACAAGGGAATAACAAGCCTTTATTTTCTGAAACTGGACTTTTGGACTGATTGCAGTTATCCATCAACAGGGTGATCAAATGAAGATCCGACATCTGTAGTTCAATGTGGCTGTGCACGGGTATGCCATGCAGTCGCCTATGTGGTGCTTTGAATACAGCTGGCCCCTGTCCAGTCACATCGGAAGGACTGTAGTTAACTTTTCCCTGCAGTGCTTCTTCGCTGCAACCCTCACACCACATCATGTCATGTCTCAGTGCCCCAGGACTAAAGAGACAACAGGTTATCTAGTCACATCAGTGACCTTCTGTAGGAATAGATGTTGGTCGCAGCACGTTTAGCCATCAGCATGGCTTTTGCCAAGTGCTTGTCCTGACCAATCACATCACTTCCTTTCCCAGTTCACCTGGCACCTCACACGCAGGACAAACTCCTCATCGAATTGGCCCAATGTATTCAAACTTGTGTGAACAGGCACTGTCTGTGTGTCTTGCGCTGTATTACACAAATTACACTGTGCAAATGAGGGCCCACAGTCCATTTGGTTATAAAGATTACACTGTACTATGTTTAAATAGCGATGATCTCCTGTAGGCCTTGCGTTGATCCTTAGATATTGCATCAATTCACATTTGATGTGGCAGATGTCTGCTTAGCCACAAATGGATGTTCCCGCCTCACCCTTATCGTGGTGGACCAATCCCTTAGCACAATGGACCGGCAGGGGAACTCATTGAAGATCATTGCATTACTGACTCAGTCAGCGCCTGCCTAAAACAATCAAATCAACGATACTGTCATGTTATTTAAAATCCCAGAGGCATCTGCTGAGAGAGTTAAGATTACGTTGCTTCCTGAGGCTTATTGAGAAAGAATTTAGCAGATTTGTGTACACCTTCCACCTTTACTTTCCATTACAATACCTAGAGAGGATCATAGTCCAATATTAATCCTCTCTGACCTTGTGAGAAGAATATGGCATTGATTTGTCTGGAACTGTTTATGTGGGTGATGATTCCAGTGGTTTTCTTATTTAAGCAACATGATGTTTGAAGCATTATTTGAGATTTGCAAGTCAAAATAGGAAATGGCTTCGCATATCAGTGTCGGCTTGTTTTTAAGATTTTTTAGGTCAACCACCTTTGAGGAGCTTCACTCATGCCTCTGTCTTATTGCCACCAGAGTTCTTTCTACCGAGGCTTTTCATTTTAAGACCAAGCTTAAGCTGCTTGGAATGTTTATAGCTTTGAGTATATAGGCATTACGAGCCCGATTCAGACTTAGGAAATGTACGCCTTTCCTACGCAAGCCTTTCCTATGCACTTCTCAATAGTTGGTATTCAGACTTATCTTGCGCAGGTATGTAACAGGATTTGCTGGCGTGGTGCCCTTGCGCACGCTGAATACACGCTGAATAAATGTAATTCAACCACTGAAACCCTCCCACATGCTAGCCATCATATTTTGTCATGGAGTTTTCAGTACATTCAGTATGTTTTTTAGTACATTTATCTAAAGCCATCCCTTTAAATTTGGTGTACCTTTCATCTTAATTTTCTCAACAGACTGACTAGAATATATGGAGAGAACAGGTTCAGAATATTAGGGATACATGAAAGAAAGCCATGTAAACACACGCATATTCATCTCCTTTTCAGCACCAGTTGGTAGATTTAAAAATACTCTGATCTTGTATATTATTTTGGGTTAGGAACATATTCATGAATAATACAAAAACAGGTTTGGAGAACCTTTACGCCCTAAATATATTGGTGAATCACAAATACAGTGGTTTGATTCCTCCTGAAAGTTGCATTATTCAATTGTTCAATCTATGAAATATTGGAAGTTGAGGAAAGTGTTCAATAGGGGTTGAACAGTAGTCCTATTGATCTACCCTAATAATCTTTACTATAATCAAGGAAGTGTGATGACAACGGTCAAGTAGTCGGGAACCATGCGCCAGTCTCCAGGTTTAAACTTCTACGTGTGGACTGTGTTCCATAATGATTCAAATAGGCTCCATGTCCCAAATTATTGCACAATGTTATTATACTATTGCTATCGAAAGTGACAGTGGAAAGAAAGGTAAACTAATGATGTAATGGAATGATGGAAAATGTAAAGAAACTAACACTAAAGTGACAGTTATAAATGTATGGGGGTACAAAAAATATCTAGAATAAAAAAAATATCTAGAACTTAATAGGGTTCTTCAGCTGTCCCAATAGGAGAACCCTTTGAAAACCCCTTTTTGGTTCCAGGTAGAATTATTTTGGTTCCAGAGGGTTCTACATGGAACCCAAAAGAGTTCTACCTGGAACAAAAAAAGTGTTCTACATGGAACCAAAAAGGGTTTTCCTATGGGGACAACATTTTTTCTAAGAGTGTATAAGTGACGGTGGCTACAGAGAGTGGCTAAAAAACAACAACATTTAAACAGTGAAAAAGTCCGGGCATATAATTGACACGTTCTAGAAATCATAAATCAACTCAGTAGATTTGGCACTATACTATCATTTGCACATGGCTATACAGAAGCCTATAGCTTGGATCTCCAAATTTCATCCAGCATTTTATAAACTTCACTGTGGAAAAGTTGATATGCTGTTAAGCTTCAGTTGACTGCCATACAACCTGGAGCTGGGGAGACGTAACATAGTAAAAGAAAATTCAGGACACTAAAAGTAGTATGATATGTTATATTTGGTCGGCCTATTGTATGTATTCATTTGTGGATGTCCATCATTCATTTCGCATGATATGTTACGAATTAAAATGTGTATGATATGTTACTAAGTGCAATGTGTGCAATATGTTATGAATTTGCAGTACGCATGATATGAATTCCAATTTTTGGTGGGTAATGTTAGCTATGCATTAAGGTTACGTTTTTTTGAACCTTTATTTAACTAGGCAAGTCAGTCAATATCAAATTCATATTTTCAATGACGGCCTAGGAACAGTGGGTTAACTGCCTTGTTCAGGGGCAGAACGACAGATTTTTACCTTGTCAGCTCGGGGATTTGATCTAGCAACCTTTTGGTTGGTGTTGGGATAAAGGGTTAAGGTTAGGGGAAGGGTTAGCTAACATGCTAAGTAGTTGCAAAGTAGCTCAAATGCTAAAGTTGTCCTTGATGAGATTCGAACACATATGATAGATGTTCGCGTTCTTTCTGTCTTATGTAGCCATACCAAACAAAACATATCATACTAATTTAAGTGTCTCAGATTTTTGTTTACTATGTTACTTCTAGTCTATGAGACCAGCCTGTGCCATGTGACTGGTTTTACAGTTGTATCCAGCTATCATAAATTACAACTAGAATGTAGCCTATGGAGAAGGCATTCAGGATGGAGATCAATAAAATACAGTCATCAAAACATATGCGTTTCAGAACCCATGCATAGATTTAAAAACACTGATGTTTCACAATATGTAGGTTTAGGGAAGTTTTTATGATCCATTGGCAATCATGAAAAAATGGGTTGAGAGTCTTTACGCACAAAAGAAAAGGAAAAAGGTGCTTTAATTCATTTAGAAAATTGCTACATTCAGTTCTTCAAACCATGGTGATGTTGGAAGATTAGTGTACATAGAATTATGATAGGGAGAATAGTGTACAATACCCTTGTCTATTGCCAGTACTCACCATGGAACTGTGTGACGACACAGTCAAGTTTTGCATCATGCGTCAGGTTCAAACTGCTTGGTGTGCGCTTATTTAATTAGCCAACATGTCATTTTTTTAAACATTAAATATGGTAAACTGTTAGTGATCCCCAGCAAAAACCACCGTGACAGCATTTACAGAAGAAGAAGAATGAAACGAAATGTAGACTATACCAACTGAAGGGATCCAACAGTACTACTGACGGACGATATTGAAAGTGGCTAATATTTAACATGATAGAAATAGGAAACAGAGAAAGTCTGGATATATAATTAAAACATTCACATGTACCCATTTGGCTTGCGTCTCCAAGTTTCATCCCTTGAAGTTAAAAGGCCATACAATTAAAATTCTGCATAATGGCACATTTCATAAACATCACTGTGGGAAAGTCGAAATGTTAATATGCTTTAGTTTGCTGCCATGTAACTGGTTTCACATTTGTCTCCAGCGATTATAAGTTCAAATAGATCTAAAACAATTTTCATTTTTATTTTGTGAGAAAAAAATTACCTATTTACCTGATTTGTTTGATATTAATAGTTAACAATTAATACTTAATAAATAGTAAGACATTTCTGTTCTATTAATGCTGTGTTTCTGTAAAGGGATGGTTTCCACTCTAGCTTCCTGCAGTTAGCCTGGGCATATGTTCAAGGAAATGGGTTTTGCTAGCGATAGCTTGAGCTGACAATGACTTTGTGATAAAAACCTACAGCTGGCATTCCATAGTCAATATGTGGTGTGTGTGACCCGAGATAGAGATAGCCTGGAAGAGTTTAGAACAATCCCTCATTGTTTCATCTTCATCCTGGCATCTGGGAAACTAAGCCGGGTTGGGGGTAAAACAAAATCCGTGCAGATAACCAGGAGATGAACCCAAGGTGGCTTATGATGCCAACCAATCAGCATGGGAAGGGTGGAACCAGCCCTGTATACGCATTTTTAGGTCTCCTATATAAGATCTCTGTTTTTTTTTTCATTATCAGTTAAGCTCTCGGCAACACACTCAAGAGTGTGGGGTCGACGGCTTCATTATTGCAATAATTCATCAATATTAAATAAATATGATAGTTTGAAGAAATGACCGTCTCTCTCAGTATGAACGTCCATGACAATTTCCAGTCCCCATATCCAAACAGCTTACTCGTTTACTTAGCTCTTATCAATAGCACTTATCAATTTGTAAATTACAGTGCATATATCTGAAAAAATCAAGTAGATATTCCACTTGGAATCAACAGGTTGCTCGACCTTATTCGTCTTTTCATCGCTTAATAGTGGTGGAATTATGAGGGAAAAAGTCAAAGTCAGAATGTGGCATATCTGTAGACACACTTTTGTCACACCTCCATTTTAGCCGGTTGAAATGTATTACCTTATGCCTAAATTCAATGTCAGAATACGTATAGTGAGAAAAGTGCATAAAAGGGAATTAACTTCCATTTTAAGCATGCATAACTCAAAAGGGGCTTAAGTTATTGTATAATGATATGAAACTATATTGTTCTTCTACAAAGAAGGTTGTCTTAAATTGGAAATTCATTGCAAATCATAAATGGACCAAATCAGTCAACCTCTCACCTGACGGATTCTAAAGCAAGGCAAAAAGTATTCTGTAAACTGAATTTGCTTGAGATTTTTGGTTCCAACCGCCGTGTCTTTGTGAGACGCAGAGTAGGTGAACGGATGATCTCCGCATGTGTGGTTCCAATCGTGAAGCATGGAGGAGGAATTGTGATGTGTGAGGGTGCTTTGCTGGTTACGCTGTCTGTGATTTATTTAGAATTTAAGGCGCATTTAACCAGCATGGCTACCACAGCATTCTGCAGCGATACACCATCCCATCTAGTTTGCGTTTGGTGGGACTATCATTTGTTTTTCAACAGGACAATGACCCAGCACACCTCCAGGCTGTGATAGAGGTGATGGAGTGTTGCATCAGATGACCTGGCCTCCACAATCACATGACCTCAACCCAATTGAGATGGTTTGGGATGAGTTGGACCGCAGAGTGAAGGAAAAGCAGCCAACAAGTGCTCAGCATATGTGGGAACTCCTTCAAGTCTGTTGGAAAAGCATTCCAGGTGAAGCTGGTTGAGAGAATGCCAAGAGTGTACAAAGCTGCCATCAAGTCAAAGGGTGGCAATTTTGAAGAATCTCACGTTTTCATTTGTTTAACACTTTTTTTGGTTACTATATGATTCCATATGTGTTATTTCATCGTTTTGATGTCTTCACTATTATTCTACAACGTAGAACATATTAAAAATGAAGAAAAACCCTTGAATGAGTAGGTGTGTCCAAACTTTTGACTGGTACTCTATATGTTATGAGGGAATCATATCATAATTCCCAGATTAAGATTATTTCTAGAGAAAAAGATTACATCAGTGAAAAAGATATGGCAGAATACCCTTTGCCCTTTTAATCCCTTAGGTCAATGCTAAAGTAGTGACTACTCTAATAGCCTGGAGAATATTCTCCTAAAGAGCTTCTAACCTGCACACTCAAATTGAATGGTGCTCAGTAGTCCTAGCAGCAGCATGGACAAAACAAACATGGAAATGGCACCCTATTCCCTATATAGTGCACTACTTTTGACCAGGGCCCTATCCTACTGTACTTCCTACTTTCAAGCAATGCTTTAAGCAATGGTCAGCAACACTACCATCAAGTGGATGAATGCTGGTGCAAATTGATGTTAGTGTTATTTTCGAAGATGTCTCAACGCACATGGGACTTGGGAGCAACTCTTCTGATGGGCTGTTTGAATGGACTGTCATGTTGATACAGTGTCATTTAGATCCCGTTTTTCTTGTTTTTGTTATAGATTCAAAAGAGAAGTACCATTGGCAGTAAAAGGACATCAAAAGGTTGGCAGGTAAGAATTCTTAATCAAAATACAGTCTCCCTGACAGAGTTTAGTCCAGAGGATCTATCACCACTGGATTATTTACTTGGTTATTTTATTGAACAAAAATATAAACGCAACGTGCAACAATTTCAAAGATTTTACTGTGTTAAAGTTCATATGAGGAAATCTGTCAATGGAAATAAATTCATTAGGCCCTGATCTATGGATTTCACATGATTGGGAATACAGATATTTATCTGTTGTTCACAGATACCTTAAAATAAATTGGCCTCGCAATGGGCCTCAGGTACTCGTCACGGTATTTCTGTGCATTCAAATTGCCATCAATAAAATGCATATGTGTTCGTTGTCTGTAGCTTATGCCTGCCCATACCATAAACCCACCTCCACCATGGGGCACTCCGTTCACAAAGTTGACTTCAGCAAACCGCTCGACTACATGACGCCATACACTTGATGTGTGGTTGTCAAGCCGGGTAGATGTACTGCCAAATTCTCTAAAATAAAATTGGATGCAGCTTATGGTAGAGAATTGAACATTAAATTCTCTGGCAACAGCTCTGGTGGACATTCCTGCAGTCAGTATGCTCCCTCAAAACTTGAGAAATCTGTGGCATTGCGATGTGTGACAAAACTGCAGATTTTAGAGTGGCCTTTTATTGTCCCGAGCACAAGGTGCACCTGTGTAATGATCATGCTGTTTAAGCCGCTTCTTGATTATCTTGGCAAAGGAGAACAGGGATGTAAACAAATTTGTGCACAAAATTAGCTAATGAAACATGGGACCAACACTTTACATGTTGAGCTTATATTTTTGTTCAGTATACTTATTTAAGCTTTTGTTAAAGTGGAACTGACAGCGTTTTAGCTAAATTAAATCTCATTAAAATCGGTTCATATACACTCACAGGAAGAATATGACAGTTCTAAGCGAGCACTTAGATATGGTCATTTTCACGTTTTCATAAATTCGTAAAATGTTTGGGTATGACGTATAGTAGGGCATTTGTGAAAATTCTAAAGCAATATCATGTGGGAACGAGGGCCGTGCGTTTGCAGTAAATAAAACCTAATAAAAACAGGACCGGAGTATATGCTCCTAAAAACCAATGAGGGGATGGGAGAGGCGGGACTTGCAGCGTATCAAGCGTCACAAATAGAACCAAGTTCCATTTTAGCGCCTGGCTACGCAGACGCTCGTTGACGCGTGCGAGCAGTGCAATGATTGAATAACGTGTATGTGTACATTATTTTGCAACGCTCGCTTCGGTGTGGTCAGCATGTTATCCTTAGCATGGGCAGGGTCAAGGTAAGTTCATATGCCCTGTGATGCACAGTTCCAACTTGATATGTAAAAACACTGCCATAATTAATTAATCCTCATGAATATAAGCATAATTCTATGGATATTCTGATAAGATTATATTTTGTAAGCCCTTTTGCCTTCTGATTGTTATTATTATTATTGTTATAGGACAAATACATGTTGTATTCGATATTCGACATGTACCATTCGATAGGATGGTTGGTTTTCATATAGCCTGAGTGCCAGTCTGTTTGTGCTATCATGACAACTTGTCACTCATTGTCATACCAAACATGTTTGGTTTGACAGTGACAGCAGTGGAGTTGGCAAGAGCACAAATTGATCCAGGACAGAATAGTCTTGACAGTATGCTAGAGGTTCAGAGACAATGAAAATAAGTGTAATTTGAAACCGTTTGTTTCATTAGTCGTGTTTTTGTCCCCTCCTCACAGCCCTATACTGAGGAGGATTCCAGATATCACCAAAAACACCATGAGTAATTCAGAACAGCTCTTAAGCATAAATGATCACGACTTCACAATGAGGCCTGGCTTTGGAGGTGAGTTTTTTTAAGTGCTTTATTGTGAGCCTTACAAATCTACCATTATCGTCATCATTCTTACTTAATCATGATTTATCATTAAGTCGTTGTTAAATCATGCATTGATGTCGATGACAGATTTTCTGAAAAGTTACAGCTGTTTTACTCAAGTGAAGATATAGGACTTTATCAGTTCTCATGAGCGGATAGACACGATGTCTCGTGCTGCAGTGTGCCTTGAATTGATGAGATAACCAACTGGGATTATGTCTGCTGTGATTAATTACACAGTAGTAGCACCAGTCTGGAGCTCAGGGTTTCAATAACACTTCTCTGACTTCTCTAATCTGAAGCCTTCTTGGGACTCGAATCCAGCTACTGCTTACTGATGTATTCATCCCAAAACACCAATAAAAGGGGATAAATTGAGGTGTAATTTAAGTCCAAAAATGATTAAGATTCCAAAATAATCTATACAGACAGTGAATTGTAACAGACGTAAACAAAAATTGCAGGGTAATAATTCCGCGGTGGTGTTTAAAGCCAGTGAATAGTTGATGTGTGATTGCTCCATGTGATATGACATATTTTACAGCACACTGACTCAACCATGTATTAACAATATAGATGCAATATGTCTGATATATCATCTTGTGTGAATCTGCACTTGAGCATGCAACAACATTGCCACATCATTTTGTACTAAGAGGCAATGTAGGCTCTTATAACTGAGTCGTATCTTTGACTGTTTTACATTGTGGTTATACGTACATACAGTACCAGTCAAAAGTTTGGACATACCTACTCATACTCATCAAGGGTTTTTCTTTATTTGACTGTTTTCTACATTGTAGAATAATAGTGAAGACATCAAAACTATGAAATAACACATATGGAATCATGTAGTAACCAAAAAAAAGTGTTAAACAAATCAAAATATATTTTAGATTTTAGATTCTTCAAAGTAGCCACACTTTGCCTTGATGACAGCTTGTGTTTTTTGCAGGGCTCTGGATGAAAGGGACCAGAGGAGAAAAAAGCTCATGGTTTTTAATAGAATTGTCTGGATAAACATGACCCTTAAATACAGCTTCATAATCCAGACAGTTTAGTATTACAGCATTTTGGAAGTATAATTTTAGATAGCCATTGACCTTTTGTTTTTGTCTGTATTTAATGATGTACTGTCAAGATTACCCCTACTCCGATAATTAACTATATAAGTTATATAAGGAAACGAGTTACATAAATGTTAACATATCTGATTGGCTTTGTTATAGTGCTGTCAAATAATATATTTTTTTTATCAAGTTAGTTGCAGGATTTGCTGTGATTAATCGCGATTTCTGTGATTAATTGTGATTTCAGAAGTGTGCTAAAATTGAACTTTAATTTGGGATTTTTTATAAACATAAGAATATTGACATCTTGATTTTGCTCAAAGTAACGGTAAGCTAAACCCAGTAAATTGATAAAGCACACTTTCTTTAACCTCAATCTTAACTTATTTTTGACGTCGCAATGTTGTTTATAGCTGTATAGATTTATGTATTTGGGATGTTTTCAGTTCATTTTGAACACTGTTTTTTAAATGAGTGCCCGACATTTTTCAAAATGGACCTCAAGTTAACTGATTAACTGTGACAGCCCAATGGAAGTTGTTTACTTATGTGTTACGTGTTTTCCTTTGAATTAAGATCAGATTTGAGTTGTGTATCTTTGCAGGACCTGCTGTTCCAGTTGGAGTTGATGTTCAGGTGGAAAGTCTGGACACGATCTCAGAGGTTGACATGGTAAGTGGTTCAATACTTTCTGTGAGCTGTGGTGTAAACCAAAATAAAGCATCCAAGATGCATAGATCATCCATGATTTGAGGATTTGGAAAGAAGAAGGCAAGACAATATGTGATGGCTCTGTTGAAATACTAGCATTGTCATGCTCTGTGTTTCAGGACTTCACCATGACCCTGTATATTAGACACTACTGGAAAGACGAGCGCCTCTCTTTCCACAGCACCACCAATAAGAGCATGACCTTTGACGGGCGCCTGGTCAAGAAGATCTGGGTGCCAGACATGTTCTTTGTCCACTCCAAGAAGTCTTTCACACACGACACCACCACAGATAATGTCATGCTGAGAGTCTACCCCGATGGCAAGGTGCTCTACAGCCAAAGGTAATTCACCTGGTCAGAATCAAACTATAGTTTTGTTCTCAGTTTAAAGCATACTGGGGTAATGGAAAAGCTTTAGTGAAACATACTTCTGTGATGATGAGTAACATTGCCTGAGACTGGAAAACTTGATAATAATGGATCGGATTTATATAGCTTCTTTCTACCTACTGAGGTACTCAAAGTGCTTTACATAGCATGGGAGAAAATCACCAGGGGCGGCTCTAGCCTTTTGGGGGCCCTAAGCAAGATTTGGTTAGGGGACCCCCACCTACATTTTACATCTCAATCAAGGGCAAATAGACAGATTATTCACCTAGTGGATTCAGGGACTCAAACCAGCAACATTTCAGTTACTGGCTCAACACTCTTAACCGCTAGCTTACCTGCCGCCCATAGGGCTCTGGTCAACAGTAGTGCAATTAATAGTTTTCCAATTTGCCAAAAATACATTTTACTGGGACCCCTCTTGATAGTGGAGAGAAATAGTTTACATTTAAAGTTCTACACATTTTGCCATTGGGTAGAGAGAACATTTTGCAGTTTTATTGCTAATTTCTTGCAATTTCCTGTAATTACTTTTGCCATGCTAACATGATCTGAGTGAGAATGACTAACGAAATCAATGGGGGTTCCCTGGAGATCAGGGCCCCTGGGCATGTGCCCTGCTTGCCTGTTTGGTATTTGGTCATGATAGTTGGCTAGACTAAATACCGATCTAACAATTGTTAGATGACATGGCCTGAGTGACTGTCAGTGACAGACATGATAAGAGAAAAAGTAACCTGCCCAGGGACTGCGGTTGAAAATTAGCCGGCTGGCTAAAACCGGCACTTTTACTGAAACGTTGATTAATGTGCACTGTCCCTGTAAAAATAAAAAATAAACAAAAAAACAAAATTATGCACACATTTTGAAATTGCACCTTGTGTATTCTACTATTCTTACTCCCAATAGTAAGTTGAGACCCCACTGAGTTCCTAAAAAATGGTAATGTTTTTGGTCAGGCCCCGTAGTGGCCGGGGGCACTAAGCAACTGTTTATGTCGCTTATGCCAGGAACCAGCCATGACCTCTTCCACCACCAAGGTTTTAGCGAAGCAGATACCTTTGTGAACTGTAGTGAGTACAGTAGCTTGTTACGTAAAATTAATCCAGAAAAAGCCGACAAATGATGGGTGAAATCTAGTTTGCTAGGTCTGATCACTATTTGGAATGGAATCAACTGAAGAGAAGTGTGTGGTGTTGTAAACACTAGTCTTTGCCAACTGGCAATTTACCCCCAAAGTGATTTCATTACGCAAATCACATAGCTGCCAGATGAGGCAGGCTAAATTTAAACCTTCCATTCTTCTTTTTTTTCACCCATGAGCAATTTGCAAATGGAAAAGTGCTGTCATGCTGTTATTGTGGGATCTATATCCTGGCCAAGTGTGTCTATATATTTAACTTGACCAATAAATAGACATGCATTTTGTATCATCACAACACCATTTAATGAATGTGGTGATAAACTGTTTGTCAGTAAAGTATAGGCAAGCTGCAGGCAGAAAGTGAGTTTGTCATTTTAGTGAGTAATCAGAATGCTGGACCCAAGAGAGACACTGAATTTGTAATCCAGTTGGTCCATTTGAGAGTTTAGTCAACAAGAGCCAGTATCAAGATGTCTGTGTCCGTAGCGCCCTCTGCTGGCAGACAAAACACACTGCATACAGTCTTCTTGACACCTGTGGACACGGATAGTCATTAACACTTCCATCACTGGTGGAGTCAGCGATCCTGCTCCAAAAACTCTGGTTTTGGGACTGTGAAGTCTGCCCTGGTAGACACACAGGCCGTCTGTAATCCCAATCTTGCGGTGGATTATAGGATTTCTCTGTTATTACGGATGTATAGGATTTGTGGAGGGACAGGGTGGTGTGTGTTCTACTTTAGATACAATGCAGGCTCATCATTAGGGTTAATCTCTCCGGGGGTTGGACCCAGAGATTTGACAGACAGAAACAGATTGGGAAGGGGATTAAATACCTGTTTACTATACGTGGACCTCCCTCCCAGAGGATCCCGTGTAGCAGCGGGTCTCTTCTATACTGAGCTGGATTATCTCTGCTATTTTCATGTATTCATCCCTGCCCTGGGGGCTCCAAATCTCCTCAAACAACGGACTCTGTGTGTACTGTATGTGTCTGAAATATGATATACAACAACACATATTCACCCACATCCCCCAGCCCCAACCTATTTCTCGTTGTATTATTGTATCTACATTACTCAGTGTATTTCTTGACCTATAGGACAGTCCTTCCAGGATTCTGCGATTCTGAATAGTATTATTACTATTATTATTATAATTTTAACAATTCCCGCATATTATGTGTGGGCTTGTTAATTTGACCAATCACTTCACTAGTTCTGCATAAAACAGTCCAATCATCGCAATATTAGCGCAAGCAACTGAACCATCACTGCAGTACAAAAAGAGGGATCGCAATTTCTACCAATCGCCGCACATTTACCCCATAATATGGTTCAATCAAGCCACACATCAACACACTTGTTCCTTTGTCAGTGCATTTTCATGACAAATTGGACAAAATCATTTCATTTTGCCATGCAAAATGTCAGCACTGCTGCAGCAAAATCAAGCATTTTTGTCTGCAAAATATACATGTTTTTTCCTGTGAAAACCCGGAGAACTACTGATCTTAGCCCGAGTGCCAGTCTGTTTGTGCTAAAATGTCAACTCCTTGTCATTCATTGTCATGGCAAACATTGGCCTTGGCAATGGCAGCAAGAGCGCTGGCAAATGCACAAACAGATCTGGGACCAGGCTATACTCAGCTGTCTGTGTTGTGTTCTCACGCAGGGTGACAGTGACATCAATGTGCAGCATGGACTTGAGTCGCTTCCCTCTGGACACACAGACCTGCTCCCTGGAGATCGAGAGCTGTGAGTCTCTGCTCTGATGACTTCACTTCCATTTTGACTCTCTCTCTCTCTCTCTCTCTGCTGTCACATTCAATTATACAATATAATGCACCTGTCCATAGACTCTTGTTTCAAGTGGTGGACACTGAACAACATGCCCCTTTCTTTTTCAGATGCGTACACGGATGACGATCTGATGCTCTACTGGAAGAAAGGGAACAATTCCCTGAGCACTGATGAAAATATCTCCCTCTCCCAGTTCCTCATCCAGGAGTTCCAAACCACCTCAAAACTAGCCTTCTACAGCAGCACAGGTACAGCACTGAAGGCTGAAACAGCACATGCTGTTCACTGTGATTTATCAAGGTTGGGTTTCAGTTATGCTAATACAATGCATTGTATATAACATATGTAATAATCTTATCCTCTTCCCTCCAGGCTGGTACAACCGTCTGTATATCACCTTCACCCTGCGACGCCACATCTTCTTCTTCCTGCTCCAGACCTACTTCCCTGCGACTCTGATGGTCATGTTGTCCTGGGTGTCGTTCTGGATCGACCGTCGGGCCGTACCGGCCAGGGTTCCTCTGGGTGAGTTAGCCCTTAGTAGTCCCAAGATTTTAGCCAATGCTTGTTCGAAGCTTATTATGATTATGTCTTCTACAGTGTTGATGTTTCGTTATTACAAAGCCTAAACACCACTGATATTCTGCTTTCGGTAGCATCTCCTGCTGTGTCCCTAAGTTTCAATCTTTCTGAACAGACATTGTGTGTTGTGCTGTGCTCCAGGTATCACCACGGTGCTCACCATGTCCACCATCATCACTGGAGTCAACGCCTCCATGCCCAGGGTTTCCTACATCAAAGCTGTGGACATTTACCTCTGGGTCAGCTTTGTGTTTGTGTTCCTATCGGTGATAGAGTACGCTGCAGTGAACTACCTGTCTACGGTGCAAGAACGGAAGGAAAAAAAGCTACGAGAAAGGGTAAGTGCCATTTTAACAATCCATGGATCCAAAGTGTCAGTTTCTCAGTCTGTAAAATATGCCCTGGGAAGAGTTTACCATTTAAAATTCCTCTGGAAAAAAAGTGTAGGCTAGATGTGTACAGTATGTGCTTGTCGGATGGAAAATATGGGTACTGTAGCTCGGGATCAAACCCGATCTCTGTGTCTGTCTGCAGCTGCCCTGCACCTGTGGCATGACCCACCCGGGCATGATGGGCAGCTACAGCGAGGAGGACGTCAACAACACGGGGAACTATGGCTGTATGCTCGAGGAGAACGGCGCCATGAAGCAACAGAGGATGATGGTTCATCTGGACATTGAGGAGAACAACCAAATCACAGGACATGTGGGCTCCAGTGCCTACAGCAGCATGTGGGTCGACACCCACGCCATAGACAAGTACTCCCGGGTCATCTTTCCAGGGTCGTATACTCTGTTTAACATCATCTACTGGTCCTGCTACCTCTAAAGATGCACAGAGTGGAACGGATGTAGTTTTCCCAGATATAGGACTTTCAAAACACAGAAAGTGTCACAGTATGTTGCAACACTCTTTATACTGTGACACTTTCTATGTTTTGAAAGTTCTATATTTTGAAAATGTGATTGCTGACATGCAAAGCATTTTGGGACTGTATCAACAGTGGACTAACGCAAATACCAAAATATAGTTTTTGAGCGGTATTTTCCTTTAAGCGAGGGAACAAAGCTATACCAAATAATTTCTGTAACAATAAGTACATTATTGTGCAGTTTAAATGAGAGTAGCATCCAGAATTGCATGTCTTGGCAACTTTGTAAAACGTTAATGCAATGTCTATGAAAACAGTGTCCAAATGGTTATTTCAAACTGTGCTATATACAGTGCCTTGCGAAAGTATTCGGCCCCCTTGAACTTTGCGACCTTTTGCCACATTTCAGGCTTCAAACATAAAGATATAAAACTGTATTTTTTTGTGAAGAATCAACAACAAGTGGGACACAATCATGAAGTGGAACGACATTTATTGGATATTTCAAACTTTTTTAACAAATCAAAAACTGAAAAATTGGACGTGCAAAATTATTCAGCCCCTTTACTTTCAATGCAGCAAACTCTCTCCAGAAGTTCAGTGAGGATCTCTGAATGATCCAATGTTGACCTAAATGACTAATGATGATAAATACAACCCACCTGTGTGTAATCAAGTCTCCGTATAAATGCACCTGCACTGTGATAGTCTCAGAGGTCCGTTAAAAGCGCAGAGAGCATCATGAAGAACAAGGAACACACCAGGCAGGTCCGAGATACTGTTGTGAAGAAGTTTAAAGCCGGATTTGGATACAAAAAGATTTCCCAAGCTTTAAACATCCCAAGGAGCACTGTGCAAGCGATAATATTGAAATGGAAGGAGTATCAGACCACTGCAAATCTACCAAGACCTGGCCGTCCCTCTAAACTTTCAGCTCATACAAGGAGAAGACTGATCAGAGATGCAGCCAAGAGGCCCATGATCACTCTGGATGAACTGCAGAGAGGTGGGAGACTCTGTCCATAGGACAACAATCAGTCGTATATTGCACAAATCTGGCCTTTATGGAAGAGTGGCAAGAAGAAAGCCATTTCTTAAAGATATCCATAAAAAGTGTTGTTTAAAGTTTGCCACAAGCCACCTGGGAGACACACCAAACATGTGGAAGAAGGTGCTCTGGTCAGATGAAACCAAAATTGAACTTTTTGGCAACAATGCAAAACGTTATGTTTGGCGTAAAAGCAACACAGCTCATCACCCTGAACACACCATCTCCACTGTCAAACATGGTGGTGGCAGCATCATGGTTTGGGCCTGCTTTTCTTCAGCAGGGACAGGGAAGATGGTTAAAATTGATGGGAAGATGGATGGAGCCAAATACAGGACCATTCTGGAAGAAAACCTGATGGAGTCTGGAAAAGACCTGAGACTGGGACGGAGATTTGTCTTCCAACAAGACAATGATCCAAAACATAAAGCAAAATCTACAATGGAATGGTTCAAAAATAAACATATCCAGGTGTTAGAATGGCCAAGTCAAAGTCCAGACCTGAATCTAATCGAGAATCTGGGGAAAGAACTGAAAACTGCTGTTCACAAATGCTCTCCATCCAACCTCACTGAGCTCGAGCTGTTTTGCAAGGAGGAATGGGAAAAAATTTCAGTCTCTCGATGTGCAAAACTGATAGAGACATACCCCAAGCGACTTACAGCTGTAATCGCAGCAAAAGGTGGCGCTACAAAGTATTAACTTAAGGGGGCTGAATAATTTTGCACGCCCAATTTTTCAGTTTTTGATTTGTTAAAAAAGTTTGAAATATCCAATAAATGTCGTTCCACTTCATGATTGTGTCCCACTTGTTGTTGATTCTTCACAAAAAAATACAGTTTTATATCTTTATGTTTGAAGCCTGAAATGTGGCAAAAGGTCGCAAAGTTCAAGGGGGCCGAATACTTTCGCAAGGCACTGTAATTTCAGGGTATCATTTTGTGTATTTTGGTTTCAAAATGGACCATTACACCTATTTGATTTGTGTTCCGGATATGCTGGATATGCTGGATATTCTGGATATGCTTGAATATGTATTGAATAACAGTACTTGTACAGTGTTTTAGCATGAATCTGTTAACTGGTTAAAAATTATTCCATGCATTTCTTTCCGTTTCTGCGCACCCTTCTCATTTATTTTAGTGTTTGATTCAACATGTGGGACAGGTTATTGACATTTTTATTTTGTCATTGATTTAAATGTTTTCTTCTAATGTCTGTTTGTGAATTCTGTACATTATTCTTACATTTAGTTAATAGGCTACATATTTATGATATGATGATGACAGCTTCATTCACGTGCAATGAAATCTACTGGACTAACAGATTGAAGAAAACCCAAAATATTATTATCAGTAAACTTTTGTCAGATTAATTATTACATTTCCTGAAAGGAGATATAAAAAAGTTAGGGTTACTTGCGTAACCCCGGTAACCCCGGTTCTATGCTAATATGAGTGAGACGGGATTCACGGCTCTATGGGCTCGAAGAACCAATCGCGCAACATCTGTTGGAGACAGACGGGTCAAGTGGCGAATGAGGTGAGCCCCTCTCCCCCCCAGGAGGTTGAAAAGATTTAGCATGGGCACTCAGATCACGAAAAGGTTCCACAGCTGCGCCGTTGAGAGCAACTTGACTGGCTGCAACACCACTTGATATGGCAACTGCACCACCCTTGACTGCAAAACGCTACAGACGGCCCAGTGCGGACGGCCCAGTACATCCAGGATCTCTATATCAGACGGTGTCAGAAGAAGGCCCCCAAAAAATGCCAAATACTTCAGCCCCCGAAGCCATAGACTGTTCACTCTTGCTACCCTCCGGCAAACGGTACCAGAGCATCGGCTCTTGGACCAACAGGCTTCGAGACAGCTTCTACCTCCAAGCCATAAGACTGCTAAATAGTTCATGAAATGGTTACCCGGACTATCTGCATTGATCTGCATCTTGCACTGACTCTATGTACACCTGGCTTCGGAGAGCATGTCTGAGATGTCTCACATTAGAATATAGCCAACTCCCGTATCAGCAGAAATGCTCTCTGAAGCCAGGGTAGTCCCAAGAACATCACCCCCTCAGTGGCTTCAACAGTGAGGCAGTATACACCAACAGAAGAAGGTAAAGTAATAAAGAAAGGTATGAGGTGTGGTCCAACATGCCACAACACAAATCTCTCTTAAGGAAATGCCTTACAACAGTGCCCAAGAGGCAGCCATACCTCTGGTGGAATAAGCCCATTTTAGTCATTTAGCAGACGCTCTTATCCAGAGTGACTTACAGTTAATGCATTCCTCTAAAGATAGCTAGGGCGGTAACCCTTGCATATATATTTTTTTAGGGGGTAGATCAGCTTTGATATCGCAGATACAAAATAATATACAAATAAATAATTTATTCTCCAATAAAATAGCCTTCACTATCCAAAGGGGGATAGCCCTTGCAGGGAGGCACCCAAAAGTCACAGAGGTCATTGTCGTTGTAGCGCAATACTCTCACTTCATCCAAGCAAATGCGCAAATTGCACACTGGACATAAACAGTGGAGACGCTATTCTTCCGTAGAAGTGCAGGGCGGCGGGTGGAAAGGCATTAACTCAATTTTAAGCGAGACAATTTTAATTGCCATTGTCCTTAGGCATAAAGGCGGGTTTGGGTAAGAATGTTACCCTTGATAACTCTGGGGCAAACTGTAGGCATGAATGGTGGACTGCGTGCAGCTCACTCACTCACTGTGCGGATGTAAGTGCAATCAGCAAAGATGTCTTGAATGAGAGATATTTCCAGCGGCTCAAAAGGTTGCTGTGAAATCGGCCCACGCACAAAAGAAAGATGCCAAGATGGGGCTAAAGGCTTGGAGATGCTCTCCCTTCGTAACAGAGGGTGTTTCCGTACTGTGTTGTCTCGAAGCCTATATGACAGGCAGAGATAGCGGCTGAATAGACCTTAACAGTGAACTGTTTTTCGACCACACCACCAAATGTATCCTCTCACAGGCCAAGTCCAGATGGCCATGGTTTCTTGGTGAGGGTGTAAAATCTCTCTGCCCACCTGGGTCGAAAGATCCCTGCCTAACGGTAGTTGTCAAGGCTTTTCAGAGCCTAACCAGAACCGCTAACCAGAGCCTCCCTGGCCATCGAGGGGCTAACAAGATGAGGGATAATACTTGTTCCCTCACTCTGTTTAGAGTGGGAAGTATCAAGCATAGAGGAGGAAAAGTGTAGAGAATTACCCCTTTGCCAAGCGTGTGCCAGCGCGTCCAATCCCAGTGGTGTATATCCTGCTATCGCCAAGAACAATAGACAACACGTCTTTGTGCTGTGAAGAGATCTACGGCGGCTAGACCGTATCACTCCCAGATCTGGTTCACCACCTGGGGATGGAGTCTACCCGTAACAGGTTCCCTCTGGACAAAAAGTAATGAGAGGAGTCGTGCGTAATGAGAGGAAGTGTGCCCTGCTCCACAGTCTTGACAGCTAGTCTGTGTCGATGCAGAGAGCTAGTGACACCCTGGTGTGTTGATGTATGCCACTACAGTCGTATTGTCTGTCCTGACAAGGATATGATAATATCGAAGGAAGAACAAAAAGTTGATCAGTTTGAATAAAACACTGTCAGCAGTTCCAGGTCATTTATAGTGTGGCAGAGCTGTGGGGACCCTCGTGCACTTCACCCCACCCTGTTCACGATGACACTACCCCTTAGGGGAGTGCGTGAGAAGAAGATCGAAGGGCTCTTCCAGTTACGGAGCGCTGAGAGACAGTCCGTGACAGTGGAAGCTCCTCAGAGGAAGGGGAGGACCATCCTCCTCAGTGAATCTCATGTATTTATTTATTTTGTGTAACATTTAAAAAGTTTGCCTTTTTAGATAAAATGATACAAAATATATTCACAAATAATTGATTCAAACACACTGTGTTTGCAATGAAGGTCTACAGTAGCCTCAGCAGCACTCTGTAGGGTAGCACCATGGTGTAGCCGGAGGACAGCTAGCTTCACCCTTTTCCATAGACTTACACAGTAATTATGACGACTTCCCTTAGGTCGGACGTCCCCTCTTTCCCCGAGGGAATTAAGTGGGCGGGATCTCGATGAGGCAGCAGCGAAGGACCGCTTCCCCGTCGGCCTCTGTTAGGAGAGTCGAACTAAGGGTTCGCAGCCTGGTGCGTTGCTGAGGGTTTTGCATTGCAGACAATCCTGGTGCCAGCGTGTTGCCCTCTCCCTACCGCAAGGCCTTGGCTCATGGAAGGGGAGAGCGGGTTACCACGTTACCCAGATCTTGGGGACAAGCAGAAGTTAAAGGCTTCCCCTACCTTACAAAGTTATTGTGTATCGGTTATGATGGCGACAGGCCTAAACAGTTCCTTCGGTGTGATAGGACTATGGAGGAAATCTGCCTTTTCCTTGTTCGAGTGGCTGGACATGTTGAGCCACAAGGCTCCACCACCGCAAGGCTCATGGCGCACCCACAACCTTGTATGACGACTCTGGAGGCCCGGAGGTTGAGATCTGAAATAACAGATCTTGTCCCATAGGTACTGGATGACTGTGCCTTTGCCTAAGATATTGCCTATCTCTAGCAACAAATTGGCCTGGTAAGCCAACAGTAGGGACATTACGTTCAATTCACATACAGAACATGCCGCAGATACAGTGCCTTGCGAAAGTATTCGGCCCCCTTGAACTTTGCGACCTTTTGCCACATTTCAGGCTTCAAACATAACGATATAAAACTGTATTTTTTTGTGAAGAATCAACAATAAGTGGGACACAATCATGAAGTGGAACGACATTTATTGGATATTTCAAACTTTTTTAACAAATCAAAAACTGAAAAATTGGCCGTGCAAAATTATTCAGCCCCTTTACTTTCAGTGCAGCAAACTCTCTCCAGAAGTTCAGTGAGGATCTCTGAATGATCCAATGTTGACCTAAATGACTAATGATGATAAATACAACCCACCTGTGTGTAATCAAGTCTCCGTATAAATGCACCTGCACTGTGATAGTCTCAGAGGTCCGTTAAAAGCGCAGAGAGCATCATGAAGAACAAGGAACACACCAGGCAGGTCCGAGATACTGTTGTGAAGAAGTTTAAAGCCGGATTTGGATACAAAAAGATTTCCCAAGCTTTAAACATCCCAAGGAGCACTGTGCAAGCGATAATATTGAAATGGAAGGAGTATCAGACCACTGCAAATCTACCAAGACCTGGCCGTCCCTCTAAACTTTCAGCTCATACAAGGAGAAGACTGATCAGAGATGCAGCCAAGAGGCCCATGATCACTCTGGATGAACTGCAGAGATCTACAGCTGAGGTGGGAGACTCTGTCCATAGGACAACAATCAGTCGTATATTGCACAAATCTGGCCTTTATGGAAGAGTGGCAAGAAGAAAGCCATTTCTTAAAGATATCCATAAAAAGTGTTGTTTAAAGTTTGCCACAAGCCACCTGGGAGACACACCAAACATGTGGAAGAAGGTGCTCTGGTCAGATGAAACCAAAATTTAACTTTTTGGCAACAATGTAAAATGTTATGTTTGGCGTAAAAGCAACACAGCTGAACACACCATCCCCACTGTCAAACATGGTGGTGGCAGCATCATGGTTTGGGCCTGCTTTTCTTCAGCAGGGACAGGGAAGATGGTTAAAATTGATGGGAAGATGGATGGAGACAAATACAGGAACATTCTGGAAGAAAACCTGATGGAGTCTGCAAAAGACCTGAGACTGGGACGGAGATTTGTCTTCCAACAAGACAATGATCCAAAACATAAAGCAAAATCTACAATGGAATGGTTCAAAAATCAACATATCCAGGTGTTAGAATGGCCAAGTCAAAGTCCAGACCTGAATCCAATCGAGAATCTGTGGAAAGAACTGAAAACTGCTGTTCACAAATGCTCTCCATCCAACCTCACTGAGCTCGAGCTGTTTTGCAAGGAGGAATGGGAAAAAATTTCAGTCTCTCGATGTGCAAAACTGATAGAGACATACCCCAAGCGACTTACAGCTGTAATCGCAGCAAAAGGTGGCGCTACAAAGTATTAACTTAAGGGGGCTGAATAATTTTGCACGCCCAATTTTTCAGTTTTTGATTTGTTAAAAAAGTTTGAAATATCCAATAAATGTCGTTCCACTTCATGATTGTGTCCCACTTGTTGTTGATTCTTCACAAAAAAATACAGTTTTATATCTTTATGTTTGAAGCCTGAAATGTGGCAAAAGGTTGCAAAGTTCAAGGGGGCCGAATACTTTCGCAAGGCACTGTATGTAGACCTTATGGAATATGGAGGCGGTGAAACGCTTCAGAGAGAGCAGTGCTGGTCATTGACGAGGCACTGGGGTTGAGGTGGTTAGCCAGTGACGGCTCGACCACCGGCGGCTTGCCAAAGCCCTTGTCCTCCTCCACGATATTGAGTCTGACCACTGTCCGTCTGCAGACATCCATAAGTCCGGATCTGTCATTGGGTATCCTAGCTCCGCTGAGGTAGGAAGAGGGCCTCAAGCCTGGGGCTTCCTCTTCCCCCTCTTCTTCCTCTGGGAAGATGCCAGTAATTTCCTCATCATCAAACTTGTCAATGACAAGGTCCCCTTCCCCTTCCCCCGCTGCAAGCAGTGGTTTGAAGTCCTCTGGGTAACTCTCTGCTACCTCCACCCATGTGGGTTGACGTTGCGTGGTAGCCTCCTTGCCTGCAGGCTGTGAGGGTGATAGGGCCCACAAAAGGACTGCTCTTCGCAGCCTTCACTTGAGGGCGGTCTTGGGAAAGTCCATACCGTGCACAAACTTTCCTTTTGGTCAGTACTCAACACAATCGACAGGAGCTGAGGCCCCAAGTTTGGCAGTGTTAACCTTACTGTTCGCTTGAGAGCAGTTCAGTAGGAAGACTTTAGTGAGCAAAGTGAGCATAGTCTCTTCCGCAAGGAAGAGAGGCGAGAATGACCAGTGGGCGGGCGAGTGGCGCCTTATAAGGAGACCTGTCTGTCTCCAACAGACATTGTGTGATTGGTTGAGCCCAGTGATCAGGCGAGCAAAGTATTTGAAATTAAACCTGCTTTTCCAATGCATTTAGGCTTATCCAATGCCACATTGATATGACTGTTTGGAGTTAAGCCTAATTTCAACCAAAACCTGGAAAGGTATATCCTACAAAAAAAAAGGCTTTACAAAATGTAATGAGGGTGTTTTTATAATGTAATGATAATAACAATTCAAGTGCTCACACATAACAGAGACTCATATCTTTGGTAGAAGCACCAAATAGTGTTTTAGGGACCCATAAATGGCTGAAAATCAAGTTGATTAAGATTTTCCTCCTATCAATAGCCCATCATCAGCTGTTAGAATATCAAAACTGACCAGCGGATCAGTAGTATTTCACTCTATTATGGTTACCTTTGACCAGAAAGATCAGTGAACACAAACATTGGTCAATAGAGAGCTACAGATCACAGGGTTTTGTTCTAGCCCTGCACTAAGTTAGGTAATTAATTTCAATAAGATCATGAAGTTGATTGGTTAAATCAGGTGGGCAGGAGATGACATGGTAGGCTATCTGCCAGAGCCTACTGTTAGTATTCAGTATGTGGTTCAGTGCTGGGCTGCCCCTCCACAATGTTTGGCCTCTGAGGCCCCTCTCAGGGCCCGCTCCTCCTTTAGGTTAGCCTCCTTTAACTCCTCTCTGGCTCTCTGCAGCAGCTCTGGGCACAGCAGCACATCCAGTGCTGTCATGGCCAGGGCCTTGGCCGCCCGCAGGGTGTAGAACTGAGCTTTATCATCACCTAGACGATGGATTCAGAGACACACACAAGTAAGCCTATGTGAAAAATGGTTGAATACTATATTACATAATATACAGTACCAGTCAAAAGTTTGGACACACCTACTCATTGCAGGGTTTTTCTTTATGTGTACTATTTTCTACATTGTAGGATAATAGTGAAGACATCAAAACTAGGAAATAACACATATGGAATCATGTAGTAACCAAAAAAGTGTTAAACAAATCAAAATATATTTTATATTTGAGATCCTTCAAAGTAGCCACCCTTTGCCTTGATGACAGCCGTACACACTCTTGGCATTCTCTCAACCAGCTTCATGAGGTAGCCACCTGGAATGCATTTCAAATAACAGGTGTGCTTGTTAAAAGTTAATTTGTGGAATTTCTTTCCTTCTTAATGCATTTGAGCCAATCAGTGGGGGGGGGGGGGGGGGGGGGGGGGGGGGTATATATAGAAGATAGCCCTATTTGGTAAAATACCAAGTCCATTTTATGGCAAGAACAGCTAAAAAAAAGCAAAGAGAAATGACAATAGATCATTACTTCAAGGCATGAAGGTCAGTCAATATGGAAAATTTAAAGAACTTTGAAAGTTCCTTCAAGTGCAGTCGCAAAAACCATCAAGCGCTACGATGAACGGCTCTCATGATGACCGCCACAGGAAAAGAAGACCCAGAGTTATCTTTGCTGCAGAGGATAAATTCATTAGAGTTACAAGCCTCAAAATTGCAGCCCAAAATTGCAGCCCAAATAAATGCTTCACAAATTCAAGTAACAGACACTCTTTGCACACTCTTGGCATCAAGAGTGTTACACACTTTTTTGGTTACTACATGATTCCATATGTGTAATTTCATAGTTTTGATGTCTTCACTATTATTCTAAAATGTAGAAAAAAGTACAAATAAAGAAAAACCATTGGTGTCCAAACTTTTGACTGGTACTGTACCTATATTTTCACTGGACAGCTACTGTAAAACAGGGGTAGGCAAACCTGTTTGTGTTTCATACATATTTTTTATTTTTATGCTGCACTCATATTTGCCCTTCTGGGACAATAAAGACTTACTGAACTGAACTGGGATTTTTTTTTTTTTTATCTATCTAATGGAGTAGACTACAGCTCATTCAGAAAGTATTCAGACCCCTTCCCCTTTTCCACATTTTGATACGTTACAGACTCTAAAATTGATTCAATGATTTGTTTCCCTCATCAATCTATACACAATACCCCATAATGACAAAGCAAAAACAGTTTTTTAGAAATGTTTGCAGATTTATATATATATATATATTAAAAAAAACTCAATTACATAAGTATTCACACATTTTGATATCAGACACGAAATTTAACTCAGGTGCATCCTGTTTCCATTGGTCATCCATAAGATGTTTCTTCAACTTGATTGGAGTCCACCCGTGGTAAATTCCATTGATTGGACATGATTTGCAAAGGCACACCTGTCTATATAAGGTCCCACAGTTGACAGTGCATGTCAGAGCAAAAACCAAGACATGAGGTTAAAGAAATTGTCCGTAGAGCTCAGAGACAGGATTGTGTCGCGGCACAGATCTGGGGAATGGCAACATTGAAGATCCCCAAGAACACAGTGGCCTCCATCATTCTTAAATTAAAGAAGTTTGGCACACAGCCAAGACAGCCACTCCTGCGTTTCGGGACAAGTCTCTGAATGTCCTTGAGTGGCCCCAATCCACCCTGACAGAGCTTGAGAGAATTTGCAGAGAAGAATGGAAGAAACTCTCCAAAGACAGGTCTGCCAAGCTTGTAGTGTCATACCCAAGAAGACTCAAGGCTGTAATCGCTGCCAAAGGTGCTTCAACAAAGTACTGAGTAAAGAGTCTGAATACTTATGTAAATGTTATATTTCAGTGTTTTATTTTTAATACATTTGCTACAATTTCAGAAAACCTGTTTTGGCTTTTTCATTATGGGGTATTGTGTATAGATTGATGAGGGGAAAAAAACAATTTATTCAATTTTAGAATAAGGCTGTAACATAACAAAATGTGGAAAAAGTCAAGGGGTCTGAATACTTTCTGAATGCACCGTGTCTACTGTGTTTCTAATTGATTTCAGGTGTATGACAAAGACATACCAGCAGCTACGGTGTATTCCTCTGTGTGGTTTAGAGCATCTGAGCCAATGTAAAAGTAAGGGTGGATTCCGGGAACAATAAAAGACACATTGCCAAAGTCTGTGGAGCCTGTGGAGATTACAAACAATCAAAGGTCTTTCATTCTACATTACAGCATTACAGTTTCATTGCATAAAAAGAACATTGCCTCTTAGTTCTTCCAATGACCACAATACGGCCTGTGGAAAGCACAGTGAGGGATGCACTATTGAGTTGCTGTCTTACCAGAGGTGTTTTTGAGGACATCTTCATCTGTAGTGAATTCCATCCCCAAAGCCTTGCCGTTTACCTCATACAACCCATGCAGGGTGGGATTCCGCAGGACATTGTGAAAGGCATTCCTTGCGAACTCCAGTTCAACCTTTAAAAATATATATATTTTTGGTGAATCGCTTTGGATCAGGGTTAGGGTCAATTTGGAATTTCTGAATTTAATTATATTCAACTCATTGGCCACACCCAACAGGAATCAGAATTTGAATATCCTGTAAAAGTAACCGTCTCTTTACTGCCGTATCATGTCCCCTAATCTTTTGAATGGGCTTGATGATTATATTAGCAAATGCGTGAAAAACGCAGTCATTGATATACAGTGCCTTCGGAAAGTATTCACAATTCCTTACTTTATTCTACGTTTTGTTGTGTTACAGCCTGCATTTTTAAATGGATTTTTATTGAGATTGTGCCTCTGATCTACACACAATACCCCATAATGTCAAAGTGGAATTTGGTTTGTAGAGAAATTTTGAAATTAATAAAAAAAAATGTAACTTAATAATCTTGTGTCAATAAGTATTCAAACTCTTTGTTATGGCTAGCTTAAATAAGTTCAGGAGTAAAAATGTGCTTAACATATCACATAATGAGTTGCAAGGTTTCATTCCGTGTTCAATAAGTCCAGAGCATCTTATCTGAGTTTGACAGTTGTTTCACTGACTTTGCATCACTTGAGCCTATTGCCACTTATATGTGCTTTCCATTTGGCACAGACATAAATGTGGAAGTCATTGCCTCCAAAATGGGATCACATGTTCAGTTGGACACAACTATAGCAGAAACTGAAATTCTCACCCTTCAAAATGACATTCAGCTGAACTCCAGGGCAACCACTGAGATGAAGGAAGAGTTCTGGGAGCTACTGCTAGAGAAGTATCCCAACATAAGAAGATGTGCTCTCAACTTAACAGCCCTTTTTGGATCTACCTACCTCTGTGAGTCTGCATTTTCTCACATTAAGTACAGATCTACTATGACTGATGACCACTTTGTGGCCTGCATGAGACTTGCAACAAGTTGCTACAGCCTTGACAATGAAAAACTACTAGTATCCACGCAATGCCAAAAGTAACACTAAGGTAGGAAATTAAATTAGTTGCACTTATTTGTGGAAAACATGTTATTGGTCCACATTATATTTGGGTATCAAATAGCAGCAGGTCCATACTCAGTGGTGTGTTGGTTGGTTTAGATTCGTTTAGATTTAGAGACTGGTAGATCTCATCAGACTGGCAAATTAAAAAGTAGATCTCACATCAAAGAAGATTGGGTACACCTGCTCTACAGAATAAAAATATTCCAAAACATGCATCCTGTTTGCAACAAGGCACTTTAGTAATACTGCAAAAAATGTAGCAACGAAATGAATAGAAGGCGGTATGATTGGGGCAAATCCAACACAACACATCACTGAGTACCACTCTTCATATTTTCAAGCATGGGCGTGGCTGCATCATGTTATGGGTATGTTTGTCATCGGCAAGGGCTAGGGAGTTTTTGGGGATAAAAAGGTACTGAATACAGGCAAAATCTTAGAGGAAAACCTGGTTCAGTCTGCTTTCCAACAGAGACTGGGAGACAAATTAATCTTTCAGAAGGACAATAACCTAAAAGAAATCTACACTGGAGTTGCTTACAAAGACGATATAGAATGTTCCTAAGTGACCTAGTTACAGTTGACATAAATCGGCTTGAAATCAAGACATGAAAATGGCTGTTTGGCAATGATATTCAAAATAACTTGACATAGCTTGAATTTTTTTTAAAGAATAATGGACAAATATTGTACAACCCAGGTGTGCAAAGCTCTTATAGACTTACCTAAAAAGACTCACAGCTGTAATCGCCGCCAAAGGTGCATCTACAACAAAGTATTGACTCAGGGGTGTGAATACTTCTGTAAATGAGATATTTCTGTATTTCTATTTTCAATCAATTTGATAGAATTTCTGAAAAAAAAAAAAACTTTGTGATTATGGGGTATTGTCTGTAGATGGGTGAGAAAACAACAATATTTAACCAATTTTGAATTCAGGCTTTAACACAACAAAATGTGGAATAAGTTAAGGAATATAAATACTTTCTGAAGGCACAATTATATTTGTGCTTGTGGATATCATTCAAAAAGCCTACACCAGTTAAAAGACTAGGGAAATGATGCATCACTTGCTTAGCATATTGAATTTGAATTGAAGGAAGTAGAATTGAATTCAAACCAATTCAAAGAAATCAATGGAGACATGAAACATGAGTCTCAAACATTTTGCCAAAAGCATCTGCCACTTATTACTGCAAAGAATATAGATATTATTTCAAATATAAACTGGATTATATAACTGAAAGATGCCAAACAGTATTTTGTTTGTATTTTTGCCATGATGTGTTAGGTTGCTCCCTTCAATTCTAGAGTGTTTGATCTAACGCATTCTGGGAAATTATTTTCCCCCATAATATTATACAACATGTAAGTGAATTATGAATTATTACAGACAACCTACAAAATGTTCTTAGAATTTTTCCAAAGGACTGTAATTATTTAAATAGACTTTAAGATGAGTTTTAAATATGAAATGTTTCAAGAACATGTTAAACATAGTATTGGTAACCATACATGATGTCAAAATAAACATGTGCGTAATGATGTATGCAATAAATTATCCATTTTAATTTCAATGAATTTCATTGAATTAAATTCTACTTCCTTTCAATCAAATTCAATAAAAAATGCTGCTTCCTGTGGAGTGAGGCCAATTAGAATGTAATTAAAATTCAAAAATTTAATTTTAATTATAGACTAATTCATAACTCAATTCAGAATTTAATTAATTTTTCTACTTTGGAAAATTATGTTGAGGAAATTTGTTTGTTAAATATAACAATAATTTGTGTGACACGCAAAAAGATAAGTTATTCACATACAGTGCCTTGCGAAAGTATTCGCCCCCCTTGAACTTTGCAACCTTTTGGCACATTTCAGGCTTCAAACATAAAGATATAAAACTGTATTTTTTTTGTGAAGAATCAACAACAAGTGGGACACAATCATGAAGTGGAACGACATTTATTGGATATTTCAAACTTTTTTAACAAATCAAAAACTGAAAAATTGGGCGTGCAAAATTATTCAGCCCCTTTACTTTCAGTGCAGCAAACTCTCTCCAGAAGTTCAGTGAGGATCTCTGAATGATCCAATGTTGACCTAAATGACTAATGATGATAATTACAATCCACCTGTGTGTAATCAAGTCTCCGTATAAATGCACCTGCACTGTGATAGTCTCAGAGGTCCGTTAAAAGCGCAGAGAGCATCATGAAGAACAAGGAACACACCAGGCAGGTCCGAGATACTGTTGTGAAGAAGTTTAAAGCCGGATTTGAATACAAAAATATTTCCCAAGCTTTAAACATCCCAAGGAGCACTGTGCAAGCGATAATATTGAAATGGAAGGAGTATCAGACCACTGCAAATCTACCAAGACCTGGCCGTCCCTCTAAACTTTCAGCTCATACAAGGAGAAGACTGATCAGAGATGCAGCCAAGAGGCCCATGATCACTCTGGATGAACTGCAGAGATCTACAGCTGAGGTGGGAGACTCTGTCCATAGGACAACAATCAGTCGTATATTGCACAAATCTGGCCTTTATGGAAGTGGCAAGAAGAAAGCCATTTCTTAAAGATATCCATAAAAAGTGTTGTTTAAAGTTTGCCACAAGACACCTGGGAGACACACCAAACATGTGGAAGAAGGTGCTCTGGTCAGATGAAACCAAAATTGAACTTTTTGGCAACAATGCAAAACGTTATGTTTGGCGTAAAAGCAACACAGCTGAACACACCATCCCCACTGTCAAACATGGTGGTGGCAGCATCATGGTTTGGACCTGCTTTTCTTCAGCAGGGACAGGGAAGATGGTTAAAATTGATGGGAAGATGGATGGAGCCAAATACAGGACCATTCTGGAAGAAAACCTGATGGAGTCTGCAAAAGACCTGAGACTGGGACGGAGATTTGTCTTCCAACAAGACAATGATCCAAAACATAAAGCAAAATCTACAATGGAATGGTTCAAAAATAAACATATCCAGGTGTTAGAATGGCCAAGTCAAAGTCCAGACCTGAATCCAATCGAGAATCTGTGGAAAGAACTGAAAACTGCTGTTCACAAATGCTCTCCATCCAACCTCACTGAGCTCGAGCTGTTTTGCAAGGAGGAATGGGAAAAAATGTCAGTCTCTCGATGTGCAAAACTGACAGAGACATACCCCAAGCGACTTACAGCTGTAATCGCAGCAAAAGGTGGCGCTACAAAGTATTAACTTAAGGGGGCTGAATAATTTTGCACGCCCAATTTTTCAGTTTTTGATTTGTTAAAAAAGTTTGAAATATCCAATAAATGTCGTTCCACTTCATGATTGTGTCCCACTTGTTGTTGATTCTTCACAAAACAATACAGTTTTATATCTTTATGTTTGAAGCCTGAAATGTGGCAAAAGGTCGCAAAGTTCAAGGGGTCCGAATACTTTCGCAAGGCACTGTATTTCTCTTAAATTATTATTTTTCTTCTTTGTGGTGATTTTGTCATTGTGCTTACTTCACAGCCAGTTGCCATGGCAGCGGCTCTAAAACACATCTCAGCCTTGGCCTTGATGGTGGGCAAGTCTTTACGTAAGGGAGTTCGGAGATAGTACTCCAGCTCTGTGTAGGCAGGGATGATGTTGGGTTTCACCCCTCCATGCTTGATGATACCTGCACAGGACCACACAAGGAAGCAATGTAGAACTATATTTGGTAAATGTTTGCTGCATAGAGTTTGCAGGCCTCCCATTCCTTCTGCGTAGAGTTTAAAATGGCTCTGAAGTTGTTATTGTGGAAATAAATATTACTCTTGAGGACAAGATCAGGAGGAACATACAGTACGTGTTTATGTTAACTGAGCTGTCCCTCACCGTGGATTCTCCAGTCTGGCTTGAGTTGCTGTCTGAGCACTGAAAGGTTATTGTAGGCAAGGACAGCAGCATCCAGCGCGTTGACCCCTTCCCAGGGATAGGCTGCAGCATGAGATGCCTTGCCATGGTATCTCACTATGACACTGGAAATAGAAAAATTGTGCCAAAACGCTGGTCTTTACCCATAAAATATTGGGAGCATATTTAGAGTGTGTGACTATCTGAATATATATATATATTTTTACACAAGTTTACTATTCTATTAGTCAGTACCACTTACAACATTTTTGAGTGTGTATCAACTTATGCCTTTCACTTGTAATGAAACAAGAAACCAGACCTAGGCCTCAGAGTCATGACGTTGGTCTGGTTTATTCTGAGATTCATCAGCGGTATCTCACATGTTGCAACTGGTCTGACTGCAGCCTGAAATAGCACTGCAATGCAGCTAGGGGCCCCAGTACAGAGTTCATGCATATTTTACAAGGGGTTCTCTGCCAACAATGGATTGCACTCTACAACATGGATCTCTACCTAATATGTTTTCCGTTCTAGCAGCCATTAACTATGACAAGTGGGATTATGAAAGATTGCGTACGTTTCCCAAATGTACCCTTTTAGTAGTGCGCTATAAAAGGAATGTAGTGCCATCGGGTGCCACAAAAATACAATTAGACTGTTGTGTGTGAGCCCTTGAAATAACCTTACTCGTGTTCAGCCACATCTGGCAGCCAGGAAGCATCCTCCTGTGAGGGATGAGCCATGAATACCACGTCCATGCCATCAAACGCTCTCTCTCTTATCAGGTCGATTTTACCCCCTCCATCCTCTTCTGCTGGGGTTCCCAACACTGTCACCTGTGGAGGAAGAGTTGGCTGGTCAATGTGTCCAGAAAATGAGCATTAGGTTCATGCAAATCCTATTTTACAATGCACTCAAGAAAGATGCTTCAGGTTATTGGATGTGTAAGGGAGGTTACTCTAGAGTTGGGGGTTTCAGTGAGGTGGCAACAATGCAGAGCTGATTTTCTTTCCCAGCGTGAGGCTTTTATTTGCATGTGGAGATAATAGCCAGCTATATTTATAGGCAATGATTTTTTATAAAGACTTCCCCATATGCGTTCTCCTGTTCTATTGGTTTTCTTTCCAGGTTATTTCATTGTCAAGCAGCCAAAGGCATTATCCTACTCATATTTGCAACCCATGATAGTTGTTGCATCTTCAAATCCCTCCTCTTTCTAAACGGATATTTCCATATCTGTCGATGAAACCGCTTGCATGTGCGGTGCGCATTTTAGAATGTGTTTTCCCGCAAATTGCATTTTTGAACATTTACGCTTAGGCCTACTGCTGTGTGTACATTGTTATTTTGTGTTTGATGCACCATTCTCTGTAAACCCTAGACACAGTTGTGCTTGACAAACCCAGAAAGCCCGCCAGTTTCTGAGATCCTGGAGCTGGCGAGCCTGGCACAGACGATCGATCATACCATGCTCAAAGTCGCTTTGGTCACTTGTTGTGCCCATTCTAATGTTCAACCAAACAGTAACTGAATGGCTCGATGTCTGTCTGTCTGCCTGCTTTAGCAAGTCACGGCCACTTGACTCAATGTCTGTAGGAACAAACCATTTTCGTGAACGTTTGAGAACAACTGGACAATAGAACTCACAGGGCTGAGCTTGCATTATGCAGGTTTACATCGTGTAGGCCTATGCAACTGCAATTTAAAAAGCAACTCACAGTCTATGCCATCACTGTTGTGTTGTTTTTATAACATTCAGGTAGGCTAATAATTGTGGATTGAAAAGGTCAAGGTAGCCTAGCCAGCCCAAGTTGTCACATTCACATTTTCAGAAAATGAATTTATCCAACATTACAAATGTCTTCATCCTTGCCAGGGGGGACAAGGCCTGTAGCATATGCAGCTGCAGTTGTAATCAGTAGCCTACAGTTGATCAGACTGAAAAATCACCACGTTTCCATCACATATTTTTTCAATTTAACTGGGCAAGCCAATTCTTATTTACAATGAAGGCCTAACCCGGTCAAACCCGGACGACTCTGGGCCAATTGTGCGTTGCCCAATCAGGCCGGATAGGATTCAGCTTGGATTCGAACCAAGGTCTGTAGTGACGCCTCTTGCACTAAGACGCAGTGCCGTAGACTGCTGCGCCATTCGGGACATACAGCATGTCAGATCGGTAATGTTTAGGTGTAGGCTGATGCAACATTTCTGTGAAGAGTTTGTGCTTGTTTAGGTGGGAGTGAGGTGTTTTCACTTTTGCTTTATTCACGGCCAGGGAATTTATCTGAGGTCGTGCAACCCGATACGATTCATGGTTGCTGCGTTCACGTCGTGAGAACATAGCAGGGGTGAAATGTAGGTGCAACTCGATATGATATGTGCCTCTGTTCACGACAGGGGAACTGAGCAGGAGTTAACGACTTCAGTGAAACTCCACGTGATTATTGCATTCATATGTTCTGGTGTTGCACTTGCATTCAGTAGTGTCTATGAGTCACGTGATTATGAAGAAAGGACACAGATGGTTCCTGATGTTAGAGATTCACTGTGGTGTTAAACAGAACAACTGGTGCTGTGAGATTAGGATATCAGGATCTGTAACAGTAAAGCAAAGGATCGCAATATATGGGAAAATGGAATGGCTGCAGTTTTGCCGTTATGAGAACATGATGAATGGAATGCTAAGGCATAAATGTACTAAAGTGTGTATTCTTATTCTGCCCTTTTGCTGTAGGCCTATTAATGTTATGTATTATGTCATGCTTTCTGTTTTGTGTGGTCCCCGGAAATATCGCTGCTGTAGCTAATGAGGAGCCTAATAAAATACTAAACACTAAAATGAACACTGGAGGTAAGTGGAGAGCGTGCTTTGCACTTGGGCGTGCCTTGTGGCCGGCTCGCACGACCGGTTATGTCGGTGAGACACACAGAACCTGTTTCCAATATGGACTGCTAAATTGTGCAAGAGTTGACAAACCATGAAGCAAAACAGTAGGCATACTTTCTCATTCTTGTTAACGCTTTTGAATCAACATTTTCATGTAACTGTGAGCATGCGCGTAAAATACATCTTCAAACACTTTACCTGTACAGGGACGGGGAAATCGGGTGTGTGTTCTACCAAAGCTTTTAATCCGATCGCTGCAGCAGCTCCTATTTCCGCAATGAGGTTATGGCCACATGCATGTCCAATGCCTGGCAGTGCGTCGTATTCACTCAAGAAACCAACATTTATGACATTATTGTTCTCCTTGCCACCGACAGGTCCCCATATGGCACGGAATGCTGTCTCGAGCTTAAAATGACTGTCCACAGTCCATCCCTTCTCCTCTGAGAAAAATGTAACTAACCTGTCGTGGGACTTTCTTTCTTCATATGCGAGTTCTGGGCAACTCCATATGTCTTTACTAAGACGATGAAGCCTGTCCTTGGCTTCGTCGATACAACTGCCAACTTTTTGTTTTAGCTCCAGGAGCGTATCTGTAGCGTGCTGAGCCATTTATAACGAGTCGACTGAGTCAGCGCTAAACACTGGACTGCAGACAGTAGGGAGTCTTCATTTGCTCAGATTGACTGGAGTGTTGGATTTTAAATCTTGGTCAAAGGGCATGTTTATGTTTTATAACGGGAATGTTACACCAGGGCCGGACTACTGCATTTGGGGCCCGGGGCACCGACAGTTTTTGGGGGATCAGCCAATTTACTGCATTTCAACACATTTTGCCATGGTGCATTGAAAACAATGTGCTGTTTTATAATGCTATTCTATACATTTTGTAATGAGGCTAAATGAAAATGCTGCCGTTTTAAAGCACATTTTCTGCAATTCTACAGTTTTTGCCATGGGGCAGAGATTTTTGTTGCTATTTTATAGCGCATCTCATGCTTTTGTTCACATTTTGCCATGAGGCGGGGAGAAAATGTGGCAGTTTTAAAGTTAATTTCCTGCTAGTCTACACCTTTTGCTATCATATCTGCCCCTCCCCCCCCAAAAAATATATATATTATCCTACTTGAAGAATAGCTCTATAGTCGTGGCCAAAAGTTGAGAATGACACAAATATTACTTTTCACAGAGTTTGCTGCTTCAGTGTCTTTAGATACTTTTGTCAGATGTTACAATGGAATACTGAAGTATAATTACAAGCATTTCATAAGTGTCAAAGGCTTTTATTGACAATTACATGAAGTGGATGCAAAGAGTCAATATTTGCAGCGTTGACCCTTCTTTTTCAAGGCCTCTGCAATCCTCCTTGGCATGCTGTCAATTAACTTCTGGGCCACATCCTGACTGATGGCAGCCCATTCTTGCATAATCAATGCTTGGAGTTTGTCAGAATTTGTGGGGTTTTGTTTGTCCACCTGCCTCTTGAGGATTGACCACAAGTTCTCAATAGGATTAAGGTCTGGGGGGTTTCCTGGCCATGGACCCAAAATATCAATGATTTGTTCCCCAAGCCATTTAGTTATCACTTTGCCTTATGGCAAGGTGCTCCATCATGCTGGAAAATGCATTGTTCATCGCCAAACTGTTCCTGGATGGTTGGGAGAAGTTTCTCTCGGAGGATGTGTTGGTACCGTTCTTTATTCATGGCTGTGTTCTTAGGCAAAATGTGAGTGAGCCCACTGCCTTGGCTGAGAAGCAACCCCACACATGAATGGTCTCAGGATGCTTTACTGTTGGCATGACACAGGACTGATGGTAGCGCTCACCTTGTCTTCTCCGGACAAGCTTTTTTTCCGGATGCCCCAAACAATCGGAAAGGGGATTCATCAGAGAAAATGACTTTACCCCAGTCCTCAGCAGTCTAATCCCTGTACCTTTTTCAGAATATCAGTCTGTCCCTGATGTTTTTCCTGGAAAGAAGTGGCTTCTTTGCTGTCCTTCTTGACACCAGGCCATCCTCCAAAAGTATTCGCCTCACTGTGTGTGCAGATGCACTCACGCCTGCCTGTTGCCATTCCTGAGCAAGCTCTGTACTGGTGGTGCCCTGATCCCGCAGCTGAATCAACTTTAGGAGACGGTCCTGGCGCTTGTTGGACTTTCTTGGGTGCCCTGGAGCCTCCTTCACAACAACTGAACCCCTCTCCTTGAAGTTCTTGATGATCCGATAAATGGTTGATTTAGGTGCAATCTTACTGGCAGCAATATCCTTGCCTGTGAAGCCCTTTTTGTGCAAAGCAATGATGACGGCACGTGTTTCCTTGCAGGTAACCATGGTTGACAGAGGAAGAACAATGATTCCAAGCACCACCCTCCTTTTGAAGCTTCCAGTCTGTTATTCAAACTCAATCAGCATGACAGAGTGATCTCCAGCCTTGTCAACACGTACACCTGTGTTAACAAGAGAATCACTAACATGTCAGCTGGTCCACAAATGCAGTGAATTTTTTTTTTTTGGGGGGGGGGGTTCAGTTAATTTGCATGGCAAAGAGGGATTTGCAAATAATCTGATAACTCTTCAAAACATTCTGGAGTACATGCAAATTGCCATCATACAAACTGAGGCAGCAGACTTTGTGAAAATGTATATTTGTGTCATTCTTAAAACTTTTGGCCACGACTATGTGCCAGATCAAATGTTCTTCAGGCTGAGTAAACATGTTGCATAATGATATATGGTCAGAGGGGGCACTCTCATCCATTTACTTCAGTCTAGAACAGCAATTCAGATACATTCAGCCTGGTTGAATTAAACAAGGTTAGTTGCACTGTTCAAAGTGAGCACACTGCATTACATTGTTGCTAGTTTATTTTTTACTGTTGTGTAACTTATCAACCACTACCATTAAAACTGAAACTAGAGTACTACTCGTTCTCTGATGTTGTATACAGATGTAGGATCTTCATTTGTGCAGGTTTGCTACAGCAGGAAAATAATGCTGCAGCAACAGGAAATGTGAATTATAATTAATGGAAGAGTTGATACATTTTCATAAGGAAAAATCAAGTCTGAAATTTCAAAGTGGAAATTAAACTTCAGAAGCCTTTTTAAGCCAAAAAAAAATAAAAAAATACACATTTTAAAATGTCCTGCCTTTGAGGAAAGTTGTCCTGCAACAGGGTGATCTGATTAAGAGCCTACATCTGTAATATATATTAGATTAATATAACATATATTAGATGTAGTGTAATAAACCCATACATTTATGGGAAGACTGACAGGCATTAAGAAGTTTGTGCCATCAGCCTTTTCAACCGAAACATTTTTTCTGGTGAGAGCTGGTGGGGAACAGACATACAACATATTGGGGGTAGACAATATTTTAATGTCAATTTAGATATTAAATGCACCCCAAAATGTTTTTCTTCTTCTAATTACCATGTGGGGGGGGGGGGGGGGGGGAGATGGGTGTTTTAAAAAAAAAACATGAATACAAATTTAGTGACTGGACTAAAATCAATTTTCTTTTAACAATTGCAACAACATGAGTAGATCTTTGGTACAGTAATACAATTTCATCATTGTGACATCACTAAGAGTCAAGGAACACGAACTAGCAGCTGCCTGGCTCCAGAGGTCAAATCACCTGTCTTGGTCAATGAGAGAAGATTTGAAATAGACAAGATGGCGGCATACACATTGATTTAAATTTAGTAACGGCGCACTTTCGAAATTAAAACAAACCCCCTGCAACTAGACATGGACGTTTAGAAGACACTGGTTGTCAGGAATTGAGGAAGTGTCGCCATGTTAAGGTTGGTCAAAAATTCTCTGTGGTACGCCAAACAATACCTAATCTGTAACAGCTAATGGAGCATCAGGATCTTATCACATTAGTCCGTTACAATCTGTTAGCTAGGGTCAAAGGTGTTACATAATAATCAAGATCACTTCGGGTAAATATAATTCTGTGCTTTAGATGGGAAAATGAAAGACATGAAATAAAAACACAAAGCATTTAAAAAAACAAAAAACGAGTCAGTGCTAGAGATTTAAAAGAATAAGCACTCAGTGCTGAATGTCTGTTTTCGGTAGCAACAGTTGTCCTCTTCAAAGGGAATCATTGATTCTGAGACTTTCGCATTGCCACTCCATCTTCTTAATCTCGCCCACCCAGCCAGCTCAATCGGCCGTTGAGCTGGCAAGATTATTTTTGTACTACAGGACGAAAATGTGTACTGTAGTACAGGAGTTGTGAAACAATCTCCCTTCTAGAGAGTTCTGTCCTCTACAGTGCTTTCAGGGCAATAGCAGCCACAACAGGTGGGGTGAGGTTCACAGAACCCCAAACCGTCACAACTCTATGCTCGCCGCTATGGGGACCCGTGTTTTGTTTTTCAGTCAGTCTTGTGCAAATTTGTCAAATGTTTTCTTACGTTCAATGCCCCTTAAAATGGGCAATGCAGCCCATTATTTACAGTAAAAAAGTGCACCAGTTCATGGTGAACATATTTTGGGCTTCAGTAACAAAACTATACTTTCTGTTAAAATAACATGAAAAATATAGTCATTTTACATGTTTATAGAAGTTCATTAAAAATCAAATAAAAACAAGCCTGCTTGCTCAAAACTATGTGAAATTGTATTACAGATCAAAAACTCATTACATTCGGTTGCTGTTAAGTTATCGGTCCAGTTTTTCAGTGCCAAATGTGTTGTCATTGATCAGGTATAGAAGGATCGTTCCAGCTTTTCCATCCATTGTGATCATGGTTTATCTTGAACCTTCAGCAAAGACTTCAAATGAAAAGTCATTTTCTCACGGCTGTGGTCGGAATGTTGGGGGACAGTTTTACCAACCCAGTGACTGGGTGGTTTGGGCAGGACACTTGGAGACGGGGGCTCGCTGAATTTAGCTCCAGCATAGATCTTCTCTCCGTCTTTGAGCTCCTCCTCGGGTACAAGCTCAGCTGGGGATACATTCACGATCTTGGCACTGTCAGCTGAGTTGAAGGACTTCTTCTCCTCTCGACAGAGGAGCTGGAAGGGAGCAGAGGGTGGCTTCTGGTGGCAGCTGCTGTGGTTTTTCATTACTGAGAGAGCATTGCCAGGTGCATTAGAATGCCTACTCCTATGGCTCCGGGTGTTCAGATTCTGGGCATCTTGATTGTGTCTATTGAGGTTGTGGACAGACTGGCCTGCTAGTCCTGTGGCTCTCTCCACTCTCCCACTTTTTGACTTCAGTAGCTGGGAGGAAAGAAAAACTAAATTACAATCTCACAAGGGTCAAAACCATTCTAACACTTATGCAAATTGATTGCTAAGAAGAACACTTGAGGAAAGAAACAATTGCCAGTTCCATCTAATTTGTTTTTTTGTGTCAATGCCTTTTGTTAACATCTCAGGAACTGGCACATCGCCAGCATATTGAAAGCCTTCAAAACAAGTAACCTAAATACCTCTAACACGTCTATTCTGGTCAATATATATTTTTAAACAGTGTACAATGTGAACCTTATTCCTTCCTATAGGTCCACTGGTAATAATACCAGTGCCCGATTCCAAACATGTACACGCCGTTAGAAGTGGAGTTAACGTACGTCATTTTTTCCATTCAAAGTTGGCAGGCAGTCTCGTTTGACTCTGCCTAGTTGTCGTTCATAATCACTCTGGTACGTTAACCTTGAGTGCACTACTTTAGAACGGGGTCGTTGGTTGAATATCAGTGTAAATATGCAAACGTTGAGTTTTTACCCGTCAAAAATAAAGTAGGGGAAGGGACTCCATCCCACTGCTTCAAGCGAATTTGTGTAATGTTTACACTATGAATGGTGGTTAATGGATACAAAGCGGCATACTATTTCATTAAGAATAAACAAATAAAACGACATACAAATGTACACGCACAGAATAAGAACGAAAACAATCTCGTTCTCAAATTAACTCAATTGTATACCTCTTTCTTTGTTCCCTGCTTAAGATTGTGAAGGGTCAACGCAGTCGCCTGGGTCCGGTTGGTCGCGAACTCGGCACTGTGCACTGGGGATTTCGAAACTGCGACATTGTTGTCTGCCAGGTGCATGGGGTTGATCCTCATCGGTTTTTGCTGGTGTGTCCGCTGTAACCCCAACGTTGTCGAACGCAATTTTCTCCCACCTTTCTTCAACATTGCTTGCTTTGGTTTGCTTAGGCTGGCCCCGACATGGTGGGATGTCAAAACGGGTGGCTTATTGTTTTTAATAGGGTGACTTAGTGATTCGCCCAACATGACTTCAAAGTCCCGTGAAGGTGGCGAGGGAGGACACATCGACGAAATTAGAGAACTTTTGAAAAATAGTCAGGCAGCGTTAAGTTATTTACCTTACCACTTCGCTATCAACAGCTAACAGTAGCTAAAGTTTGTCGCTGGCGGAACTGAAGTCTGTCCAAAAACCTCTGCAGTGTGTTTTTGATAATACATTGAAGACGAGTTCAACGATGTTGATGGCGTAGCTAGTTTCCCAATTCTACGCGAGGTTTTAGAAGACTCGAGATGGCGAAGAAGCGATGGACATCGCGCATGACAACTTCCTAACTATACACGCTACTCGCAAAACCCCGGATGTAGGTAGCCGCCACCATTTTAATTGGATAATGCAGGAGAAGCACGAAATTGCAGACCTCCAACGTTGGAAATTATTTAATGTATGTTGTCATTCATTCTCATGATGGGTACTTTCCGAGCATGGGGATATCTATCTGACTGGCCGCCTGCCTCTCTGTCTGTCAATGTAACACAGCAATATAATCATTTTCATTACACATAGAGATGTTTTCCAGACACACATGATTGTTTCTTCATGTGTCTGTCCTCTGAGACAGGCAGCCAGCACTGTTTTAGTATTCAGATCCCACCGAGGGAGGACATGCAAGCTGTTGCTGAGCTCTTGTACATCTGCTTGCCTGGTTGGATCCAGCAGCATCAAATCCGCTAGGCAACAGCTGCTGCCTGTGTTGCTGGGCGGGGGGGAATGGCTCATCACATGAGCAGACCCTCTGTGATTGGTCATCCTGATCAACATTTTTTCCATCAAATTTTCCATCAAAGATTATACAATGAGTGTTAAGATTTGGTGGTCTCATAGTATAGTAGACAGCTGTCCTGGTCACATTTCCCCTAAATTAAGGGAATTAAAATTTATCCTATCATGGGCATATTTGTGCTCTATTCCTCTGCTTCATGAGCATGTGACATTTTCAACCTCTCCCTGACTGAGTCTGTAATACCTACATGTTTCAAGCAGACCACCATAGTCCCTATGCCCAAGGAAGCGAAGGTAACCTGCCTAAATGATTACCGCCCCGTAGCACTCACGTCGGTAGCCATGAAGTGCTTTGAAAGGCTGGTTATGGCTCACAACAGAATCCTCCCAGATACCCTAGACCCACTCTAATTTGCATACTGCCTCAATAGATCCACAGTTGATGCATTCTGAATCGTACTCCACACTGCCCATTCCCACTTGGACAAAAGGAACATTGACTACAGCTCAGTGTTCAACACCATAGTGCCCATGAAGCTCATTACTAAGCTAAGGACCATGGGACTAAGCACCTCCCACCGCAACTGGATCCTGGACTTCCTGGTGGGCCACTCCCAGGTGGTAAGGGTAGGCAACAACACGTGGGCCACGCTAATCCTCAACACTGGGGCCCCTCAGGGGTGTGTACTTAGTCCCACCCTGTACATCCCTGTTCACCTACGATTGCGTGGCCAAACAAGACTCCAACACCATCATTAAGTTTGCTGACGACACAACAGGGGTAAGCCTGATCACAGACAACGATGAGACAGCCTATAGGGAGTAGGTCAGAGAACTGTCAGTGTGGTTCCAGGACAACAACCTCTCCCTCAATGTGAGCAAGACAAAGGAGCTGATCGTGGACTACAGGAAAAGGCGGGCCGAACAGGCCCCCATTCTCATCAACGGGGCTGTAGTGGAGCGGGTCGAGAGTTTCAAGTTCCTTGGTGTCCACATCACCAACAAACTATCATGGTCCAAATGCACCAAGACAGTCGTGAAGAGGGCACAACAAAACCTTTTCCTCAGGAGACTGAAAAGATTTGGCATGGGTCCTCAGATCCTCAAAAAGTTCTACAGCTGCAACATCAAGAGAATCCTGACCGGTTGCATCCCCGCCTGGTTTGGCAACTGCTCGGCATCTGACCGTAAGGCGCTAGAGAGGGTAGTGTGTACGGCCCAGTACATCACCGGGGCCAATCTTCCTGCCATCCAGGACCTATATAATAGGCGGTGTCAGAGGAAAGCCCATAAAATTGTCAGAGACTCCAGTCACCCAAGTCATAGACTGTTTTCTCTGTTACCCGCATGGCAGGCGGTACCGGAGCGCCAAATCCAGGACCAAAAGGCTCCTTAACAGCTTCTACCCCAAAGCCAGAAGACTGCTGAGCAATTAATCAAATGGCTACCGGACTATTACATTGACCCCGCTCCATTTGTTTTGTACACTGCTGCTACTCTCTTTTTATTATCTATGCATAGTCACTTCACCCCTACCTACATGTACACATTACCTCAACTAACCTGTACCTCCGCACACTGACTCAGTACTGGTACCCCCTGTATATAGCCTCGTAATTGTTATGTTATTGTGTTCATTTTTTTATTATTTTTGAATTTTTTACTTTAGTTTTTTGGTAAATATTTTCTTAACTCTATTTATTGAACTGCACTGCTGGTTAAGGGCTTGTAAAGTAAGCATTTCACGGTAAGGTCTACACTTGTTGTATTCGACACGTGACAAATACAATTTGATTTGATTTTGATATGCACAACCACACTATTGCACTCAGGTGAGCAACATTACATGATCAGACATGGCTACATCTATGCCTGTCATGAGCTAGGTCATGAGGGATATGGGCAGGATATCTTATTTACCTTGTATAAATAAGTGTTGAATGGATCAGATATTGTATTGGAATCCCTTTTGTATCTACAGTATATGGCAACATCAGACCAATAATATATCATTAATATTCAAATTCATACATATGATATGAAGGATGACATGGAGAGCTGCATGGATGAGGCATGTAGAGATCCTAAAACGGAGAAAGGTTCTCCCTTTGTTGGAAAGTAGTTGGTTGACATTGTTTCAGATTGAGTGGAAAGAAAGAGCAATGAAGAGACACATTTCAACCTTATTGTGTCTTAGAAGCAATACATGATGACAGACCATCCCACCTGTTTTGTTGTGTCCCTAGAAGCCAAATCTAACTAATGTAGCAACATTTGTAAATATATATATGTCTGTGCAGTGGTGGACCCAATTGTCATACTTGAGTAAAAGTGGGATGACCAGGGATGTTCTCTTGATAAATGCGTGAATTTGAAATGTTTTCTGTCCTGCTAAGCATTCAAAATGTAACTAGTACTTTTGGGTGTCAGGGAAAAATGTATGGAGTAAAAAGTACATTATTTTCTTCGGGAATGTAGTGAAATAAAAGTAAAAGTAGTCAAAAATATAAATAGTAAAGTAAAGTACATATTTGAAAAAACTACTTAAGTAGTACTTTAAACTATTTTTACTTAAGTACTTTACACCACTGTGTTTGTGTCATATTTTATTGCGGTTGTACAATTTCATAATTTACAAAATATTCTTCCACACATTAAACAACGAGGAGTTTTGGGGTTAGTCTACCACCTAATGGTTATTTTAAGTAACTGCCATCTAATGGCAAAACAGCGCGGTGCACACTGGGGGAAATTGAGAATTAGATTTGAGTTCGTTCATGGACATTTATTTGGGTTCTTGAGAAAACGGAGAATTACCTCGACATTTGGACATTGAGAAACCGTGAGTAAAAAACTACACGTGGATAAATATTCGTATTCCTGTATTAGACTGGGTTAGGACTGGGTTAGGCCCTACATCTAACAAAATCAACCTCATTTTCAAGGCCCCAAATCCGCAGAGCATTGGCGCCCGAGAGCTCGCGGTGAAGGGTGATCACCCAGGAAACGTTACACCGATGTTCAGCTGACGGACTTGCTGTGGCTAACGTTAGCTACATCCTCAGTTTGTGAAATTACCGTAGCCACTCTTGGGCAAAATGTCACACACTGGGCCTCCCCCTCGATGGCGGAATTGTCCTAGAAGAGGACAACCTGTAGCAGGTGAGTTGCGAAAGCTTGTTGTGTTGCTACAACGTTGGCTAACGTTAGTAGCCACAATACTGGTGTTGTGGCGCACAAGCTGCCTAGCTAACATTATCTGTCTCACGTTGTATTTACACAAGTCAATGATTCAGACCTTTTCAAGGCATTTCGTTTGATCTACTAAGTATGTACTGGACGAGAACCACGCGTTACCTTAGACTAGAGACAAAATCCCTATGCTAACGTTTTGTTAGCCCTTGTAGGCTAGTAAATTACATCACGTGTCACAACAAACCAGCATACGCATGTATTCATGTTAAAATGACTTGCCCAACAAGAAAAACTGACTAAACATGAAGCTAAAGTAAACACTAATGGTCGGTGTTTCTATAGCTACCCCAGCAAAAAAAAGGGTGTGTGTTTTTGTATTTAGGATTAGCCAGCCAGATTAGGCTACATGAAACGTCACATGCCATTCGTTTAGAATCATAAAAATGAATCATGCTTCTAGAAACCACATCTTCACAAGACGGGAGATGGGTCATAGTAACTGTTAAACTTGACAATGCTATTTTCATCACCTGTAATGTATACGGACATAACTCACATGCTCCTAATAAGACCATTTTACCCAATTTACCAGGGAAAGTACAGGATTTAAGCAACACATATTCTCAGAGGCTTTTCTAATTATTTCAGGGGATTTTAATTAAACACCTGATGCATCTACTGATCGTTTTCCTCCTAGAACGAGTCAAAACCCTCAAAATAGTAACATTATCATTACATTATGCAAGGATCTCTGTGTTGAGGATGCCTGGTGTTATTTCAACCCTGATGCTAAGGGTTTTACCTGGACCAACAAAACTGTCACGTAAATCTAGAATAGATTTATTCCTAATTTCCCCTTTTTTTGTTACAATTTGTTATAGATGTAGATCACCAGTTGGCTCCCATTTCTGATCATCACTTGATTTTCCTGAATTTACAAGCTACTTAAAAAATCAAAAGGTACTCGGATATTGGAAATGAAACAACACACTTCTTAAAGATACTACTCTCATTGAAAACATCATCATTAGCTAAACATATTTTTGCAAGAAAATACTTGGGTCATGGAAGTAGATGGGAATTTTTCAAATATAAAGTCAGAGTGGTAGCCATTAAACGCACCATAGAGCTGATGCACTTAAAGAACCTTAGAGAAAAGGAGATGATGAGCAAGCTTGACAGTTTTCTAAAGAAAGATAATCTATCTGAAGAAGAGGAGTCTGTATTCAAGTCTTTACAACTAGAATCTGAACAGCTTTACAAGGATCTGGCAAAGGGTGCCTTTGTAAAGTCAAGAGCAAAATGGATTGAAGAGGGGGAAAGAAACACTAGTTACTTTTTTGCACTTGAAAAGAGAAACTACAAGAGAAAATATTTTACTGCACTCAAAATTAACGATGTTTTATGCAAAGATCCCATTACAATATCATAATTTGTCAATTCCTTTTATGAAAACCTTTACAGCTCTCAGTTTCAGGAAGATTGTTGTGAAAGCTACATATGCCACATACAGAATTATGTCCCTGTAATTGAGGATGATTTCCACTCAGTTTGTGATTTACCTGTGTCAATTGAAGAAATTAGAGAGGCTCTGAATTCAATGAAAAAAGGGAAATCACCTGGCCCTGATGGTCTGTCAGTTGAATTCTATAGACAGTTTGGGAGTTACTAGAATACCCGATTTTCAATATGTTTCAAGATTGCATTAAAAATGGGGAAATGGTCTCCACTATGAAACAGGGCCTTATTTCATTGATTCCGATGCCCGATAAAGACCCTTCTCTCATTGACAATTGGAGACCAATTACTTTATTAAATGTTGATTACAAATTGATTGCTTTGCTTTTTGCCAAAAGATTACAGAAAGGAATAGATACCATTATAAATTAGACTCAAACAGGATTTATGAAGGGCCATCACATAAGCTCTAACATTCGTTTAGTCTTGGACCTTATAGATTATTTAGATGCAATTGACTGAGATAGTTGTCTTATTTTTGGACTTCTGTAAAGCCTTTGACACAATTGAACATTAATTTCTCTCTAAACTTTTTGGATTTGGTGGGAAAATTGTATTAAAGTAATTTGCATGTCTTACAAAGATATAAATAGTTCTGTGCTACTAAACCTTAATATTTCCAAAAGATTCAGTATCAACTGAAGTGTATGACAGGGATGCCCAATTTCCCCATTTTTTTATTCATTTTGGTTGTGGAACTTCTATCTCTAGATATTCTGAATAATGCAAATTTGTGTAGCTTAACCATTTTTAACAAAGAAATCAAAATGTCCCAACTGGCTGATGATACTACTCTTTTCTTAAGAGACAAAGACCAGGTCGCCCATGCCCATAATGCTAATGCATTTTCTATTGCATCATTCAGGATTAATATGTTTCTAAATGTGAAATCTTATATTTATTTGACTCTGATGATAAAGAAATAGAAAATATTCCTGTAAAGGACTGTGTTAAATATTTAGGAATACATCTGTCAAAAAACCATTTAGTCAGACAACATTTAAACTTCTCTCCTAAAATTAAGAGAACTAAAAATATATTTAATAATTGGCTACAAAGAGATCTTTCTATACTTGGGAGAGTACTTCTGTCCAAGGCAGAGGGACTGTCTTGTTTTGTGTACACCTCATTATCGTTATGTGTAAATCCTGCTACTGTAAAGAGATCAATAAGACCTTTCTTGTCTTCATCTGGAAAAATAAGTCTCACAAACTAAAAAATCAGTCCTTTCTAACAAAAGAGCTGAAGGCGGTCTAGAAGTGTTGGATTTTGTTGACATAAATAACACTTTCAAGATAGATTGGTTGAATTTTTTTTTGATCAATACTGATTCAATATGGTATTTCATTCCAAATAATGTGTTTAATAAATTGGGAGGTCTTCAATTGTTACTGAAATGTAATTATAGTCCTGAAAGATTACCTGCCAAATTGGCTAAGTTTCACCAACAAGCTTTAATGGCCTGGAAAATATGTTTCCTGCACAATTTTTCCCCACATAAAGCTCTTTTGTGGAATAATTCAGACATAACTATAAGGAATAAGTCATTGTTCTACCCCAGCTTGCATGAGGAATATTGACTTTGTTCTTGATATTTTCTACAACGATGGTAATATTCTCATATATGAACAATTTATAACATTGAAAGAGTTTCCAATACCTTTCAGAGAGTTTATTTCTGTGATCAAAGCCGTTCCCAGTGGTCTAACTACACTAATGAAAACTCATCTTAGCTTTGGTAATGATCACAAAGTTTATCCAGAACTCAGATTGGAAGGCGTGGGCTTACTTGAGAGAGCTTGTTGTAATAAATATATATAAGACAAATTCTTCATTCACAAAACCAACTTACACCAAGAGGAAAGTTTTTCTGGAACATGCTTATTCCTGACATTGGCTGGAAAAATGCATGGTTAAGGCCTTACAAATACTGTATACCAAACAAAGTTATGGAAGTGCACTTCAACATTTTACATAAGATGCAATTCTATGATATCCAAATTTGTGGCTATAGATGATATCTGCATTTTCTGTGAAAAAGGTGAGAATCTGTCTGTTGTTCTTTGAATGTAAATTTGTGTCAGAATTTTGGGATAACCTTGCAAAATACTTATTTACCCTTATGAACAATGCCTGTGTTTTTGACATGAAAGATATAATATCTTACTATTGCAATGACAACAAGACCACTGAAATTATTGTACTTTTTTTATTTTTTATTCTTGTTGCCAAATACTTCATACACAAACAAAAATTCCAAAAGTCTATACCAAAATTACATTTTTTCTGATTGAATTCAGCTATCTAATTAAAACAGTAACCCTAGTGAATAACAACAAGAATAAAATTTTCCTTAATCATTATAATAAGATTTTTTCAGAGTGAATACAATTGCACTAAAATTCTGTATTTTTTGTATGTATTTTCTTGTTAATACCTGTGTTTTGTTAGACATGTCTGATGTAGTAAGTAAGTTGATTTTTGTATTATAAAAAATAAAATATATCATGCTTTACGTTTTATTTAATGCAAATTGGCCATTAACCATGTCACGACGTATGGAAAACACAGGGCAGTGAGTGTAGATACATGAGTGGTACTGTTTTCATGGTGTCTGCATATGTTGTGACCTGTCTGCGACCCCTCTTACTTTCACTGTCTCACCAGGTAAATTCCTGCCAATGAAAACTATGTTGGGCCCCAAGTATGATGACAAAGTGCCAGAAGAGAACCGGTTTCATCCAAGCATGCTTTCCCAGTATTTAAAGAGTCTAAAGGTATGTCTTTCCTGATGTTGAAATGTGTTTTATTAGTAATTTGTCTCGGTTTGGGAAAATATACTGTAATGACCCTGGGTTTATAAGAGCGGATATCGAGTCTGCCGCTTGAGCATGCTTTTGGGGCACAGTGTGCTGAACTTGGGGCTGGAAGGTTGAAAGTTCGAGACCTGCTCCCTGCCTGTTTCATTACATTGGTGTTAGAAGTGATCGGACTTTCCATCCATGGACGTGCGTGTGCATGGCCAGTGAGTTCATTCCTATCTGACATTGAGACGCAAACTAGTGCGAGGACGTGCTCTTTGAAAAGAGGGAGTTGTGTCACGACCCTGGGTTTATAAGCGCAGATATCGACTCTGCTGCTTGAGCCTGCTTTTGAGGCACAGTCGATGGCGCGCTGGACTTTCGGCTTGAAGGTTGAGGGTTCGAGACCTGCTCCCTGCCTACTTCATTACAATACATTTGTGCTCAATTCATCACTGTAGTCTAATGTCAACATGTTTTGTGTCTTCTCTAGGTTAAAATGGGTTTGCTTGTTGATCTAACAAACACTACTCGCTTCTATGACCGCAACGAGATCGAAAAAGAGGGTGTTAAATATGTGAAGCTTCAGTGCAAAGGGTATGTATGAGTGACCTGTTTTTAAAACTCAAGATGAATTGTCTATGTTTACACATACAAATGCCACTAGCTCAAAATAATGATATCATTTCTTGATTGAATATGTTGTGATGAGTTCCTTCCTTGTTTAGCCATGGAGAGTGTCCTTCAGCGGAGACCACTGCGATGTTCATCAGACTATGTGAGAACTTCATGGAGAAGACTCCAACTGAGTTAATAGGTAAGGAATGTTTGTACTGGACCTGTACATTTCTTCTTCGTTGTCAGACAATGTCCAAGGGTCTGGCGTGTTCTTCATGTGGAAAAACATGTTATTTTTGAAATTTTTTGGTGTCGTTTTGGTAAGAGTCGTGAGGTGTAATTAATTTACGTTTTAACCTGGTGCAACAATATCCCAAAGAACAGAAGTCTCCTCTTTGGGGGCGTTGTATTATAGCATATGCCTTCATATCACTACAAAACAGAATTTCAAAGTAATAGTAGGTCCAAGTTTGTACACTAGGGGGAGCCAGGAAATAACTACCAACAATTTCTCATCTTATCAGTCACCCTCTCTTCCTAATATTCTTTCAGCTCTTTATGATATGATGCATTATGTGTTTGTAAATACTATAAAACAGGTTCGCAAAATGTTATAAAAGTAATCCCATCTAGGTCCTCCTGAGTTGGCGTTGTGGTCTAAGACACTGCATTGTAGTGCTTGAAGCTTCACTACAGACCTGGGTTCGGTCCCAGGCTGTGTCACATCCCAGGCTGTGTGTCATTAGCCAAGCGTCGCCCGGTTAGGTGAGGGTTTGGTTGGGGGGGCTTTACTTGACTCATCGCGCTCTAGCGACTCCTTGTGGTGGGCCGGGCGCAAGCAGGCAGACTTTTGGCGTTAGTTGGACTGTTTCCTCTGACACATTGGTGCGGCTGGCTTCTGGGTTAAGCAGGCGGTTGTTAAGAATTGCATGTTTTGCATGTTTCAACTATCACAAACAGATGTTCCTACACGACCAGGGTGCTTTAAATGATTCTCCTGATGTCTAAATTGTTGCACTGCACTGTTCCCAAGGACACTATGGCCGTGTCTTACTACTTATTTACACTGCAAAATGTGTACCAATTGTACTACATACTATTTAGATCGTACTGTTTAGTGATTAAGAGCGTTGGGCCAGTAACCGAAAGGTTGCTGGTTTGAATACCCGTGGTAACTAGGTGAAAACTCTGTCGATTAGCCCTTGAGCAAGGCACTTAAATGACAAATCTAAATGTAGTGTAGTAAAAAACGAATACAGTAAGCAACAAATATCAGCATACTAGGATAATCCTACTGAGAATGCGTAATCTAGTGTGCCATTAAGTTAAGTTCATTTTGGTACAGTGCGTCTCCTCCGCTGATTATAAGCTGTTGTCAGACACACGTGGGTCTCTAAAGACGATTCCCTTCCTCAGTAGTGTGCAGCAAATTCTAATAGATGAAAAGCCGTGTCTGAATACCCGTACTTGCATTCTAAATAGTACGCATTTTGGGTATCCGAAAAACAAAGACTTATAATATGTGAAATATTTTAAATGTAGTATGCTTTAAATGCCAGGATGTCATACTCCTTGTACTCCTCCAAAATGCGTACTATTTAGAATGCAAGTACGGGTATTCAGACATGGCGTCTTTTTGCAAAGCTCCGTCCAAGGCTACTGGAGCACCGAGGTGTACTTCCAAACTGTGACCAGCAGGGGGCTCTGTGGCACTCTGTTGTGGCCTCTGATAGTGCAGTTCCACAGCAACCTGTGTTCCGGCTGCTCGCCCCTCAGTGCCGTGGTGTAAATGAAATGGTTGGAACCCCAGGGTAGAATATATGAATGTCATTATAAAAATGTTGTCTGTCGGCCACCCATTGATATTTATCTGTTCTCCCTGGTATTAATGCAGACGTTGAAATTAGACAGCAGGACTGGTGAATGTAACCTTCTTTTTTTGGGGGGGGGGGTAGTTCAGCTATGAAATTAGCAGACATTTGTCATCAAATAACATTTCCTTGCATCATTCCTCCTCAAATAAAAATCCTCATCATTACTGGAGACTTAATCTCCATTTCCATCTTCCCCTTTAAAGTTGATAGAAACTGCTGAATAACAATGCCCCCCCCCCCCCTCTCAAATCACATCTAGATGCTGATGGATGCTGCGCCACTGACATACGTTTTAAAGAGTGAAGTTTTGTTTGCCCCTATTATACTTCCCTGCTTTGAAAAATAAATTAACCGATTCCCTGTGTGCCCTGGCTGTTTCTCTGTCCTTCCTCCACCCCTCCCCTAACGTTAGATCGCGTCTGCCGTTCGTATTCGCAAAGCGACTCAGTGTAAGAATGCTGACCTAGGATCAGGTTCTCTCTGTCCGGTCATTATCTAAAAAAAGCTTAAACGGATCCTAGATCAGCACTTCTACTCTGAAATGCTTTATGAATACGGGCCCTTTGTGTATGTAGCATAAACTCCAGACATAGTGTCAGATAGTGGCTGGTGAACTGGTTTTACAGTAACTGTCCAGTGTTTTCAGATTTCTATGAAATATGATCTTTATTTACTTACACTATGAGTGAAATTGTCCCCCCCCCCCCCCCCCCCCCAAAATGGTAATTAAGTATGTTAAAAAGCTGTTTTTCTGTGTTGGAATGGTGTGGGCGTACCCCAACAACAGAATGGTCTGGGTATATACACCGGTCATTCAAAATATTTATGCAAGTAGACCGCTGATTGGCCAGCTCATCTTTCTCTAGAGCTCTTATTTGCAAGCTGGTCCTCCTCAAGAAGATGACATCATGTTCTGTTTGATGTGGGGTTATTTGTAAGTTGTTTTTTACCCCTGCAATTTATGCTTTGGCCATAAATGTGTTTTGACCCATTTCTGTGTTTGCAAACGTTGCCGCACAAGGGCAATGCTCGCAAGTTGGTGGCAGAACACGGAAGGGGATCTTATAGGATACCAGCATAAAAAGATAATGAGTGCGTTTCACACTACTTTTGTATTATAATTGGATTTTAAGGCTCGTATGAATGTCCTGCTTAATATAATGTTTGGTCATTGAAAATCAACTGCTTTATACTTTTAAAAAAACACTTCAATGGCTCTTTGGCTAGCTTTTGCTACAGCCTATTTTCAATTAGCATTCTAGCTAACAACTACTGCATCCCACATTTTTATTTGTGAAAAGATCACAACCAAATATAATCTTAGCGACTGTTCAAGAAAGAATCAAAACTGTGTAAGCATATCAGAACCCCAAAAAGGTATTTTGTTTAGAAGTAATGCAAACGTAAATCTAGGGTGTGTTGAATGGGCGCAGATGATGATGATGGCTTTGTTACTGCAGCCAGGAGTCGCACGCATCTCTGCGTGACGTAAGTATGTTGTGTACTGGAACGAGGTCTATAGGACGAGTCAACATTATTTGGATGTGAGTTAACAAAATATCACCTTTTTAAAAGTGAGATTTTCAATGGGCAGTTACTTTAAAACCCCTTAGAGTCGATTGACGCACATGATACAAAATCTCCAATATCCATTAGTTTAAGCTAGAGAGATCTGCTGATGTCTCACTTCTGCATCTTTAGTGAAAGGTGGCAGAGCTAGAGCAGTGTTTGTCAGTCCGTGAGACATCTCGAAAATCGATCTTCTCACGATTGAATAAAATCTATGCTAGTATAGAGAGAGTTTTGTGCCTACCCCAAGAAAGGTGTTAATTATGTAAATAAAACAACAAATATATCTCCTAGAAATTACAGACACTTTTTTTTTCGACCGTTTGTTTTGCCATTTTATGAATGTCATTCGATGCGTTTCAATGGGATTTGGTACTAAAGGCCAAATTGAATATTTTATCAATTGAATCAATAGTTTTTTTTTTTTAAATGATCCATGGTATGACCATCCCCCACCTAGAGAAGCATTGCCCAGCAGACAATTAGGGGTCTCAGACCCAGTGGGTATTATGCATAGCCAGGCCACCAGTTCCACCACCTCCTGTCTTGACATATAGGATGCACGTCATGCATGTAATAAGATGGTTAGAAAGTGACAGGGTTATTGGACTGCCTCATTTGCGTTTTGTTGAATACAAGTGTGTGTGTGTGTGTGTGTGTGTGTGTGTGTGCGCGCGCACACCAATTGTAGTGACAGATGGGCACTTTGCTTTATTGAAATGTGCAGTGTCTTTCTCTCTTCTCCCACAGGTGTCCACTGCACGCACGGCTTCAACCGGACAGGCTTTCTGATCTGTGCTTACCTGGTGGAGAAGTTGGACTGGAGGTAAGGCCTAGCTATCCCGATCAATCAACACCCCACAGAACTGTGTTTATCACACATGACTTCTGTGTGTGTATCTCACTGCCAAATCACATGTTCCAACATTGACCACACAACCAACACAATTCCCAGAGTGGTATGGCTTGCATCACTTCTGTGCGTTCAGGATGGACCCCTGCAGTCCCCTTAGGGGTGGAGCCATGCTGCTGTGGAAGCAGACTTAAGCCTTGTGGTTGACCGGGTTGGATTCTATCAGAGACTTCTATTACAACTATTTCTACCTGCACAAACCATATGATAAGCGCCAATACAAAACTGGCCACTTCATTGAAACAGCTCTGCAATAGAAGTCTCTGGGTTCTATATACAGTACCAGTCAAAAGTTACGCGCTGACTCATTCAAGGTTTTTCTTTCTTTTTAAAAAATGTCTACATTGTAGAATAAAAGTGAATACATCAAAACTATGAAATAACACATGGAATCATGTAGTAACCAAAAAAGTGTTAAACAAATGAAAATATATTTTAGATTCCACAAAGTAGCCACCCCTTGCCTTGATGACAGCTTGACTGTGTCCCAAATGTAATGTCACAAGGAGGGATGCTGTCAGTGTCAATAAAGTCTCGCTTGGAGAAAGACAGAGGCACCCAGGCTGGTGGTGAAGAGTCAACTCCACACCTGACACCAGAGGTGCTGAATCATTTACTGCAGCGGAAAAGAAAGGCAGGGGATGATTGTGTCTTTAGGCAGGAAGAGAATGTGTATTTGTAAATGGGTCTAGGAAAGGTTAGCGGAATCTGTAAATTCCCTTGGGCTCAGTGTTGGAGGTATAGGCAGGATGAGGATGAACAACCTCATTCCCCCCCTCCCCCATTTCCTCTGGTTAAATAGTCCCACAGTACACACAGAGAGAGTCTGAGATGTGCATCAGTTCTGGATGACAATATCACATGTGGTTGATATTTCCTTTCTCACACTGTCGGCCACAGAATCAGTCAGCAAGACATACAATAACTACTCTGCTACTTAGCAGCGATCTGATCAGATACGTTTGTTGAAGGATTTTTGACAGGGTTGGCCATTGGTTAAATAGGACTGTTGAGCTGAGACGTCTAGTACACTGATGGCTCATTGACATCCTGTCTCTAAGGAGGTCTGCTGTGAGGCTAGAGCGCCTGACTGATGTTTTTTTTTTGGGGGGGGGCGTAAACAATTGTTTTTATTGGATCAAGGTGATGTGGTGGCAACCAGCGCTGAACAATATGTTTTTTTGGGCAGCTGTCAGCGCGGCCAGCCAAACCTTGCATTGTTTCTCGTTCAGCTGCGTACCGCAGGGCCCTACCGTGCAACCATTTTACTTGCATATGCGTCTAAATGTTTTGCTGTGCGACCTGAAATATTAATTTAGGAGCATTAGTGCGCCTAGAAAAATGAAGCATTCTAACTTTAACTTTTTTAATTGTGCTCCTGAATTTCTTTGTGTGCGCCTTCATTTTTCTACTTAGGTGCCCACGTGCTCCTTGTAATAAATTTTAAAAAAGGTCAGCGTAGAGCCCTGTACCTGAATCATCATTAAGTAGAAGAGGAATCGGTTCAAGGGGCACAGTTTTCTCAATCATGTCAGACTGAATAGGTTACACTTTTCAAATCTCATGACAATCCAGGGCCTGACTGATGCTCTGTTGTGTTCCCCTGTGTGTCTCTTGATGTGGGTCAGTGTCGAGGCGGCAGTGGCTGCTTTCGCCCAGGCCCGTGCCCCTGGGATCTACAAAGGCGACTACCTCAAGGAGCTCTTCCGTCGCTATGGAGACGTCGAAGATGCCCCCGCCGCCCCCGCGCTGCCAGAGTGGTGCTTCGACGACGACGACGGCGACCAGGACGACGATGGCAACGTGATTGGCCACGAGTCTCAGTCAGGCCCCTCCTCCTCTGAGTCGGCGCCGGGGAAACGGAGGAAGGAGAGACTAAAATTTGTGAGACTCAAACTGACTGAGAAAAGAGAGGGCACTGGGGAAATGGGCTGTTTCCAAGTAGAGAGGCTGTGTCCCTAATGGTAAACTAACCCCTATATAGGAAATGCATTGCCATTTGGGATGCAGTCTGAGAGTGACCGAGCACTGGGGAAATGGGCTGTAGCTTAGAAGCTAAGAGAGGATATCCATTGGTTCTGCTCCAGATGACACACAGCTCATGTGGTGTGACTGAGAGCCGCGTGGGACCCTCTGTGATATTGGCGCTCTCCAAATGTACATCATATGCCTCTTAACTCGGTACAAGAGGAGACTCCTCTGAAGTGATACAAATGAGGGCAAATTTGCTTAAATCCCCAGAAAGATATAAAAAAAAGATACGGGGCCATCATCTATTTTTCAATCTGCATCCCAAATGGCACTCCTAACTCCTATTTAGTGAACTACTTTGGACCAGGGCACATAGAGCTCTGGTCAGAAGTAGTGCACTATTATAGGGAATAGGATGCCATTTGGGACATAGTCTGTCACATACCCAATGAGTGCACCACACCATGGAATGATGGCATTAGATAACAGAAAATCTTCCCCAAATGTAATTTCTGGGCTGTTTCCCCGAGCTGTTAGGATTGTGTGTTTTGAATAGGACGTCAATGCATTTAAAAAAATGTCTTCTCTCAAATGTCCAAGTCCCAACCCGTTGTGTGCTCTCTCTTTCTCAGGGTGCTATATTCGTGGAGGGGGTCACAGTGAAAGGCGTCACACAGGTCACCACACAGCCTAAATTGGCTGAGATCCAACGGAAGTGTCAGGAGTTTGCGGAATGGGAAAAGTGAGGATTCTTTCTCTCTACTGATCTCTTTCTCAATCTCTCTCTGTCATATATCCCCTTCTAGTAGCACTGTGTGTGTGTGTGTGACTCACTCTTACTGGAGATTTTTATAGGCTTTGTACTGTTATAGGCGTCCGCATGCTTCCCATCCAAAACAGTTTGTGCATATTTTTTTGTGTGTATTTTTAGGATATATATTTTCTTACCCCTTTTTCTCCCCAATTTTGTGGTATCCTATTGGTAGTTAGTCTTGTCCTATTGCTGCAACTCCTGTACGGTCTCGGGAGAGGCAACGGTCGAGAACCGGTGCGTCCTCCGAAACACAACCCAACCAAGCCGCAGTGCTTGTTGACACAATGCTCACTTAACCCGGAAGGCAGCCGCCCCCAATGTTTCGGAGGAAACACCGTACACCTGGCGACCATGTCAGCTTGCACTGCGCCCGGGCCGCCACAGGAGTCGCTAGAGTGCGATGGGACAAGGATATCCCAGCCGGCCAAACCCTCCCATGCATAACCCGGACGATGCTGGGCCAATTGTGCGCCGCCCCATGTCTCCTGGTCGGCTGCGACAGACCCTGGACACAAACCAGTTTGTGCATATTTTGTGACTTTTTTGGTCTTCGGCAAGGGTTTTTTCGGCTGTTCATGCACTCGCCATTTTTTCTTGTGGCATGCCGAAGGTTGGTAGCCGAAGTCTATGGCCCTTTGTTGGTGATTGGTCAACAGTAAGGATTCTTCAATTAAGTGTTTGTCATTCAATGAGAGACTTGTTTTCATTCAATTGAGAATTACTGAACCAAACATCTTAGCTGGAAGTAAAATTGTGCGGCTAAGTCCGCGGAACAAAATAACTCAAGAAATCAAATATATTTTTTATAATCTTAGATGAATTTGGACTTTTTTGATGAAGTGTACACTGGCTACGTTGTCTTGAGGGCGAGACTACTATTGCCCCTTTTTGTCTCGTTTTTCAAGATAAGGTCTTAAGGGAGTATGTGAGGCACAGACATTCACTTCGCCAAGCTGAATTCTGCTAGGAGCAAACCGAACCTAGTATGCAGACGCCTTAAGCGGTACAAGGGTAGGAAAGGACTGTTCTGCCGTAGGTGTCTTTTTTCTTTACTAGCGATATGGAGGAATTGTGGTGTTTCAGCTCTACAGCATCATGTCTCATATAAGAGAGGAGTTTCATGTAAGAGTTTTATAAAGCCGTCTGAATTTCCAATCGCTGATGTTCTCACCAGGACATTGTTGATAAAAAGGGTATTCTGTGTGTGTTCTAGGTCCGGGTTTCCAGGTGCTCAGCCCGTGTCCATGGACAGGCGGAACCTTCGCTTTCTGGAACAGAATCCCTACAAGGTCAGCTGGAAGGCCGACGGCACACGGTGAGTCCCTCGTCTTTCGGTGTCCTCTCTCCTCCTATATGACCACAAAGGGCTCACAACAGGTTGGTTAACACACTTGTAGAATTCCTATCCAAATGTGCTTCACTGGAGGACTTGAATATGAATCAATTTGTGCAGTGGATTTGGCTATTTCGCTCTTTTCTCTCCTCCCTGGTATTTAGCTTCTAGTCCTCACTGACAATATGCAGGAATATTATAGTGTGTAGCACATGCCTTTTTATATGGCAGTATCTGACTGGGCACTCAGCACTGATCCCCTGGCTTCATTTATCATTCATTTTCCTGGCCTTTTAGTCAGGGCTGTGAGCTGAATACTAACATTGTTCCCATACACTGCAAACATGGATTTTAATCGTCTTCGATTAGCCCAGCGCACTTGAGTGGCAGCGCTACTCGGTTTGTGTGGAGGTTGGCTTTAATTGCAGATTGGCTAGACAGAGGAAGCCACAGGAGTAGCCAGGGGCTGTGGCTGTCTCCCACAAATCTCCTTCCCACTGGAATAAGACTCCCAACAGACTGACACAGATCATCTTTCCAATGTGAATTGTTTTGCCTTCCCATACCCTGGAGGCCAGCGTCCTGTCCAGGGGCTGTACTTGTTTTTAGTATTCTGGCGTCCTGCGCTGAAACACTTCCTCTCTTGATACGCTGGTGAATATTTCATGAAGCAATGCAGTCAATTTGAGAAATTTGACATATCAGTGCTTTCATTTCCTGAGGGAGTGAGGTGAGTGGTCAGTGGAGACCTGGCACCCATCCAAGAAGGAACTACCTTGTCCAACCAGCTCTCTTCAGCTACCAGCCCTTGGTCAATGTCACTGATGGGGGTCCTTGGCGCTCTGGGTCTTTTCGAAGAAAGGCCCCAGATGCTCGTACTTATATAAGTGAGAAGAATCAGGCCTACCTCAATCATTTAGGGGCAATTCCCTTTGTCGGTACAAAGGCGGTCCATAGGCTGATGGCAGGCCGTGCTTAGAGCAGATTTAGGTTTTCCAGCGCCGAGATGGGTTTCCCATCTAAAACTCCTGGCTGTGTCCCAAATGGCACACTATTCCCTACATAGTGTGCTACTTTTGACCAGGGCCCATAGGGCTAGTGAATTATATAGGGAATAGGGTGCCATTTGGGATGCAGACCCATGTGCTGTTCAGATAAATGAGAGTAACTTGTTTTCTCCTGAGAGCCCAGCCTGGCCTTTTTATTCAATTTGCAACGGCTCGCCTGTGGTGGAACCACTGCCTTCCCGCCCACTGCCTTCCCGCCCACTGCCTTCCCGCCCACTGCCTGCTTGCCTTTCAGCTTTCCTCCAACCACTTCTTACAATGTTCCTTCATCTTATTGCTACTTTAATGCATCTCCAATCGCTTATTGTACAGGAGATGAAACAAGCTCACTCTATGGCTTTTTGCTTATTTGTTTCCCCTGGCCTGCATTCCAAAGTACATTATGAATGAGCCCTTGTGGGTTGGAAGCCATGGTAAATGTTCAAATTGTTGCTCTGTAGTTTTTGTTGTTGTAATATCAATTGGGATTGAGTCGTGCCAGTTCATTCATGCATGACTGAGTAGCGTCGTCATGAACAGGTCCCAGTTGTTGTTTAAATGCCCAGTTGGAAGGGAAACAAAGATAATGGAAGTGAAAGTAGTGGGAAGTCATTGGATAAATGCAAGTCTGTCAGAAACTGACGTTGATCTGTCCTTTGCTGGAGCAAATTGAGCCCTTCACACCAGATAAAGATGTCTTATCACACAATGCACAGTACTGCTCCATCAGTACACCAATAACAGGGCTTAGAGATATCGAAGCAATGATACTTCCTGAGATTTGCCTTCAGGGATTGCTTTCTGGCTGATGCAGCTGTCTACCTTTTTTGAGTTTACTTAACCTTTTAACATGCTGTCTGGTATCTATCGAGGTTACAGCTCAATGCTACAAGCAGACTCCATTCTCCCCATCCCTCAGAGCTTCTCATCACTCAGCAAGAGACCTCTTACCTTAGGTGTATTCATTAGTCGGAAATCTGTTGCTAAACCGTTTACTGTTTGCTGTAGGAAGTGAAATGTAGGAACTGGAATGAAACTGGGAGGGACCTACCTGAATCTTTGTTGCAAAAAAAAATCAGTTTGAAGTAAACGGATGTAATCAGACTAATGAATACATCCCTTGACATCTCTTACAGAAGGTGTGGGCAACCCTGGTCCTGGAGTACTGCATGTACTTCATATTTTTGATTTAACCGACCTGGAAGACCAGGTGTGTTGAATTAAGGCAATCACTTAACTGATAAATTGACCAGGTGTGGTGCCCACGTTGGAACATAATCCTGTAGTACCTGTGGCACTCCAAGACCAGTTTTGCCTACCCCTGTCTAACAGTAACTGTCCAGTGAAGATATGGGTACAGTACCAGTCAAAAGTTTGGACACCTACTCATTCAAGGATGTTTCTTTATTTGTACTTTTATTTAAAAAAAATAAAAAAAATTATAATAGTGAAGACATCTAAACTATGAAATAACACACATGGAATCATGTAGTCACCAAAAAGGTGTGGAATTTCTTTACTACTTAATGCGTTTGAGCCAATCAGTTCTTGTGACAAGGTAGGGGGGTATATTCACTCACGCTGCCAAACTTACCCTAGTAAAACTGACTATCCTACCGATCCTCGACTTCGGCGACGTCATCTACAAAATTGCTTCCAACACTCTACTCAGCAAACTGGATGCAGTTTATCACAGTGCCATCCGTTTTGTCACTAAAGCACCTTATACCACCCACCACTGCGACTTGTATGCTCTAGTCGGCTGGCCCTCGCTACATATTCGTCGCCAGACCCACTGGCTCCAGGTCATCTACAAGTCCATGCTAGGTAAAGCTCCGCCTTATCTCAGTTCACTGGTTACGATGGCAACACCCATCCGTAGCACGCGCTCCAGCAGGTGTATCTCACTGATCATCCCTAAAGCCAACACCTCATTTGGCCGCCTTTCGTTCCAGTTCTCTGCTGCCTGTGACTGGAACGAATTGCAAAAATCGCTGAAGTTGGAGACTTTTATCTCCCTCACCAACTTCAAACATCTGCTATCTGAGCAGCTAACCGATCGCTGCAGCTGTACATAGTCTATTGGTAAATAGCCCACCCATTTTCACCTACCTCACCCCCATACTGTTTTTATTTATTTATTTTTATTTTTCTGCTCTTTTGCACACCAATATCTCTACCTGTACATAACCATCTGATCACTTATCACTCCAGTGTTAATCTGCATAATTGTAATTATTTGCCTACCTCATGCCTTTTGCACACAATGTATATATAGACTCCCCTTTTTTTCTACTGTGTTATTGACTTGTTAATTGTTTACTCCATGTGTAACTCTGTGTTGTCTGTTCACACTGCTATGCCTTATCTTGGCCAGGTCGCAGTTGCAAATGAGAACTTGTTCTCAACTAGCCTACCTGGTTAAATAAAGGTGAAATAAAAAAATAAAAATACAGAAGATATCACTATTTGGTAAAAGACCAAGTCCATATTATGACAAGACCAGCTCAAATAAGCAAAGGGAAACAACAGTCCATCATTACTTTAAGACATGAAGGTCAGTCAATCTGTAAAATGTCAAGAACTTTGAAAGTTTATTCAAGTGCATTCTCAAAAACCATCAAGTGCTATGATGAAACTGGCTCTCATGAGGACCGCCACAGGAAAGGAAGACCCAAAGTTACCTCTGTTGCAGAGGATAAGTTCATCAGAGTTACCAGCCTCAGAAATTACAGCCCGAATAAATGCTTCACAGAGTTCAAATAATAGACACCTCGACGTCAACTGTTCAGAGGAGACTGCGTGACTAAGGCCTTCATGGTCAAATTGCTGCAAAGAAATCACAACTAAAGGACTTGCTTGGGCCAAGAAACACAAGCAATGTGGAGACTGGTGGAAATCTGTCCTTTTGATCTGATGTGCCCTAATTTGAGATTTTTGGTTTGAACCGCTGTGTCTTTGTGAGACGCAGAGTAGGTGAACGGATGAACTCTGCATGTGTGGTTCCCACCTTGAAGCATGGAAGAGGAAGTGTGGGGGGTGCTTTGCTGGTGATGCTGTCAGTGATTTTATTTAGAATTCAAGGCACCCTTAACCAGCATGGCTTCCACAGCATTCTGTAGCGACACGCCATCCCATCTAGTTTGCCCTTAGTTTTTCAACAGGAAAATGATCCAACACACCTTCAGGCTGTGTAAGGGTTATTTGACCAAGAAGGAGAGTGATGGAGTGCTGCATCACATGACCAATTGAGATGGTTTGGGATGAGTCGGACCGCCGAGTGAAGGAAAAGCAGCAAGCAAGTGCTCAGCATACGTGGGAACTCCTTCGACTTTTGGAAATGCATTCCAGGTGAAGCTGGTTGAGAGAATGCCAAGAGTGTGCAAAGCTGTCATCATGGTAAAGTGTGGCTATTTGAAGAGTAAAATATATTTAGATTTGTTTAACACTTTCTTTTGGTTACTACATGATTCCATATGTGTTATTTCATAGTTTTGATGTTTTCTCTATTCTACAATGTTGAAAATAAAAAAAATAAAAAAGAAGCCTTGAATAAATAGGTCAACTTTTGTTTGTTTGTGTGTGTGTGGGGGGGGGGGGGGGGGGGGCTCATACCCAAAATATGTTGTTGATCCTTCCTTTACTTGTAGGTGTAGAAAAAACATAAATTTTAAGAAAACACTCAGTAAAACCCCACCTCAAAACTTTTGCTTTAAACATCGTGTCATCCAGTAGCTTTTTCCTTTTTCTCCCCCAAATTCTCTGGTGGGGAGAAGGAGACTAGGAAGGGCTCAGGATTGCACACTGCACAAGCTGGTTAGAAATCCACAGCCGGTGTTAGTTGTATAGGCTTTTGTCCGTTTTGCTATCTCGCAAGTCACTTCCATTTCAAATTATGTGGTTTGAAGGAGACTGCTGGCTGTTTAGAAGCAGTTATCAAGCTAACGTTAGTTGGCATGTTAATGTTACCTATCGTGGCTAGCCAACAAGAATAAAGATCCTCCACACAACAACCGTCTCTCCTTTCCTTCTATTTTTAATCCTATGGTTTGTAGCTAAAAGTTGGATATCAACAGGAAACCTAGTCAGCTGTTGTTGACTGATCAAGGAAGCACCAGTTAGTTAGCTAGCTTAGCTGCTAGGGGCACACATTATTTGCAAACACAGTATTTGTTGTGTTTAGTGAGTCTGCCAGATCAGAGGCATTTAGGGATGACTACGCGTGAAATTGATAGGTGCGTGAATTGGACCATATTGCTGTCCTGCCTGAGCATTTGAAATGTAACAAGTACTTTTGAGTGTAAGGTGAAAATGTATGGGAGTGAAAATTACATGTAGTGGAATAAAGTTGTCAAATATAAATAGTAAAGTATAGATACTACTTAAATATTTTTACTTAGTTACTTTACACCACTAGTTTTGATGTATTTTTTGTTGCAATTACTGTTTTTTGCGGGGGCAGGTCTCCAGATATTTTTTCACAAATGCATTTTAAAAAATGTTCTTCACAGTAGACAAACAGACTTACAAAAAAAATAAGACCGCCAAACCCGTTCCTAAAAGTTCCACCGACATGGTCTGCCACATGGCATAAGTAATTGTGTGCACTGCATACCATTTCAGGATTTTGCTCAAGAAATTGAATCAAACAGATTTGCTTATAACAGGCCTTGAAGCCTTCTGAAGTCTTCTGAAATATACGGCTCTGTGTAATAGAGAGCTTAAATAATTCCAAATCGAAAGGAGGAGTGAATCATTTTATGGGGCATTCAAAGGAGCTAAACTCTGTACCTGTGCAGTTTTGGAGGGAATGGCATAGGGGTGAACACCCCAGTAACCCAATAGGAGCTCATCATTAGCAACTCGGAAGAGTCTCACTGCAAGCTGCTTGGCCAATATCAAAAGTAGAACCCTGCTGCAAAAAAGCTCAACTTCCGCACAGAAAAACTCACCTGGTGACGTCCGACTCAGCGTCTTCTTAAGTTTACGTTCCCTCTAGCAGCCACCGGCCTTCCTCCTTTTTGTTTTGACAGCTTTTAGAGACGAGAATACATCAGTTAGATTATGCTCCGCTGCCTCAGCTAAACTGACATTTTAATGGCTTAGTGGGTTTTTCTCACTTTTTTTTCTTCCTATTTTCCTCCAGTGTGCTAAGCTGACAACAGTAATGCCTTAGTCATTGTTCCTTTAGGCCTACATCTTATTCTTCTATTTCTATCCAGGTAGTGTGGAAGGTTCACATTGAGTTGAATGTTGGACATTGGTTTGGGATGCGTGCTGAGCATATGGGATTATTCAGCAAGTGTTTTTTTTTTTTTGTGTGTGTGTGTGTGGATATTTGCATGATTAGCTGTCTCTTCTTTGGTGGCGGTAGAGCTCAGGTAATTAGTACCGCTGCTCTTGTCACTGGAGGATGGTTGACATTTTAAGGTCTCACGATGATGAAATGAAATTGCGCCTATTTTGTCAATCGGGGACATTTTTGTTCCGACAGATCGTGTCCAGATATCTTCTATTGTTTGTGGGGATGAAAAATGGGGCCCATTTGGAAGCCCACTAGGTGGTTATGGGCAATTTCACAACATTTTCAGGGCCATTCATATATCTAGAAGTTGTAAAAGCTCCATTTGTAGCAAGGTCTTTTTTTTTTAAATGTGAGAGGTTGTTGTCAGATAAGGGGAATATTTATTTTAGAGACATGCTTTGCTGGTTTTCCTGTGTTTTTGTTAGCAATTTGTCTTTCACCTCACACAGTTTAATATAATAATATATGCTATTTAGCAGACACTTTTATCCAAAACTACTTATGGTAATGCTTACATTTTCACATTGGTGACCCCATAACCTCGTTTGAAGCCCCAACCTCCATTAACTGAGCCACAGGACCACCAGTTTGATGTGTTTGCCTGTTTAGCAAATAACAAGTTCAATATGTGAATTGTGTGTCTGTCAGGTGCGATAAACACGCAGGTGCTGAATAAAGAGCATTGATGATATTGATACACCCCCCTCCTCCTTGGGCCTGGTTAAACGTCCTCTCGAATTAATGATGGTGATGTTTAGCTACATAAAGCCTGAAAAGCAGCACCTCTCTGATAGCCTCCTCTCTCAGGATGCTTCCCAGATGATGTCCTATTCTCGATATAGTGCACTTCTTTTGACCAGAGCCCAATGGGCCATGGTCAAAATGGTGCACGATAAAGGGAAAAGGGTGTCATTTGGGACAGATGGACGCACCCTGGGTCAATTGCTTGTGTGGCGGCGTTGGAGGCGTTCGCTGAGCTGCATATGCTCCCGTGCTATGATGATGAGATTAAAAACTAATCTCCACCACCTTCGGCCGTAATTAATCACCAGAACTGTTTCGTAATAATTAATACGTGTTCACATTACTGAAATATGAGCCCTCAATGCCAGAAGCAGTTAGAGCTGGGAAATTATTGCCACATGTTGGCGATACTATTTAATTGCAATTTCAAGGATGCTCACGCATATTTCTTCAGGAAGGAGATTTACTGATTGATTGCCAAGGTGCAGTTTGATCTTAATTTATCTTCCCCAGGCCCCTCACGGATTATGCAATGAATTCCTGACTCTTATCTCAGTCGTTACATATCCCGCATGCCGCCTGGCAGGGCACATTCTAACTGCTGTATTGGAAATGTGTCTCTGGACTCAAGCTGGTCCTGCAAGATTGGTCAGCAGGAGTGACGGACCGCTGAGGGGGGTCTGAGTAGTTTGGGACGTAGTGGTCTTGGTGGAGGGGGGGGGGGCTCTCCTGGCTGTCAGCGACGGTTTGATCCTTGTCCTGATCCAAGGGTTGGAGAAGAGGGAGAGTGACACTAATCAATGTGGTCCCTGGGTCTCCATTATCTCAGGCCAACAGTGGACAAGAGCTTAACTCCTCTTTTCTCTTTCCTCACACCCCCTTCTCTACCCTAGCCACTAATTTTCTCAAAATGAGCAATCAATGGGACTGATGGTGTTTAATAAAGAAAGAACTGATGGTGTAAGGCGTTGGATTAGATTGTATCTCTAGGCTTGCTATTGAAGGAGACTTAAACAACCAGTGTCTATCTAATGTTGGCAGTTATTATGCTATGCCTCTCACTAACTTTTTATTGTGTTGATCTGCCAGATTTTCAATATTCAGATGTAGGATCTTAATTTGAAATGTGAAGCTAGAATCCTTAATAGAAACAACAAAGCGGTCACCCCACCTCCCAGTTTTGGTAAAAAGCCTGTCCCCAACAAAAAAAAATATGTTGGTTCGACCAAGAGTCATCTTTTTAAATGTGTATTTTTCCATATATAGACACATCCCATGTGTTTTACTCAAATCAACTATATTCACTGAGCTTGTCTGATGCTTTTAAGAGAACCGTTTGATTTAAATAATTAAGACACTCACATACAAGCAACTAGAGAGAGTCCGACCGCAATTGATTTGATTGTGCCGGGGCTGTCTCAGACTAGCTGCGCTGTGTAAAAAAAAGAAAATAATAATAATTACAGCGAGTGACTGTGTGACCAGCACCAGTTCACTCTCTCCTCCCTGCTGCACAGAACATCAACAGTGTTTATTGCGCTGTCTGTGTTGCTGAAGCTGCAACATACTTAGACATTTCGGGCTAAAAAATTGTTACCGAAATCCTTCATTTGTTTAGGAAAAACATTCCCTCAACCCTCGCCCTCTTTACGTGACACATGTATGCATCGCATGCACGTGACCAATAGGGTCTGACCTATGGCACATCATAATCGCATCAATAAATTGGTTATAACAAACTCTGAACACCGTAACACTTTGTGACAGCAAAATGGATGCAGAGGACGTGACAAATGAACTTGGTTGCACAGGACTAGTTGTGGGAAATACCGGAGATCAAGAAAAGGAAGGTAAGGAGCAAGCACTGTTCCAAACAGGTGCTGTTAGATTACAATATCATTTTCCTGACCCTTTGGAACAATTTGAACAACACTAAATAAATGATAAACTGTATCAGAGAGTGTTGTAAAGCTTTTTTTTGTAAAGCCTTTATTACAGCAAAGACCCAAAACGGTCACTTTCATTCGTGAATGCAATTTCTGAAATGGAACACTTTAGGCCTAATGTTTACGTACATTTTTTTTTAATGGTCGCTTTGTCATTTTATTGACATGAATGACTCCTATGCTGTGATGACATGAACATATCAATTGTTGATTGATACAGTAGCATCATATATAGTGTACAGTACATTCGGAATGTATGCAGACCCCTTGACGTGTTCCGCATTTACATCCTTATTCTAAAATCAATGTTTTTTCCCCCTCATCAATCTACACACAAAGTAAAAACAGGTCATTAGAATTTTTTGCAAATGTATTAAAAATTCAAAACTTTTACATTTACATAAGTATTCAGACCCTTTGGCAGCGATTACAGCCTCAAGTCTTCTTGGGTATGATGCTACAAGCTTGGCACAGCTGTATTTGGGGAGTTTCTCCCATTCTTCTCTGCAGATCCCCTCAAGCTATGTCAGGTTGGATGGGGAGCATCGCTGCACAGGTATTTTCAGGTCTCTTCAGAGATGTTTGATCTTGTTCAAGTCCGGGCCCTGGCTGGGCCACTCAGGGACATTGAGAGACTTGTCCCGAAGCCACTCCTGCGTTGTCTTGACTGTGGGCTTTGGGGTGTTGGAAGGTGAACCTTTGCTCCAGTCCCGACCGTTGAAAAACATCCCCACAGTATGATGCTGCCACCACCATGCTTCACCGTAGGGATGGTACCAGGTTTCTTCCAGACGTGACTTTAGCATTCAGGCCAAATAATTCAATATTGGTTTCATCAGACCAGAGAATCTTGTTTCTTATGGTCCTAAGAGTCCTTTCGGTGCCTTTTTGGCAAACGCCAGGCGAGCTGTCATGTGCCTTTTTGATGAGGAGTGGCCACTACCATAAATGCCTGATTGGTGTAGTGCTGCAAAGATGGTTGTCCTTCTGGAAGGTTCTCCCATCTCCACAGATGAGCTCTGGAGCTCTGTCAGAGTGCTTGATCCTATACATCTAAGCTAGTTATCGTCATCTTTCAGAGCCTTTCTACACTCGTCCACCACTGTAGGTATTAGTAGGACCCTATAAAATGTGCGCTGCAGAAGGAATCCAGACATTAAAACGTAATTCAACAATATTCAGATGTATTGAATTTATAATCTTGTAATTTGGCCAAGATTATCATTAGACATTAATAAAATGCAGCAGTGATTTAGGTATTTAGGTATTCTGTAAACCTTCTGAAGAGGCAACGGCACAGGAAATGCTCGTCTGTGCATTCACTTTTGTCTTCCGCTGTGTAGCAGTCATCGACAATGGCAAATATCTTCTGGTCGCTGGAAAAGCTTTCCCAAAAACCTTCTAAATGAAGTGTGATTGAACTACAGTAGAAAGATATCAATCCAGTGGCGATTTGTTTAGTAAATCTCTGCAATAACTTGCGCTACAAAAACACTGCTAGCCAAGTCTCTTGCTGGTGCACACTTGAATTAAAGGATATCTGCACAAAAAAATGACTTTTCACAGACCTCAAAAGTGGTCTCCTGATGTAGTTTAAAGGGTAGGTAGCATAAATGTAACCACATTTAACATATGGATTTGAATTAGAATACGCATCAAATGTACCAAGAGTTGATATATGCATTGGGCTGGCCCAAGCTTATGGTTTGTGCAACATTGCAATCTATGCTTAAGACCAACGCCTGGCTGTGGCTGTGTAAGAGGAGCACCTGTATTTCTCACAGAATAGCAGCTGTAAATAGCAGCATTGCCTTGTCTGCCAGTAGACTCTGCTGCTCACCTATTGATGTTGCAAAGCTGCTTGGTCTGATCTGAGGATCACCGGGGGGGGGGGGGGGGCTGCTGTCGCTCAGGCCTCAGCTGATACAATGGCCATTTGTGCATCATTAGGATCAAAGCGCTGGAGAAATAGACAAGGGGGAAAAACTTCATTTTATAACCTCACTGGAGGATTGGGGCTGCAGTTGGAGAGGGATTTCTGCCGGTATGGATAATAGGTCATTTTGAATTGTAGTAGGGCCTACATTTTGGGGATCCATGATAGTTTGGCACCGGGTATACAGTGTCATTATGATGGCCTGAAAGAGGGAGTGAGAGAGAGTGGTGGTGGGGGGTGGCTTATCCTTGACTGATGAGGAAGGGCCCTTCAGAGAGTGACAGCAGAGACATGGCTAACTGGCCAATTAGATAGCAGGTGGACCACTTTGGCCCTGCAATAAATGTTTTTTTTCCCTCTGTGGGTGTCATCTGCCCACTTCCAAAATATAGCTACACTCAATCTTTTGTTGTTTTTCCAAGAAAATCGGCCCAATTCAGAGAAAATATAGGGGTGGTGTCTTTTTGAAATTGTACTTGTGTAGGAGAGATTGTCTCGACTCTTCAAACTTCATGTTTTCTGAAGCCATTGTATGCAAGGCCAGGCAGAGCTGCATTAAAATCAATCATTTTCAGTTCACCATAGGGTTCTTTGTCACCTCCCTGACCAAGGCCCTACTCCCCCAATTGCTCAGTTTGGCTGGGCGGCCAGCTCTAGGAAGAGTCTTGGTGGTTTCAAACTTTTCCATTCAAGAATAATCAAAGCCACTGTGTTCTTGGGGGCCCTCAATGCTGCAGGAATGTTATGGTACCCTTCCCCAGATCTGTTCCTTGACACAATCCTGTCTCAGAGCTCTACGGACAATTCCTTTGACCTCATGGCTTTGTTTTTTCTCTGACACGCACTGTCAACTGTGGGACCTTATATAGACAGGTGTGTGCCTTTCCGAATCATGTCCAATCAATTGAATTTACCACAGCTGGACTCCAAGTTGTAGATACATCTCAGGGATGATTATTTATTTTGTCATGTTCCCAGTGGGTCAGAAGTTTAAATACACTCAATTAGTATTTGGTAGCATTGCCTTTAAATTGTATAACTTGGGTAAAATCTTTCGGGTAGCCTTCCACAAGCTTCCCACAATAAGTTGGGTGAATTTTTGGCCCATTCCTCCTGACAGAGCTGGTGTAACTGAGTCAGGTTTGTAGGCCTCCTTGCTCGCACATGCTTTTTCAGTTTCGCCCACAAATGTTCTATAGAATTGAGGTCAGGGCTTTTGATGGCCACTCTGACTTTATTGTCCTTCAGACATTTTGCAATAACTTTGGAAGTATGCTTGGCGTCATTGTCCATTTGGAAGACCTATTTGCGACCAAGCTTTAACTTCCTGACTGATTTCTTGATGTTGCTTCAAAATATCCACTTAATTTTTCTTCCTCATGATGCCATCTATTTTGTGAAGTTCACCAGTCCCTCCTGCAGCAAAGCACCCCCACAACATGATGCTGCCACCCCCATGCCTCACGGTTGGGATGGTGTTCTTCGGCTTGCAAGCATCCCCCCTTTTCCTCCAAACATAACGATGGTCATTATGGCCAAACAGTTCTATTTTTGTTTCATCAGACCAGAGGACATTGTCCCCATGTGCAGTTGCAAACCGTAGTCTGGCTTTTTTATGACGGTTTTTGAGCAGTAACTTCTTCCTTGCTGAGCGACCTTTCAGGTTATGTCGATATAGGACTCATTTTACTGTGGATATAACCACGGCTGTGGATATACCCACGGCTCCAACTCAGTCAAGTTTGCAGACGACACAACAGTCGTATTCCTGATTACCAACAATGATGAGCACCTACAGGGAGGAGGTGAAGGCCCTGGCGGAGTGGTACCAGGAAAATAACCTCTCCCTCAACGTCAACAAAACAATGGAGATACTTGTTAGATACTACTGCACTGTTGGAGCTAGGAACACAAGCATTTCGCTACACCCGCAATAACATCAGCTAAATATGTCTGTGACAAATAAAATTTGATTTGAAATGGCATAATTTTCCCCAAAAGTAGTGCACTATTTAGGAAGTAAGGCCATTTAGGATACAGCCCTATAGACCTGGGTCATTCTCACTGCCCAGTATTGATCCCTTCCAGTGGAGTAGAGATGTGTAGGACTATTACAGCTCCACTTTCCAGGGCACACCTGGAACCATTTCAATGTAATGATTAGAATGGGATTATACGTCTGGCCCCGACAGTGTTCTAAAAGCACTCCGTTTACCTAGACGGGTTGTTCGCATTTGTAAATTATGTGTGAAAGAGAAGGTCTATAGCCTACATCCCAACCAAGGCTGAAGGCCTTCGGGTAATCATGTGCGCCCGGGCCTAAAATTAACTTTTTGGTCCACCAACCACTGTGGCAGGTTTAGTAGATTATTTTTTTTTTAAATAGACCAGACACTCAGATTATATCAGTCAAAATCCACCCCAAACAAATGGATGACCGTGCTTTATATTGTTTCTAAAACAAGAAAGGTATTAGTAAGAAGTAATGTGAATTATTGCTCCATTTCATTTTGTGACCCGAGTAAAAAGCTGCCCCTCTAAAGGCGGGAGGTGTGTGTGTGTGTGTGTGTGTGTGAGATTTTGGATCTGACTACTTACTAGTAGACAGTCATCACTAGTTACCACAGCCACAAAGTCAAGTAGCCTAGTGGTCAGAGCGTTGAACTAGTAACTGAAAGGTTGCAAGATCGAATCCCCGAGCTGACACAGTAAAATTGTCGTTCTGCCCTATGAACAAGGCAGTTAACCCACTGCTCCTAGGCCGTCACTGAAAATAAGAATTTGTTCTAAACAGACCTGCCTAGTTAAATAAAGGTTTAAAAAAATTAACCCATTCTATTTCTAAAATGTATCATCTTAAAATGTTATTTTATACCTAACCTTATCCACACTGCTAACATTATGCTTAACCCTAACCTTAAGACTTCATGATTTTTTTAACGATATAGACCATTTTGACTTTGGCTGTGCTCTCTAGTGGAAACCAAGTAGACGCCGTCTCTTCAGCTCCCGAGTGGCGCAGCGGTCTAAGGCACTGCATCTCAATTAGAGGTCGACCGAACATGATTTTTCAACGCCGATACAGATTATTGGAAGATCAAAAAAGCCGATACCGATTAATCGGACTTTACATTTTTTTTTATTTTACTTGTAATAATGACAATTACAACAATACTGAATGAACACTTATTTTTACTTAATACATCAATAAAAATCTATTTAGCTTTAAATAAATAATGAAACATGTTCAATTTGGTTTAAATAATGCAAAAGCAAAGTGTTTGAGAAGTAAAAGTGCAATATGTGCCATGTAAAAAAAGCTAACGTTTGAGTTCCTTGCTCAGAACATTGAGAACATATGAAAGTTGGTGGTTCCTTTTAACATGAGACTTCAATATTCCAAGGTAAGAGGTTTTAGGTTGTAGTTAATATAGTATTTATAGGACTATTTCTCTCTCTTCCATTTGTATTTCATGTACCTTTTACTATTGGATATTGCCAGTGTAACAGTATAGCTTCCGTCCCTCTCCTCTCCTCGCCCCTACCTGGGCTCGAACCAGGAACACATTGACAACAGCCACACTCGAAGCAGCGTTACCCATCGCTCCACAAAAGCCGCGGCCCTTGCAGAGCAAGGGGAATAACTACTCCAAGTCTCAGAGCGAGTAATGTTTGAAACGCTATTAGCGCACACCCAGCTAACTAGCTAGCCATTTCACATTTCACAGTTACACCAGCCATTAGGCTGATAGGCTCGAAGTCATAAACAGCGCTGTGCTTGCGAAGAGCTGCTGGCAAACGCACGAAAGTGCTGTTCGAATGAATGCTTACGAGCCTGCTGCTGCCTACCACCGCTCAGTCAGACTGCTCGATCAAATCATAGACGTAATTATAACATAATAACACACAGAAATATGAGCCTTTGGTTATTAATTTGGTTGAATCTGGAAACTATCATTTCGAAAACAAAACGTTTATTTCAGTGAAATACTTTTCATAACAGGTGGCATCCCAAAGTCTAAATATTCTTGTTACATTGCACAACCTTCAATGTTATGTCATAATTACCTAAAATTCTGGAAAATTAGTTCGCAATGAGCCAGGCTGCCCAAACTGTTGCATATACCCTGCCTCTGTGTGCAATGAATGGAAGAGAAATGGCACAATTTCACCTGGTTAATATTGCCTGCTAACCTGGATTTATTTTTAGCTAAATATGCAGGTTTCAAAATATATACTTCTGTGAATTGATTTTAAGAAAGGCATTGGTGTTTATGGTTAGGTACAGTCTTCCAACGATTGTGCTTTTTTCGCAAATGTACTTTTGTTAAATCATCCCCCAGGGTTGCATCGATTATATGCAACGCAGGACACGCTAGATAAATGAGTAATATCATCAACCATGTGTTGATAACTAGTGATTATGATTGATTTGATTGTTTTTTATAAAATAAGTTTAATGCTAGCTAGCAACTTACCTTGGCTTCTACTGCATTCGCGTAACAGGCAGGCTCCTCTTGGAGTGCAATGAGAGACCGGTGGTTACAGCGTTGGACTAGTTAACTGTAAGGTTGCGAGATTGAATCCCCCGAGCTGACAAGGTGAAAATCTGTCGTTATGCCCCTGAACAAGGCAGTTAACCCACCGTTCCTAGGCCGTAATTGAAAATAAGAATGTGTTCTTAACTGACTTGCCTAGTTACATAAAGGTATAAATGTTTTTATAATTTTTTTATCTGCAAAATCAGCGCCCAAAAATACTGATTTCCGATTGTTATGAAAACTTGAAATCGGCCCCAATTAATCGGCCATTCCGATTAATCGGTCGACCTCTAATCTCAATATAAGAAGCGTCATTACAGACACCCTGGTTCGAATCCAGGCTGTATCACAACCGGCCCTAATTGGTAGTCCCACAGGGCCCTGCACAATTGGCCCAGCGTTGTCCAGGTTTGGCCGGTGTAGGCCGTCATTGTAAATGAGAATTTGTTCTTAAGTAACATTGAAAAACAACCAAGCTTGTGAACAAAACAATGTAAATAGCCAAAAAGCAAGAGGACAAAGTCTCACTTTGTAGACTGAGTAAATTAGACAAATGTTTATACCTGTGTGCAGTGCTTCCAAAAATGAATCTATAAGCAGTTAACTCAGGCAGTGCTGCTGTGTGAGGTGGGATATACAAATAATTCTTTGTGAGATTAGCAGCAATGGAACAAAATGGCAGAACCTTTGAAGATAGCTACTGCAGCATTTTTCTGCTGGAAATCACAACTCGCACATGTGCTCATACTTGACTTTTGACTATTTTTATTTGCAAATGTGACTGTCATGGTCGCGCTGTAGAGCCCTGAAAATTGACCACCCGCTTACGTGGCTGGTGAAATATAATCTTTTTTTCCCTCCGCATTTGGCGGGTGGCAGGCGTTTTTAATTTTATGCCCTGATGTCAGTATCAATCAAATGTATTTTATAAAGCCCTTTTTTACATCAGCAGATGTCACAACGTGCCTTACAGAAACCCAGCCTAAAACCCCAAACAGCAAGCAATGCAGATGTAGGGACACGGTGGCTAGAAAGGTAGGAACCTAGGAAGAAACCTAGAGAGGAACCAGACTCTTTAGTGATTTCTATATTGTACGTCTTGGTGGGGAAAACTCAACTTTCTTTTTAATGCATGCCAACAAAGCCACAACACTAAACATCTTTTAAAGCGTGTGTCTGTGTCTGACTGTTTGCCTGAATGTGTATTATGGGATACCAAAGAGGCTGTTGTCCAGACTCCTGAGACTTAGTCAGCAGAGTAGATGCAGGCATTGATTCTTCCAGAACAGAGTCTATAGGAGCAGAGGACTGCAAGGCAGGTGTGGCTCACCACTCTTCACTCACAGGGATGAGGAACTTAACCAACATCCTCTCTATGGACTAGTATAGCTCCAGCAGACCTGCACTGTCACACTTTTTTGTCTTTATAATAATTAGGTCCAGCAGTTTTTATGGCCCTACTTTGTAGACCTGCACTGTCATTGTAGCTGGAAGATTAGATGCCTTTTACTCTGGTAGCACGTTGTTGACCTTACACGTAATCCTGTAACAGGTCAAGAGTGAAAGACCGAAACAAGTCACTTTTAGGGGTCTTGATTTGCTATGAAAGTGAATTTTGGCCCATTCCTCCTGACAGAGCTGGTGTAACTGAGTCAGGTTTGTAGGCCTCCTTGCTCGCACACGCCTTTTCAGTTATAACCACAAATGTTCTATAGGATTGAGGTCAGGGCTTTGTGATGGCCACTCCAATACGTTGACTTTGTTGTCCTTAAGCCATTTTGCCACAACTTTGTAAGTATGTTTGGGGTCGTTGTCCATTTGAAAGATCCATTTGCGACCAAGCTTTAACTGATTTCTTGAGATGTTGCTTCAATATGTCCACATAATTTTCCTCCCTCATGATGCCATCTATTTTGTGAAGTGCACCAGTCCCTCCTGCAGCAAATCACCCCCACAACATGATGCTGCCACCCCCGTGCTTCACGGTTGGGATGGTGATCTTCAGCTTGCAAGCCTCCCCCTTTTTCCTCCAAACATAACGATGGTTATTATGGCCAAACAGTTCTATTTTTGTTTCATCAGACCAGAGGACTATTCTCCAAAAAGTAAGATCTTTGTCCCCATGTTCAGTTGCAAACCGTAATCTGGCTTTTTTATGACGGTTTGTGAGCAGTGACTTCTTCGTTGCTGAGCGGCCTTTCAGGTTATGTCGATATAGGACTCGTTTTACTGTGGATATCCAGTGGGGCAAAAAAGTATTTAGTCAGCCATCAATTGTGCAAGTTCTCCCACTTAAAAAGTTTTCATCATAGGTACACTTCAAATATGACAGACAAAATGAGAAAACAATTCACAAAATCACATTGTAGGATTTTCTATGAATTTATTTGCAAATTATGGTGGAAAGTAAGTATTTGGTCACCTACAAACAAGCAAGATTTCTGGCTCTCACAGACCTGTAACTTCTTCTTTAAGAGGCTCCTCTTTCCTCCACTCGTTACCTGTATTAATGGCACCTGTTTGAACTTTATCAGTATAAAAGACACCTGTCCAGAAACCTCAAACAGTCACACTCCAAACTCCACTATGGCCAAGACCAAAGAGCTGTCAAAGGACACCAGAAACAAAATTGTAGACCTGCACCAGGCTGGGAAGACTGAATCTGCAATAGGTAAGCAGCTTGGTTAGAAGAAATCAACTGTGGGAGCAAATATTAGGAAATGGAAGACATACAAGACCACTAATCTCCCTCGATCTGGGGCTCCACGCAAGATCTCACCCCGTGGGGTCAAAATGATCACAAGAACGGTGAGCAAAAATCCCAGAACCACACGGGGGGACCTAGTGAATGACCTGTAGAGAGCTGGGACCAAAGTAACAAAGCCTACCATCAGTAACACACTACGCCGCCAGGGATTCAAGTCCTGCAGTGCCAGACGTGTCCCCCTGCTTAAGCCAGTACATGTCCAGGCCCATCTGAAGTTTGCTAGAGCGTTTGGATGATCCAGAAGAAGATATATGGTCAGATGAAACCAAAATATAACTTTTTGGTAAAAACTCAACTCGTCATGTTTGGAGGACAAAGAATGCTGAGTTGCATCCAAAGAACACCATACCTACTGTGAAGCATGGGGGTGGAAACATCATGCTTTGGGGCTGTTTTTCTGCAAAGGGACCAGGACGACTGATCCGTGTAAATGAAAGAATGAATGGGGCCATGTATCGTGAGATTTTGAGTGAAAACCTCCTTCCATCAGCAAGGGCATTGAAGATGAAACGTGGCTGGGTCTTTCAGCATGACAATGATCCCAAACACACTGCCCGGGCAACGAAGGAGTGGCTTCGTAAGAAGCATTTCAAGGTCCTGGAGTGGCCTAGCCAGTCTCCAGATCTCAACCCCATAGAAAATCTGCATGGAGGAATAGGCCAAATACCAGCAACAGTGTGTGAACCTTGTGAAGACTTACAGAAAACGTTTGACCTCTGTCATTGCCAACAAAGGGTATATAACAAAGTATTGAGAAACTTTTGTTATTGACCAAATACTTATTTTCCACCGCAATTTGCAAATAAATTCATTAAAAATCCTACAATGTAATTTTCTGTATTTTTTTCTCTCATTTTGTCTGTCATAGTTGAAGTGTACCTATGATGAAAATTATACGCCTCTCTCAACTTGCACAATTGGTGGCTGACTAAATACTTTTTTGCCCCACTGTGTGTGTCATAATCGGTCGACCTCTAGTTTCCTCCAGCATCTTCACAAGGTCCTTTGCTGTTTTTCTGGGATTGATTTTGCAGTTTTCACACCAAAGTACGCTCATCTCTAGGAGACAGAACACATCTCCTTCCTGAGCGGTATGACAGCTGCGTGGTCCCATGGTGTATATATACTTGTTTGTTGCGATGAACGTGGTACCTTCAGGCATTTGGAATTTGCTCCCAAGGATGAACCAGACTTGTGGATGTCTACAATTTTTCTTCTGAGGTCTCGGTTGATTTCTTTTGATTTTCCCATGATGTCAAGCAAAGAGGCACTAAGTTTGAAGGTAGGCCTTGAAATACATCCACAGGTACACCTCCAACTGACTCAAATTATGTCAATTAGCCTATCAGAAGCTTCTAAAGCCATGAGATAATTTTCTGGAATTTTCCAAGCTGTTTAAAGGCACTGTCAACTTAGTGTATGTAAACTTCTGACTCACTGGAATTGTTATACAGATTATTTCACTGTCTGTAAACAATTGTTGGAAAAATTACTTGTGTCATGCACAAAGTAGATGTCCAAACTGACTTGCCAAAACTATAGTTTGTTAAAAGAAACTCGTGGAGTGGTTGAAAAACAGGTTTTAATGACTCCAACCTAAGTGTATGTACACTTCCGACTTCAGCTGTATCTCTGTCACCACCACCAGTCTCCTCTCCCCCGGAGAGTTGTTCATCTGTCACTGCATTTTAAAATGGGTTCACATCGCCACCCAATAGGCCAGGCCCACCTTTTGTGTTAATTTAGTAGTTTGCTAAGTAAGCCGGGTGCCATTAGCATTTCATGATTGCACTAATGTCATAAAGTGGTGTAATGGGGAGGCGAGCTAATTTGCTCACTGGTTTAGGATGCGTTGATTAGGATACTTAACCTTTTTTAAGGAATAAAACAGGAAATGATACAGAGTTGCTCATTTAAAACATCTTGTTTCACTCAATACTTGGCATTTGCCGATAGAGAAAGAGCGAGAGCAGCGGCCAGTCGGCCTCCTGGAAGCATGTAACTGGATTCGTCAACTCTGTCATGTAATCATTGCCGAGCAGATTTTTTTGTGTGTTGATTGTAAGAGGAAATGTGTGCGCGTGTTTGATCACATCCCCTCAGCTCTCCTTGGGAACCTCCATACCCCTGGAATCAGATCAGGCATTTTCATGTTCTGCTGTTGACTTTAATTTCGTTTCATTTTACGCATAAGTTTTCCTGTTGACTGTAGATTTTTTTTTATTCAATTACCCAAACAGGAGCATTTGGCTTGACAGCTTTTGTTTGCGCTTTGCTCTTTGTTCTTTGTCCTTTCTTCCAGTACCCCCAACGGTACATATTTTTGTTGTGGTCCCGGACAAGCACACCTGATTCTACTTGTCAATTAATCACTAAGCCCTTAACAATTTAAATCAGATGTTTTTGTCTGGGGCTGCAACAAAAAAGTGTGCTGTTGGGGAGTACTTGAGGACTGGAGCTAGGAAACACTGAACTAGAGCACTCTGACTTTATTCCCCTCCACTGCCTCTGTATCTTTCACCCAGATACCCCCACCTTAGTGTCTGTGGACTCTTCCATCCTCTGTGTGTCTATGCTATGGGTGATACCATGGGTATCATAGGGGTTGTCCCATCCTTAACATACTGTACGTCCATCCCAAGTCATCTTCGTCATCACAAACTTCTAATTGGTCTCCACCACCACCACCACCACTGTTACCAAACAGATATCCTGTCGGAGACGGTGAGTAAGTGACTCACTGTCCACCCTTTTTAAAAGTAAGAGTTTGTCTGAGTGTAAAAGCTGATGTTTGCAGGTATGTACAAGTAAAGCTTTGTATCCTCCACTTCATCCCTCCATCTGGTTGGTGTGATGGAGGGATCAGACAGTAATCAGACAGAGCTGTGACAGACTGCTAGCAACATAACAGTTGCGAGTCTTCCTCTTCACCACCACATTCCACATCTCTCTCGCGAGTCTTCTCTACCATCACCCATGTAAATATGTAGACTGGAGCAAGAGAGCCTGGGTCCTATCATATTTGCTTAGCAGCTTCTTAAAAAACCCAGAGATACACTGCAATGTCCTGTCTTTCACGCCTCTCTTTCTTGAGGATATTCTAATTAAACAAAGTTCAAAGCAGTAGGATTATCTGGTGTGGCACTGTGGTGATTTGAATGAGGACCGGTGTGTGTGTGTGTGTCCTATTGTGGCATTGAAAAAGTACTGTCAAGAATCTGCAAGGCCAAAGAGAAGGAGCGAGATAAGGACCCCACTCCTCCTGAATGGCTGGATCAGTGGTGTATGTCCTTGCCTCTGACTGCATCTACACTACAGGACTAAAGAGCTTTCTCAAATTTTCTCAGAATAAAAACATGAATATGCATCCACAGTATCTTGATAAAATGGTGAAGGACTGTTTGTACTGCAAGCTTATGTGGTCTCCCTGAGGCCAATGATAGTGCAGTGTATTTCTTAATGCAAACAAAGTCTTGTATCTCACCTGCAAATGCCCGAGGAACTAATTCGGGATTAGTGCCAAAACTTCCTCTATCAGTGAAACAACTCGCCTCGCCACTGCCTGTGAATGTAGCAGCACATTGTGCTATTTGAAGATAGAGCCATGTCTAACTGGAGGCTGGCATATTTGCATTGAAGCAGAGGTGCTTTAGGACATAACATCACAATATATCAGAGCCTGTGATTTTTTTTGTCATTCAGTTTTGTCAATAGAGGAGAGAATTGGTTTGGAAGTGTCTACGTGCACTAGAATATAATGAGGCTGTTTTTGTAAGTAGGGGTTGAGGTAAGTTTGGAGTTTGATTCTGTGTTGTTCCCCAGATACTCTATTAAAGGTGTAATGTTTCAGAAATTGCGCTGTCATTTCCTGGCTGCAAAAATTCTAATAGTTTGCTTAATTTCAGTTTGTGACAAAACAAGCAGTCGTTGTGTAGAGAAGTATTGTACCATCTAAACTGCTGTGAAATATATTTTCCGCTTTAAATATTTAACCAATAGCTACCAGGACTATCTGCATTGACCCTTTTTGCACAAACTTTTTTGACTCATCACATACTCTTTGTGAATTTGGTCGGGTTGCCAAAAAGTTATATATTGCAGCATTAACCCAACAAAGTTTTGTTTTTAACTGTAAGAAATGCAGTTGAATCTGCAGCTCGGAGTAATCCGGATGCAGCTGTTTGTCTGCTATAAAATGGCTGTCTGACTTGGATTAAAAACCATGTAAAAAGCCAATTCCAGTTGGAGTGAAACTTTGCCATCAATTTACAGCATTCAATATGTATTCTGCTTTGTTTGTTGAATGTTTGCTACTTACTAGTAAATAGTTGTTAACTTAAAAATGTTAAGTAAACTTGTTAAAGAGGGTTTCTTTGCTCTATTTTCCACAGGTATATGATGCTGATAAATGGGAAGAATGAGGTGCACATGATCGACAGAGACAACTCGGTGTTCCACATAGCCAACCTAGAATTCCCTTTTCGGAAAGACCTCCGCGTTCACTTAGCCAACACACTACTTGACGGGGTAAGTCCTTCACTCTGTCTGTGTGTGTGTCCTTAATTCCCCCCCCCCCCAGTGATGGGGTGGCAGGTAGCCTAGTGGTTAGCCTAGTGGTTAGAGCATAACCAAAAGGTTGCTAGATCGAATCCCAGAGCTGACAAGGTAAAAATCTGTCGTTCTGCCCCTGAACAAGGCAGTTTAACCCACTGTTCCTAGGCCATCATTGTAAATAAGAATTTGTTCTTAACTGACTTGCCTAGTTAAATAAAAAAAACTCTCAGAATGGTGATTCATACTGTCTTTATTCTTCCCGCCCGTTGTCCCCTGCCTGACCCCATACCCCTACTCATATCGCCCTGCTGCTCCACCTACACATGACTGACAGCAAAAAGTAGCTGTTGTCAGCCTCCTTCCACACCAGGAGAACCCTGTGGCTTCTATCAACACCTAGGCCTAGAGGAGAACAGTGAGAGCAGTGAGCCTTTCACCCAGTCCGCCACCACATCCACTTTTGCAAGACAGGAGGGGAAACACTGTTCGTAAATCATACCAGAAATACCATGGATTCATCCTCCTTTATCCTGCTCTGTATTGTACTGTACTGCGTAGATGCCTTCCTCCCAGGAGGCTAATTGTTAGTGGCTGTCATGTCTTCACCGTGTAATAACAGGCCAATCCGGGCTACTGGAGTTTTTGTACTAGAGAAGGTGTTCATTCCAAATATAGTGATATTCCCTGTTGGCCCTGGTCAAAGGTAGTGCACTATACAGGGAATAGGGTGCCATTTGGGACTTAGCCAGGTCCCAGCACTCCCCAAGCAGCAGGTGCACAAGACACCAGTCATTATCACCCTCTCTAATCGGAACCGGGGAGAGAAGAGGCTGGATGCCATTATGCGTCATGTCGGTGTACAATGCCTGGTCTTCTGTGCAGCAGCCCAATTATGTGGGGGGCTTGTTAGAGAGGTGAGTTTGCTTAGCCGTCTTCACTTTTCTCTAAGACGGACGTGTCTTTCATGCTCTGAGCAATATTATTCTCAAGCATCTTCTGTAATTCAGTGACTGATTGAGATGGTGGGTTGTCTCTTTGCTTGGGCCTTTTGTGCAGGGAACACATTAGCAGGCTTTTGAAGCAGCTCCACTCTACAGATGTGACAGTCTGTCTAGTCTGTCAAGGCTTCTTGGTGTCCTTTTTGTTATTGTGTTGTTTTTGATGACAGGTGCTAACAGAGTCCATGTCCAGAAAGAACCTGTGGCTGAACCATGACTCAGCTATGCTCAGTTTCATCCATAGATTCTTTATAGAATCTTACTACTTCATAGAATCTTACTACTGCCTCTGCCACAAGGCTTCTCTTGTGTGTTTGGAATTCATGTCATTGTTTTCAGTGAACTTGACCTAAAATGTATTTTCATGTTTGCAGATATATTGCCTGTGGAACTGTTGCTGCATACATTCAATCACAAGCTCTTCTGTGTTAGTGGCTCTGCTGCTAGTCACTTTATCTTATTCATACACCCCCACACACAATACATACCAGTTACTGCCTCAGTGTGCTGCACTGCTGCATGTACAGAGGTCAACTCACAGAGATATAACTATATTCATCCCCCAGAGCAATTCACTCAGTGTTGTCTTTTATTTGTCTGTGTTTGTACACTCACAATGGAGTAAATCTTTTGAGTAAGATCCCTTCAAAGGACAAAAACTGGAGTGAAATTGTACCATATTAGCTGTAAAGCAGTAGTTCCCTTGCTGTTCCTACTACAGGTAATGTGTCAGAATGGTGTTGCGTACTGTATGATGCTTAGCCTACGATATGATACCCATTGGGATATTATTCATATATTCTGTTCTCTCTCTCGTTCGCGCTCTCTCGCACTCTCTCTCTCGCTCATTCTCGCTCTCTTGTTCGTTCTCGCTCTTGTTCGTTCTCGCTCTTGTTCGTTCTCTCGCTCGCTCATTCTCTCGCTCTCGTTCGTTCTCTCTCTCGCTCGCTCATTCTCTTGCTCTCGTTCGTTCTCTCTCGCTCGCTCGCTCATTCGCTCGCTCGTCCGCTCGTTCTCGCTCTCTCGCGTTCATTCTCGCTCTCGCTTGTTCTCGCACTCTATCGCTCGTTCGCTTGTTCTCGCGCTCTCTCACTCGTTCTCGCACTCTCTCGCTCGTTCTCGCGTTCACGCTCATTATCGCTCGCTCGTTATCGTTCTCTCTTGCTTCTCACCAGCTCTGAAGTACCTGATTCTCAACTCCACAATGTTGAATGATGAATGTGTAAATATATTGCTCTCTCTGGTTCTCTCTCTTGTATACACACTGCCGTTCAAAAGTTTGGGGTCACTTAGAAATGTCCTTGTTTATAAAAGAAAAGCATATTTCTTCCATTAAAATAACATCAAATTGATCAGAAATACAGTGTAGACATTGTTAATGTTGGAAATTACTATTTTAGCTGAAAACAGCAGATTTCTTTTATTTTTATGGAATATCTACACAGGTGTACAGAGGCCCATTATCAGCAATCATCACTCCTGTGTTCCAATGGCATGTTGTGTTAGCTAATCCACGTTTATCATTTTAAAAGGCTCACAAAGTCCTCAACTGGCAGACACCTAGTTGCATAACGTGGCTGTGAAACCCAGTCATGTGTCAGTTGGGCTTTTCACCAGCACTGAAGTACTTGATTCTCAACTCCACAATGTTGAATGATGAATGTGTAAATCTATTTCTGCTGCCGTTTCCCATTCCTCTCCCTGGTACTCATCTCTGATGTGTGCCGCAGTCTGCCGTACGTACCCCACAGGAGACACAGCCAGCCCCTTTTTTAAGAGTGCTCAGTTTACCCCCCATCGTTGGATGGGTACTTTCCAGCGTGCTCAGCTCCTCTCGCTCCCTGTCTGATTGGACCACACATTTAGAATTCTTTCTCTTAGAATGTGTCTCCCGTACACTGTTTTAGCATTATGCCCCACCATCTCTCTTTCTCGGCCTCTGTCTCTGAGTCTTTCTCTCTCTCGGTTTATGTCTTTCCTCATTACCCCCTCTGTCTCTTGTTTCCACAGGAGATGATTATCGACAAGGTAAACGGCCAGCCCGTCCCTCGCTACCTGATCTATGACATCATCAAATTCAACGTGAGTAGTGCCATGCCCGTTCAACAGAGATCTTGTTGCCCATGAAATTCCCCTACATCCCTGAAGAGGTGCCAGACCTATCAGGTTGCAGTCAGTACGCCCAGGGTCAGTCAGTCCCCCATAACCACCAGGCCCATTAGCAGCCACTCTGCCCCCTGTTTTGACCTCGCTCTGGACCCTTCTCTAGTCCACAGTGTCAGTCCCTGGTGATCCTGGTTAAGGACAGAATATACATAGAACATCAGACCAGGGCTGGGCATGAGAGAGAAGCCCTGAGATGAAAACTGTCTGTCGAGTATTTCGCTATCACCATTGTCAGTCCTGCCTGCATGGTGGCAGACAGCAACCTGTCTGTATGTCAGACTGATTAGTTCTGCCCGAGAGGGGAGAGCAGGAGAGCAGCTCAGACTGCCCCCCCCCCCCCCCCCAAGACCTCTCGGCTCGCTGGTCAGCCAGCAGAGCTCAGTAAACTGTGATCATGAAGATTCTTTACACTATCACAAGTACTACGGTCTGAGGACTGAGCAGCCATTCTGAAATTGCTAAACAAGTTTGCAAAACCATTTTGTATATATCTCCCTCACAGCAGTTTGAGTGGCCTCTGACCGCAAGCCTGTTTTATGTTTTGGTGGGCCTGTGACTTTCTGAATGCTTAACTGCATCCGCAAACTACATATTTGTTTTTTCTCTCTCGCAAGTTCCGTTGTATGCACCAACTTCTGAATACACCCAGCTAAGGATCATTGAGCTTGATTTTCTTCTAAACTGAAACTAATTATCAGTTTACCGCTAATTAGTTGCGGGGGGGGGGCGATAATTGCCACAGATCAATTTTCTGAGAATATTTGGTATAGAAGTGTAAGACTTCATCCTAAATGGGATCCTGTACCCTACAAAGTGCACTACTTTTGACCCGTGCCCTATGGGTGGTGCAATATATAGGGTAATATTCAGAACGCACCTTGATTATGTATTCTCTGGCTTCATCCTCAGAACTCATTTTCACTGAGCTGTGAGATTGCTGCTGTTTTTTTCTCATGAGAAATGTCCTGTATGCTATTTTAAGAGCCTGAGTAAAACAAGGTGGTGGCAGATAGTGTTCCTACAACAGAAGGTTGGTGGCACATTAATTGGGCAGGACGGGCTTGTGGTAATGGATGGAGCGAAATTGTTGGAATGGTATCAAATTCATCAATCGCATGGTTTGCATGTGTTTGATGCCATTACATTTGCTCCGTTCCAGCCATTATTGTGAGCCGTCCTTCACTCAGCAGCCTCCACTGGTTCCTACTGATGTCTAATGAACTTATAGCTAGTGCTGATGCCTAGGGCTGGACAACATTGCATATATTTTACACACACACACACACACACACACACACTACCGTTCAAACGTTTGGGGTCACTTAGAAATGTCCTTGTTTTTGCAAGAAAAGCAAATATTGTACATATATTGTAATTATAGAACACTTGTGGATTTATATTAAGAAGCAAAGTGGAAAGTAACATTGTTGTCGTCAACATGTTGATTCTGCTGCATTGACCATGCAGACTGAAGCGGGAACCATCGCCAAATGATCTTGTGGTCGAGCAACACCAACTGCACTCCTTGAATGACAGGGTGGGTTTGGTGAGGGAGGGAGGGAGACAACTGAACTATCGGCGTAAACTATAAAAACAAAGTGGTGTATCACATTTAACAAACCAAACATTGAAATACTGTTTTATAGAAGGTAAAGTAAAAACCCAAACTGGTCCGCGCGTCAATACCGGTGCAGTTGAAGTCGGAAGTTTACATACACCGTAGCCAAATGCATTTACACTCAGATTTTCACAGTTCCTGACATTTAATCCTAGTAAAAATTCCCTGTCTTAGGTCAGTTAGGATCACCACTTTATTTTAAGAATGTGAAATGGCAGAATAATTGTGATTTATTTCAGCTTTAATTTCTTTCATCACATTCCCAGTGGGTCAGAAGTTTACATACACTCAATTAGTATTTGGTAGCATTGCCTTTAAATGGTTTAACTTGGGTCAAACGTTTCAGGTAGCCTTCCACAAGCTTCCCACAATAAGTTGTGTGAATTTTGGCCCATTCCTCCTGACAGAGCTGGTGTAGCTGAGTCAGGTTTGTAGGCTTTCTCAGTTTTTCCCACAAATTTTCAATATGAATGAGGTCAGGGCTTTGTGATGGCCACTCCTATACCTTGACTTTGTTGTTCTTCGGCCATTTTGCCACAACTTTGGAAGCATGCTTGGGGTCGTTGTCCATTTGGAAGACCCATTTGCGACCAAGCTTTAACTTCCTGAATGATGTCTTGAGATGTTGCTTCAATATATCCACATAATTATCCTTCCTCATGATGCCATCTATTTTGTGAAGTGCACCAGTCCCTCCTGCAGCAAAGCACCCCCACAACATGATGCTGCCACCCCCATGTTTCACGGTTAGGATGGTGTTCTTCAGCTTGCAAGCCTCCCCCCTTTTCCTCCAAACATAACGATGGTCATTATGGCCATACAGTTAGAAATATTCTCCAAAGGGTGTGCAGTTGCAAACCTTAGTCTGGCTTTATTATGGAGGTTTTGGAGTAGTGGCTTCTTCCTTGCCGAGCGGCCTTTCATGTTATGTCGAAATAGGACTTGTTTTACTGTTGATATAGATACTTTTGTACCTGTTTCCTCTAGCATCTTCACAATGTCCTTTTGCTGTTGTTCTGGGATTGATTTGCACTTTTCACACCAAAGTACGTTCATCTCTAGGAGACAGAATGCATCTCCTTCCTGTGCAGAATGACGGCTGCGTGGTCCCATGGTGTTTGTACTTGCTTACTATTGTTTGTAGAGCTGAACGTGGTACCTTCAGGCATTTGGAATTTGTTCTCAAGGATGATCCAGAATTGTGGAGGCCTACAATGTTTTTTCTGAGGTCTTGGCTGATTTCTTTTGATTTTCCCATGATATCAAGCAAAGAGGCACTGAGTTTGAAGGTAGGTCTTGAAATACATCCACAGGTCCACCTCCAATGGACTCAAATTATGTAAATTAGCCTATCAGAAGCTTCTAAAGCCATGACATCATTTTTTGGAATTTTCCAAGCTGTTTAAAGGCAACTGTGCATGTAAACCTCTGACCCACTAGAATTGTGATACAGTGAATTATATGTGAAATAATCTGTCTGTAAACAATTGTTGGAAAAATTACTTGTCATTGCCAAAACTATAGTTTGTTAACCAGAAATTTGTGGAGTGGTTAAAAAACAAGTTTTAGTGATTCCAACCTAAGTGTATGTAAACCTCCGACTTCTACTGTATAAATTAAAATACAGTATAACGCCAAGCCTTAATGATACCTATTGCCTATCTTCATCTTCATATACCTATCTTCATATACCAGATGAGCTTAGAGATGAATGATCCGGCAAGAATCAGGCACAGAGGTTAGCAGCACTGCGTGTGTCCCGGAGCCGTCACTAAGTGCTGCAGTATTGATCCCCAGTACCCAGCCCATTATTGGCCTCCTCCATTATCCTAGTCAAGCCGCCCAGACCTGGCTCCACACTGAGAGGACCACCTAGTGTCCTGCCTGCCTGCTGCCCTGTGGGGGAGTTACAATCAATCACCAGTCGCTACTCACTTGTCTGCTTTGCTGCCGGAGTCATTACTCCTTGTTGGTAAGCTCTTTGTTGTAAAAGAGAATGTGTTCTCAATGTCTTATCTAACCTGATTTAAATAAAGGGGAAAATATAAGTAAAAAGACAAGTGATTCTATTCATTCTATTTCTATGGATGTTTCCCTTTGACCTTATGTTGTGGCTATAGATCGAGGTTACACAGATTTGGTTGAAGGGTTTGTGCAGTAGGGTTGAGTCGATTTGGTTACATTTACAATTTTTTATTTCTATGGATTGATTTATAGCTCGTGCTTCATTACTCCATTACGGTTCATAACGTCAATAGTCATTCTACACAATGCCACAATGCCGATCCATTGTGTATGACTGGTTGCCTCTTGAAAAATGTAATTTCTTGACCCAAACCACCACCCGGAGTCAAGGAAAGAATGTTTCTATTTTATGTTGTTGCCACGGGTTTTTAAATACGATTTTCTTTTTTTTTCCTGGAAAGGTCCTGTCTGTCAACCCCAGAGTTAAACCCCGCCACTCACTGTCAGCCACCAACTGGGGAGGAATCCAAGAGCTGTGTCATGATAAAGACGAAATGTCACAGTAGACTCTCCATATTTAATATTTTTCATTTCCTGACAGCGCATCACTGTTTATGCTTAATTGATTTTCTAATGGAAGACATTAAATTGAAGTTAAAAAGCCAATGGCCAAGTGACTTATGCAGTTAACATTATGCACAGATGAGGTCAGGTGTGCCATTAGGTGTAATAGAATAAAAAAATAATGTTCTCATTGTACACTGCGTGTGAACGCTGAGTGATACCGTTGAAATTAGCCCGGTAGTCCTTATTGCTGTGTCGTGCCTGCTGAGATAACTGTTCTGCATGCGTGTTAAGCCTTGCCATACCTCCTGTCACCCAGAGGCTTCTGTGCGTGTGTCTGGGTCTGTCTGTTCGTGCGTTTGTGTGCTCCCCTGCAGTCACCTTGGAGCGTTAGAGCCTTACTTCCAGACTGGCTCTGCTCTGCTGCACACCAGCCTAGGGCCACACTGCTATGGTCTAAGTTTTGACCATGGGGATTTCCAATGCAGGGAGTGTGGTCTTTGTTGTGATGTCACTGATCACTGCAGTCTCCCCATAGTTTGTCAATACTACAAGACATTGGTCTGAGTGGACTGTGCAATTGCGGAGGCAGTGGGGATGGCACAGTCCATCAGTCTGACATTTGCTACTGAAATTGTATATGGTTATATTATAAGAACAATGGTGCAACAAAAATACAAATATTATTTTATAAGAAAGGCGCTTTCTCCCACGTTGGATAGTGTTCACTGTCCGCAGTTCTGAAACATATCAGTGCACTGTTGTATTGGCACCTTTTCTTAGATGTGTTGCTTTGTTGATTTATACATAATAGCAAAGTTAACCAGCATATTGGTGTTGAGAACAATGCGGCGGAGGCAGCAGCGGAGTTAGGAGACTAGAAAACAGCCATTGCCTTAATTGTCTAAGAAAAGTGAGGAGAGAGGAAACCCCAACTTAATTAGGTCTAATCTAGTGATGCACCGATATGACATTTTTGGCCGATACCGATATTCGATATTTTCCTTGCCAAAAGAAAAACCCTATAACTGATATTTATAATTTTAACGTTCTCCTAAGCATTCTAGTACAGTTAAATAGTTAACACACACACATGGACACAGTGGTCTAAGGCACTGCATCTGAGTGTTAGAGGCATCACTACAGTCCCTGGTTCGAATCCAGGCTGTATCACATCCGACCGTGATTGGGAGTCCCATAGTGCGGTGCACAATTGGCCCAGCATCGTCCGGGCCGTCATTGTAAATAAGAATTTGTTCTTTAACTGACTTGCCTAGTTAAATAAAGGTGACCCACGCACCACATTGACCAAAAAGTTATTTTGTTGGCATTTACGTATGTCCCCATTACCAGTAAAACATAATCAAAACCTATTTATTTCTGTTACTTGCTTTGCTGTTTTGTTGTTAATTTGTTCAGTCGTTTCATTCTCAACCAGGATTTCTATGGAACGCCGTTTGGGTCTTTGCGTGTCAAAAAAGATACACGTCAAATAACACGTCATAATCTGTTTCAGTAGCTATAGTTAGCTAGCTAACTATATAGCTCGGTGTCGTCTAAAATAACCTTCATTTATAAGACCGTTCTTATTTGATTAATGGTGGGCGGACCCATCTATGTGAAGCTAGCCACAATAAGGATTAGCCACAATAGTGGACTTTGAGGTTAGCTGTCAAAACAAAAGTATGGCATAATTATTCTATTTGTATTCATTTGCATTACTGTCAATTACACTTATTTTGAAGGATAACCGCAAATACCATTATTGTGCCTAATCCTTATTGTGGCTAGCTTTTCACAACACATAATCCGGTGCGGTCGAGCCTCACTAGCCAGATGAAGTTAGCTGGCTGCTTATAACGTTAGCTTTGCGCAACGGGTTAAGTTGCTGACTAGCTATTTATTTTCATGAACTGAAGTTCAATTTCAATGGGCGAACAACAAGTGGCAACCTAGCTAATACTTACTCACAAGGATTCCAAAATAATTGCTAAGAATAATGAAAATGACTGCAGGTTCTACTGATCATTGTTTTCAGGCTGTTTGTATTGGTGCTAGCTAGGGACCAAGCTAAAGTTAGCTACCCCAGAAGTTGCGGTCGAACAAATGATGCTTTATTACCAACGCGGTATTGTAAATATAATTTGTGGCTGGTGTTTGCTTGTTTGCAGACTTTTTTGTACAGCTTTGACAGTGCTACTGTATCTTTTCTGACAAGCAAAGACCCAAATGGCGTTCCATAGTATGAATGTCATGAAGCTAACCGTAGTGACGCTATTACTGTGTAACTCCGGTAGGGCTGAAAAATAGCGCACTTGGTGGTGTGTACCGGTGCTCGACCAGTCGGCGAAAGCCAACATCACCCACGACCGAGAGAAATTGATTGTCAAGGGCAATGAATTCCATTATCTTGGCTTTAATGGATTTCACCTTTTGGGTTGTCTCGCTGAAATTTTCTTCATCTTTCAAATGACTTGCTCGACTTGTTGACTGCTCGATCCACACAGCAGATATTGTGTGGGCTAGTTTAGGAATGCTGTGTTGCACTTATAATGCAACATTTTACGTAGCGTCCATTGCGTCATGTACCCGTTAAACTAAACATCGGCCGATACCGATGTTGGCATTTTTAGCAAATATCTGCCGATTTCCGATATGTTAACCGATATATCGTGCATCCCTAGTCTAATCAATAGTCTAACTTTTAAATGTGCCTGGTTTCATAAATGATCATATCTACAGAAATAAGACAGATCCTGTTTGAGTGTTTTAATAGCCTACTGATTCCATGAGCAACACAAGCCTCATGCAACCACATGTCGGATAAATGGTTTCCTGAATTTGGCTGTTTTTAATCTTTGCTCTGCTGTAACAAAGGCTTTATACTTTTTGTTGTTGTTGTTAGACCAGCCTCTCTGGTATTTATAATGTATTTAGTTTTGTTTACACTGTTCCAAATTGTCAGAAATAATATTTATAATAATGATAACTCTCCTTTTTCCTTGATCTCCTTATTGTTATTATTATTCTGATATGTAATACTCGACCATTGAATAATTTGCGTAAACAGTATGCCTAAAACGTTCTATTTCGGAAATTGCATTCACGAATAAATGCGACTGTTTTTGTGGTCTTTGCTGTAATAAAGGCTTTACAAAAATGTTTTTGACACTCTCTGCTACGCTTTATCATTTATTTAGTGTTCACATTGTTCCAAACGGTCAGAAAAATTGTGTTGTAATTTTACAACACCTGTTTGGCACACATAATATGCTCGCATCGCTTGCTCCTGACCTTTTTCTTGAGCTCCAGAATTTTTCACTAGTCAAATTTGTTCCACACATCTGATGTCCCCTTTTACCTCCTGCGCAACCAGTAAACATTCCCCCGTCTCAGGGTTATTTGTCACGTCCTCTGCATCCATTTTGCTCTCACGTGTTACGGTGTTCATAGTTTGTTATTACCAATTTACTGATGTGATTATGATATTGGTCACATGCATACATGTGTCACCTAAAGAGAGCAAGTGTTGAGGGAATAGGGATCGTTTTTCCTAAACAAATGAGGGATTTTGGTAACAACTTTTTAGTCAGAAATGGCTGTAGTTGTGTTGCAGCTTCAGCAACAGACAGCGCAATATACACTGATGTTCTGTGGTGGTTGCTGCAGGAGGACAGAGCGACAATGGGTTCTAGTCACACAGTCACTCGCTGTTTTATTTTTACACAAAGCAGGAAGTCTGAGCCAGGCCCAGCACAATCAAATCAATTGTGGTCAGACTCCCTCTTGTCATTTGTGGGTTAATTATTTAATCAAACAATTTGCTTAAAGCATCAGACAAGCTCAGTGCATATAGTTGAGATTTGATTAAAACGCATAGGATGTGTTTATATATGGAAAAATATGTCTTAAAATTTTGATTGGTCGAAAGAACAGATGACTCTGTCAACCAAGATTTGTTTTTGTCGGGACAGCCCTAGTGAATACACAGCTGTAACTGTCCCTACTCCCCAGCGTTCATTGGAAATCTAAAATGCTTTTACGACGTAGATGCCTTTCTCTGACTGTTTTATAATTCTTCCTGCTTTTTTAAAGTGCTTCAGAGCCCACAACAACTGTAAAACACTGGTGAGGTCCCATGGGGAACCTAATCATTACGCTGCTAGTGACAACAGGTCACGACTCACACCATTTTAATGTGTTTCATCCCAGATTAGCCAAGAGAGTAGCAAAGTTCGAGTCTGTTGTTGTTGCTGCTTCTCTGAATTTTCACTAATTACTGTATTCCCACCCCTCATTTTTGTTTGTTTTGAAGCCATCTTAATTTGTGGTGGTGCACTTCCCTGGTGCATGTTATAGATTTTATGTCCGTGTATGTATAGATTCCTTCCAAGTCCCTCGGTTGAATTGCTCGCTAAGAGCTCGTCTATAATGCACTTGATTGTGGCTTGTCTTGTTCTCAACAGGCTTTTCCTTTTCCACACACAAAGAATATTTCCTTCATTGTATCCAGTCCTATCTAATGAATTCAGTGTACTGAGGCTATATGATACATTCTTTTGTGGGATTAATTAATTAATTAGTTTTTATTTATTAATTAATTTGTTTGTTTTTTATGGGACAGGTCCCAAGACTCTAGTTATAATTTTTTTTTAAATTATAAATTTTTTGTTTTCCAATACAAAAAGACAGAGATATGAACATTTACTGTAGTGTTGAATAGAATCACACATTTGGAGGCCCAAACAGAACTTAACTCGTATACAGTACCAGTCAAAAGTTTAGACATTTCTACTCTTTTCTACATTGTACAATAATAGTGAAGACCTCAAAACTATGAAATAATACATGGAATCATGTACTATCCAAAAATAAATGATAATATGATAATAATCAAAATATATTAATATTTGAGATTCTTCAAAGTAGCCATCCTTTGCCTTGACATCTTTGCACACTCTTGGACTTCACCTGGAATGCTTTTCCAACAGTTTTGAAGGAGTTCCCACATGCTGAACACTTGTTTGGCTGCTTTTCCCCCACTCTGCGGTCCAACTCATCCCAAACCGTTTCAATTGGGATGAGGTCGGGTGATTGTGGAGGCCAGGTCATCTAATGCAGCACTCCATCACTCTCCTTCTTGGTCAAATAGCCCTTACATAGCCTGGAGGTGTGTTTTGGGTCATTTTCCTTTTGAAAAACAAATGGTAGTCCCACTAAGCGCAAACTAGATGGGATGGCGTTTCGCTGCAGAATACTGTGGTAGCCGTGCTGGTTAAGTGTGCCTTGAATTCTAAATAAATCAAGACCGTGTCACCAGCATAGTACCATCACACCTCCTCTTCCATGCTTCAAGGTGGGAACCACACATGCAGAGGTCATCCGTTCACTACTCTGCGTCTCACAAAGACACGGCAGTTGGAACCAAAACTCTAAAATTTGGACTCATCAAACCAAAGGACAGATTTCCACTGGTCTAATGTCCATTGCTCGTGTTTCTTGGCCCAAGCAAGGTTCTTCTTCTTATTGGTGTCCATTTAGTAGTGTTTTCTTTGCAGCAATTCGACCATGAAGGCCTGATTCACGAAGTCTCCTCTGAACTGTTGATGTGTCTGTTAATTGAACTCTGAAGCATTTATTTGGGCTGCAATCTGAGGTGCAGTTAATTGCTGATTTCTGAGGCTGGTAACTCAAATGAACTTATCCTCTGCAGAAGAGGTTACTTTGGGTCTTCCTTTCCTGTGGCGGTCCTCATGAGAGCCAGTTTCATCATAGCACTTGATGGTTTTTGTGACTGCACTTGAAGACACTTTCAAAGTTGTTGAAATTTTCCGTATTGACTGACCTTCATGTCTTTAAAGTAATGATGGACTGTCGTTTCTCTTTGCTTTGTCACAACACAACTGATTGACTCAAACACATTAAGAAGGAAAGAAATTCCGCAAATTAACTTTTTAAGAAGGCACACCTGTTTAATTGAAATGCATTCATGAAGCTGGTTGAGAAAATGCCAAGAGTGTGCAAAGCTGTCAAGGCAAAGGGTGGCTACTTTGAATAATCTCAAATATAAAATATATTTGGATTTAACACTTCTTTTGTTTTGGTTACTACGTGATTCCATATGGGTTGTTTGATAGTTTTATTGTAAAATAAAGAAAAATCCTTGAATGAGTAGTTGTCAACTCTTGACTGGTACCAGTCAAAAGTTTGGACACACCTACTCATTCAAGGGTTTAATCAGCACAGTTCCTAAGTAATTTCAATGCAGTGTTATGACTGAAAGAAGAGTCTTCAACTATAACGTGCTTTTTTGAGATCTCCTGGCTGTGCTGTTGAGGAACTAGAGCAAGCATGCTTGTTTGGTTTTTTTTTGGACCACAACCCTGCAACACAATTACTGTTGTTTTTTTACGCAATCCAACAACAGTCTATTATAAATTGCAATCTGGGTCAGGTGGGCATAATTTGAAAGCCTGTTGTATGGCCGACATGACTAGCTAAGTTATAACATACAACATTAAAGTCTTAGGCTTTCACAATGCATTTCAGGGACATTTAGGTGTGCATAGAAAGGGGTCATGAGGGCATTCCGGTGCTTGTGCCACTGTTCAGAACAAGTCAGGGTATTTTTATTTATTTTTTATTTAACCTTTATTTAACTAGGCATGTCAGTTACGAACAAATTCTGAAAAACATCCCCACAGCCTGATGCTGCCACCCCCATGCTTCACCATAGGGACAGGTTTTCTCCAGACGTGACACTTGGCATTTTAGGCCAAAGAGTTCAATCATGGTTTCATCAGACCAGAGTCTTATTTCTCATGGCCTGCGAGTGCTTTAGGTGCCTTTTGGCCAACTGCAAGCAGGCTGTCATGCCTTTTACTGAGGAGTGGCTTCCGTCTGGCCACTGTACCATAAAGGCCTGATTGGTGGAGTGCTGGTTGTCCTTCCGGAATGTTCTTCCATCGCCACAGAGAACTCTATAGCTCTGTCAGAGTGACTATCGGGTTCTTGGTCACCTCCCTGACCAAGGCCCTTCTCCCCTGATTGCTCAGTCTTTGTGGTTCCAAACTACTTCCATTTAAGAATGATGGAGGCCACTGTGTTCTTGGACCTTCAATGCTGCACAAATGTTTTGGTACCCTTCCCCAGATCTGTGCTTCGATACATTCCTGTCTCGGAGCTCTACGGACAGTACTTCCCAGATATAGGTCCAGTGTATTGGAAATTTCAGTTGTGGTGGTGGGCAAATCTGCACTAATCAAATGATTCCTGGTAGTCCTCTTCCCACACATGTCTCAAGTACGCCATGAGAATAGCATGGTTTGCCACATCTGTGGATTCATCCAGTTGCAGGGCATAGTAGTCATTTGCTATGCGCTCTGTGGTCTGGCACGTTCTGTCCTCAAGAACAGTCTCATTTTATTGGATTAGTGCGTGTGGCGTAAAAGCTCAGAGTCAGAATGTAGCTATCTCGGACACACGGTGTATGTGTAATGCCAGCAACAATAAGCAATGCACTGTACGCCAATGTGTAGCAGTAGTGTTTCAGAACAAAAGTTTTAAAAATATATATAATACTAATCTTCACAAATGTTCTTTGAAAACCTCATCCGTAGAATAATTCACGACATATCCAAGGACCCAAATGTGGGTCGCAACCCACCATTTGAGATTCGCTGGTCTAAGATCCCTCCCGATGTGTTCTCCAATCACAAAAAGTATTTTGTCGTTATCCTTGCAGCGGGATTGAAAACAGTGGATCCAATATTTTGTGTTGTTTACTTGTTAAACAAAATGTCTTTCTTTTGAGCAATTGTATTAGTTTAAAATAATATGTATGTTTTGAGCATACAATTATAGCTCAGTATGTGTATTATTTTATACAGTCGTTTTCGCTCATCTTTATCAAGGGATCCAATATTTCCGGACCCCACTGTGTCGGCCTGGGATAAAACTTGTGTTGTCGGGGTGTATAATATCATAAATATATTATTTAAAACGCTTTGGCAATATTTTTTTGTCAACACCTACAGCGGCCACAGAGATGAGACAACATCTGTGGCCACTCTTTTTTTCCCCCATGATCAGACCTATAGTATCCTCATACAATGTTTGTGGGACATTTGCAACAGAAGCAGCACTAGTCTGGCACAGTACGAATACAATTGTATTATTTATCCATCAGGCCTGGGAGCCTTGTTGTTTGGAATATTGTGCCATCGCTGTACTAAACTTTAGAGGAGATATCAAGGCATCGAGCGCAACTGCTGCCCCTCTGTCTAATTTAGGAAGTTCAAATTTGGTGAGAAAGCACTTTAATAATTTGTGGCTCAGCAGGATCACATTTTGATTGATGTAGCTCTGAGTAAAACTGTGCAAAGCATTTATTGATTTCCCCAGGTCTGTTACAATTTTACCATTCCGGTCTTTCATTTTATGAATAGCTTGAGTTGCTTGTGTATGCCGTAGCTGCCTTGAAAATCATTTATGCGGTTTGTCACCCAGTTCAAAATATATTTTTTCATTCTATCAAGTAAATAGGCTACCTATTTCTAAAGGATGCTGTTGTACTCATATTTCAAAACTTTGATCTTCTCAAGGACTTCATTTGAGGAATTGTTGCTCCCCTAACTCTTGTTCGATTTCTTTCCCCCTAGTATTGGCGTGTTTCTTCCTCTCCGATGTATATGAAAAAATGTGTCCTCTAATCACAGCTTTGAGAGGTTCCCAAAAGATAGTCATCAACATCCCCGTGTTAGCTCAAAGGGAAAATAAGTAATCTGCTCCTTCAAATACTGACAGAAAGCCTCATCATTCAACAGGTAAGCATCTTAGCGCCACAGTCACCGACCTGCAGACATATTGTCCAGTTTCAGCACCATGGAGAGTGGAGAATGGCCTGTGATTTAGAATCGGGTGAAATGTAACAGCCACAGCAAAAAAAGTGCTCAATTCTGGAATATGAGTTATGAACTGACAAAAATAAAAAAAAATCCCTATCTGTTGGAATTGTCAGTTTCCAAATATCGGCAATGTTAAGGTTTGTCATTGTATTTAGACAAACACTGACATTTGATTGTTGACCTTGATAGCTGTTTATCTAAAAGAGGATCCAAAATACAGTTGAAGTCTCCACTCACAATAACATTTGTATCCAATATATTTGTTATGGACGTAAATACCCTTTGGAAAAATAATGGATCATCGAAGTTGTGACCATATAAATTAACCAAGATTATTGGTATCCAATTCAGTGTACCAACCACAATAATATACTGGCAGTAGGATCTGAAATCAAGGATGAGTAAATAAAAGGAATAGCTACCCTCCTCGCTTTTGCATCAGAATTTGACTGGTATATCTGACCAATCCAGCCGACTTGTAGTTTGGTCCGAGCCATGCATTTTTTATGAGTTTCCTGAAGAAACACCATGACACCGGACAGTGATTTTAGATGCTCTGCAAAAAAACTAAAAAACATCTTAACTCTCACGGAGATTATGAGTGGGACTAAAACCTGATCGGATAAACAATAACATCTCACCAATCATAAGTTTCATCGTAATGAATATCGGCAAGAAATTCAAAAACAGTACTGGCCTATATTTGGCCATTTAGCCATCGGACACGACAGGTTTGGTTCCTCAGCCAGAGAGCTTGCTTGCCAATAACAATTTGGCTTCTTTTGGAGTATCAAACAAGTGCAATGATCCCTCGACTGTCACCTTGAACCTGGCTGGGAAAAGGAATCCATATCGGATGTTGGCTGCCCTGCCTTTTTTGCGCAGTTCATCATAATATTTCAGTTCGTTCCTCACCTTCAAAGTAAGATCTGGGTAGAAGGACACCCTAGCTCCATTATAGTTGAGGGGATCTGCAGGCGTGCGATGAATGGCATTGGTGGTGCGCCCTTGACTGGCTTTGGTGTGGATGATTTGTGTGTGCGATCGGTCAGGATGTGTGTTTTGAAGTTTTCACTCCCCAGCAGGGCCGGTATCAGCTCCGATTTACAAACTCAGTGGGCCTCCCTTTCTCTACCTGTTTCCCAAAGGTTTGGATGTTCTGCTATCGTGAATGCAATTTAAGCATTTCCAGGCAGGTTTTCAGCTGAATTTTTTTTTTTTTAAATTTTTAAGTTTAACGTTTTGCACTGTTTCTCAATGTCCTGTAGCCTGGCCTCGTGATCGTCTGCTTGACCTCATGCACCTTTCATTCACAGTTCCGGTCATAGTTCCAATATTCTTTGAGATAGCAGCCAACTGTGTCTACCTCCTCACTTAATTTGTTTATAGCAACCAGTAGGTTGCTCTGAGTGAGTTCTGAGGGGGAGCTCTTGGGAGCAAGCATCTTCAGCTAACTCCTTGTGGGTCGGCGATATTAGCATCGATTCATAGTCCGTCTTGTCCAAAGTACCTTGTTTAGTTTATTTTTGGTGCCTTTTCATCTTGTCAGATAATGTTTGAATTTATAGGTCGTGAGCGATTTAAGATAAATATGCATTATTTATTTTTTTCAAAATTGAGCAGAGCTCTAACTATCCACATTTATCCCATAGCACGCTTTCTAGTGTTTATTTAAATTTTATTTTTTTAACCTTTATTTAACTAGGCAAGTCAGTTAAGAACAAATTCTTATTTTCAATGACGGCCTAGGAACAGTGGGTTAACTGCCTGTTCAGGGGCAGAATGACAGATGCCGCCCCGGCAGGGTAGCCTAGTGTCCCTCGGGATTAATTAAATTGGGTTATTTAACTTCGTGCATATATTTGTCATGCTTTGTTTAATCTGTCCCTTGTGTCATTTTTGGCTTTTCTGGCTGTATGAACAAAATGCCATGGCATTAATTATGTTAATTGACTCCTATTGATCTTTGTACTTTGCCGGGTCAAGTGAATTTGAATGCGCTTTTCAAACTTTCAAAAGGGCTTTGAATTTCGATTTTAAGAGCGCAAATCAAAACGTAAAAGGTAAGGTTGGAGAAACTTGGTATTTTTTACTCTAGACTATCTCTGGCAGCAGGCATACTGTACCCAGTGAACTGTACCTGAACAGTCTAGAGGACTGCACATGCCCAGAATAACTGTTTTGAATCACTTGTAGCTGTCTCACACACTTCCACCGTGTTCTTCCCCCTATGACACACAGATAGTGTAAAATTGTTTGGCTTTGATACCAGTTGTTGTTCCAGGAACATTACGCTCTGCTTTGAGTTGCTGTGAATTGGATAGAATTCAATCTTTTCATCCAGTGACGCTGTGTTGTGAAATGCACAGGAACTGCTTCAACGAGCCAAAGTCTAGCCCAGGGATGGGCAACTTTAATGAGGGTGGGGCCCAGAAAATTCTAAACTCCCCATGACGGGCCTCGGTGGCTCGCGGGTCTGCGTAACCACATCCATACCCACACATGCAGTCAGAGCCCCCCCCCCCCCCCACAAGCAAAAGTGATGGCTAGACTGAGTTGTCAATCTAAAAACAATTATCTGACATGGGCTAATTGACTGTCAGTGACTGACATAACAAGATAAAATCTGCTGATGCGCAACCAAATTTCGAAATTGCACCATAAGTTAAGACATCGAGTGAATCTCCCCCCCCCCCAAAAAAAATAATTCTGAAAGCTGCTGTAGTTTAAACACATTCTTAATTGTAATGTAATCGGCAACTTTGAGTCTGAGCATAATTGCACCTTGAGTCTGAGCATAATACATTTGAATTCAAAATGCAATAAATCTTCTTAAAAGAAAATAACTAAACTCTCGCTTTTCGCTCACGGGGTGTTTACATAATCCCCTCTGCCCACCATCCATTCATAATAGCAGTAATTATATTTGTCTTCACAAAGCTCAACCAAAGTTACTGAAGCCTAGCAGGCAGGCGCGGGAGTGTGTGCATCCCAAATGGCACCATATTTCCTATGTAGTGCACTACTTTCAACCAGAACCATATGAGCTCTGGACCAAAGTAGTGCACTACATAGGGAATAGGGAGCCATTTGGGACACATTCATTGTCTTTAGAGGTTGTGTGTGAAGATTTCCAGAGTTGGAGGCGAGCCATGTCACCAAGGCGGCTGCATTATACGGCTGCTGAAGTGTCTCATTCTCAAAACATTTATCAAACAGCACTGTAATAAGCCCTCAGAGCAGCACATTTTGAGAAGTGAGGTATTATTCCCTGAGCTGTTTTATAGAAGTTTCAGTTGATGGTCCTCAGTCCCTACACAGTGATGTTCTACTCAGCTATGATTCCTACTAGCACCCAAGAGGTATAACGGTGCAGCATATAAATATACACTAAGTGTACGAAACATTAGGAACACCTTCCTAATGTTGAGTTGCACCCCATTTTGTCCTCAGAACAGCCTCAAATCATTGGGGCATGGACTCTACGAAGTGTCGAAAGCAGTCCACAGGGATGCTGGCCCGTGTTGACTCCAATACTTCCCACAGTTGTGTGAAGTTAGCTGGTGGACCATTCTTGATACACACTGGAAACTGTTGAGCATGAAAAACTCCTGCAGCATTTTCAGTTCTTGACACACTTCAAACCGGTGCGCCTGGCACCTACTACCGTACCCCATTCAAAGGCACTAAAATCTTTTGTCTTGCCCATTCACCCTCTGAATGGCACACATACACAATCCATGTCTCAATTTTCTCAAGGCTTAAAAATCCTTCTTTACTGGTCTTCCCCCCTTCATCTACACTGGTTTGAAGTGGATATAACAGGTGACAATCAATAAGGGATCGTACAGTAGCATTCACCTGGTCAGTCTATACTTGATGGTTCCCCGTAGATTAGCAATGTATTGATTCAGAGTCCCCCGGTGTTGTGTGGCCACTTTATAGATGATGCCGTCACATGCACGAGCGTCCCATGCGGCCGATTGGCTTGCAGAGAGCGTGTTTTCTTCTTGACGGGGTGTAAGAAGCTTTAAATGTCAACCAGTTGTTACTCGCATGCGTTTTGTTCTTGTGAAATTTTCCGAACATGAAGTGCTAAAGGAAAAATCCACTCCTTCAAAACCCACTCATTCCTATAATTTACATTTGTGAACAAATGTTTAATTTCGTTGTTATATGGTTGGTAGCAACTTGTGGAAGTCTGTTGCAGCTCAAGTCGACTACAAAACCTACATTGCAAAGCACTCTATGGGCTGGCTAGCTAGCTAGCTAGCGAGCAAACGTAGCTGCATACAATAATACCAAAGTCAATATCAGTAGTAGCTAGTTAGCTATAAAATCGCCTCAACAAACTGCACTGTCAATTTAGGAGTCTACAATCTCACCATGTTCAGTCATTCGCAACATGCAATGCACCCTGGACTGAAGAGGCAGACAAGTAGGAGAAATGTGTTAGACCCTCTGTTAAATGACAAATGTATCATAGTAGGAATATCGTTATGACATCGGCCAGTATTGAAATCTGACATGTATCATAGATGTTTTCGCAATCTAAAAGTCGTATTCCTATTGACTTGTGTAGTAAGAGCAGCTTTATCGCAATGCTACTTCATACCGGTCAGATTTATGCCTGCTTGAACGGCAATAGCTCAGAAACATAAAATGACCCAGTGAATCGATAGAACATCGCTCAGAAATGCAAAAAAAAACCCAATATAACCATCATAATGGGTGAATTTTTACTTTAAGCATTGAGCTGCTACCCTGGGGCACAAAAATATGTATGGCCCTGCAAATGGCTCCCTATTTAGTGCACTACTTTCAGCCAGGGCATAGGGCTCTGGTCAAAAGTAGTGCACTATGTTGGGTATAGGCTAAAGTGCTGCAGCTTTATCTCCAACCTTACAGGCTGGCTTCAGGCTTGCATTTCAGTATTTCTCAGTTCTGCTGAGAACATTATGTCACAACAATCTTTCTCTGCAAGCTTCTGTCTGTCTCTATTTCTCTCTGTGGGTCTCTTTTCATTCTCTCTTTTTCTCTCTTTCATTTGGCTTCTTGGAGTGTAATTTCAGCAAGATCTGAAAAGCCACAATCTGTGTCAATGCTGTTTGCATGTAGGCTAGGCTACATCAAAGAGGATGATCATAGTGAATGTTGAAGATGATGTATAGGCTGTGCTGCAATTAACGCTCATCAGCCGCCTGTCAGCCCCTCCAGCAGTCCGTTCCTGCTAATGAGTGACTGTAGTTGGTGTTTTTTAATGAAGCACATCCAAGCAGATAAGACTGCCACTGGATTGCAAATGAAGGCTGCTATTGTTACTCTGCAGCGCTCTAATCTGATTACTACGTCATTATTTATTTTCCTTCTATTTCGTTCACTTTAGGGAAAATTATTCTCTGTGCGCTTTTCTTGCTGCAGAATTTTGGTGGCGTTTTGTGTTCTCTTTGCTGTATGAATAACTAAGGGCTTTGAAATTTGAATTTGGACTTGACTTGGATTTGACTTCCCGGAACAAGAATTGAGATCAGTGCCTTTCTTGCTGTATGAAGCGATGGTTGAAGACACTAAAGTGCTGTGCTTATTTTACTAACTGTCAGTCTCAGCTCCCTCCACCCTGCCAGACTGGGAAGTGGCTGGGCTGACTAGGCTGCGGTGAATCGTTGACATAACGATTTGAGCGTGTAGAATAGATTTGTAGTTGTAATAGCGTTGGCTAAGTTGTAACTTAATATTTGTGAGCAATAATTGCATCTGCATTGCTTTAGCTCCCTACCGTGACAAAAGCTTTGTAGATGTGCAAACAGTGATTTGCAAGGAGAGAGGGAGAGAATGAGCTCTTGGAGGTGGATCCTGTTTATTCTAACCAATCAGATGAAGTTTTCATAGACCACCAAGTCTCGATATTAAGGTTTTTCCACTTGTCCGCGGCAAGTAAAAAAATATATATATATTTTTTAAAGTCAGACGACCAGAATATAGATTTCAGTTGTCCGAATGGATGGTAACAAATCACAATATCAAACAATTACTCCGATCAGAATTGGATCAGGCAGCACACAGCAGGGCAATGCACGGTTGACATTGAGTAAATTGCCTATATTCCTATTGGCTATAGCATATTTTAATAAATATGTTATTTATACCAAGCAACAGAACAATGTAGACGGAGCTAAGAGTCTCACTAAAGCAGCCAAAATATCCGGTCAGAAAAAATAATAATAATCTCACTCACTCTCACACACACATGGCGGATGATCTGGGCCAATAGCCCAAGATTTTATTTTATTTTTATTTTTATAGTGGACACTCCAGTGTCTTATTGTTATAGACGCCCAAATGTTCTATTGTCTCTCGATTTCATATGAATATGCCTTGGCCTACTAAACCACTGGTTCAGTTTAATGCATGCTAGATTACTCCTTTTCATTAAACTGTCCCCCTTTTTTGTGTCAGATGGTCCAACACCATCCTCATACAATTTCTTTAATTTTTATAATCTTAGGTTGTAAACTAATTCTCATTTCTGGAAAAGGCATCAAATAAAGGTTCAAATCCAGGTCGTGTGACATGATTAACCAAAACACAGGTTCCTTATACAGAGAATGGGAGGACAGACTTACTTTCGTAAGTATTAATTGATGACCCAGATGGAGGCACACACTCGTGATATCTGGGCACCAGTCTAAATTTTTCTGTTTTTCAAACGCTATATACCTCTTGATTATGATTTATACCTGAATTGGGGTAGAGTAACTGTGTTGATATCAAACTAGAAGAAGAAACTACTACTGAATAGTAGCACGGGAGACTTCTGAAACAAACTCTGGCCAGCCAACACTAATGTATACAACTCGGAAAACATTAAGATACTTTCGCTAAGCGATTGCCCGAAAACACTTGTTTGAAGTTGAAATCGCAGCAGGAGACTTGTACTTTTGAGTTACAGCAGCGCACTGACGATATGCAGCGGAAAAGCAAGGGATCGAATGGGCCTAAATGAAGGGTCAAATAATACATTTTTAGAGGGGGTAGTGGCTGTCTGTGACCAACTTTGTGGTCTTGTGGTTAGTGTCTGCCCTGAGATTGGAAGTTTGATCCCCGTCTGAGTTAACCAAAGACTGTAGACCCAATGTGTCTCAGCATGGCACTCAGCATTAAGGAGATGCTGTTCCGGCTCGCACAAGCCAAGGCTCGTGAGATGCTACTTAATTAATTTACTGAAGGGCTGTCTGGCTCTCCTAGGCCTCCAGGTTATGCCATTATTGGGTCAGTTTGTACTGAGCTGTTTGGTCCCCCAAGACAGGATGGTGCTCGTGGTCAACTGGTAGGTTCACAGGAGATGTTGCAATCCCAGTCCAATAGTGCATATCACACAGCTTTTTTGGATCTGCTTGCATTAAGACTAATTTATTGATACTGTTTTAACCCCTATTTAGGATGATTTTTTTTGACTGTCCTTAGTACAGCTGTCTTACCCCATTATGTAACTAAAAAAAAAACGTTTTGACCCATTGTTTTTGTTGTCATAAGTCGTTGTATTGCTTGTACCAACTGAGCCATATATTTTAAAACATTGTCCTCACATCCATAGTTTAGATAGCATAGTAGCCCACACATGTATAGTCATTTTTCTCCTAATTGTATTGTCACGGTCTTAGTCTCATTACTTAAAGGGCTTTGAAAACAATGAACACAATATTGGGATGCAAACCAGGTGCTTGAAGGATCTTCTGGGCCTTTCCCAGTCATGGTGGACAAAATGTGCATCTCACCGAAGACCACTTCTGAATTGGGTTAGGATATGGTGGTAGTACTTCATGGGAGTTGGTGGTGCAGAGGGCCTAGTAGAAGAGAATGCGGCCCTTTTCACTCAGTAGTCTTTTGGAAGCAGGAACAAAGCTAGGTCCCTTTTGGTTCTCACTGGCAAAGACTGTGTCCTGCACCCTGATGGTAGGAAGGTGCACTGGTCAAACATTACGATACTAAAACCCATAGACAAATGTCTTGAAACAGAGCAATTACACAACTTGGGTTAGTGTTGATATTTCATGTTCGTCTCACTAATACCAATCTTCCCCAAAGATAGTAAATTAACACATTTTAATCTTATACCTACAGTGCCTTCGGAAAGTATTCAGACCCCTTGACTTTTTCCACATTTTGTTACGTTACAGCCTTATTCTAAAAAAATATTTTTAAAACTCAGCAATCTACACACAATACCCCATAATGACAAAGCTAAAAAAAAAAAACTTTTAGACATTTTTGCACAACAGGTTTTATTTATGTAAGTATTCATTAGCTCAGGTGTATCCTGTTTCAATTGATCATCCTTGAGATGTTTCTACAACTTGGAGTACAGCTGTGGTAAATTCAGTGTATTTGGACATGATTTGGAAAGGCACACACCTGTCTATATAAGGTCCCACAATTGACAGTGCATGTCAGAGCAACAACCAAGCCATGAGGTCAAAGGAATTGTTCGTAGAGCTCCGAAACAGGATTGCGTCGAGGCACAGATCTGGGGAAGGGTACCTGCAGCATTGAAGGTCCCCAAGAACAGTGTCATCCATCATTCTCAAATGGAAGAAGTTTGGAGCCACCAAGATTCTTCCTAGAGCTGGCCGCCTGGCTAAACTGAGCAATTGGGGGAGAGTACTCACTTAACTAATCTTCATTGACACCTGCTGTATACCATGAGAATAAGACAATTTTGACCCATTCGCCTAAGATGTTAGGTGTGTGGCATTATAATATACAGTGCCTTTAGAAAGTACTCAGACCCCTTGACTTTTTCCACATTTTGTTATGTTACAGCTTTATTCAAAAATGTATTAAAAATGTATTAAATTGTTCCCCCCCCCCCCCCCCCCCCCCCCCCCCCCAAATCTACACACACAATACCCCATAATGACGAAACAAAAACAGTACTTTGTTGATGCACCTTTAGCAGTGATTACAGAGTCTTCTTGGGTATGACGCTATAAGCTTGGCACACCTGTATTTGGGGAGTTTCTCCTATTCTCTGCAGACTCTCTTCAACACTGTCAGATTGGATGGGGAGCATTGCTGCACACCTACATACTTCTGTGTATTGATTTTAAGAAAGGCATTGATGTTTATGGTTAGGTACACGTTGGAGCAACGACAGTCCTTTTTCCGCGAATGCGCACTGCACCGATTATATGCGACGCAGGACACGCTAGATAAACTAGTAATATCATCAACCATGTGTAGTTAACTATTGATTTATTTTTATATAAGATAAGTTTAATGCTAGCTAGCAACTTACCTTGGCTTCTTACTGCATTCGCGTAACAGGTAGGCTCCTCGTGGAGTGCAATGAGAGGCAGGTGGTTAGAGCGTTCGACTAGTTAACTGTAAGGTTGCAAGATTGAATCCCCGAGCTGATAAGGTAAAAATCTGTCGTTATGCCCCTTAACAAGGTAGTTAACCCACCGTTCCTAGGCCGTCATTGAAAATAAGAACGTGTTCTTAACTGACTTGCCTAGTTAAATAAAGTTTTTTTTTTTTTAAATCGGCCAAATCGGTGTGTCCAAAAATACAGATTTCTGATTGTTATGAAAACTTGAAATCAGCCCTAATTAACTGGCCATTCCGATTAATCGGTCAACCTCTAGTAGGGATGGTGCCAGGTTTCCTCCAAACGTGATGCTTGGCATTCAGGCCAAAGTTCAATCTTGGTTTCATCAGACCAGAGAATCTTGTTTCTCATGGTCTGAGAGTCCTTTAGGTGCCTTTTGGCAAACTCCAAGCAGGCTGTTCTGTGGCTTTTTTACTGAGTGGTTTCCGTCTGGCCACTCTACCATAAAGGCCTGATTGGTGGAGTGCTGGTTGTCCTTCTGAAAGGTTCTCCCATCTACACAGAGGAAATCTGGAGCTCTGTCAGAGTGACCATCGAGTTCTTGGTCACCTCCCTGACCAAGGCCCTTCTCCACCGAATGCTCAGTTTGGCAGGCGGCCAGCTGTAGGAAGAGTCTTGGTGGTTCCAAACTTCTTCTCTTTAAGAATGATGGAGGCCGCTGTGTTCTTGGCGACCTTCAATGTCGCAGAAAGTTTTACCAAATAGAGCCCTTGCTGTGGTACGTATTCAGACAATAATAAATTCTCATGTCTGGACAAATACACACTGAAGTAACTAGGGATGGATGTGAAGCCAGCCCGCTAGCCAGAGGTACTTTGTGCCTAGAGGTACTTTCGGCCAGTGCCGAAATTCCTGATGTTCCATCACTGAAAGTAACCTTACTGTACCAACTATAGACCACTTATTTTCCCCCTCTTGTTAAGAAATTCATGCTGATGCGACAAAAGGGGGGTACTGTTTACCGATAGATATGATAACTGGAATACTATGAATGGCTCTGTATCTACCTGGAAGATAATCAGCCTCTGGCTCCGCCTCTCCCGAGTCCGTTCGCTAGTTGCAGGGATGAGACAAGACTGTAACTACAACCAATTGAATACCACGAAATTGGTAGAAAGTTGTGATTTGGACTGGTGCCCTTATATCACTGATGCTACATGAGTCCCAGTACTGACTTGCCTTTGTAGGTATTAATTGAGGACCCAATTAATGTGAGACATTTTGTTGGCCGTCAGGTTCTCTGCAGCCAGTTCCTACACCCTCATGGACAGTGTTGTAGCAGAGCTTGAAGAACCTGCCACGGTGTTTGTGGAGAAGCACTGCACCAGTGTCACTGCTCACTGTTGCCTACAGCCTTGCCCATGGCGCGCTGAAGCACTATCCACAAATTCTTGGCCAGATTGTCCGACAGGCCCTGCAACTTGCCAAAGTAGTTTCGCATGAGGTTAATGTTGTGCATGATCTTGCTGCCTAAGCGACACCGACTGTACATGAGGTCATTCCATGAGCACTCCAGGGTCCTCCGCTTGTGATGGCCCCCCAGCACCTCGGCTTGCTCTATCATTAACAGAGTGTCTGCCACCCTCTCAGGCACATCCCAGGAAGGGAGGAGAAATATTCATACATACATATATTAACTGTACATTGTCATATCAAATACAATGCAAGCCATCAATAATAGTTCCCATTCAAGTGGCATTTAATGGTGCAGCGGAACATACCTGAAAATATATATTTATTAATATACAAGTTTTCCACAGCTGAGGCTAGCTGACTGTGTTGCATCCCTGCTTATTTGACATCCTTCAGGGTCCTAATGATGTTGATGCTTTGCCTCCAGGCATTGCTGACTTTTGCCAGGTAGTTCTGGATGTCCATCCCGTCTCCCAGGGCATTGTGGAGCTGACGGAGGCCTGAACGGACCCTGTTTAACTGGGAGTGGATTGCAGAGTGGAGACAGACAAATTTTAAATGGTTTAGATAGGGATTTGCATTAATCAAAGGGCAGTAGCTACAGAATGCAGTCAATGTCTAAAGCTAAACAAATTCGTTTCTACCTTCAGTCGTGCTTCTACTAAAACTTCAGATCTAACTGGGTGATCAAGATTCATGGGATTTATGTCTGTTTTTTGGTCTTAGCAGATTAATGATTACTTTTCTAATGGTTGTGCTAGCTAGCTATGGCTCCATACAAAATCAAGCTAGCTAGTTAGCTTCAAAATTGTTTGCAAAATAACTTTACCTATCGATTTTGGCTAACTCTTAATAACAATGACTTGGACAATAGCTTCCAAAAACAATATTACAGAAGAAAAAAGCTTGCTAACTAGCAATAAAATAATGGCATTTAAACTTACCTGCCATGACAACTAACAGCTGGGCTTCTTTGATGAACAGTCTTTGGTGGATACAAGTGGTAACCTGGTAATGTATGTCTTGATTGACAGGTGTTTGTGCCAGACAACACGGCCCCTTGTGAGCTGTCACCAACCAACCACTGTAGAGTATACTGGTCTGTGTTAACCTCATCTGATTGGTTAGAAGAAAGAGGTCCCACCTCCAAGAGCTCCTGCTCTCACTCACTCTCTCTCCTTGCTTGTAAATCTCTGTTTGCACATTTACAAATCTTTTTGTCACATAGGGCGCTAAAGCACTGCCAAAAGTCTAAGGGTGCGAAATTGACATGTACAGATGCAATTATTGCTCGCAAATATTAAGTTACCTGTAGGAGAATGTGTTTACAACTACAGATTATTATTTCATCTTCATAAGTCATCAGTTACACACTAGCAAATTGTGTGTACAACTACAAATATATTCTACACGTTCAAATCGCTATGTCAATGATTTACCCCCATAGACCTGGATCATATTCATTAGGGCTCAAAGAAAAACGATTTGGCAAGTTCGGTAGTGTAGTCCATGCCTGTTTCTGTCCGTGTTCAGGGTCATATTCATTAGGCACCAAACGGATGAGAATGGACTGACCGTTTAGTGCCTAACGGAAGATTTGTGGTCCCTGAGGTTTGGGAGACATACTGCTGTCAGTCTGAAGTGAACCTATCCTTTTCTCAGAAGCTCTGTGTGAAAAACAGGAGTGGAGGACATTAGACGAGACCCGTTGGCATGGCGACCTCACTAAAACGTTGATTGAATACACAGACACTCATTACCTGTGACTTCTGGCTGCCTTAGTGATGCTCTTTATTTGATGGCCATGGCTGTAGCTATCCCAAGAGAACTCAACAATCTCAATCTCTCTCTCGGTCTCTGTCTCATCTTCTCTCTGTCTTTTTGTCTCTCTCTCTCTTTCTTTCTCTTCAGTTCAGCTCATGATTATTCAGACCTGTACACTGTTGCCATGGCACTGGATTGGCAGCTCGTAACCTTGTCATATCTAGACCAATCTATCGAGAGGAAGATATGAAAGATTGGATTTCGTTTGAAAATATCAACCAAGTAAAAACATCCAAATGCGTTTATATTCACTGTACCATTGAGCTGTGGGGGAGATATTAGCAATCAAAATTGCCTTTGTATTAGCAAGTCAGGTTTTGCATTAGTTCCTTCTCAAATGAATTATAGAAATGCAAAGCCTCAAGCTGTGTTCAAAGATGATTAATTTGTTTGTCTGTTTTGTCTTTCAGGGTCAGCCGGTCGGTCAGTGTGATTTCAATATTCGGCTGTTGTGCATAGAGAAAGAGATCATCTCCCCTCGGATGGAGAAGATGAAGACGGGACAGATCGACAAGACAAAGGAGCCCTTCAGTGTCAGGAACAAGCCATTCTTTGACATCCACGCAGCACGAAAGGTAATACACGCATGCATGTGCACAAACTGCCAGGGCCAGATCATCACAAGTCTGTGGTGGTCTGACGTTCTAGCCGTACATGTTACTAATGCATTATTTAACTTTTCTTTCAGTTCAGGGACTCGTCTAAGGCCTAATCAAAACAACAGGATAGATGAACTTTAAATGGCTTCACAGTCACCGATTTTGTTTTCTCACTTTGAAACAAATATGTATTATTAATCTTGAAGTATTAATGTGCTCTCATAAAGGGTACATTGCATTTTCTTCCCACGCTGTGCTTTTACTGTAGCTTGACTGCTTTTGACTGCCTTCGTACAAAGGGCATTGTAGATTCCTCTGTCACCATTAAAGGAAAAATAAATGTGATCAAAGCTTTTTTAATCAGTGGGAATATTCATAAAAACTATAAATCAACAGAAAAAATTGTTAGGCCATTTTCAGGGCTATGTGGCTCCACTATTTGCAATCTATAATTGATTATTCACAGATCATGGAGGTATTCTAAGGAGCCTTTTTATATTAGGAATCCCGGCCTACCTCTATACAGAGTTATTTGTGTTTGCAGATCATGTGCTTCTACTAACAAAGACAAGAGTGTTTTTATTCTCCAAAAGCTATTAAAACACACCAGCAAGGCCCTGCACCCTCAGTCTCATAATGGCTCCACCGAAGGACATTGCACAAAAAAACTAGATCTACACTGCGCCAGATCAGTGGGAAACTGTAGCTCTGTACGTTCCATTAAATGCCTGATAACAGAGTAGCGGGAGCAAGGGTTTATGGCAGTCTTCACATTTTTCCCACCACTGTTCATATGGCAGGTCTGGTCATGGCGGAAGCAGGGAACAGCTCCAGTCCCAGCTACTATCACTGATCTCTTTGTGCTGGAGCCTTTGTCCTGCATGAAATGTTAGCCATGAATGACTGGGTTACCCCCCTGGTAAACCCTGTTCCAACTTCCAACCCCTCCTGTCTGAGGCTTTTATGACAGATTGCCCACTGTCTTGTTAGCAGGATGTAGATTAAGATATTCCAGAAATGAAGTCATTGGAATTACGCCTGCCTCATTCGCTATGTCTTTGTTCCGATGCTGAGGCCATCTGCTCTGCGTACAGCCATATCTCTGTTAGAGACATCATGAAATGGGGGAATAGGAATCTGGTTTATTCATTCGCGGTGGCGCAGCTTTCCACTTCATGGCATGTTTGCCGGAAATTCCTTTTATGATATTTCAATGAGGCCGAGGCTGTGTGATGGGTTTTCTTCAAGTTTCCAGCTCCCCTGAATTACCACTAGAACTGCCATAGACCAACGGCCATTGACATTTGATTGTGTAATAAAAGTAATCCGCAATAAACATCTACGTCCTGCTCTTTCCCTGACCTTTCCTAAATGTTTGTATTTTACATTGCTCAATTTGTCTGAATTTAGAAATCACAGAGAAGTATTTGGAGCCCTTTGACCTGTTTTTTTCTTTACACCTATTCCCAACGTAACCCTCCAAAACAATGCGCTGTAAGACGTTGGTACCCAGCCATGCGCTAATGCGGCTATCTCTCTCCTTACTGAATGAATGAAAGGATGAATAGGTGATAATTGTGCACGTTGGTTAACAATTGAAAATGAAATTGGGACTGTTGATGGGTCATTGGCTTAACTTCTTGACGGTACCCATCCCGTTAGCGGGATCATTTTCATCAGCAACCGCTGAACAGCATAGCGCCACAGTCAAATAACATTACAAAAAAATATAAATATTCATGAAATCACAAGTGCAATATTGCAAAACACAGCTTAGCCTTTTGTTAATCCACCTGCCGTCTCAGATTTTGAAATTATGCTTTACAGCGAAAGCAATCCAAGCGTTTGTGTAAATGTATCGATAGCATAACATTATGTACACTAAGCATTAAGTAGCTAGGTCACGAAAATCAGAAAAGCAATCAAATTAATCGTTTACCTTTGACGATCTTCAGATGTTTTCACTCACGAGACTCCCAGTTACACAACAAATGTTCCTTTTGTTCCATAAAGATAATTTTTATACCCAAAATACCTCCGTTTGTTTGTCGCGTTATGTTCAGAAATCCACAGGAAAGAGTGGTCACGACAACGCAGACGTATATTCCAAATGATTCCATTCCATAATGTCCACAGAAACATGTTAAATGTTTTTTATAATCAATCCCCAGGTTGTTTTTAAAATATATATTCGATAATATATCAGACGAGTGTGTAGGTTTTTCAAAAACACCGGGAGAAACAATGGCCGCTTTACTCTGGCCGCTTTACGCTGTAGTGCAAAACTCACTCTGAGAGCCCCCACACTTACGCAATGTGATCTTTCACGCTCATTTTTCAAAATAAAAGCCTGAAACAGTCTAAAGACTGTTGACACCTTAGGGAAGCCATAGAAAAAATGAATCTGGTTGATATCCCTTTAAATGGAGGATAGGCATGCATAGGAAGAGAGAGGTTTCAAATTAAGAGGCACTTCCTGATTGGATTTTCCTCAGGTTTTCGCCTGCAATATCAGGTCTGTTATATTCACAGACAATATTTTTTACAGTTTTGGAAACTTTATAGTGTTTTCTATCCTAATATGACAATTATATGCATATTCTAGTTTCTGGGGCTGAGAAATGGGCAGTTTCAAATAGGTACTTTTTTTTTGTTGCCAAAACCGAAAATACTGCCCCCTACACGCAAAAGGTTAAAGTGTTGAAAATTGACTTTAGGCCTACATTTTTCACTAGGACCTTTGTAGAATAATACAAAACATATCCTTTACTCTATCTAAACAAATAACTATTGTTATATTTTTACATGGATATATTTCACTAATTTCCTTATGCACTATTTATCAATCGTTGGTTCTTATGTTTGCTCACCTCGCGGGTTGATATTAATCTGATGCATATGCTAAATGAGACGCCCGGCAGCGTTCTCTAGCGGTTCTCTTTTCAAATTGGACTATATAGGATTATCTATTTTATTTTGTTTGTGAAATTGTTTTGAATCAGCTGCAAAAGCTGGTCTGCTGTTGGAATACAAAGGACTCTGTTTTATTTTATCGTTTTGCCTTTTATTCAGTAAATTGGACGTTGATGGGACTGGTAAATTGACCTCTTGGAGGCAAAAAGCATGTGCTGAGTGGAAGATGAGGCTTTAGATTAGATTTACCTTAGCTCTGGTCTAAATTAAGGGCCCATTAGCAGACTGGAGTATGGGAGAGGGTTCAGATGGAGAGCCCTCTTGTCATTTGAAATGACTGACAGTAGATGAGGAAAAGGTCTGGGCTTAATGAATTGTGTCACTTAATGCTCTTTCACATCAGCTAAATGTGCTCACTCACTGGGTTTAATTAAGCTTTGTGCAAGAGCCCACAGTCAATTACATTTACATTTGAGTAATTTAGCAAACACTCTTATCCAGCTCAGTAATAGCTTTTATTAATAGCTTTCCTTATATTTCTCATGCAACAAATACTAACTTACAGTGCCTTCAGGAAGTATTCACACCCCAATACTTTATTCACATTTTGTTACAAAGTCGGATTAAAATGGATTTAATTGTCATTTTTTTGTAAACAATATACACACTGTCAAAGTGGAAGAAAAATTCTAACATTTGTAAAACATTTATGAAAAATAAAACACTAATATACAGTATCTTTATTAGATAAGTAGTTAACCCCCTGAGTCAATACATGTTAGAATCACCTTTGGCAGTGATTACAGCTGTGAAGATTTCTGGGTAAGTCTTTAATAGCGTTCTACATGGGATTGTGCAACATTTGCCCCTTTTTTTTTATTATTTTCAAAATTCTTCAAGCTCAGTCAAATTGATTGTTGATCATTTCCAGGTCTTGCCATAGAATTTCAGGATGTTTTAAGAACATTCACGGTCTTCTTCGTAAGCAACTTCAGTGTTGGCCTTGTGTTTTAGGTTATTGTCTTGCTGAAGTTGAATTGGTGGAAAGCATACTGAACCAGGTTTTCCTCTAGCATTTTGCCTGTGCTTAGCTCTATTCCATTTCTTCTTTTTTTTTATCCTGAAAAATTCCCAGTCCTTAATGATTACAAGCATACCCATAACATGATGCAGCCACCACTATGCTTGAGAATATAAAGTACTGAGTTATGTGTTCAGGACAAAAAGTGAATTGCTTTGACCCCCCCTTCAAGCTAACGAGTCATTCTGACTGCATTCTAACAGTGTAATTAATCCATTCATATATGCTATCACAAAGATAATCATTTGGTTGTGTTTATGAAGGCCTTGGATAGCATTAGAATACCTATTTTATTTCAAATAACACAATCATTTTCATTAATTTATGTTACTGTAGGCTATATATATAAAAAAAAAACGCTAAGTCAAGTGTTCAATCAATTTTATTAGTGGAGTGTCTTTTGTTACAACTATGAAACAGAAAGCATATGTGTTGGAACACGGTAACAGCTTTTTAGAACTACAAAATAAAAATAAATACCCCAACCACCAAGACACACAGTCAGCAAGACGTGCGATCCAATGATGAAACATCAGTAGCCTAAACATCATTATAAATGTCCAGTGGCCTTGATAAATAAAGCAATGATGGCATTATAATATGTGTCGATATGACAGCAGTCAAAAATAGGCAATTATTGTCAGCTCGTGCTTACATTGTGCATCTTCAGGTAATGGCGTCAGTTGAATTTCATTTATCTGCAGTCCATTGTGCTAACAGTTTACACAAATCTTCGTAACTTTCACTTCCTTGACATACTTTGACATACAGTACCTTTTGTTTGGTTGTAGTGCGTAATAGTCTCCAGGCTTTCTCTTTGTGTCCTGTTGTCTTGCCATTCTTCAGCACCGTTGTGGACCACAACGGCTGTGCAGGTGCCTTATTTTGCGCAGAGGGAGGAAGCTCCCATCTCACTTTGTTCATGGTACCAGCCAGGCTTGTTTTCTTTGCAAGCAACTTGTTCGCCAATGACAGTGAAGTGAAGAAATTGTCCATAGTGATATTTGTCCCCTTGTCAATGTAAGATTCCGCAAGCCTCATGTGGATCTTTTCCCAGATATTGAAAGCCTTTCAGCATGAACAATTACACGCTCTCACTGTGTAGCCTACTTCAAGTAGGTCAGAGTAGACTGATATGACTGCTTGGATTTGGTGGACTGATATAGGGTACATACCTTTTTGAGATTATAATTTGAATAGATCAAAACAGTACAATAGCCTGCCCTGTTCTTCTTTCACAATGGGTGATTACCAAATGATGCATAATTTGCTTCCTCACTCAACTCACCCCCCCCCCCCCCCCCCCCCCCCCAACCTCATACTTTAGTTAATGTATTTGTGTGCTAAATTAGTTTCAAAATTGACTACTTTAGCACTTCTAGTGTTAGTCGTACCATTGGTCTCATGGTGGATATCTGCCGATAGGTGCCCTTCTTTGTGAAGTGTTGGAAAACCTCCCTGGTCTTTCTGGTTTAATCTGTTTGAAATTCACTGCTTGACTGAGGTACCTTTTTAAATCATCTGTATGTGTGGGGTACAGAGATGAAGAAGTCATTCAAAAATCTGGTTAAACACTATTATTGCACTTAGTTTAAAGTGACTTGTTAAGCACATTTTTACTCCTGAACTTATTTAGGCTTGCCATAACAAAGGTGTTAAATACTTTTTGACTCAAGACATTTAAGCTTTTCATTTTTTATTAATTTGTAAAAATATCTGAAAACATCATTCCACTTTGACATTATGGGGTGTTGTGTTTAGGCCAGTGACTAAAACATCTCCATTCAGGCTGTAACACAGCAAAATGTGGAAAAAGTCAAGGGGTGTGAATACTTTCCGAAGGCACTGCACTGCATGTGTGTTAAGTACGTATTTGTTTCGAGAGTTATCTCTCCCTGCCTTCCCCACCAGTCTAATGTCCACAACTCATTTATAAATCACGGCAAACCGTTAGTTCAATAAACTGTGCTTAATTGGATCATTAAAGCAGTGTGATCAGTATCAGCAAGTCTTCGCCTTGTGGGTCTGAGACCTCTAACCCCTCCAATAACACCAGCGTAAAATTAGTCAAACTGCAGTCCTGTGTGTGTTACACCATGAGAGAGCCACTTTGAGACTTCTAATGCAGCGCACTGGAATTATCTACTGTATTCCGGTTTGGGCCTGGCACTTGTTGCTCTTACCTCTGTCTGTATTGCCTGGCTGTATTGGCCCATTGTTGTTTTTGTTGTACCTCAGGACTCATCCAGCCAGTCACAAGTTAATGGATGGTGACGACCGCATGACTGCCTCTCTGTATCCCATCATGGTTGCATCACAAATGGCACCCTATTCCCAGTTGTGTGCACTACTTATGACCAGGTCCCAGCTCTGGTCAAAAGTAGTGCACTATATAGGGAATAGAGTGCTATTTCAGACCAGGGTTTCCATTAGGAAAATGTGGTGTCGTACATTTGACCGGCAGCATTTTAATTTACCTGCATTGGTTGCGTAACCTGATTAAAACCTCTTAACCTCTTAAAATGTTTTTGCTTAAAATGACATATCCAATCCTGTAGCTCAGGATATGCATATTCTTGATACCACTTGAGGAAACACTTTGAAGTTTGTAGAAATGTGAAATGAATGTAGGAGAATATAACACATTAGATCTGGTTAAAGATAATACAAAGAAAAAAACTGTTTTTTTTAGGACGTTTTTGTACTGTCTTTGAAATGCAAGCGAAAAGCCATAATGTGTTAATTCAGCCCAGGCACAATTTAGATTTTGGCCACTAGTCAGCAGTGTATGGGAAAAGCCATAATGTGTTAATTCAGCCCAGGCACAATTTAGATTTTGGCCACTAGTCAGCAGTGTATGGGAAAAGTTTTAGACTGATCCAATGAACCATTGTATTTCTGTAAAGAATGTTGAATCAAGACTGCCCAAATGTGCCTAATTGGTTTATTAATAACTTTTCAAGTTCATAACTGTGCATTCTCCTCAGTCAATAGCATGGTATCATTTCACTGTGATAGCTACTGTAAATTGGACAGTGCAGTTAGATTAACAAGAATTTAAGCTTTCTGCTATTATCAGATTTGTCTATGTCCTGGGAAAAGTTATTGTTACTTACAACCTCATGCTAATCGCATTAGCCTACGTTAGCTCAACCGTCCTGCAGGGGGACCCACCTACCCTGTAGAGGTTTTAAGGCGTCAACCCACGGTTCTCAGAATGACAGAAATCACAAAGTTTATAGTAATTAATCTTAACAGAACATGCAACTCAAATGCAATGGTGTGCTATTCTTACCAAATTCCAATGTCCATAAGGTTAGGGGAATCTTTCTCCAAAGTAAATTGAATTAAATTGCTAAAATTATATAGCCTAATTCAGTCAGAAGGCCCCGCAATTTGTGCAGAGCGCGCGGCAAATACCAAATAGATGATTGTTAAATTCCGATTGTCAGTGAAAAGCAGAGACCCAGCCAAGCATATCTCAATATTTAAAAATAGAATTGTGGAAAAACAGTTTGTAAAACAAATGGCTATTGCTGTAAAGAGAAGACAATGAAAAAATTCCAGTCTGTCTTTTAGGTTACTTTTCACTGAGAATTTTTATAACTATCTTATTGGCACCAGCGAAGAGCATCGTCCATATCCCCGGTGAGTGTGCATATTCACTGTCCTTATTATTGGGTCAGTGCTACTTTTGTTTGTTTTTGGACAATAACTCCCTCCTCCAGGTTAGATTGGGCGTCATGTTGTATTTCTCTCCTCTTTTCGTAGGCCTAATACAGTTGAAGTCAGAAGTTTACATACACTTAGGTTGGAGTCATTAAAACTCTTTTTTTTTCAACCACTCCACAAATGTCTTATTAACAAACTATAGTTTTGGCAAGTCGGTTAGGACATCTACTTTGTGCGTGACACAAGTAATCTTTCCAACAATTGTTTACAGACGGATTATTTCACTTATAATTCACTGTATCACAATTCCAGTGGGTCAGAAGATTACATACACTAAGTTGACTGTGCCTTTAAACAGCTTGGACAATTCCAGAAAATGATGTTATGGCTTTAGGAACTTCTGTTAGGCTAATTGACATCATTTGGAGGCCTACCTGTGGATGTGTTTCAAGGCCTACCTTCAAACAAGCTCTCCGATCTCTGCAGCTATACATAGTCCATCTGTAAATATCCCACCCAGTCTACCTACCTCATCCCCATATTGTTTTTATTTAATTTTCTGCTCTTTTGCACAGCATTATTTCTACGTGTACATCACCATCTGCTCATCTATCACTCCAGTGTTAATTTGCTAAATTGTAATTACTTCGCTACTATGGCCTATTTATTGCCTTACCTCCTCACACCATTTGCACACACTGTATATAGACTTTCTTTTTTTCTACTGTGTTATTGACTACGCTTGTTTATTCCATGTGTAACTTTGTGTTGTTTGTGTCGCACTTCTTTGCTTTATCTTGGCCAGGTCGCAGTTGTAAATGAGAACTTGTTCTCAACTAGCCGACCTGGTTAAATAAAGGTGAAATAAAAAAACTCAGTGCCTCTTTGCTTGACATCATGGGAAAATCAAAAGAAATCAGCCAAGACTTCAGAAAAAAAGTAGACTTCCGCAAGTCTGGTTCATCCATGGAAGTAATTTCCAAATGCCTGAAGGTACCACGTTCATCTGTACAAACAATAGTACGCAAGTATAAACACCATGGGAACACGCAGCCGTCATACCTTTTAGGAAGGAGACGCGTTCTGTCTCCTAGAGATGAACGTACTTGGGTACGAAAAGTGCAAATCAATCCCAGAACAACAGCAAAGGACCTTGTGAAGATGCTGGAGGAAACATGTACAAAAGTATCTATATCCACAGTAAAACGAGTCCTATATCGACATAACCTGAAAGGCTGCTCAGCAAGGAAGAAGCCACTGATCCAAAACCATCATAAAAAATCCAGACTACAACCAACTACACATGGGGACAAAGATCATACTTTTTGGAGAAATGTCCTCTGGTCTGATGAAGCAAAAAATAGAACTGTTTGGCCATAATGGCCATCGTTATGTTTGGAGGAAAAAGGGGAGGCTTGCAAGCTGAAGAACACCATCCCAACCGTGAGGCACGGGGGTGGCAGCATCACGGTGCTTTGCTGCAGGAGGGACTGGTGCAATTCAAAAAATAGATTGCACCATGAGGGAGGAAAGTTATGTGGATATATTGAAGCAACATCTCAAGACATCAGTCAGAAAGTTAAAGCTTGATTGCAAATGGGTGTTCCAAATGGACAATGACCCCAAGCATACTTCCAAAGTTGTGGCAAAATGGCTTAAGGACAACAAAGTCATGGTATTGAAGTGGCCATCACAAAGCCCTGACCTCAAACCTACAGAAAATTTGTGGGCAGAACTGAAAAGGCGTGTGAGCAAGGAGGCCGACAAACCTGGCTCAGTTACACCAGCTCTGTCAGGAGGAATGGGCCACAAATCACCCAACTTATTGTGGGAAGCTTGTGGAAGGCTACCCAAAACATTTGACCCAAATTAAACAATTTAAAGGCAATGCTACCAAATACTAATTAGGTGTATGTAATCTTTTGACCCACTGGGAATGTGATGAAAGAAATAAAAGCTGAAATAAATCATTCTCTACTATTATTCTGATATTTCACATTCTTAAAATAAAGTGGTGATCCTAACTGACCTAGGACAGATAATTTTTGCTCTGATTGAATGTCAGGAATTGTGACAAACGGAGTTTAAATGTATTTGGCTATTTTTCCTACTCCATAGTAGGAAAGTTTACCTAAGCTTGTCGGTCTGTGCGAGAAAGAAATGGCCTATTCCAAACAGACTCTGGGACAGTTGTGGGACGATAGATCCCAAATGCATACAACCAGTAGGCCTAAGCTTCATCCCCCAAAATATAAAAAAGCAATGAGGCTCATGCTGCAGATCAGAACTTTTAGCATACAATTTAGATAAACTGTTATTTCTTCACATTTTAAGGCAGTAGGCTACATGCGAATGTTCGTTCCATAATGCAATTAGCAGGAAAACACCATTTGTGAGGGGTTTCATGTGACAGAGATGAAAATATCCATTAGACATTTTGAAAGAGGGGACATCGAAGTATGCAACAACTAGCATGGCTTGCTCAAATGACTAGGGTTGTGCTTGTGGCTACTGGTCAATAAAATACATTTGATTCGAAAACCAACAGAACATGAGAGGAAAAAGGCATATTCAGTGGCATAGGGAAGTCTTTATAAAATAATTGCCTGCACGTTTGGTTGGATTTTGGCTAGGCTACTTGGAAGCAAGGTAAGACATGCCTCATATGTAGTACAACGTTCAGGTTTCAAACAATTAAGGATATGTTTTCAAAATATGCATACTGCCTCCAGCTCATTGCAAAGTGGTGTGTGATGCACTGAAGCCTGCCTAGTTGCCTATACACTTGATTGGCGAATGGGAACTGTGCTTTAATTACCAGTTGAGAAATAAAACATTAAGCTCTTTTTAATCATGGCCCGCCTAGCACCGCTTGCCTGCCCTCCAGCAGCTCAAGGTGAACATGGTGGGGACTGGGAGGGAGTCGCAGTCCGGGGATGGAGAAGGAGCGAGTCATGGGGATGGTGGGGGATGTGGTGTGTGTGTGCGCATGAAAGGTGTTCCGTCCTTCCCTTATCTAGGTAGGCTTATGTTAAGCAGTTCTAAGGTCTTGTCCAGATTTGCCTTTTTTTTTATCAGACGTTTTAGACAATGTTCATTGTTTTTGTTTGTTTTCGTGTCCATGAATGTCATTGGAAGGTGTTCTGTCCTTCCCTTATCTAAGTGTATTTAACAAATTCCAAGGTCTGTCCAGATTGCCTTATTTGAATCAGAAGTTTTGGTCTATGTTTTTTGTGTTTTTGTGTGCAATAACCAAGGCCTTGTCCGGATTGCTGTCTTTTAAGTTTTCGAGAATGTTCAGTGTGCCATTTTGTGAACTCGATCATTACAGAACTGATGTGCGTTGCGATGACCTTTTATTTCATGTAATTAAAAATGTTGATGCTGATTAAATCCCTGCTTCCCCTCATCGGTATTCAATTAATAGCAAACTGTAGAAGCGCGTAATCATTCATTCGCTTGCAGCAAACCTAAAGCAAGTAACCTTTCAGATATGTTTTTCTCCAGCAAATTTTTGTGTTCTCAGAAAATTCTTGTACAAACTTCTCCTGTATTAAAACTTTGAGACTTTGTCTGATAAATAGGCCAAACACAACCAAGAGAAAATGCAAAGAATGTATTGTTGACACTGCCTTAGAACATTCCATCAATACCACCCCCTCCACACCATACCGCAAGTGCACTCAAACACACACCATCCACAATGCCCTGCAACACTGTCCTTGGTAACATCGCAGCAATTACCATGGTTGGATTCAAGGACTACATGCATTCTCTCTTCCCTTCAACGGTGCCTTACAAAGAGAAACATGTAGCTTACCTTCTTTTATAAGGGCGAAGAATTGCCAGATCGATGATTAAAAAGGTTTGTTTACCTCCGTTCTTTTGGGAATTAGAAGCTTTCTTCAAGGCCTCGTCTGAAAAAGAATTAAGCCATGTGTAATGACGCAGATAAATGAATGTAGTCAATGGTGTATTCTGTGGAGTGATGAGTGTGTGATTGCCATAACAATATATTTTTTGTCTTTAGTTTGGCACTCCATTACATGCCCTCCAGGCTTAGAGAGAGCTTGTACACTACAGTTGGAGAGAGCCTTGAGCTCACTGAGTGAAGTCAGCAGGTGTCAGTCAATCTTCAGATGTGCTCAGAAAGCCTGGCTCTCGGTGGTGTTCTGAGCTCTTTTCAATGTTTCAGTCAGACACCACCTTGTCAGACAGGCCTCTGCTCAGCCGCCCTCAGCGGATGACTCATAACGCCCTCCTGGTTGCATCCCAAATGGCACCCTATACCCTTTATAGTGCACCACTTTTGACCAGGGCCCCTAGGGCTCTTATATTGGCGTTAAACCTCTGAAAAAGACAGGCTCTCTCTCTCTGTCTAAAATCGGCCTTGCCTACTACTTACTAAAACGACGTACTAATTGTACTACCTACTATTTAGAACATACATTTTTGTAACAACTAATGCAGTAAGCAACACATACTAGGCTTACCCATCCAGAGAATGCGTAATGTAATGCACAATTGCATTGATGCCCGACATTATCTCATTATCGGCTATTGTCAAACACACGTGAGTCTAGAAAGATGATTCTCTTCCCCTAAAGTGTGCAGCAAATTCTACTAGATGAAAATACTAAATTAATATAACATCCTGAGATTTAAAACTTATTTTTGAAATTTCACTTCATATAAAAACATCTTATTTTCGCATACCTAACATGCATAGTATTTTGAAGGCAAGTATGGGTATTCGAACATGGCCACGTTCTTCTGTCTGTTGCTGTGAGCTCTGTCAGACAGTCATGTGTGAGGACTTTTGTGTCGGGTGCTTTCTGGGAAATGATGCAACAAGCGTCATTATCCCCATCATTACCTTTTTCATATGTTAGTTGAACGCACGTGACACACCAGAATCGCCACAAGCTCAGCATTACAGAACTTAAGTGTGCATTGGACCCGAACTGCTAATTTACTGCTGAATTACACCAGACAGAATTAAGTCCTTATTGGTACCTCAGGCTCCTGTTGCATGCCAGATCGCTTTGCAGTTGTGTAAAATTCAGTGTAGTGTTTTCATTCATCATTAAGCTTCTAAGCCAGCAACCATCCTGTCTATATGTAGGCTACATACAGTGCCTTGCGAAAGTATTCGGCCCCCTTGAACTTTGCGACCTTTTGCCACATTTCAGGTTTCAAACATAAAGATATAAAACTGTATTTTTTTGTGAAGAATCAACAACAAGTGGGACACAATCATGAAGTGGAACGACATTTATTGGATATTTCAAACTTTTTTAACAAATCAACAACTGAAAAATTGGGCGTGCAAAATTATTCAGCCCCCTTAAGTTAATACTTTGTAACGCCACCTTTTGCTGCGATTACAGCTGTAAGTCGCTTGGGGTATGTCTCCATCAGTTTTGCACATCGAGAGACTGAAATTTTTTCCCATTCCTCCTTGCAAAACAGCTCGAGCTCAGTGAGGTTGGATGGAGAGCATTTGTGAACAGCAGTTTTCAGTTCTTTCCACAGATTCTCGATTGGATTCAGGTCTGGACTTTGACTTGGCCATTCTAACACCTGGATATGTTTATTTTTGAACCATTCCATTGTAGATTTTGCTTTATGTTTTGGATCATTGTCTTGTTGGAAGACAAATCTCCGTCCCAGTCTCAGGTCTTTTGCAGACTCCATCAGGTGTTCTTCCAGAATGGTCCTGTATTTGGCTCCATCCATCTTCCCATCAATTTTAACCATCTTCCCTGTCCCTGCTGAAGAAAAGCAGGCCCAAACCATGATGCTGCCACCACCATGTTTGACAGTGGGGATGGTGTGTTCAGCTGTGTTGCTTTTACGCCAAACATAACGTTTTGCATTGTTGCCAAAAAGTTCAATTTTGTTTTCATCTGACCAGAGCACCTTCTTCCACATGTTTGGTGTGTCTCCCAGGTGGCTTGTGGCAAACTTTAAACAACACTTTTTATGGATATCTTTAAGAAATGGCTTTCTTCTTGCCACTCTTCCATAAAGGCCAGATTTGTGCAATATACGACTGATTGTTGTCCTATGGACAGAGTCTCCCACCTCAGCTGTAGATCTCTGCAGTTCATCCAGAGTGATCATGGGCCTCTTGGCTGCATCTCTGATCAGTCTTCTCCTTGTATGAGCTGAAAGTTTAGAGGGACGGCCAGGTCTTGGTAGATTTGCAGTGGTCTGATACTCCTTCCATTTCAATATTATCGCTTGCACAGTGCTCCTTGGGATGTTTAAAGCTTGGGAAATCTTTTTGTATGCAAATTCTTCATGATGCTCTCTGCGCTTTTGACGGACCTCTGAGACTATCACAGTGCAGGTGCATTTATACGGAGACTTGATTACACACAGGTGGATTGTATTTATCATCATTAGTCATTTAGGTCAACATTGGATCATTCAGAGATCCTCACTGAACTTCTGGAGAGAGTTTGCTGCACAGAAAGTAAAGGGGCTGAATAATTTTGCACGCCCAATTTTTCAGTTTTTGATTTGTTAAAAAAGTTTGAAATATCCAATAAATGTCGTTCCACTTCATGATTGTGTCCCACTTGTTGTTGATTCTTCACAAAAAAATACAGTTTTATATCTTTATATTTGAAGCCTGAAATGTGGCAAAAGGTCGCAAAGTTCAAGGGGGCCGAATACTTTCGCAAGGCACTGTATCTACCTCAAATACCTTGTGCCACTGCACATTGATCTGCCACTGGTACTCCCTGTATCTACTGTAGCTTCTTTCTTGTGTATTTTTATTCCTCGTATTGTTGTTATATTTTTTACTCTGCATCATTGGGAAAGGGCTCGTAAGTAAGCATTTCATGGTCAAATCTACACCTGTTGTATTTTGCACATGACCCAAATATGTATTATTTAATTTAGATTTTAGGTATCACTCTAGGGCTGGAAGAGTGGAGGGTTCGGGCACTGCCGGGGGATATGTTCAGAGGCATAATGGAAATTACCTCTTTGCTCTTATGTTGGAGGGAGGGATCGGCTCCCTGCCTACACTCATGTCTGCAGTAAGTGGATGTGCCACTGCCACCACCTTCAATTGAATTTGAAATACAAAATAATCACTCATCTTGAATACTGAACTGTTTGGTAAAAAACTCATCCTGAGTCAGCAAGTCTTGGACAGTCACTTGCCCAAGATCAGTTTTGGATACACATGGTGGCATATCATCACTTTCAGTGATCATTACACTGAACTGACCAAATCAAATATGGCAGTGTGTATACAGCCATATATGTATACAGTTGTTAGCCTTGTCCCATGCTCATGTCAGCTTGTGTATTTAACAGGGAGGCTTAACCAACTGAGTCTATATTCTTATATAGCAAATGGACTGCCATACTAATTGAGCCACAGGGACCCCATCTTAGCCTGCGTCCCAAATGGCAGTCCAATCCATTTATAGCTCACTTATTTTGACCAGGGCCCTGATCAATAGAAGTGTGCTATGTAGGGAGTGGAGTGAAAGTTGCAGGTATGGAAAATTGCAGGTATGGAAGAAATGATGAGGCAAAACAGTATCGCAGTATTATGAATTCTCCCTCTGTGTGCTCATGGTGTACGTGTCGTGATTCTGTGAAAACCTTGGTGGTTTACTCACAGCCGTCAGATGGCTTTTAATGCTGAACGTGATTTACTGTGCTTTTACTGATAAAAAAAAAATCCCCCTCATTGTCTGGATACGTAGTATGTCTCCATATACACTTACAACACTAGAGAAAAAGTTACTTTCAGTTTTGTACACCAGGTTCAAACAGCTGAAAATACAATATTTTTGGTTATTGAAAATGTATTTCACAGTGGTTTAGACGGTACAATGGTTCTCTGAAATTAGGCGATCTATTCAAATTTTTGCAACACGGACACATTTCTGCACCTTTTAACTAAACATTTGGCAGTCTTACGGCTTGGGGGTAGAAGCTGTTCAGGATCCTGTTGGTTCCAGACTTGGTGCATCAGTACCGCTTGTCATGCGGTAGCAGAGAGAGCAGTCTATGACATGGGTAGCTGGTGTCTTTGAAACTGTTTCGGCCCTTCCTCTGACCACCTGGTATAGAGGTCCTGAATGGCAGGGCCGTACGCCCTACCCTCTGTAAATTAGAGTGAATCTCAGTTTTGCAGTGGGCCTGTGCCACTGAACTACGACCACTATTCTATGGAGAGTTTATCTTGTGTGTCTCTCTATAAGACTGTCCCCTAATCTGGCATAGCCAGTGCAGTGCTCCGGGAGCAGCCATTTGGAGCTGCTTTTATGCACTTCAGAGGAGATTGAGTCTTATGAAAGAGAATAAGGTGTCACTATTCTGTGGTAGATGTGAGCAGCTTGTTTCCATTGCTAAGCTACTGATTTGTGCTCAGTGCAGATATCTCATAAACACCCCCGTTTAACACTTTTTTTTTTCTTAGGTGTGATTTTGTCACTTCAAATGTGAGATTCTCTGACGAGAAATTCAGTTTTGTATCAGATAGTTAATGAATTAATGTTTTGGGCTGATTCTGCAGTTTTATCTGAGAATGATCCATGATCAATCAGGTCAGGATTAAGAAGGTGGTGCTGCTGAGTACGGCCGGGGGGAGTTCCCAGAGGTGGGCAGTGCCCCCCTTTTGGAATCAGAGATTTCTGAGTTTTTGAACACATGTAAATACCATTAAAAAAAATGTTTATAAAAATGTACATAGTGGCACAGTCAGTCCACAAGGTGGCACAGCTCCTCTCTTACCTGCTTTGGGGAGAACCCTGCATAATGATATTAATATTTTGAGTGAAAGATTCTCAGGCGATAACAGACCATTTACATGCAACTGCATTTTTATCATATAGACAGACAGTCACACCAGCTGTGGCTCTGAAATGAAATCATAGCCTTTGTTAATTGTACATTATTTATTGAATGTGTTATTCAACTTAGTTCTTAGTACTTAGTTCAGAGGCTGGCTGCCAGAGCAGCTTCCTCTGAGAGAAGGCGGGGCGGGGCAGCTAGGAGCAGGGATGTGATCTTGTGTGCGTCCCAAATGGTACCCTACCCCCTACGTAGTGCACTACTTTTGGAATAAGGTTTGTAGGGTGCCCTTGTTTTATCTCTAGAATGGTTGCCAAGCACCATTCCCGGCTCGTTCCCTGTGATTGTTACCTTCACAGCCTTTGTAAAACATGCTTTTATTATATCTGGTACAGCGTAGGAGTTCAGGGTTGATGAGAACCAAGCACTCAGGGACAGATCGTTCAATAAAGCATGGAGGTTGCAGTGGTAGTGATTTTTTTTGTATTTTTTATTATGGGAAATGGGTGTGAAGAAGAATAGTGAGCTAGGCATTGTAAATACTACAGATCATCAAGCGCCTTACATGACATTATCACCCACCATTGTATAATATCAATATTAAACGGACCAGCAGGATTGTTGATGGTAAGTTCTTCATATGCGATTTGTTGCGAAGGTGTACGCTGATATCAGACCTGTGGTCTGCAGAGGAAGGTGAAAGAATGTAGGGAGGCCATGCAATTCAGTACTCATCTCTAAAACAAAAGCAATTTAGGTCAAAGGAGTCCATACTAACAAAGGGAAACAGAACAGATAGATTCCAATAAGAACTGTACCATAGAGGCTCAAAATAAGGAAAAACTAAAAAATGTAACTTATTCAACAAAGATCAAGTGTAATATATTAGAATAATAAAGCAAACTGGATGGAATATGGGGGGGAAATGCACCAAATTATTTTTTTAATCTTCTGCATAGAAATGCAACCAAAAATTATTTACTGAAACTTGTTATAAGTGACGGAGTCACCTATGATTCACCAAATTATATTTTGAAAGAGGAAGCTAAGTACTTTAAGCATATGTTTTCATTTATCCTCTAACTGAAGCTAATTGTATGGATTATTTTCCTATTAATAATGCCAAATTAACAGCCGTACAGAAAGACTCATGTGAAAGTACAGAGGAGGAACTTCTTGATGCAATTACAGGCTTTAAGTCTAGGAAAGCTCCAGGGCTGGATGGCATACCAGTGGAGGTATACCAAACCTTTTTTGATGTACTCAAAGGACCATTATTAGCATATTTTAACCACTCCTTTGTAAATGGTAGATTATCAGACACTCAACAAGGTCTGATTTCATTATTACTGAAACAGGATACAAGTGGGAAATAATAAAGATTGGAGGCTCTTTACACTTCAGTGTTGTGATGCAAAGAATTATAGCAAAATATATAGCGCATAGAATTAAAAAAAGGTATTGTCGGACATTATTCATTCTAATCAGACAGGTTTTGTACATGGATACGTTGGAGATAATATAAAGCAAGTACTGGAAACAATAGAACACTATGATAAATCTGGGAAACCAAGCCTGTTATTCATAGCAGACTTTGAAAGGCTTTTGATAAAGTACGATTGGAGTTTATATATAAATGCCTGGAACATTTCAATTTAGGAGAATATCTTATAAAATGGGTTAAAATCATGTATAGTAACCCTAGGATTAAAATAGTAAATAATGGCTACTTCTCAAACTGTGAAGAGGAGTAAAACAAGGTTGTCCACTATCGGCATATCTATTTATTATGGCCATCAAAATGTTAGCTATTAAAATCAGATCCAACAATAATATCAAGGGATTATAAATACAGGGCTTAAAAACAGAGTTGTCATTGTACGCCGATGATTCATGTTTTCTTTTAAATCCACAACTTGGATCCCTCCACAGCATCATAGAGGATCTAGATAATTATTCTAACCTTTCTGGATTACAACCAAATATATGAAATATGATAAGTGTACTTACTATATTACCTATTGGATCACAAAAAAATGCTACTTTTACTTTACAATGTAGTTTACCATTAAAATGGTCTGATGGTGTTGTGGATATACAGTACTTGGTACACATATCCCAAAATAAATAAATCATCTCACTCCAATAAATCTTTATTGAAAGTTAACATTAATTCATAAGATCTTGCTACCATGGAAAGGTAAATACCTTTCTATTTGTGGCAAACACTTTAGTCATATAATTCAACGGGCAAATATTATTACATATTAAAGCATTAGACCTCTCACTAAAGGCTTCAGTCATTCAAAATATATACTTAAATCCAAACTAGTTCTCTAGCAAATTAGTAAGAATGTCTCACCCTATGTTCAAGAAAGGCCTTTTCTCTTTATTCAGACCTCTCACTTTCAGTTACTCATCTCCCAAATATCGCTGTTTTTAAAACAAGCCATAGAAAATTGGTTGCAATTTCAATTTAATCCACCAGAAAGACAGAACAAATAATACAACAAATATTGTGGTAAAACTCTAATTATACGAATTGATCAAAATTATATCGGAAATTATATCATAAATACGACTGTTGGAGTTATGTCATACATGCAGCTAACTAAAACATGTCTGCTCTGCCCAAAATTACAACCAACTAGTTGCAATTTTACCGCAAAAATGGAAGAGGAAAGTGGAAGGGGGGGGGGGGGGGGGAGAAAGTAAGGAACTTGTCTGTCGGCCCTTCATTAAAGACCATAATTGGTTAAAGAAAATGTTGATGAATAAAAAGTATATCAGTTTCATTTAAGGACCAACAAATGACAGCTGTGGCATATAGATTGCAATATAGTATGGAAGAGATTTTTGACATACCGATTCCATGGCACATGGTTTATAAACTGATATGCAAAACGATGCCGGATTCAAAACTTTGAATTTTTCCATTTAAATTATTACACAGAATTCTTGCAACCAACCTAATGTTATTTATATGGGGGATGCAACCTTCACAGCTCTACAGATTCTGCTGCGAGGAGGCAGAATCATTAGGTTATTTGTTTTGGTACTGTCCATATGTAGCTTGTTTTTGGTCACAGGTTCAGGAATTGCTGAAGAATTGCAATATTTACCTGGAGCTAACTGGGCTGATAGCACTACTGGGCATTCTGTAAAGTCATACTCAATCGATTAATAATGTATTACTTTAAGCAAAAAAATATATTTTCAATTTACAATCTGTAGAAACCATGAGAATAGAAAGGTTCAGAACTTTTGTGAAACATCACAGCACAGTTGAAAAATATATGGCAAATAGAAATCCAATATGGATGGTGTTAAGAGATAGATGGGAGGGGTTGAATGGAGCTGAAGTTTTGGACTAACAACAAGAACTAATGTGAAACATACTGTGCTCGTAAAACGTGCATAGGTTAAAACGGGCCTTCTTTAGACTAGTTGAATATCTGGAGCATCAGCATTTGCGGGTTTGGTTACAGGCTCAAAATGTCCAGAAACAAATAACTTTCTTCTCAAACTCGTCAGTCTATTCTTGTTCTGCGAAACGAAGGCTGTTCCATGCGAGAAATTGCCAAGAAACTGAAGATCTCGAACAACGCTGTGTACTACTCCCTTCACAGAACAGCGCAAACTGGCGCTAACCAAAATAGAAAGAGTGGGAGGCCCCGGTGCACAACTAAGCTAGAGGACAAGTACATTATGTCTAGTTTGAGAAACAGACACCTCCCCATTCCTCATCTGGCAGCTTCATTAAATAGTACCCGCCAAACACCAGTCTCAACAGTGAAGAGGCGACTCCGGGATTCTGGCCTTCTAGGCAGAGTTGCAAAGAAAAAAACATATCTCACACTGGCAAAAAGAAAGAAAAGATTAAGATGGACAAAGAACACAGACACTGGACAGAGGAAGATTGGGAAAAAAGTGTTATAGACGGACACATCTAAGTTTGAGGTGTTCGGATCACAAAGAAGAACATTCGTGAGACGCAGAAATAATGAAAAGATGCTGGAGGAGTGCTTGACGCCATGTGATGGTCTGGGAGTGCTTTGGTGGGGGTCGAGTGGGAGATTTGTACAGGGTATAAGGGATCTTGAAGAAGGAAGGCTATCACTCCATTTTGCAACGCCATGCCATAGTGCCCATCAAGCCAATTCACCTTGTGGGAGGTTTTTCAGGAAGCATGGGGTGAAATCTCTTCAGATTACCTCAACGAATTGACAACTTGAAGGCCAAAGGTCTGTAAGGCTGTAATTGCTGCAAATGGAGGATTCTTTGACGAAAGCAAAGTTTGAAGGACACTATTATTATTTCAATTAAAAATCATTATAACCTTGTCAACATCTTGACTGTATTTCCTTTTCATTTCCTTTTCATTTCATGTATGTTTTCATGGAAAACAAGGACATTTCTAAGTGGCCCCAAACTTTTGAGAATTGAACAATAAATTAATCATATATTATAACTAGGAAAATATATTTCATTGTACAAAAAATATTATTGCATAAACCAATGGCGTATAAATTAACTTGTAGTTGCAGTGTGGAAGTTGGAGAGGGATAACGTAACGATTCCTGTGGCCACTGACAACGCTAGAAATATCGTAAATGCAGTCACAGCACAGTTGCTGAATTGGGGCCACAGATGGGATGCTTTGCTCACGTTATTAATCTGCATCTCAAAAAACAATGTCAGTGAATCCAATCTCTCGCCTCCTAGCCAAGACCAGGAAGGTGGTATCCTTCTTTCATAAAAGCACAACTGCTGCTCATGTTTTCAAGACAAAACAGGAGATGTTGGAGCTGCCAAACCACAAACTAATCCAGGATGTCCCTACTAGATGGAATTCAATTTAATGGATGTCAAGACTGCTATCAGAGTTCATCTGGAGCCTAGATATGCTGACCCTGGTGTCCAAGACTTCTTACACAAGATCACCGCTTTGGACCCCCGGTTCAAGTCCCTGCTGCACCTGGATGCTGCTGCTCATCTGAGAGTCTACAATGAACTCACAGCAGAGATTGTGACCAATATACAACAGGTATTGTATTTATTTTGTTAATAGGACATTTATTATTTTATTAATTAGTGATTCAACAATTAATTATGAAGTAATAATTGTAATTGTCAAAATAATGTCTGATTTATATATTTCTAACAGCAAATTATATTTTTAAAGCCACTTCAGAGAGAGTCATTTTCATCTAATTTAATTCTACAGGGTCAAGCCCTCTCCAGAGATGGCAAATGACAGGGGTTGTCCTCCAGAAAATAAGTCTACCATGGCTGAGCTTTTTGAGGAGGAGTTCACGACCCAGGAGCAGGGAACCAAGTAAAAGATCAAGGTTGTAGAGGAGCTGGTGACCTCATACAGGGAAGTGGACTTTATTCCCCTGGATGCTAATCCACTTACATGGTGGAAGACCAAAGAGTTAATATACTCTCATGTTCCCATTTTAGCAAGGCGCTACCCGGCTGTGCCTGGGACCTCTGTTCCTAGCGAGAGGGTATTCTCCACAAAGGCTGACATTGTCACAGCAAGCCGATCTGTGCTCACTGTAGATAATGTAGATAGACTGATCTTCTTAAAGAAAAACGTGAAAATCTGAGTTTTAATTTTTAATTGTTTTCAAGTAACCAGTCTCAAGTGGTCCTCATTTTGCTTAAGGCACTGCTATGTGACTTAATTTTGATATATGCTGCTGGACTATGCACTCTTGTTGAAGTTCTGTTTTTAAATGACTATTTTATTTCATGTTTTTGTTGTCCCTTTGTTTCCATATGCTCCTGGGAATTCAAGCTACCCATGTTTACTATTATAATAATGGAAATCTAAATACAAATGACATATTTCTCAGGCATTTATTTTGTCGATGTATCGAAACCATACCGAACCGTGACACCACTGTACCGTACCGAACTGTGAGTTTTGTGAACCGTTTCACCAAAAAATATATGGGTGATTGGAAGTGATGCAGACAATTTAATTGATGGAAGCTACAATCTATCTGCAATATTAAAGCTGATCTACCCACACAACAACAAAAAAGATTGCAGGGAGGATGGCATGCTTGTTGTTGTTTTAATGTTACTCAGCCCTTCTCCGACCCAACTATGATTCATTACTGTGCCACTATGTGAAATGTAACCTTGACGTTCAATTGTAGGGGAGAAAAATACACTGACTTCCATTCCATCACCATGGCATGAAGATGGGTACTCCATTTTACCTTTTGTCTCTCCGTCGAGTGCAACGCTAGTCATCAGGTACAGTAGTTAATCCCTCCTTCCGCTTGACGTCTCCTGTGGAAGCCTGATAGATCTCCTAATAGGACTGTGTGATTTCATCTTCTCTGCAGGCCTTCCAGGCGAAGGCTTTGTGAATCCTGCCTTAACAGGTTTAGCATGAAAGCCTGGGCTGCTGGGCTGCGGCCCCCTCTCTGTAGCTTCCAAGCAACCATAGCTCCAAGGGAACTTCCTCTGGAGGTGGGTGCGTCGGTGTAGGTCTCCCTTGGCTCATCTTTCCTCACCCTGTGTTCACCTCTCCCTGTCTCCCTCTTTCAATCTCTCTCTCAGATGGCTTGGAGGTGGTGGGTGTACTATGGTGTCAAAGAACTGAAAGGGAACTCCAGATAGACCGGTGTTCCTCCTACATAGAGTTGCATCATAAAGACAACAGCAGTTATTTTTTGTCTGGCTGGAAGCAGAATAATTGCATTCTTTATATGGAAAGTAGAACTTCAGTATGGAACCGGAATGACTCACTATTATTCCATTCCAGGTTGCCCTGATGCTTCTCTTTAGTGGTAATAGTCACTGTCAAATACTGTCTCGGGTTATCTACTGCCAGCTGAAGGAACCATTACCACTACTTTATCTAATTTTCCAACTGTGGCAATTGGCAGGTCTTCACCACTTAGCCACCGAGCAGCCATTCTGATAGAGGCTTATTTCATTATTTCCCCCTAAAGCATTCTTTGCATCTTAACGGTGTTTGACATTTGAGAATTTGACTCCCGAAATCAATCGCGCCTCACGATAAAGAAATCTGGCTGGTACAGGTCTGTGTGTTTAGCTCCATTGTGATGAAACATTGTTTCTAAGTAATAAGCGGATACCTCACATTTCCTACGTGTTGACTGTGCCTCGGCTTATGCCGCTTGTTGACAGCCTCTTAATCTCACCTTTCCGCTCATCTGTGTTGTTCCATGTCATTTCAGCAAGCCATGACACCCACCCTTTCAGATTGTTCTGAAATCGTTTCTGTAGTTAGAAACGGTAAGATTAGCATACCTGCAACATTATTTTGTTGAAATATAATTTGATTTGAGAAATTAAGCTAATTGATTGCACCCAAATTGGGATTTTTTAAATTATAGGATTCATATAATATTCAATAAAGATGGTACATAACATCTGATTTGGACATGCAATTTTTTTTTAACAATGAGTAAGACATGAGGATTCCAAAGAAATGGTTCAAAGCCACCAACCGACTTCCATTGCCAATCCCAACACAACAATGAATATACAATATCAGTTCACTATGTTTGACAAGTAATATGGAGCTGCGGCTTGGAGTGTTGTTTCTTCATCTTATGTAATGCATTCTCTGAATTATTATTTTTTTTGTCAGAAATTAGTAATTGAAGTTCAGTTTATTTCCCATCCTGATCCTACATCCTTATATTACCACCTGACCACTAGATGGTGCTGTTCCGGCTATTAGGTGATTTATTCTTTTTTAATCACCCAACATTTAATTTTGGTTTCCTTAGCCTGTAAGCAGTCTATTGAAAAGGTATGACAGCAACCCATGTTTTGGTTATGTTTACCTGGCCACTGTTTCAAATGCTAACTTTGTAGCATTTGTTGCACAAATCCAATGTAAGTCAATGGTACCTTCGAAATAGTGGCCAGGTAAACAAAATCAAAGCATGGTTTGCTGTCGTACCTTGTCCATAGACTGCTTACAGGCTAAGGAAACCAATATGTAATTTTGTAATTTGGGTGAACTATCCATTTAACATTGAGGGGGTGGGGGGATTCTTAAAAAAGAATCAACTAAAAGCAGGAGCAGCACCCTGTAGTGGACAGAACCTAGTAATGTCAGGATGTAGGATGGGACATAAACCTAACAACTTCAATGACTTTCTCTGAACAGGGGAAAAAACATCACCAAATTAATTGAGAATGCTTTACATAGGATGAAGAAACAATACTCTGATCCGCAGCTCCATACTACTCGTCAAACAGAGAACTGATACTGTATACTTGTTTGATGGGTTGGGATCGGCGTGGGGGGCCCGTGTGTGGCTTTTGACCCTTTCTTTGGAATGCTCAGTCTTACTCATTGTTAGATTTTTTTGGGATCCAAATCAGATGTTGTGTACTACGTTTATTTAATATTATATGAATCCTATAATTTAAAATGGCCAATTTGGGTGCAATCAATTGACTTAATTTATCAGAAATAAAATTATATTTCAACAAAATATTGTTGAAGAAATGCTAATGTTATCTGTTTCTAAGTACAGAAATGATCTCAGAACGATCTGAGATGGTGGGTGTCTCAATCCTCTTGTGCTTTTTGAGGTGGAACGACCTCTTCTTTCTTCTCATTCCTCCTCCTGACTTCAGAGTGCAGAAGCGCCATCTGAAGTACCTCTGTCTCCTAGCTACAGGCTCTTGTACCATGCACACAGCCTAATCTAACTTAAATGTCAGATTCTGACAATACAGAGAGAAAGACTCTTCATTCTCCATGATTAGACATGATGACTAAGTGTCACTGACTCCAGTCACTCGGCAAGTTTGATACAGTGATGACAGTTCTGTATTAATATGATTGTTGTTATGTTCCTGCCTTGTATAATGCTGTTTGTATTTCAGCTCCGTCTCCTCTCTCTCCTAGTGGATATGATACCTTAACCTGCCTTCTGGCTAATGCAGGACTGTACTTATAGAGGAGCAATGGCATTTTTTGTCCGTTATCCCGTTTACTACTCATGTTATAGCACTTATGGCACATGGAGAAAAATAACTCCTGGCTAATTGTTTGTAAACCATTGAGATTGTAAAACTATGGATACGAAAGAGTGGCAAGAAGGACTCTTATGATCTTCCTTTGTTGTTCATCTCTTGGTTGTTTTCATGACTTACGTTGGCATTAATTCACGCTCTGGTTGTTGTAAAGAGACTGCAATGTGACATTTGGAGATATTTTAGCAGCCACGTTGCATTGCTACCACCACCCGTGGTGACATTTTGAAATGTGTCACGCATTTTCGACTGTTTTCAGCATTTGTTCTGTGTTTGAGTAAAATGCTGTTTGCATAGATAATGAGTATATGATGAGCTGCCATGGCAATGAAATTGAACTCCACTTTAATTTATATTTCACTGTTATTTATGGACATGTAAATGTAGTTGTTTGTTCACAACAATGGTAGTGTTTGCATGCAGGGTACTTTGTCTGTCTGACTTGTCTGAAAGAAAGAATCAGTGGTGGAAAAAGTACCCAATTTTCATACTTGAGTAAAAGTAAAGATACCTTAATAGAAAAGGAAAAATAAGTCACCCAGTAAAATACTACTTGAGTAAAAGTCTGAGCGTATTTGGTTTTACTTATACTTAAGTATCAAAAGTAAATGTAATTGCTAAAATATACTCAAGTATCAAAATTATAAGTATTAAATACTTTTTAAAAAATCTATATACAGTGGGGAGAACAAGTATTTGATACACTGCCGATTTTGCAGGTTTTCCTACTTACAAAGCATGTAGAGGTCTGTAATTTTTATCATAGGTACACTTCAACTGTGAGAGACGGAATCTAAAATACAAATCCTGAAAATCACATTGTATGATTTTTAAGTAATTAATTTGCATTTTATTGCACAACATAAGTATTTGATTACCTACCAACCAGTAAGAATTCCGTCTCTCACAGACCTGTTCGTTTTTCTTTAAGAAGCCCTCCTGTTCTCCAATCATTACCTGTATTAACTGCACCTGTTTGAACTCGTTACCTGTATAAAAGACACCTGTCCACACACTCAATCAAACAGACTCCAACCTCTGCAAAATGGCCAAGACCAGTGAGCTTTGTAAGGACATCAGGGATACAATTGTAGACCTGCACAAGGACAATAGGCAAGCAGCTTGGTGAGAAGGCAACAACTGTTGGAGCAATTATTAGAAAATGGAAGGAGTTCAAGATGACGGTCAATCACCCTCGGTCTGGGGCTCCATGCAAGATCTCACCTCGTGGGGCATCAATGATCATGAGGAAGGTGAGGGATCAGCCCAGAACTACACGGCAGGACCTGGTCAATGACCTGAAGAGAGCTGGGACCACAGTCTCAAAGAACCATTAGTAACACACTACGCCGTCATGGATTAAAATCCTGCAGCGTACGCAAGGTCCCCCTGCTCAAGCCAGCGCATGTCAAGGCCCGTCTGAAGTTTACCAATGACCATCTGGATGATCCAGAGGAGGAATGGGAGAAGGTCATGTGGTCTGATGAGACAAAAATAGAGCTTTTTGGTCTAAACTCCACTTGCCGTGTTTGGAGAAAGAAGAAAGATGTGTACAACCCCAAGAACACCATCCCAACCGTGAAGCATGGAGGTGGAAACATCATTCTTTGGGGATGCTTTTCTGCAGAGGGGACAGGACGACTGCACTGTATTAAGGGGAGGATGGATGGGGCCATGTATCGCGAGATCTTGGCCAACAACCTCCTTCCCTCAGTAAGAGCATTGAAGATGTGTCGTGGCTGGGTCTTCCAGCATGACAACGACCCGAAACACACAGCCACTAAGGAGTGGCTCCGTAAGAAGCATCTCAAGGTCCTGGAGTGGCCTAGCCAGTCTCCAGACCTGAACCCAATAGAACATCTTTGGAGGGAGCTGAAAGTCCGTGTTGCCCAGCGACAGCCCTGAAACCTGAAGGATCTGGAGAAGGTCTGTATGGAGGAGTGGGCCAAAATCCCTGCTGCAGTGTGTGCAAACCTGGTCAAGAACTACAGGAAACGTATGATCTCTGTAATTGCAAACAAAGGTTTCTGTACCAAATATTAATTTCTGCTTTTTTGATGTATCAAATACTTATGTCATGCAATAAATGCAAATTAATTACTTAAAAATCATACAATGTGATTTTCTGGATTTTTGTTTTAGGTTCTGTCTCATAGTTGAAGTGTACATATGATAAAAATGACAGACGTCTACATGCTTTGTAAGTAGGAAACACTGCCGATTTTGCAGGTTATCAAATACTTGTTCTCCCCACTGTATTAAGCAAACCAGACGGCACCATTTCATTTGGTTAGTTATTTATTTTTTACGGATAGCCATGGGCTGTCTCCAACACTCAAAACATAATTTACATATTAAGCATGTGTGTTTAGTAAGTCCGCCAGATCAGAGGCAGTATGGCTGACCAGGGTTGTTCTCTTGATAATTGTGTGAATTGGAACATTTTTGTCCTTCTACATAAGTGCTTTACACCACTGGAAAGATGAATGAATGAACTGAACTGTGAGTTGAGTTGAGTTTATTCGTACTTTGAGGCTGCTGTACAGTGCCCATATTAATAGCAGATTGGTATTTATTGGGATGACTCATGTACTGCAGCCTCTGTACTGCAGACAGCTCTGTAGGGTAGTCACTAGCTGGCACATTCACAAAGTCATACAATCTTATTTTAAACCTAAACCTAACTTTAAGCCGAACATTAACCGCACTGCTAACCTTATGCCTAACTTCAAATTAAGACCGAAAAACAAATTTTTGTTTTCATGAATTTTTACAATATATTGCACATTTTTACTTTGCCACTGGCCCATCTAGTAGAAATCGCTCTGCCTCCAGGATAAGATTCATCCCAATAAACTGCATATTCATATTAATACCTGCTCCCTGATGCCCCTACGCCTAGCTTTGGGCTGTATCTGTCTCTCCCATCTGGCAGCTGTCTGTGCCTCTGTTGAACAGCCTGGCTGGCTGCTTGCGTCCCTCCCTTCCTCCTCTAGGCTTTTTACCACAGGGCCCCAGCTTGCTGCTACCTCCGCATCAGGGCCAACATCACTAATAATAATACAGCCAGCCTGCATGTCGCCACAGACAGCTCCAACTCCGCTCTTTTATATTAGGCCACACAGTGAAACAGCTGATTGTGGATCTTCTACAGATGCACCTTTTTGAGAGCCTTCTGTCGAGCAGCATCACCGCCTGGTAAGGCAACTGCACCACCCGCTACGCTACCTCATGGCTCTCCAGAGGTTGGTGTGGTCAGCCCAACGCATCACCGGTGGCACACTGCCTGACCTCCCAGGACATTTACAGTACTCTGTCCAAGGAAGGCCAAGAAGATAATTAAGGGCCTCAGCCACCCGAGCACAGGCTGTTCACTCTGCTACCATCTAGCAGACAGAGGCCGAAAGACTGAGAAACAGCTTCTATCACCAGGCCATCAGACTGTTGAACAGCCATCACTAGCCGGCTATCTACAATTTGATTGTTTGTTTTTTTCTTCTCATCAATCTTCACACAATACCCGATAATGACAAAGTAAAAACAGGTTTTAATAATTTTGTTCTAATGTTTTATAAATAAAACTCTGAAATATCACATTTACATAAGTATTCAGACCCTTTAATCAGTACTTTGTTGAAGCACCGTTAGCAGTGATTACAGCCTCGAGTCTTCTTGGGTATGACACTACAAGCTTGGCACACCTGTATTTGGGGAGTTTCTCCCATTCTTCTCTGCAAATCCTCTCAAGCGCTGTCAAGTTGGATGGAGAGCGTTGCTGCACAGCTATTTTCAGGCCTCCAGAGATGTTCGATCGAGTTCAAGTCCGGGCTCTGGCTGGGCCACTCAAGGACATTCAGAGATTTGTCCCAAAGACACTCCTGCGTTGTCTTGGCTGTGTGCTTACTGTCTTTGTCCTCTTGGAAGGTGAACCTTCACCCCAGTATGAGGTGCTGAGCGCTCTGGAGAAGGTTTTCATAAAGAATCTCTCTACACTTTGCTCCGTTCATCTTTGCCTCGATCCTGACTAGTTTCCCAGTCCCTGCCGCTGAATAACTTCCCCACAGTATGATGCTGCCACCTCCATGCTTCACCGTAGGGATGGTGCTAGGTTTCCTCCAGATGTGGCTCTTGGCATTCAGGCCAAAGATTTGAATCTTGGTTTCATCAGATCTTGTTTCTCTTTCTTTTTTTTTCTTCTTTTTTTTAACCCCCTTTTTCACCCAATTTCATGGTATCCAATTGTCTCATCACCACAACTCCCATACGGGCTCGGGAGAGACGAAGGTTGAAAGTCATGCGTCCTCCGATACACAACCCAACTAAGCCGCACTGCTTCTTAACACAGCGCGCATCCAAGCCAGCCGCACCAATGTGTCGGAGGAAACACCGTGCTCCTGGCAACCTTGGTTAGCGTGCACTGCGCCCGGCCCGCCACAGGAGTCGCTGGTGCGCGATGAGACAACGATATCCCTACCGGCCAAGCCCTCCCTAACCCGGACGACGCTAGGCCAATTGTGCGTCGCCCCACGAACCTCCCGGTCACGGCCGGTTACGACAGAGCCTGGGCACGAACCCAGAGTATCTGGTGGCACAGCTGGCGCTGCAGTACAGCGCCTTTAACCTCTGCGCCACCCAGGAGGCCGAATCTTGTTTCTCATGGGCTGAGAGTCATTTAGGTGCCTTTTGGCAAGTCCAAGAGTGCTGTCATGTGCCTTTTACTGAGGAGTGGCTTCCATCTGGTCACTCTACCATAAAGCCCTGATTTTGGTTGAGTGCTGTAGAAATGGTTGTCCTTCTGGAAGGTTCTCCCATCTCCAAAGATGAACTCTAGAGCTCTGTCAGAGTGACCATCGGGTTCTTGTTCACCTCCCTGACCAAGGCCCTTCTCCCCCGATTGCTCAAGTTTGGCCGGGCAGCCAGCTCTAAGAAGAATCTTGGTGGTTCCAAACGTCTTCCATTTAAGAATGGTGGAAGCCACTGTGTTGTTGGGCACCTTCAATGCTGCACAATTTTTTTGGTACCCTTCTCGAGATCTGTCTCGGAGCTCTACGGACAATTCCTTCGACCTCATAGCTTGGTTTTTGCTCTGACATGTGCTGTCAACTGTGGGGCCTTACATAGACAGGTGTGTGCCTTTCCAAATCATGTCCAATCAATTGAATTTACAACAGGTAGACTCCGATCAAGTTGTAGAAACATCTCAAGGATGATTAATGAAAACAGGATGTACCTCAGTTCAATTTTGAATCTCAAAACAAAGGGTCTGAATACTTATGTAAATAAGGTATTTCTGTTTTTTATTTTTTGCAAAAAATGTCTAAAACCTGTTTTTGCTTTGTAATTATGGGGTATTGTGTGTATAATAAGGCTGTAACAATATGTGGAATAAGTCAAGGAGTATGAATCATTTCTGAAGACACTATCTACTTTGGATTGTGATTATTATTTTTTTTAAATTATATTTGTTGCTAGCCATTCTACTGCACCTTTGGAGCTAGTAACAAAAGCATTTCGCTTCACCTGCTTTAACACATGCAAACCTGTGACCAAAGCTTTTATTTTGGTTCAAATGTTCTGCAATTGTTGTCACGGTTTTCAGCGTGAGACTTAGCAGTATTGTGCAGACTTGTCTTTGTTGTCAGCCAGTGTCATTTCTGTACTTAGATTCATCCCCACAGTGTTTGATTCAACATGGACTGGGTGCTTCTCATCCTCAGGATACAAAGCCTTAGACTATTAGGTCATATTCCCAACTGCACGATTCATTTTGAGTTTAGGCTATATGCTTACTCTATAATGTAAGCCATGGTCATATTAGTACTTCAAGGTAAATCTTAGCAAGAATGTTAGTCCTCTTTGTTCCTGGAGGAACATAGGGTCTGTACTGAAGATTTCCAATGCAAATTCTGTTGTGACCATAAATCTTAAACTAAACTCTCTGGCCCTGAGCTTTAACGCCTAACTTATACCACTCTAAATGTTCTGCTCTTGGCTGTCTTTATTTGAAGACCATATTCCGCTAGCTGATTATGTAGTACAGCTTAATCTCAGATGAATATAGCTTTTACAGTAGCCTATCTAAGTCTCCTCTCCTGGGGATGCCTCAGCCAATATGGTACTGTAGATTGTCTTTCGCTGAACATCTGTCATCCTTAATCGAGGAGCTGAACAAGCCTATCTTTTCCTGCCATCATGAGCCTAATTATTTATGTGGTCTGTGATATTTCGGTCATTAACCTAAGCCTAAACTGTCAAATGGTGTGCAACTGTGCATTGATGTTTCCAGCTTGATTGATGTGATATCAATCACTGAGATGAGTGCTTGATACTGATACAGTAACACGATAGACAATACATTGTGCGTTACTGTATATTGATAGATTGGTGGGTGGAAAAGAGAGCCTCCAGCATAGTTCTACAAGGATTGCTTTTCTGTCTTATAATAGAAACCATGGTGTCGTCCCAAATGGCACCCTATACCCTACATAGCGCACTACTTTTGACAAGATGGCCAATAGGGCTCTGGTCAAAAGTAGTGCACTATAAAGGTAATAGGGTGCCTTTTGGGATGCAATCCATGGTTATTTTGTGTGAGCTTATAGGAGGATATAGATGTCATTCTATTAACCAGACTCCAGCTTGTTATTTCCATTCCTTGCTGTACAGTAACTGTCTGTCTGTCCTGTTGCTGATGATATCTCCTGTTGTGGTTTTCCAGCTCCTGGAAGGCAGCTTCACGTCCCAGGTCAGCCATGAAGTCGACGGCCTTATCTTCCAGCCTTGCGGGGTGAGTCTGTCTTAAACACTGTTATTTGTGTCAAAGCACTGGGTTATGTCTACAGGCTAATTGCACAGCAGCACCAAGTTTTCATCGACCTCCCTCTAATAATAAGGCAGCGGGGTAGGACACCGCCTCAGGTTTCTGGAGAAGGTTATTTGTTGGGCTCACTCTTTGTCAGTCACCTCTACCTGCCCTCCTGTCACTGTGAAGGAAGGGATGCCCAAAACTGCACTCACACAGTCCACAGGTCAGACACGTGTGGAACAGCCACTGTCAGCACTGTGAAAGGGTCAAGGTAGGAAGGCCATCTCTGCTTTGTGTTGGTGGGAAATAGCCTTCTCTACCAACACTACTCTTACAATGTTGTGATGATATTATTACAGCAGCGGTCCCGGGGAAGATTACCCTTCTATGGGGAATGAATCGTGGACTTACATCATCTGCCTCCCTCAAGGAGGGACAGTGTCCCCTATTTGGATAGTTTGCAGAGATGTGTTTTTCTCTGGAGAGATGCAACATGGCTCTGTACATAGTAAATTAATTAGCACAACATCACCTCAGATAACCGATAGTGTCTGCACAGCGTAACGGAAGGGGTGGCATTTAGAGAGAGATATGTGGTGGAGGTAAGTAGAATCAGAAGTGGTGTGCAGCTGTGCACACCTGCAGACGTTCAGATTGATTGGGCGCGGGGAGGCAGAGTGTTTTACATACAAGTTGCTATTCCGATCTGCCTCAACGTCTTCTCTCTGATGCTGCACATTGTGCGACGTGCATCAACCCCGTCTCTTCCAAATACTGTCGGGGTACTACCTTCACGAATTCTCTAGTTTGGCGCCACAGGTGTTAGACATTTTATTCTAGTAAAAAATATGCTTTACTCAGTCTGTGCTTTAGTTAGCTTAACTACTTTTCCCTTTCTTGTGTTGAGGGCTGTTTTGCCCTGACCTCCTCTCTGAGTTCTCATTTATTTGCCATCAGGAGCCTTGTCTTCTTCCTTATGTCTGTGTGTTACAATATTGATTTCATGTCCCTGGTCCAGCTGTAAATCATTGAGTAGCAACAAGAAAGTGATTGATCATCACTGAAATAGCCAAACCAGGAGATGGGACTATTTGACAAAGACAACACAGATCAATAGACAGGCATAGAAGGGAAGTAAAATACGTAGAACCTTTCCCCTAACTAGGAAATGAGGGTATATTTGGATTCCACCTAAAAATCCAACCTGTTTGCCTATATCCCTTGATATGAATGTTCATTCGATCAGTTGTTAGTTCACAGGTGAAATATTTATATTCCTTCTTTGGGCTGGAGAGAGAGCTTGTCCAGCCATGCACCTGCTAGAAGAAAACAGCTTTTCAACTCCTGTTGTCAGTTCCCTATGGGCAAAACAATGGCCATGGCTTTTTCTTATGATCCAAGTTGTCAGATTGGATTCTCACTCAAGTGACTGTGCATCAAGGAATCAAGTTTTGCCTCGATAATAGCACTAGCCATTTAAGTCAGTCTATTTTGTCTGAAAGCAAGCAGCAGCCTGAGATCACTCACCTGGGTTAATTCAGAACTTTCCCCCAGCGTCTACAACTCATTATTTTGGTTTGCATCCCCCCTCCTCGCCGTGAACAGTTTTGGTTTTGCGTCGCTCTGTAATTTTAGAAATAATGATTGAAGAATATGAAAAGCTCAGTAGCTGTCAGGTAGCAGGAGCCAGTTTCCTGGGTGTGCTGGGCTGGGAATGAAATTAGGCTGCAGAGTGCAGGTTTGGCGCGGCTGCAGCAGCCCCGCACTCCACCGGAACTCAGAGTGGCTGGCTCTCTGACGGGAATAGGCGTCTCTTTCAGGGGAGCTAATTGATGTGTCGTTTTATGTTATTAATATCACAGTGGTAATTTCCTGTTCCCCCATTATAGCCGGGTACATTGGATGCTCCCAAATGTCACCCTATTTCCATTATAGTGCACTACCTTTGACCATGGCGCATAGGACTCAAAAGTAGTCCACTATATAGGGTGCCATTTGTTACGCAGCCACCGTGTTTGCCTCTTTCCCACTTTGTTCTTACCCTTCTTGTTCTCCCTCATAACAATTCCATTGATCGATGAACCTCGCATATTTTTGAACAGTTCTGGCTTGGAAATTCTTCCATTTTCTCAGAAGCCCTTTTTATGATTGGCTTTGGAGTGTAAGCCCCACTTTAGGAGTAAGTAGGGGCTGTGTGGAAAATACTAATTACGGTCCATTTTCGGTGTATATCTTTTTGCTATTAAAGGCTGGAGTGTACATTGTTGTAATTTATGGCTGTATTTATTAAAAAAACACGTTAGCTACATTAGGTACTGTGCTGAGAAAGCCCTCGGGCACAATATGTTCCACATTTAAATAAACATAGAATAAAGAATATGTTTGGGAGCCATCATTGACTTTTCGTCTGTAGAAATAGCCTAGCCCTGCCTGGCTCCCACAATAAGGTTGTGTCCCAAATCGCACCCTATTCCTCACATAGTGCAGTAGTTTTGACCTGAGCCGTATGGGCCCTCTTTAAAAGTAGCTCACTGTGTAGGGAATAGTGTGCCTTTTGGAACACAGCCTAAGCCTCTGTCTGCATACCCAATGTTTGTGATGCTTGCATTGTTGTAGCCTAGCTGAGGGTCAGAGTGCCCTCTGTGACTGACGGGGTGCACCTGATAAGTTCTCAGCTCTGACTAAGAGGCGGATTGGATGCATACTGGCCTTTTTCGAGGTTTGTACGCTTATGTGGTGGTCTGATTGTAGGACCCGAAATGGCCGAGCTGTCTATAGGCTTGCTGGAGGAGAGGCTGCCAGGCCGGATAATGTCGCTGAATGACCTTCCTCCCTCCTCAAACCAACAGCGACGTTCACAGTGAAGGGGCCGACGTGAGTAAACACTCACTGCTGTCATCATGAAGTGCTTTGAGCGGCAAGTAAAGGACCATATCATCGCCACCTTACCCGATTCACTAGACCACTACAATTCGCATATCGCCCCAACAGATCCACGTACCATGCAATCGCCATTGCACTGCTCACTGCCCTATCCTACCTGGACTAGAGAAATACTTACGTAAGAATGCTGTTCATTGACTACAGCTCAGCCTTCCAACGCCATAGTACCCTCCAAGCTCATCACTAATCTCAGGGCTCTGGGTCTGAATTCCTCCCTGTGCAACTAGGTCCTAGACTTCCTGACGGGCCGACCCCAAGTGGTGAAGGTAGGCAACAACACCTCCGCCACGATGATTTGAACACGCAGGCCCCACAGGGGTGCGTGCTCAGCCCCCTCCTGTACTCCCTGTTCACCCATGACTGTGAAGTCACGCGCGTCTCCAACTCAATCATCAAGTTTGCTGACGACACAGTAGTGGTAGGCCTTATTACCAACAACGATAAGAGCCCTGGCGGAGTGGTATCAGGAAAATACTTTCCCTCAACGTCAACAAAACAAAGGAGCTGATTGTGGACTACAGGAGACAGCAGAGAAAGCACGCCCCCATCCACATCGACAGAGCTATAGTGGAGAGGGTCAAAAGCTTCCAAGTTCCTCATTGTGCACATCACTAACAACTTGAAATGGTCCCTTCATACAAAGAGCGTGGTGAAGGTGCAACAACGCCTCTTCAACTTCAGGAGGCTGAACAGATTCGGCTTCGCCCCTAAGAACTTCACTAACATCTACAGATGCGCCATTGAGAGCATCTTTTCGGGCTGTATCAATTTCACCGTAAGCGACCACATGGCTCTCCAGAGGGCACACTGCCTGCCCTCCAGGTGTCTACAGCACCCGGTGTCACAGGAAGGCCAAGAAGATCATCAAGGACTTAAGCCACCCGAGCCACAGCTTGTTCACCACGCTAACATTTAGAAGGAGAAGACCGTAGAGGCCAGAGTATGTGAGCTGGAAGTCTCGCTCATGTCACTCCAGGTACTTTCCAACCTCTCCGCTAAAAACTGCTCCGCGCTTCCGCTCCAAATTCGCTCCATTCATTAAATTCACAATTTAACCAACATCCATCTATTTTTGTGACTACCTGGACCTACCATTTGGTTTTGAATTATTGAAAGCAAACTATATGGATTTGAATTAAAAGTATTTGAATAAACATGAAAAGCAAACAATTTCAAATAGGCTACATGTCATATTAAACAGCATATAAACACTCTAAATAGGTCAGGAGCCAGACAGGGAGCCTAAGAAAGAACGTAAATTAATTATTTAGGCTCTATTATTTCAAGACTAAAGCCAACAAATAAATACATTGTGAACCATTTGCGTGTGCGACACAATAGGCTGGTAGGGACATAAAGCAATAAGCATTTAAATGACTTTTTCGTTGTATTAAATCATTATAGTCTTTAACTTACGCATATAGCCTGACTCAGAATTAAATAAAACATTTAACAAAAAATTACTTAGTGCCTTTGAATTCATTTTTAGAAACACGAATTTGGCCAGTCTGTGGCTTCAGGCTCATGTGATGGTGCCTGGAGAGCAGGCCAGGAGTGGAGAATATCCTCTCCCATACTTGAAGAGCCACTGGGGATGCTAAACACTTTTTGGGCCACTCTTGCCAAGCTGAGCAGAGATGCAGAGTTGTTTTTATTTATTTAGGTAGGCCTAAAGGTTTTTGGGCAAAATAATCTAATCAAAATGGAAAGTCCTTGAATATGCTACGCCTATTGGGCCATAATCAATTATGGCCTATTGTATAGAAAATAGAACAATAATGAACTAAATGTTTAAGAGCTCATATTTTTTGTTTATTATTTTTGCTACAATGGCGCGCATGGTTATCTACCCACCTCGTTCCTTGCTTTTAGCATGTTCACGTACTGTAGTAAGTATACCATCATGCTTTCGGGTTACGTGTCTTTTCAGATTCCACAATGATTCTTGAGCTGTTGACACTACATCACCGCACGCCTTCTCTTGATTTTCGTCCTCATCTTTGTAAGTCACCTTGATTTAGCATCTGTGTGTTTTATCAGTTTCTTTATTAAAATATTTAACTCCATGACAGTAGCTAAAGCAAGGGGTCATAGGAGCGCACAAGTAGACTACACATGCATGCTGGGCGGGCATGCCCTGAGCTCTTGAAGTGAGTGCTTACTGGAGTGAAATTAGAGCGGGAGCGAACGCTGAAGCACCAGGCTTTGCGAATCTCTCTCCGCGCTCTAGTCAAGTTGGGCACGATCCACCCCAGCTGCTCTCCGCTCACATACTCCGGTGCAAGTGCTTCAAAGCTGGGAGGGAATGACTGAGAAACAGCTTCTATTCCAAGGTCAGACTGTTAAACAGTTGCCCTGAACCTCAGTCTCTGTTCTAGCGGCTTACCCCCGATACCCTACCCTGCACCTTAGAGACTGCTGCCCTATAAACACTGGTCACTTTAAAAATGTTTTACATACTGTTTCACCCATTTAATATATACAGTGCCTTGCGAAAGTTTTCGGCCCCCTTGAACTTTGCGACCTTTTGCCACATTTCAGGCTTCAAACATAAAGATATAAAACTGTATTTTTTTGTGAAGAATCAACAACAAGTGGGACACAATCATGAAGTGGAACGACATTTATTGGATATTTCAAACTTTTTTAACAAATCAAAAACTGAAAAATTGGGCGTGCAAAATTATTCAGCCCCCTTAAGTTAATACTTTGTAGCGCCACCTTTTGCTGCGATTATAGCTGTAAGTCGCTTGGGGTATGTCTCTATCAGTTTTGCACATTGAGAGAAATTTTTTCCCATTCCTCCTTGCAAAACAGCTCGAGCTCAGGCACTGTATACACACTGTATTCTAGTCATGGCTCATCTTACAGTATATCACTTTTTTTCTGGGTTGTTTTTTTTAATTTTATTGTTAGATATTACTGCACTGTTGGAGCTAGAAACACAAGCATATTGCTTCACCTGTGAAAACATCTGCAATTCATTTTAATATAATGAGAAACATTCAGTTCAGTAGAACTCTTGATAGTTTGTCTTGATGAGCTATTTTGGAGCATCTGTACTGCCTTTGGTGAACAGCCTGCCGTGATTGCTTTTCATCATGTGCGAATCAAACCTGTCAGTGTGTTTTGAAGCTGTGGGCTGTGTGAAAATGTTCAAGACAAGTACAGGAAACGGGGAGACAGCTGTCCATACCATCCCTCTTGTCATCAGGTCTCTTTACGTCTGTATGTTACTTAATTATCAGTTAAATTTACAAGTTATCACAGCATGATATAAATTACTTTTCTTAGTCAGACTTACCTCACACGTTTAACCAGGGGGCTAATACATATTCCATGTGTTACTGCGTCAAAGCGCCTCTGTTCAAAGAGAGAGAAATGTTTAAGTAGTGTACTGTAAAGGGAATAGGGTGCCATTTGAGGTGCAGCCAGGGTGTGTTCTCCAATAGAGCTCTGCCTACAGTGGTTCTTCAATTAAAAGTTGCATTCATACTGTGGTATAGCATGCGGGACACCGTGGTACAGTATGGTGCATGACCGTGCGTGCCGTTATTGCTCGTTCGATCCACCAGACGGGAACTTTGAGCATATCTTCTCCATTTATTAATCACGGCATTTGAAGTTGAGCATAGCTCATCGTACCATGCAATTGTGAATACACTTCATAATTACAATTTCATAAAACATCTGTTAATACAAGCCTTTCAAAAATATAAATATTTGCACAATATTGTGTGAAATAGTCGGATGGTTAAAGGCCGACATTTGGTCATTTCAAATAAACCTGGTCGTTTCAATTCAAATTTGACTGGTTCCATTCTCTTTTATTTACGGTTATTTTTGTTTTTAAGAATTCATTTTCTTCCTGAAGAACACCAACCTCTCCTCTCATTCAATTTAGTTTTGATCACCAATTAGCTATTATGATAGTTTTGGCTGGCTATTGTCCAATTTAATGGCTCATCAAGGCGTGTACTGTGGCCAATCACTACCATCACTACTATAAGCCCAGTACTGTATTCTAAAAATAAAAACACAGCATCTATAGTAGTAGAAATATATTATTGAATTAGACAAAGTGCAGATGTTGATTAAGCTACTGTACAGTGTCCCTCGCCCTTTTCAATGTGTCATTCTCTGCCAATGGCACGCCGTCAGTGCCACCTGGCTCTGAACCAATGCATCAGCCATTGCCCGTATCTCTGCCCTCAGAGAATGTTTCTCTTTCTGCTTGTCTCTATTCAATGCCTCAAAGAACTCTATATCACAGTTTCTGTTAGCCGGCTTTTGTCCAATTTTTTTAAAAAAATATATAAAAAAAAAATGTATAAACCGATTAATAAAATTTGCGCCGACCAATTGCCCGGGAGAAGAAGAAGCAATCCCATTGCGAAATAATGCTTTTTAGCCTATTCATTGGTGGAAATACCAGTCGCTAGAAATACATTTGACTGATCATGCTTATTGGTCTATAGGTTAATTTGCATAATTTTGTGGAATAAAATTGGTGCGTGTGTACAGTAGATTTGTTATGTATCTTATTTATCAAAGGCGTACAGCATACAGATACAGAGCCTTGGAGTAGAAAATATGTCAGACATTGCCAGAGTTGCTGCTGTAGCATCTTATGATGCTTTCAAGATAACAGGGAACTGAGAAAAATACATGGTCAAATCATGACATCAGTGATCTTCAGGTTGGAATGTTGGAGCTCTAGAAAGAGGCCTGAGTTCCCAAGTTGGAATTCCAAGTTGGATGACTGTACAAAAAGATTTTTCCCAGTCGGAGCTCGTTTCGTTCCGAGTTCCCATTTCGGAAGTTAGATATTTCCGAGTTCTCAGTTGTTTTGAACGCTGCATCAAGCGGCAATAGAAGGTAGGGTTCATCAGCACGTCACACACCACTTTGCAATGTGCTGGAGGCAGTATGCATTTTAAAAGCATATACACCCCTTCAAATTAGTGGATTCGGCTATTTCAGCCACACCCGTTGCTTACGGGTCTATATGTATATAATCGAGCACACAGCCATGCAATCTCCATCGACAAACACTGGAAGTAGAATGGCCTTGTTGAAAGTCACTGAGCTCTTCATTGTGACACCGTCATAGGATGCCATCTTCCCAACAAGTCTAGAGCTGCCCCTTGTCAACTGCTAGAGCTGCCCCGGTCAACTGTAAGTGCTGTTATTGTGAAGTGCAAACGTCTAGGAGCAACAATGGCTCAGCCGCAAATTGGTAGGCAACACAAGCTCACAGAATGGGACCACTAAGTGCTGAAGCGCGTAAAAATCATCACCGCTCACTACTGGGATCGACAGCAGCACAATAACTATTCGTCGGGAGCTACATTAAACGGGTTTCCATGGCCGAGCTGCCGCACACAAGCCTAAGATCACCATGCGTAATGCCAAGCATCAGCTGGAGTGGTGTAAAGCTTTTTTTGTTACTCCCCAAGTTGTATGCGTTAGTAAATACTTGGATACATTTTTGAGGTGCTCAAATCACTTTTATCTCCCTTAAGAAATAGTGTCGAACTTGTAGGTATCTGTAAAAATCTTGTTTATCCAAGCCATGTTTTTTACTTAGGTCTTGGAAGTTATCTAGGTCCCCATTCCTTATAATTGTACTGAATGATGTGATGCCTTTCTGCGTCCAATGTTTAAATCTGCTGTCCTGAGTTGCAGGGATGAAGCTGGGGTCGTATGCGGGCCAACTCAGCAGTTTGATCTCTCTGTCTAAATTATTTTGCTTAACTACCCTAAACCATGTCTTAATAAGAGAGAAATTAATCCACTGATTTTGTCTATTGTATATTTCTATTACCATGTCCTTGTTTCCCAAAACTGACGATGGGTATCTCTGTCAAAGTAGTCTCAATGTCTTTCCATTTGGATTCGTATTCTGAATTGCACCAACACACCAGAGGTCTCAATTGGGCGGACACAACATTTTCTTTTAGGTTTGGTAAGGCCATACCCCCACAGTTTTTTGGTAATTGTAATGTTGCATATCAAATTCTTGGTCTCTTACTGTTCCAGATAAACCTTGATATCCGTTTATCCCATTCCCTAAACTGTTTAGGTGGGATTTCTATGGGCAGTGATTGGAACAAGTACAGTAACCTCGGCAGGATGTTCATTTGGATTGTTTCAATTCTACTACTAAGATCTAAGGGAAGTGAATTCCACCTGTCTAGGTCATCATATATTTTCTTGTTGATGTGATTGTAATTCATGCAATAAAGTTTGGGTGTATCTTTTGGTAGATATAGTCCAAGATATTTAATGGATGAAGCAGTCCAGTGGAAGTTGCGCAACATTGCTATGGACTCTGCAATTGCGTGAGAACAGAGTGAATGCCTCTATTAAAAAGAGAAGGATCCCATCCAGCTTTCTATAGGTTAGGCCTGCTATATTTATTTCTCAACTTTCCTAATATGAAGCACATTGCTTCTCTTTACAACAGGAGTCTAGCCTACCTGGCGGGCATAAAAATTAACCACGGCAAAAGCGTCCTCCATTTTCTATTTCAGTGCATTGATGACTCATCTTGTTGGCTGACGAAAAGTACATGTGGACAGTTCTTCCAATATCTTCAATATGCGCCTCGAAATTGGATAAGGACACGCGCAGTTGTGTCCCCGTTGTGTCTGTCTTCACTTGTAGCCTGTGAGAAAGACCCGATCACGTGATGGAGATCCATGTGAGTGAGAGGTGCTTTTGCACGCAGCCGAGAGAAGGGAATTATAATTATTATATTCAGCACAACGGCCACTGGCCGCAAAAGGCATGGATTTTTGGGGGGGGAAATGCAGCTGGGAAGTTCAAGGCATTCTCAATTCTTGTCAAATTATGAAGGAGAGACTAATGAAGTGTGTACAGCCTGTGCAAAAAAACAAAGCAGATCTCTTTTCATGCAACTTTTTTTCTAATCATCATGAGCGTCGAATCTTCCTCAGATCCTCAAAAAGTTATTCAGCTGCACCATTGGTTGCATCGCTGCCTGGTATGGCAACTGCTCGGCCTCCGACCGCAAGGCACTACAGAAGGTAGTGCGTACGGCCCAGTACATCACTGGGGCCAAGTTTCCTGCCATCCAGGACCTTTATACAAGGCGGTGTCAGAGGAAGGCTCCAGTTACCCAAGTCATAGACTGTTCTCTCTGCTACCGCATGGCAAGATATACCGGAGCTCCAAGTCTAGGTCCAAGAGGCGTCTAAACAGCTTCTACCCCCAGGCATTAAGACTCCTGAACGTCTAATCAAATGGCTACCCAGAGTATTTGCGTTGCTGCTATACTCTGTTATCTATGCATAGTCACTTTAATAACTCTACCTACATGTACATATTACCTCGACTAACCGGTACCCCCCTCTTGCTATTGTTATTTTACTGCTGCTCTTTAATTACTTGTTCCTTTTATTTCTTATTCTAAATCTTATTTTTTAAACTGCATTGTTGGTTAAGGGCTTTTAAGTAAGCATTTCACTGTTGTATTTGGCGCATGTGACTAATACAAATTTGATTTGATCATGCAGCCTTAGAATGTTTTCAAAATCGAAACATATAGCCCAATATTTCTATCATAACTAAAGTTACATAAATAACTCTAAATTAAGCTTATAGGAGGACCTGTTTCTTTGTTAACCGCTCAACACAGAACAGCCGCATGTCTGCACTCCCTCAAATAGTTTGGAGAAAATATATTTTCTATTTTATTCAGCTGTGTTCAATTGTATTCTTCATGCTATAAAATGCCACAGAATTCTAAGCAAATCTTAACTAAATGAACTAGTGTAGCCCACAACTGTATAGCATAGCCTGATCAGGGCCTACCTTAAGGACACCACAGAGTATGCTATTCTGTTCTTCTGAAATAGACTACCTTTTCTTCATATCATGTTTCTTTAGACCTGTCTATAATAAGTAATGGATTTATTGTGACATCTGGACATGGATTTAATATACTTTTTAAAAATGTAGATGTTCCAAAGGTCTGCATCAGTGGCTTGACTATGTGTGGAAGCCTGAAGATGCTAAATGTGTTTATGTTAATTAGCGGTCATTTACCGTGAAACAGGCAGTTTTTTGCTTGACAATCACCAGGTGACAAAATTTAATGACCGCCACAGCCCTAATAGTGCCAACAGTAAAGTTTGGTGGAGGAGGAATAATGGTCTGGGACTGTTTTTCATGGTTCAGGCTAAGCCCTTTAGAAATCTTAGTGCTACAGCATACAATGACATTGTAGACTATTCTGTACTTACAACTTTGTGGCAACAGTTTGGGGAAGGCCCTTTCCTATTTCATGACAGTGCACAAAGTGAGATCCGTACAGAAATGGTTTGCCGAGATCGGTGTGGAAGAACTTGACTGGCCTGCACAGAGCCCTGACCTCAACTAATCACCCAACATCAGTGCCCGACCTCACTAATACTCTTGTGGCTGAATGGAAGCAAGTCCCCGCAACAATGTTCCAACATCAAGTGAAAAGCCTTCTCAGAAGAGTGGAGGCTGTTATTGCAGCAAAGGGAAGGGACCAACTCCATATTAATGCCCATGGTTTTGGAATGAGATGTTCGACAGGCAGGTGTCCAAATACTTTTGATCATGTAGTGTACTTAATTGTTTGAAACCTGAAAGTTTTAATGCATATTATAAGGCATGTCTTACCTTGCTTCAAACTAGCCTATTAGATCTCCTCTCCCTTCTAAATGTTCATATCTGTCACATGAAACAGCTCGCATGTGCAGTGCCCTGGTGACAACGTTGTTTTCCCTGCTAATTGCTTTATGGAACGAACATCCGCACGTGGTCTAATGCCGTGTGTGCATTGCTGCGGGTCTGCAATACATATGGGTCTGTTCAATTTCTCAAATTTCCAGTAAATTTAAATGTTGCCAGTCAAATGTCCGGCGCAACATTTTCCTAACGCAAACCCTGCTGTACATGTACTCTACCAGTCAAAGGTTTTAGAACACCTACTAATTCAAGGGTTTTTCTTTATTATTTTACTATTTTCTACATTGTAGGATAATAGTGAAGACATCAAAACTATGAAATAATACATGGAATCGTGTAGTAACCAAAAAGGTGTTAAACAAATCAAAATATATTTAATATTTGAGATTCTTCAAATAGCCACCCTTTGCCTTGATGACAGCTTTTCACACTCTTGGCATTATCTCAATCAGCTTCACCTGGAATGCTTTTCCAACCGTCTTGAAGGAGTTCCCACATATGCTGAGCACTTGTTGGCTGCTTTTCCTTCACTCTGTGGTCTGACTCATCCCAAACCATCTCAATTTGGTCGAGGTCGGTGGATTGTGGAGGCAAGCTCATCTGATGCACCACTCTGTCACTCTCCTTGGTAAAATAGCTCTTACACAGCCTGGAGGTGTGTTGGGTCATTGTCCTGTTGAAAAACAAATGATAGTCCCACTAAGCCCGAAGCAGATGGGATCACGTATCGCTGCAGAATGCTGTGGTAGCCATGCTGGTTAAGTGTGCCTTGAATTTTAAATCACAGACTGTGTCACCAGCAAAGCACCCTCACACCATAACACCACCACCTCCATGCTTCATGGTGGGAAATACTCATGCGGAGATCATCCGTTCACCCACACCACGTCTCACAAAGTCACAGCGGTTGGAACCAAAAATCTCAAATTTGAACTCAGACCAAAGGACAAATTACCACCGGTCTAATGTCCATTGCAAGTGTTTCTTGGCCCAAGCAAGTCTTTTCTTCTTATTGGTGTCCTTTAGTAGTGGTTTCTTTGCAGCAATTCAACCATGAAGGCCTGATTCATGCAGTCAAATCCAAATCAAATCAGTCTCTGAACAGTTGATGTTGAGATGTGTCTGTTACTTGAACTCTTTGAAGCATTTATTTGGAATGCAATTTCTGAGGCTCTAATGAACTTATCCTCTGCAGCAGAGGTCCTCATGAGAGCCAGTTCCATCATTAGCGCTTGGTTTTTGCGACTGCAATCGAAGAAATGTTCAAAGTTCTTGAAATGTTCCGTATTGACTGACCTTCATGTCTTAAAGTAATGGACTGTCATTTCTCTTTGCTTATTTGAGCTGTTCTTGCCATAATATGGACTTGGTCTTTTACCAAATAGGGCTATATTCTGTATCCCCTCCCCCCCTACCTTGTCACAACACAACTGATTTGCTCAAACACAAGAAGAAGAAGGAAAGGAATTCCACAAATTAACTTTTAAGAAGGCTCACCTGTTAATTGAAACGCATTCCATGTGACTACCTCATGAAGCTGGAAGAGAGAATGCCAAGAGTGTGCAAAGCTGTCATCAAGGCAACAGGTGGCTATTTGAAGACTCTCAAATATAAAATATATTTTGATTTAACAACACTTCTTTTGGTTACTACATGATTCCATATGTGTTATTTCATAGTTTTGATGTCTTCACTATTATTCTACAATGTAGAAAATAGTAAAAAATAAAGAAAACCCCTTGAATGAGTAGGTGTTCTAAAACTTTGACCGGTAGTGTAGGTCTCCTGATTTTGAACCTGATCAAACTTGTTTGGCATCATCTGAAAACATATATTCGTAGCTCTGCCAAGCCTACAAAACAAAGATCAACTTTTGAATGCCATCAAGACATTTTGGCTAGAGTAACTAACAATACAACAATGCAACAAATACATTGATGATATCATGGTCTTGGCGCTGGGGGGGAAGTGCAACTAAAATGTAGTTGAAGTAAACATCTGCATTTTGTATCATTCTTTATTAAGAAAAACCAAAGAGTTTGATAAACAAATACTGTAGATGCTCCTTTCTATTGAATATACTGTATATAAATCATTACCTATTATAAAGTTGATTTGCTTCATTGTTTAAATTAGAAACTGTAGGCCTTAACCAATGTTGCCTGTAGACACGGAGGCACAACTTGTGGCAATTGGGGGGAATTTTTCACACACAGGCCAGGCTAATGCGGCTAATTGATTACCGGTATTTTTACTTTGTCACACTATTGTAAAGTGTGAAAAACGATAATACTGTTTGTTTGCCTGGCTGCGTGGATGAGCTGAAATATTCTGAAACTAATCAAGGCTTGGTCTATTTAGAAGGCTATTTTGCAGCATAAAGCTTTATTTGTGATTTGAAAACCGAGAACAGAAGAGATACTAGTTTCAATGGCATATGAGGAAGTGTTTATAAATTAATTCCCTCAAAGTTTGAATGGTCTGGTTTTGCTAAGCTATTGAAGCAAGGTAAGAAATGCCTCATAAGGTCTATATGGAGTAAAACGTCCAAGTTTCAAACAATTAATGGTTTATATTCTGTTTCAGCTTCATGCTTTGAAAGAGGCGCCATTATTCCCAACAATTTATAGGCCTACAGCTGAGCTGCCCAACCCTCTTCCTGGAGATCTACTGTCCTGTAGGTTTTCAGTCCATCCCAAATTTTGCATATTTGACTCAGCTAGTTAAGGTCTGGTTGAGCAGCTAATTAGTAGAATCCGGTGTGTTAAATTAGGGTTGGACTGAAAACCCTCAGGACGGTAGATCTCCAGGAAGAGGGTTGGCAGCCCCGGTTTGCAGTATGCATATCCAAATCACTGATACCATCCTGTATTTAAGATTCCTGCCCCTCAGCCCTGCCTCTTTTCTTTGCGCGTTGTCAGGAACTTTGTTGAACTGGTATAAATTGCTAGTTGGGCTATGGTGTGGGGGCATTCCAATGAGTTGTGTCCGGGGCTGTTGGAACCCGGATCTGTTGTATTTATTCCCAGCTTAAACTACACATTCATTCTGATCGTCTTTGACATACGCAGTTTGTCTCCTCTCGCTGCACCTCGTCTCGTATGAGTTATTATGTGGATTATAATATATTGACTTATTTTTAGGAGGTAGATGCATTTTTAGTTGGGGCAAATCAGGTCTGTGATTCTGACTTTACGCGAATGCGGCCTGGCACTCCGTCAATGCCGCCTGGCTCCGGATCAATCCATCAGCCGTCGCACGTCTCTGCCCTCAGAATTTCTCTTTCTGCTGGTCTGCCTTCAATGACTCGATCTTTGAATCTGATCCATCTGCACCTTCATCAGATGAGCTGAATGTTACTGCCCTGGGCCCCCGATCTTTGCTGTACTGAAGAATTGAAAACCTTTTTTCATTAGAACAGACTAGCTGGGATTGATTATAATTTGTTTGTAAATTATTATTGTATTTGTGTTTACACTGTTCCAGACGGTCAGAAAAAAGATTGTAATCAAACAGCACCTGTTTGACACATACTGTAATAAGGACGCAGCGCTCGCTCCTCCTACCCTTCTTGATTTCCTTATTGTTGTTTTTACTATTATCATTATAGTAATAAGTCATGTCATTATCATTAGTGGGCATGGTAGACTCTATTCTGCCTTCGTTCAGAAGACTGACCGCAGCATCTATCTGTAGTCTAAATTGTGGCACAAGTTGAGGGATTTTTCACACCTAGCCAAGCTATTAGACTATCCTTTTGTAAATTAACGGAGGTGTGAATGTTTTGTGCAGAGTCTCTCTCTCTCCTCTCTCACTAGAGTCCTGCATTAAAAAAAAATGTTGGGTAGTCCCAGAGTTGAACTTGAATAATAATGGCACAATTACACTTGACATGTTGACTGAAGATTTCCACCCCAATTATTTTTAAGAAATTGGAAGAAGTCCGAGTGATGAATGGACTGTTTTTGAAGTTATTGTTTTAGTAGCTTTATTTGTTGGCTAATTCAGTCTTTCATCGAAGTGATGACTGGAATATTTGTGCTAATTAATTTGGCTAATTCTTTGCCTAAAGTTATTGTTTTAGTATGTTTATTTGTTTTCTAATTTAGACTTTCATTTATAGACCATACGCAGGCCATAATAGGAGTTTAGACCAGTGATTCTGGATAAGAGTTGAGTAGGCCGATTCGAAATAAATGTAGAATTTTTTAAGCCTATATTCAATTCTGGGACTTGTTTATTTAGGTTTAAATTAGAAGGCTCTTTCAAAGCAATTTGAGTTGTCAATGTGCCGCATTGCATTTTGAAAATAAAAATATGAATTTCCTCCATAGCATGGTTTCTTTTTATCCAAATGTTGAATATACATGCAGACAAATTAAGTCATGCAGGAAAGAGGAATAATAGCCTACTGTCTGGATTCATAAAAACAATTATTCTAAATACATGTGTTATTTTTGTCATTTCAAGGGTCGGCTCTCGGGAACTCATAAGAGGCACTTTTCTTTCTTCAACATAATTCCTTCATTCAGAAGGTCAAACCCATAGGTCTTAAGCCATCAGTAAATTTCAATTAGATTTACCAGGTTCAGTTTTAATTATGTTTCACTGCCTACAGCAGAGAGTGATGCCGAGGTAGAAATGTCATGTTTTATGGGATTTTGTTTATACTAATTTCAATCTGTCAGCTCCTCTGACTGGCTAGTATTCACCTAAAAATGTGTTTATGCAAATCATTAGTTAGCTAGATAGCTATCAAATTAATTGTGCAAAAATATGATGGCTAACATCAGTGGCGCTGACAGATGTTTCACTCTATCCCATAAAATATTACATTGCTACCTAGGCTTCAATTAGTTAACACAATTTTAAAGTTTATTAGGAAGTTTAATTATTTGTATTTATTGTTTTACCCCTTATTCTACCCAATTGTGCTATCCAATTGGCAGTTAATCTTGTCTCATCGCTGCAACCCCCGTACGGACTCGGGAGAGGCGACGGTCGAGAGCCGTGCATCCTCCAAAATACAACTCAACCAAGCCGCACTGCTTCTTGGTACAATGCCCACTTAACCCAGAAGCCAGCCGCACCAATATGTCGGAGGAAACACCGCATACCTGGCGACCGTATCAGCGTGCACTGTGCCCGGCCCGCCACAGTAGTGGTGGCTAGTGCGCGATGGGACAAGGACATCCCGGCCGGCCAAATCCTCCCCTAACCCGGACGACGCTGGGCCAGTTATGCACTGCCCCAAGGATCTCCAGGTCGCGGCCGGCTACGACAGATCCTGGACTCAAACTCAGAATCTAGCGATCTAATCATTGCGATGCCGTGCCTTAGACCTCTGCGCCACTCGGGAGGCTCGAAAGTTGAAATCTTAAGTTAGACACTCACGAACAACTTTGGTAGGTAGCTTGGTTTCCATTTTCCATCAGATTTTTTGTAATCCCCCTGATTGGTCATCAACGGTAACTTGTCTTAGAACTCATGTGTTCACCAGAAACGGCTTCTGGTGAACTGTTTGCCACTGGTGGCAATAAATATTGTTGAAACAGACTCAAATAGAACCTTGAGAGAATTGTTTGTCAGAAGAAAAAAAAACTCTGGCGAACTGTTGTGGCAATAAATATTATTGTTGAATAAGGTCTGCCTCAGATTCACCATTACTGGCAACATTTTCTAACACACTATTTAGATTGCAGCAAATTTGCCACAAACCTAGAGGTTTGCAACAAAATAAATGTTTGTAAAGGTTTTCACAATGTGCATAAATGAGGCCCGTTCTGATGACTTGCCTGTAGGTTTTTTGTCGCTGTAGTCCACTCTCTTTCATTCAGTTTCTTAATTACATCTGCAAAGAAACTCACTTTATATAAACTAGGGCTATCACTCTCTTCACACTTAATTTCAGAATTCATTCTTTGTTGTTTTTTGTAGGGAGGGAAACCAAAAGCATAATCAGCGTTCTAACTCCCCTTTGCGATAGTCTGGCGCTATGACGGAAATACACTGCATCATAAGTTCTAAACTTTTAATTGAGGAACCACTTCTCAGTCTACGGTCACCTGCCTCCCCTGTTTATCCTATCACCACTGTTTGCCCTCAGTCTGAAACATCAGCTCCATCAGTGTGTGCATCAATCATCTCCTTTCTCTACTGGTGGCACGGAGAGCCAGGCCCCCTCTTATCCTCCCCCTCATATCTTTGTCACCGGGAAGGATGTCTGTCCGTCCGATGTTCACTGGCTCCCCTGCGGTCATGCTTCCCAGTGGGACTGTTATCTGCAGCCGCTCAGTCGGATCATAGCACGGCCACTGTCTCAGACACCCCACTGGACCACATATCTATCTGTCACACTGGGGCTACTGACCAGAAGAAAATCAACAGCCCCTACACAGCACCACTGACTGACACCAAGTGTGTGTCCCAAATGGCACCATGTTCCTTCAAACGTGGTGCACTATAGAGAATAGGGTGCTACTTGGGACGTGTCCGATGCCTTGTGTTAATCAGGGATTATGATTTGTGTCCTTTCTATTCTTAGACCAGTCCCTGTCTGTCTCGGATATAAATTAAATCATGTTTTGTAATGATTGTGGGATGGGGCTTTCCAAGAAGCACAATCATGCCTGACCTCATTACTGATTATACAGTATGCCATATCAGAGATGGGTATTTTCTTATTTAGACTTTTCTCTCTCATAACTTAGCTTCTTGAGGTGTAGATTGACATAAGCAGATGGTCTGTTCACAATTTATCTGATGTACTGCCAACCATTTGGAGTAAGGTTACTGAGTGATTAAGGTCGTAACGTTGATGTACTGTCGGAAAGATGTGTGTTTTGTTTTGTGTGATATCTTGGTGCTAGCTGGTGTGATGTCTTGGTTAGAATCACCTTTATTCTTTTACACATACAAAAAATGTGGTGGTCCATGTGAAAGCACATTCTCCTCTTGTGCATGACAAGCAGCCTGTCAAACCTGCTGTTCTCTGGAGGTGCTACTGCAACAACAGTCTGTGCTTCCACTGAAAAGGACACTGCAAAGTACTTGTTTTTGTTTAATTGCTTTAATTTGCTTCAAGCCAACAGTGTGTAGAACCTTAAATGGATAGCGCGAGACTCTAACAATAAAGCCCTTTTTCTACTTACCCAGAGTTCGATGAACTCGTGGATACCATTTGTATGTCTATTCGTGCAGAAGTTGGAGATCAGTTTATTTGCCAGAATCTCACACACTATCCCTTTAAGAACAACAAATGTACTTTTAGAAGCTTAACCCCCAGGTGTGGGAGTTTTTTTTCATTAGCTTGAACTAAAGCGAGCAGAAGGCAGGGAAGAGTAGTAATTATTACCACGGTGTTATTTACTCAGAGTAGAGGGATACAACCTCTGACTGTGTTAGCCAATTAAGAGACATCCATCAGAACGATAAGCTTAATAATATGCCATTAGCAGACATTTTTACAAAATCAAATTAGTCATGCGCGCGCATATGTTTGTGTCTATTTGGGTGGCCCCAGGAATCGAACCCACAATCCTGGCGTTGCAAGCGCCATGCTCAACCAACTGAGCCATACCCCTCCAAACAAACAAATGTCAGGTAGTGTTACCTATGCCCAGTAGAACAGAGCCCCTCACACACACACCTCTCTCCTGGCACCGAAACAGCGATACTAATCACAATAAACATAGACCTGCCATGGTGGCACGGTGGAATAGCCTAGCAATCACAGACAAAATATTTATTTTGATCTTCAGCGCCATGGGGGGTTCATACCTCCGGGCTCTCTATGGCTTTTTGGATTCTGCAAGAAGACGGAATGGAAAAGACTGAGGAAATATAGGCTCAGGATTTATGCAGTGTAGAAATCTCTTCTTTCTGAAGAATGTAATGCTTATTTTCCCTTTTCTGTTAGTCACACTGTATATTCTCCTAGTTTGAACGTGAACTGGGGGTAGACTGGGTGTGTGTCCCAAATAGCATCCTATTCCATATTGCTTTGGTCAAAAGTAGTGCACTACATAGGGAATAGGGTGCCATTTGGGATGCACTCATTTTGGAGATGAACAGAGTATTAATGCCAGTCGGTGCTTGGATCTGACTGCTAGATGTCCAGGCAGTAATATAATCACAGCAGTGGTTCTTACTCACTGCTCTTTGGTTATCTTGCCCAACACAGTGTTCTTGGGAAATGTTTCTTTGTGTGGGGGGCATTAATAATAACAGAACAGTGTCATTGTCACAGATGGCTAAATAGCAAATGATCTTTGTACAGAGTATACGAAAACCCATAAGACCCCCCCCCCCCCCCATGAACTGTGTTCATCTTAAATAGTACTTAATTTCCAATGGAGAAGAAAATACAATGACGCAAATATATCATGGTGCGGACTGTCTGGTCCCAATGTGGGAGGGCTGTGGTAGATTGGAGTGATTTATAATGAAATATTGTTACTTGGATATGATTATAGCTAATCTTTCACTCAGTGGATAACAGATTAATTTGGTTTTATAAATGAGCCAGTGCATCCCTTTAAACATCACTTCCTCCTAATACACTCATTCTGCTCATTTTGGGAAAATTGTCCCTGAGATAATTGATATCATCAATTTAGATGGAATGTTTTCATGTTACCTTTCGACTCTGGGCTTATAAATGTATACGTCGGTATCTTTGGGCGGTGGCTGTGGACACGTCTCTGCAGGGTGTTGTCGCATGATTTATGCTGCACTTAGGTTATGCGTGCGTGCTTGCGTGCATATCTGAGCACTGACAGAGGCGGCTCCTCTCCTGGGAGGGGATTTAGTGGAGGGCTCCCTCCTTTGTCTTTATTCCTCAGCAACACTAACAAAGAGCCTGCCGTGGAGCAAACAAAAAGCTGTTATTCAAAGAAGAGAACTCTCTGTGAATATTACTGTGATGGGAAGGGAGTGATCTCTAAGCAATAGATCGTCATTTGACTTATGCTATATTTGAAATGTACGCTATATAATATCATTCACAATTCAGCCTTGCCATTTCTGCACTTGTGTCAGATGATGGATTATATTGTAATAGCAGAATACAGCTCTGTATCTTTGCTTTGTTGGTGTCTCAAACGGTACTGGGCACCGTGTGTACTCTATGGGCACCAGGAATACCTCATTCCAGAGTGACACGTCACCAGAGTCCTCTGATGATACCCCTGACTGTTCCGTCATATTGGCAGTGTGGAGAGGTGATCTTTACATCCCAGCAGGCTAACCGCAGTATAGTGGGAATTACTGGTGCTACTCCTCCACAGTAGGTCCAGATGGCATGGAGAACCGGACAGAAACAGGCCGGAGTATACTCAGCCTTCAGTGCCTTTCCACTGGGCAGCACCCTCATGTTGTCTGTCCTACTATGGTAAACCCACTGATTTCATCGGCAGTGACAGTTGGCTGTTTATATGCAATGTGTGATCCATCACATATATAAATGGAATTGCTAGATGGAGTGCTTTGTGTTCACATCGAGTGTCTGTTTTGTACTTTCATAATGTAGACACTCCTGCGAAACAACAGTAATAAAATATTTTAAAAGTACTTTTCCTTCAGAGAATCAACTCGAAGGTCACCCAGGAGTCTAGAGTCTCGAGGGGTAAATTAGTCGCCGTGGTTTTTATTGAGGACAGCATAATTACCTGTATTCATCTAAATCCTTTACACATCCAATGTGTGTGAGGTAAATGTAGCTTCTTATTAGGCATATCTGTGTTCCTTCTGTTCCTGCTGTTATCATTTGTGTCTACAGGACACCACTCAAGTATGTCCAATATCTGTTGTCCTAAATCATGTTTGGCATGACAATTAGTGACAGAAGGAGTTGGCGTGATTGCGCAAACTGACTGGCACTCAGACTAGTGATAATGGCGATGGCTGTCGTTTTACTGGCTCCTAACCAACTGTGCTGTTTTGTTCGTTTTTGTCACATTGTTTGTAACTCATTTTGTATATAATGTTGCTGCTACCGTCTCTTATGACAGAAAAGTGCTTCTGGACATCAGAACAGCGATTACTCACCTCGAACTGGACAAAGATTTGTTCTTTTAATTAGTCCGACTCGAAGGATATATACTGCTTTTTCTTCACCGTCGTCAGCGTGAAGAAAAGATGGAGGAAAAGGGGGAGTTGGGCTGGGGGCCCAGTAATAATTCACCAACGAGTAGGTAAACTACCACTTCCCTCTGTATTATTGGCCAACGTGCAATCATTGGAAAACAAACTGGAAAACGAACTTAATCTACTATTAAGACTATCCTACCAACAGTACATTAAAAAAAGTTTCACCGAGACGTGGCTGAACAACAACACAGATCATATAGAGCTGGCTGTCTTCTCCGTGCATCGGCAGTGCTGAGCAGCTACTTCTGGTAAGCCAAGGGGTCGGGGGGGGAGGGTGTGTGTCTATTTGTCAATCACTGCTGGTGCGCGATGTCTAATATTAAAGAAGTCTCGCGGTATTGCTCGTCTGAGGTCACACTAGACCACACTATCTACCAAGAGAGTTCTCATCTATATTATTTGTAGCCATCTATTTACCACCACAAACTGATGCTGGCACTAAGACCGCTCTCAACTACCTGTATAAGGCCATAAGCAAACAAGAAAATGCTTGTCCAGAAGCGGCGCTCCTAGTGGCCGGAGCCTTTAATGCAGGCAAACTTAAATCAATTTTTCCTAATTTCTACTAGCATGTCATGTGCAACCAGAGGAAAACAACTCCTTTACCACCTTTACTCCACACACAGAGATGCACACAAAGCCTCTCCCTCGCCCTCCATTTGGCAAATCTGACCAGAATTTCTGCTTACAGGCGAAAACTAAAGCAGGAAGTACCAGTAACTCGCTCAATAAGGAAGTCGTCAGATGACGCGGATGCTACGCTACAGGACTGTTTTGCTAGCACAGACTGAAATATGTTCCGGGATTCATCCAATGGCATTGAGAAGTATACCACCTCAGTCACCGGCTTCATCAATAAGTGCATCGACAAAGTCGTCCCCACAATAATGTACATTTCCCAACCAGAAGCCATGGATTACAGGCAGCAACTGCACTGAGCTAAAGGCTAAAGCTGCATCTTACTAAGAGCGGGACACTAATCCGGGCTGCCCAGTGACGTGAGCCTACCAGACAAGATAAATGCCTTTTATGCTAGCTTCGAGGCAAGCAACACTGAAGCATGCATGAGAGCACCAGCTGTTCCGGACGACTGTGTAATCACGCTCTCCGTAGCCAATGTGAACAAGAACTTTAAACAGGTCAACATTCACAAAGCTGCGGGGCCAGACAGATTACGAGGAAGTGTACTCAATGTATGTGCGGACCAACTGGCAAGTGACTTCACTGACATTTTCAACCTCTCCCTGACAGTCTGTAATACTTACATGTTTCAAACAGACCACCATAGTCCCTGTGCCCAAGAAAGCGAAGGTAACCTGCCTAAATGATTACCGCCCCATAGCACGGGAAGTGCTATGAAGTGCTTTGAAAGGCTGGTCATGGCTCACATCAACACCATCATGCCGGAAACCCTAAACCCACACCAATTCGCACACCACCCCAACAGATCCACAGATGATGCAATCTCAAAAAACTCCAGTGGCTTATTTTTCAAATTGTCATGTTTTGTTTCTAAATGTTTGCGCAAGACTGAAGGTTTCCCGCTAGTGAGTAATGGTTAATGTGATTGGATATTAGTTATTTGACTAGGCTACCTGTATTTGACATTGTGTTGTTATTTCGCTGAACACTAGATGGCTTAATTTTATTTTGGCAGTGGAACGAGGCTACTCGGGCGAGGAAAAGAAACTCACCCAAATGTAATAAAAAAAAAAAAAAGAAAAGACAAGTGAATCACGGTTTAATTTGGCATACCCCTGACGGCATTGTGCGTACCCCCACCCCATTTTGGTAATACCTATAGTGCATGAAATGGAGTTTGCAAAAGAAATGGCCACAGGAGTGATGCATATAATCATCATGATATCATTCTGACAGGTAGGCATGGGCCATCTGGGCTACCATCTAGCAGAAGATGGTTAGGCCTATCGCATCGCTATATCATTCCCGTTCCTTAATTGTTTCAATCCTGTGACGTTTTACTTCATATTATGAGGCATGTCTTACCTTGCTTCAAAGTAGCCTATAGCCAAAATCCCACCATAGAAACATGGAGGCAGTTATTTTTATAACGACTTCCTCATATTGGTTTTCTTTCCACGTTCTTTCATTGTCTAGCAGCCAAAGGCATTATCCTAATCATATTAACAACCCATGATAGTTGTTGCATCTTCAAATTCCCCCTCTTCCTAATGGATATTTCCATCTCTGTCCATGAAACCTCTTGCATGTGCGGTGCGCATTTTAGAACAGTGTTTTCCCACAAATTGCATTTTTGAACATTCACGCATAGGCCTACTGCCATGTGTACATTGTTGCGCCTAAAATGTGAATAAATAATAGTTTATCAACATTTTAAGCTAAACATTCCAATCTGTTCTATCAGCCCTATTAATTGATACAGCATATACCTCCCCTACACTACTTTGATGCGTATCAAAGAAGTGAGTTCACGCAATTCCCACTGAAAAATAAGTGGGTATACAGCGTATACCTGCATATACCCTCCACTACACCACTGGGGTGCCGTGATTCAATTCCCAACCTGGACACATTCCATCATGGCCACCTAATCACCCCCCTCATTCCTAATTGGAATATCACTCTTCACCTCTCCACCCCCCTCATTCCTAATTGGAATATCACTCTTCACCTCTCCACCTGATAGCTGATGTGTGGTGAGCATTCTGGCACAAAAAATAGTCGCCATGCATCACTGAGGTGGGTGCTACACATTGATGGTGGATGAGGTGTGATTCCTCCTACTATGTAAAGTGCTTTGAGTACCTCAGTTGGTAGAAAAGCGCCATATAAATCCAATCACTTATTAGTTATTGTACACAAATAATAATGATCACGTCTTTCTATTATGCCTAGGAATATTTGGGGACAGATTTCGAAATATTTAAATAACTTGGAGCTGAGTTCCTGTTTTTTTTTACAGTCTTATGTCCAATAATGAAAATTAGACAAACAATATATATATGTATGTATGGGGAACCCTTCCCTAAGCTTAGATATGGTTGTAATTCTGCATTGCTGTAGCAAGGCTATATTACATCTCTCCAGAGCATTTTAGAGCTATATTTGTTACGTATGTATTATGCATGTGGTTGTGACTTGAGCTGCAGTCATACAGAACCTTACAGCCTAGCTGTTGCCACTTCATTCGTATTGATGTAGGTAAATGTTTTTGTAGAGTTGCAGCTGCATAGTGTTAAAGTGCTAAAGTCTGTCCTCGATTGCAGCGATGAGACAAGACTGTAACTACCAATTGGATACCATGAAATTGGGGAGAAAAGGGGGTTAACAAAACAACAAAAGTGCTAAACGTCTGGGGACAAATACACATTGTTAAAATTTGACTCAAGTTTTCTTGCTCGTCAAACATCTCATTCCAAAACCATGGGCATGAATATGGATTTGGTCCCCCTTTGCTGCTATTATAGCCTCCACTTTTCTGGGAAGGCTTTTCACTAGATGTTGGAACATTTGCTGCAGGGACTTGCTTCCATTCAGCCATGAGCATTAGTGAAGTCGGACATTGATGTTGGGCAATTAAGCCTGACTCGCTGTCGGCAATCCAATTCATACCAAAGGTGTTTGATGGAGTTGAGGTCAAGGCTCAAACTGTTGCCACAAAGTTGGAAGTACAGAATAGTCTAGAATGTCCTTGCATGCTATAGCATTAAGATTTCCCTTCACTGGAACTAAGAGGCCTAACCCAAACCATTAAAAATAGACCCAGACCATTATTCCTCCTCCACCAACCTTTACAGTTGGCACTATGCATTGGGGGCAGGTAGCATTCTCCTGGCATCTGCCAGTGAAGCGTGATTCATCACTCCAAAGAACACGTTTCCACAACTTGTTTCCAAAGTCCAATAGCGGTGAGCTTTACACCTCTCCAGCCCACACTTGGCATTGCGCATGGTGATCTTAGGCGTGTGTGGCTGCTCGACCATGGAAACCCGTGCTGGCGTTGCTTCCAGAGGCAGTTTGGATCTCGGTAGTGAGTGTTTCACCGAGGACAGATGATTTTTACGAGCTTCAGCTCTCGTCAGTCCCGTTCTGTGAGCTTGTGTGGACCACCATTTCGCAGCTGAGCCGTTGTTGCTCCTAGACATTTCCACTTCACAATAACAGCACAGTTGACCCTGGCAGCTCTAGCAGGGCAGAAATTTGATGAACTGACTTGTTGGAAAGGTGGCATCCTATGTCGGTGCCACACAAAAGTTATTGAGCTCTTCGGTAAGGCCATTCTACTGCCAATATTTGTCTATGGAGATTGCATGGCTGTGTGCTCAATTTTGTACACCTGACAACGGGTGTGGCTGAAAAGCCAAATCCACAAATTTGAAGGGGTGTCCATATACTTTTGTGTGTGTATTTCCCTTTTTTTGTTCAGTTTGGTAAACTATGTGCCCTCCAACAGAATTGCAGAGCCTTTTATACTAGTGATCGGTTCTCGTTTTTCTCCACTGACCACAGTACAGAGTTTTCAGACCGAATAATTCACTTTGCTGAGACTTGTTTTGAGTTTGTACCTTAATCCTGTTTATCCACTGTACCACATAACTGCCTTTTATTGAAGAATGTTCAGAAGAACATATGTTGGTGGGGTGGAAGTCCTTTAAGAGCGCGGTGCCCTGTTTTTCATACTCTCTGGCAGCCTCTGCTGAATGGCCATTGTGAAGGAAAGCGCTGGTTTGGGGAAGGCCTCCGCCTACGTGCAGCGCTAGATCAGGGACACAGGAAAAAGAGAAGGACACACTGTTCTCTGCTCTATTTTAATTCTCTTTGGACTGAATGAGACAGGCTTTCACTTAAGTGAACCGAAAGTTACAAAAAAGTTTGCCTCACTGAGCTCCTCTATCAATAAGCTTATTTAATTAAGGTAATGCCTGAATAGCTCAGCACACGTGTTGTTGGGGGCTTGGCATTGGAGTGTGTGAGCTGGATAACATAGATCAATTGTCGTTTTAGTTCCAACAAAGTTCAAGCTTCTACAAGTTTTTTTTTGTTGTTATTCCTATGTTGAAGTTGTGAAGAATATTTGCTGATCTGTTTGTGTGTAATGATGAGCAGCCAGTTGACACAATTCTGAATTTGCGCATTCAGTTACTGATTAGCAGGCGCCTATTAAAACACTGACTTTTAAAACTACTAAACCCTGCGTCTCGATGAGAAATTTAAAAACTGTATGGTTGAGAGGGACGAGGCAAATGGATTTGCAAATAAATCTGTCTGCACAGCCGATTGGCAAACCTACTGTAAATTGAGAAATCGTGACTAAACAAAAATAAAGAAACTGTACTATGAATTAATTAATTATATCATGGATGATAGTAAAATGCTTGTGAGTACCTTAAATGAAATTTTGGGCAAAAAGGCAATTCATATATATCCTTCATTGAATCAGATGGTTCATTTATCACAAAACCCTCTGATATTGACCACTACTTGACTGACTTTTTCTTTGGCAAGATTAGCAAACTTACGTATTTCATTCCAACAACAAGCTCTGAACATTCATATCCATGCGTCTGACCAAATAATGATAGACAAGCATAGTAATTTTGATTTCTGTGAAGTGAGTGTGGAAGAGGTGAAAAAAATGAGTGTCTGGTACTGACAACTTGGATGGAAAATGACTAAGGATGGTAGAGGACTATATTGCCACTCCTATTTGCCATCTGTTCAATCTAAGCCGACGGGAAAGTGTGTGAGATCAGGCCTGGTGGGAAGGAAAAGTAATTCCGCTGCCCAAGAATACTGAAGCACCCTTTACTGATTCAAACAGCCGACCGATCAGCCTGCTACCGACCCTAAATTAACATTTTGGATTTTTTTTTTAAATAGTTTGAAATCGCAGAATTTCAGCATGCTTATACGCTGATGGCTTAACGTTATACAGTGCATTCGGAAAGTATTCAGACCCCTTGACTTTTTCCACATTTTGTTACGTTACAGCATTATTTTAAAAAAAATCCCTCATCAACCTTCACACAATACCCCATAATGACTAAGCAAAAACAGTTTTAAAAAATGCATAAAAATAGACTTATTACATTTACATAAGTATTCAGACCCTTTACTTAGTACTTTGTTGAAGCATCTTTGGCAGCGATTACAGCCTTGAGTATGACGCTACAAGCTTGGTACACCTGTATTTGGGTAGTTTCTCCCATTCTTCTCTGCAGATCCTCATCCTCTCAAGTTCTGTCGGGTTGGATGGGGAGTGTCGCTGCACAGCTATTTTCAGTTATCTCCAGAGTTGTTCGATTGGATTCAAGTCCGGAACCTGGCTGGGCCACTTGACATTCAGAGACTTATCCCGAAGCCAATCCTACGCTGTCTTGGCTGTGTGCTTATGGTTGTTGTCTTGTTGGACGGTGAACCTTCGCCCCCAGTCTGAGGTCCTGAGCGCTCTGGAGCAGGTTTTCATCAAGGATCTCGCTGTACTTTGCTCCTTTCATCTTTCCCTCGATCCTGACTAGTCTCTCAGTCACTGCTGCTGAAAAACATCCCCACGGCATGATGCTGCCACCCATGCTTCACCGTAGTGATGGTGCCAGGTTTCCTCCAGACGTGACGCTTGACATTCAGGCCAAAGAGTTCAATCTTGGTTTCATCAGACCAGAGAATCTTGTTTCTCATGGTCTGAGAGTCTTTAGGTGCCTTTTGGCAATCTCCAAGTGGGCTGTCATGTGCCTTTTACTGAGGAGTAGCTTCCGCCTGGCCACTCTACCATAAAGGCCTGAAGCCAGGCTTACCAACATTTTTTTACCAACATTTAATTTTTTTGTTCTTTCGTCTCTGTTTCATAATTTTCCTTCAATTATAAAAAGGCTGAATGTGTCTCACAGTAGAAAGCATCCGAGCGAACGAATCAGCGCCCCTCTGTCTCTCTACAAGTTGGCAATTACCTGATTTAGAAAGAATATGGCATTGTTGCAGCCCATAGCATTGGATGCAAGGGAAACCAGCGAACATTGATTTAAATATATATTTTTTTTATTTAAAAAATTATAACAAATGTGCTAATCTGAGCGAGCTCAACTGTGAATGGTCTTGGTGCACAACAAAAAATTGTTTGTTTCGTGTCACTCCTGTTAAATCGCATTGAGTGCATACGTCATTGACAACTTGAATTGTTGCATCTCGTTGTGGTGTTGTCCTCCGGTGGCTGGCTAGCTAGATATACAATTGGCACTTTCCAAAATTAGCCATGGATTGAGATAGGGATTTGGACTTGTGGTTTTACTTAATTCTCCATGCTGGCAAGTGGTGTACATCTTGGTGGGGCAAAAACAAAAGAAATGTGGGATGTATGTCAGCAAAGACACAACACAACTCTAAACAATACATTAATTGCACTATACCACTGCTACTCCTGTCTATCAGCGGAGCCTTGTCTGGCAGTGACAGTTAATTCAGCCTCATTTACTGCCTTACATAGCTGATTTGGCTGACTTGCTTCAACAAATGTGGTTTCTACTGACAATTGAGATGTACAAAGTATGGCATGATGAGGGGACGACAAGCGGATAAGAGGCCATCCGTAATTTTGAGCGAGCTAGGACGGACATGGTCAATATAATTATTTGTTCAGCACTTTTGAAATGTACAGCGACAGAATTCAGAACATGGGCCGTTCTTATTGTGTTCTCCTTGTACACCAAGTCAGAATCGTAGGATAAATAAAAGGGGCCTATAAGCAGACAATAAAAGCTCTTACAATATTCAATTATTGCATTTCTCAAAAACAGGTTATAGGCTACATGTGCACCATGAAGTCAGAACAGTTGGCGAAATGCAGAGGTGAAAATAGACCAAATTATTAGGGTTAGGCACTAACAGCTTACTACACAACATACTTACTGTAGTATTACTTTCTTAGCTACAGTGTACATATCTCCCTGACATATTACATAATTTATGCAGGAGCATACATTACATTTTTGGACTCACCTTGTTGTGCTGTGCTCACTTGAACACAAAGGTGGCACAGAGGTCCTTCATGGGCAAATTTTGTCATCAAACTTTGTCATCAAAGTCTTGTGTTCTCTGGATTTATTGTGCTTTCAAGACAACTGGGAACTCTGCCCCACCTGCCCTGAATGACGGGTCACCACTGCTACTGGCCAATGATGTATTACTGCGATTCTGATCCAACCATTAATTCATACATTGTTGTGCCCCTGGCCTGAGAGAATGGAAGTTCAATATGTAGCTAGATGTAGAAGGCTAACGTTGCCCATAAATGGAAGTTAGGCTAGCGAGGAAACATTTTAGCCAGGTAGCCTAGGACAACAAAAAATAAGTGTGTACTATATGACAGAGTGATAGACCGTTTCATCAACATGAAAGAGAGGAGGATGGCATTGGCGTTTCCCTACAAGTAGGGTGAGTCGACATGTTTTTCTACTTGCATACGCACACCGAAATCAAAACCCTGGTAAGCCACATCATATTTAGCTTATGTTGATTGGACTGAATTGTTTTTGGTGTCTTAGTTGTCACCGTATTAGCATAAGCACAGGTAATTTGATGTTGGTATTTTATATTTTATTAGGATCCCCATTAGCTGTTGCAAAAGCAGCAGCTCCTCTTCCTGGGGTCCCACACAAAACATGAAACATGACATAATACAGAACATCAATAGACAAGAACAGCTCAAGGGCAGAACTACATACCTTTTTTTGTTTTAAAGGCACACGTAGCCTACATATCAATGCAAACACACAATATCTACTTCAAATAGGAATGTTGAAGTTGAAACAGTGCTGGAATAGTGGAGGAAGCTCCTGTTTTCTTTGACTTTTTAACTCTTTGTAGCTCTCTGTGGTTCTAAGTCAATAGTTGTTTAGTGGTCTGAAAATGTCAAAAACATTAACTTGACCATGCTGTAGATCATGTAACAACTGTCTGTTAAATGCAGTATGCTTTGTGGCCTTCACCGAACAGAAGTTGCTATCCGGTTTTGTGGTAAAACAAAGGTGTGGTTGAATTTACTCTGCCTCGCTGTGTCCTCTTATTGTCTCGGCCTTTAGGGCTGTATATATGACGGTCGTAAGGCACATGAATTAACAGTTTATAGAGCAAATAATGCAATTATCACAACACACAGGTTGTAATATCCATTTTACCCATGAACCTATACTGTAATGAGAGTCCTAAATATATAAAAAACAAAAAACTGTGCTTAGCCCTAAAATAAATATTGTATTGAATAATGGGGCAATTGAGCAAGTTGGGGAGAGTGAACTGCTTGGTGTTACCCTAGATTGTAAACTGAAATGGTCAAAACATATTGATGCAATGGTTACTAAGATTGGGAGAGGTCTATCTGTGATAAAGCACTGCTCTGCTTCTGGACATCACAAACAACCAAACAAGTCCTACAGGCCCAAGTTTTATCACACCTGGACTACTGCCCAGATAGTGAAGTGCTGCAAAGTAGGACATAAGCAAATTGCAGTTGGCCTTAAACAGAGCATCACAGCTAGCCCTTAAATGTATCCTGAGGGCTAATATCAAGAGCTTGAGGAAAGATTGACTGCATCACTACTTGTCTTTGCGAGAGGTATTAACGTGTTGAAAGCACCAAGCAGTTCACTATTCAAACAGCTAACGCACAGTTCAGACACCGATACATATCCCAAAGGACATGTCACCAGGGGTCTCTTCACAGTCCATAAGTCCAGGACAGAGGGCTAGGAAACACACAGTACTATATAGAGCCAGGACTAGGTCTCTGGCGGTCATTAAATTTTGTCCGCCGGTTATTGACGTGCAAAAGTCTGCCGGTCTCGCGGTAATTGACTGTTAATTAACATAAACACGTTTAGCATCTGCAGGACTCTGCATACAAACGGCATACAAGCTGCTGATGCACGCCTATGGAACATTACATTAAGGTATAATGAATACATTTTATATACACCATCACAATAAATCATTTTTTCTGTCAGGTCTAAAGAAACAATATCATATGAAGAAAATGTATTTCAGAAGAACAGAATATGAGTTGGCCTACTGTATGTTATCTGGCTATGCTCCATGCCATATGCTGTAGGCTTGTTCAATTAGCTGACAAAATGTGCCTGTAAGTCCCATGGCATTATTTTATATTATATGATTTCTTCGTAAGAAGAATAGAATTGAATTTAGCTGAATAAAATAGAAAGGATATTTCTTCCAATTACGGTGCGCATATGAATGTCTATGTTGACGGCATCATTTGAAACAGGGTCCTATACGCTAGATTTAGAGGTATTTGTCAATTTGACTTGTGAGTGATACAAACCTTAGAATGTCTTTAGAAATAAAAACATATATGGGCTGCGACTATAGGCTATTGGCGATTTCAGAAAGTCGCAAAGAAAGCTTGTGCTCTGTCCCTTGCCTCAGGCTGCAGAGCTGTTCTCTCAAGTGATCATATTTTCACCCATCAGCCTATACTTAATTTAATCTTGTCTTTGCAAAATTTCCTAAAACCTGATTCAGATTGAGGATATTTTTTTTATTTAACAATTTTAGAATAAGGCTGTAACGTAACAAAATGTGGAAAAAGTCAAGGGGTACTTGACTGAATACTTTCCAAATGCAATGTATTGGGTGGTCAAGGGAATCGAACCCAGCACCCTGACGTTATTAGCAACCTTCTTTACCAACTGAGTGACATTATTATTATTATTATTATTATTATTATTATTATGTATTGTTTTATTTATGATGTAGGCTATAGTAAATACTCTACTCTAGTTTAATACTGAGGAACTCAGCTTGTGCCATCAAACCTCTACAATGTATCCAGAACGCTGCAGCCTGCCTGAGGTTCTACCTTCCCAAGTTCTCCCATGTCACCCCTACCTCCTCACCCCCGTAATACTCGCGCTTGATTTTTTTTTCCCTTACCAGCTTTGACCTTGCTGATAGCTACTTTATTGAGGAAACGTTTATTTATTATGGCGAAATGGGATTTGTTTTGGTTTCTGTCTATATATTCCTATACTTCTCCTTTTAAATTCTTGTTGAAATCCTTGCGCCATCCTTTCCCCAAGTCATGGGGGTTGGTTTCTTGGAATTCTCTACTGTACATTCTTCCAGGAAATGCTTTCCTTTCCACGTTCTCTCTGGAATAGTGAGAGTGGGTGGAAATGGAGATGGTGGCACTATGATGCCCATGTGATGCCTTCTTTGAGGAAATCCGTGGAGGCATAGTTCTGTTACCGGGCAATCTGACACTTACACCATTGACACATCTTTTCCTGCCCCGTCACACTGTATGGCTTTACATCCTAGATACCACATTCACACTCTTTACACTAGTTGCATATGAGTTAGATGAAATCAATCCCATGTACCGTATGTATATAAATCTATGTCATGCTAATTTCTATGACAACATGTAGCCTAATCATCAGAACAGAATATATGTCTACTAGTTGTAGACCTCGCCGTAAGACCTAAAAGCAACGTTGAATTTGTACTTCCATTTGCAGCTTTTAATTGGATTCTCCAGAAATTAATTTCTGATTAGTTATGAATTCATGTAGGCTACTCCCGCCCTTTCAATATCTATCTATAAATTGCTCTTGACAAGCTTTCTCTTTTTTAACTACAATATGAGCATCCTATTTTAGACCTGCCATGGAAGCTTAATTATTATCCATTATGTATAACCTGACTACCTTACTACTCATTTTTAAGACAGGATTTTTACCCAAAATTGGAAGTGGAACAAAGTCGATGTTCAAGGTTTTGAGCCATTCCCTGAACAATATGTAATTTTCAGCTCTCCAAATCGATTACGAATGGAGCTTACCTTCAGACATATTGGCTGCCTTTTGAAAAACGTGGTGATTTTCTGAAGGGAGCCGTGTAAAATACTTGGATTTTCAGTCAATTTCTCTTAAGAGTGTGAAGGTACATACTGTACCTCATGTTATTCGGCCTTTTTAGTAATTTGTTCATGGATCAAGAAATCATTGAGATGAGATTGTACTTTATTAATCCCCAAGGTGACATTAGGATGAAAAAAGCTTGCTAATGTTTGAGCGTGCCCCAGCACTGAGTGTACAAAATATTATTCCTACTATTGAGTTGCACCCCGTTTTTCCACACAGCCTGGTCATTACACAGGTGCACCTTGTGCTGGGGGCAATAAAAGCCCACTGGAGTTTTGTCACACAGTGCTACTGAGGAGTATTTCTGCCCAGTCATGTGAAATCCATAGATAAGGGCCTAATGAATTTATTTCAATTGACCAATTTTTTTTTTCTTCTTCTATGAACTGTAACTCAGTAAAATCTTTGATTGTTGCGTTTACATTTTTGTTCAGTAATAAAAGCAATCCAAAACATAGAACACAGACAACAAATAAAAGCTAAATACAGGTGATGTTCTGAGTGCATGCCAGTGTGCTGTGTGTTTGGAATGAATGATCTGACATGTAGCTTCCTCCTTTGTGCGGGTGTAGGGCGGGGGTGTACTATTAAATCTGACTGTCTCTACTGTTGTTTGTTTCCTGCTGTGGTCCTATGTGTATTATGCGTGAAATGTGTGCGCTGTAGTAAGCTTTTCCGTTTGTATGACAATGAATGCCAATCGGGTCTAATATCGGTCTCTCTCTTTGTGTCTGCAGAAATACAAAGCTGGGCGATGTGATGACATCCTCAAGTGGAAGCCGCCCAGCCTCAACTCTGTAGACTTCCGCCTCAAGATCACCAAAGTCGGAGGAGAAGGGTGAGTCACTGTTGCTAGGGAAACGCTCTGGCTGCGTGATGATTCCACTGCAAGAACAACAAAAAACATCTTAGACACATGCGTGTAGTTTGAGACATCAAACCCAACCACGTACTATAGTAGTAGTGAGTGAGTGTCAGCTAATCGCTTGGAACCATGTTTTGTCACTTTTAGACATTTCTGTTTTTGTTTGTATCATTCTTATTATATAAGATGTTTTTTTTTTCTGTATGAGCTACACCTTGAATCGCCCACAACTACTGACATTATGTTCTGCCACAGGCCCTTATTGAATTCAACGGCAATATCTGTCCAAGACACATTGGTATTTTGTTGCCACTTCCGATAATGAAGACGGAATAGAAGTCAGCAAGGCTTTGCCATTGCCTGAACTGCAGACTTCCATTCCTTTCATTGTACATATGAAAGTCCACAAATGAATCGGATGTTTTCCTACTGATAGGCAATTTCCATCTAGCTCTCTTTTACTTTCTCCACCCTTTATTAGGTTAGAACGCCATATTTATCACCAACAGATTCTCATCTCATCTTGCCAGCCTGCTCCTGAAATGGTGGGAGTTTTTTCCAGAAAATACCTTTGATTAAATTGACCCATTATTCTCAGTTCCTCTGTACCTACTACCTACCCTAGGCACTGCTGTGCTGTACTGTACTTTACTGGGCTGTAAAATGTTTCCTATAGGTCCACAGCTAATACATCAAACATGCTAAATAAATCATGTTGGGAGTATATTTGAGAAAATGCCTGCTTGCTACCTCATTCCCTCAGCACCTTCCCAGGTACTGCTATGCTCGTCTGTGAGATGAGGTTTCTTAGTTGGCACTCTAAGTAAGACTCACTGCAGTGCGCACAGCCATTCAGTTCTTTGTTTTTGTTTTTTTAAGGAGACCAGAATTCCAACCACCTTATTTATTTATTTATTTTCCACAGTATGGTAGGAAAATCAGAGAGGGAGATGAACACAGAGGGGGATAGACGGGAAAGTGTCCGAGACGGGGCTCAAACACTGTCGCGAGTGGGGCATACAGTCTGTTTCTTTCTACATATTTGGACAGATGGATATGTAATGTAATCTTCACTTCAACACTATTGACAGATAAAGGTAACCTAATTTAACAAATTGCACTGAAAGATTATACTTCGCAATCATTTATTAATCAAAAATCAACAGAAAAGCAATTCCATTGTGCGGATAAATGAAGTACCCCTCCCCCCCTAGCTTCAATAGCTGGTGTTGCCCCGTTTGGCTGAAATAACTTAATGTAGCCATTTCTTATCACTGTTGATCAGTCTCTTACATCAACTGGGTGGAATTTCTGTCTACTCTTCTTTACAGTACTGCTAGAACTGTGTCAGGTACTGCTAGAACCGTGAGGGCTTTCTTGCATGCACGGCCCGCTTCAATTCCCCTCCCCCACCCCACAGCATTACGATAGGATTATTTTTTTGAGCCATTCTCTTGTAGCTTGGCTTTTGTGTTTTGGATCGTTGTCCTGTTGCAAGATCCATGTTTGGTTCAGCTTCAGCTCTTTTGACAGATGGCCTCACATTCTCCTCAAGAATTCTCTGGTACAATATGGAATTCATGGTTGACTCAATGATGGCAAGTTGGCCAGGCCCTCAGGCAGCAACGCAGCCCCAAACCATGATGTCACCGCCTCCATGCTTTACGGTTGGTGTGAGGTTCTTCTGTTCAAAGGCAGTTTTTTGTTTTTGCCAAACATGGCGTCTGGCATTGCGGCCAAACAACTCGACCTTTGACTCATCTGTCCAGAGAACATTGTTCCAGTAGTTTTGGTCTTTACCCAGGTGTTGTCTGGGTCGTGTCTTGATATAATTTTTTGAAAGCAGAGGCTTATTCCTTCCTGCCCTCCCAGGTAGGCCACTTTTGTGCAGTCTCTTTCTGACAGTTGACTCATGCACTCTGACATTGACTGTGGCAAGAGAGGCCTGTAGATCCCTTGATGTTACTTCTATGAGCATCTTTCGGTGAGCTTTTGGGCTAAATTTGGTGGAACGACCTGCCCTAGGTATATTGCCAGTGGTCTGGAATTTCCTCCATTTGTAGATGATCCGTCGAACAGTGGAATTATGTTATTTTAATAGCTTGGAAATGGATTTGTAACCCCTCTTAGACGCATGGGCATCAATAATCTGGGATAGTATGTTGGCATGACCAAACCAGACCAAGTTTCTAATCTTTATGGAAGGCTAGAACCTCGCAAGTTACTCTCTAATGATTTTATAATAATTTGCACCTGTTTTGGTGTACCTGATTCTAATTTTTGCGATTTTATGTGATGGTAAAGCTAGGGGTGTACTAACTTTTTCTGCAAAAGTATATTGCGTTTTTGTTTATTGTAATTACTTAACATGATCTAAGTTTACTTTTTTGTGTACTTACTTTTTCACATGACTGTATTTGTCAGAAGCTAAGACCGTTACAACGAACTCTGGCACACCAATGATTTGATTTCAGCTCATGAAACATGGGACTAACACTGTACATGTTGCGTTTTATATTTTTGTTCAGTGTAGTTCTGATTAGTGCTGTTAGCTGGCAGAGTAGCGCTCCTCTGCTTCTCCTCAGAGCCCACTAGTGGTGCAGGTCATTAAGTATGTCTTTGTCTCAGTTAGAGCAGACAGAGCAGGAACAAGTGCTTGTTTTTCTGCCCACTCCATCCCTCAGCGTGTCTCTGCTCTCTGTGCTACAGAGAAGAAGCAGCTCACAGTCTCACGACTTTCATCACCTCAACTGAAAAACAGGAGGAGAAGCCGAGAGAAAAGGATGTTTTGGTGGAGGGAGGAAAGGAGGATAGAGAGAGGGAGCAGGAAGAAGAGGGAGTGTGAGAGAGAGAAGAAGACAGTTAGCGAAAGAGACAGCAAGTAATTAAAGGAGTTTTACCATGTGGGGCATGGAAGAAGTAGTGCTTTGGTTTCTGACATGGCAACTTGATTTATGAATTAATCGAGTTCGGTTTCTCTCTGAAGAGGTTACCTCTAATTGGGCCAATAAAACTTTTTCTGCATGCGTCATTGTAAATTCAACCAATCGGGGTGAGACCTGACTGCAGTGCAGCCCCTGTTAAAGTGATATGTGGATATGAATCACGGCAGCTCAGGTGGACTGGACAGGGCCACTCCACAGGGTGCAAGCCAGACGTATTTGATACTGCACCCCATTACAGTGGATTACCTGCTGAATGCTCACAGCTGAATATCAGAAGTCGCAATTAATACATGTAGGGAGAGATGTAGGGAGAGAATGCAAACCAGAATAACATTCCATTAAAAACACTGTGTGAATATGAATTACCAAAGCTGAGGCGGAGTGGACATGCTCCACGGGGGCCAGCCATGTCTGGGCCTGTTCTGACTCTGCCTGGCCTCTGTCATATGGGACACTGGTGTTGTTACACCAACTGACAGGTCTGGGCGGAGTTACAGCCACACACTTGCAATAGAACTCGCCAGCTTGTAGTCCTTAAAACTGGAAATGAGTTACCTCTGGTTCGTTCAGCCATTCCTAGGGGAATATTCATGGGGAAAGAATCGGGTTTTTGGATAAATACCAAAAATAAGGTCTGAGGTTAGTTAAAGGGCTTAGCCTACAGGGTCTGTAGTGACGCCTCTAGCGCTGAGATGCAGTGTCTTAGACCGCTGCGCCACTCGGGAGCCCAATTAGCTAACATTAGCCCATGAAGATTATCTCATAGAACAAAACATAGAAACTAAGCCTGTGTTTACCACAGACCTTATTTTCAGCATTTTTCCAAAAACCCTAAAAATCTCAACTTCCCCCATAGGCTTTGGCCAATGAGGCATGGCGGGGTTAGTGCCTACAAAAAAACGCTGTTACTATTGCTCTCTATTAACAAGTCTGTTGTCCTTGGAAAAAGCTTAGCTCAAAACTTCCCACCTCAGTACAGTATATGCATACCAAATGTTCCACCTCGGTAAGCAAAAGGTGAGTAATCTGTGTCCACTTTTATCAGCTGCTGAACAGGACTCCAGGGAGAGTAGGCTTGATGGCCCTGCAGGAAAGCAGCTTACGGCAGGCAGGCAGGGGTTAGAGGCTTTAGTTTAAGTACCCCCCTCCCAGCCAGCTGCAGTGGCAAGAGACGGAGGCTGAGTCTTAAATGGCACCCTTTTCCCTATCTAGTGCACTACTTTTATGCCCTGGTCAAAAGTAGTCCACTATGTAGGGGAAATACGGTAGCATTTGGGATGCTGCCAGAGATCCATCTTGTTCCATCCTTCAGCATCTAGAAGGAGATCTGTCAGGGCAATACATGTTCCTTTGGGACTGTATTCTCTCTGTGAAATGACTGTTGTGCATATCAAACAAGTTATCTGAAATGCACTTGTGGCCCACAGCCCTTGCCGGCAGCTCAGCCCCAGTCCATTTGAAGCTTGTTGGACGCAGGCCGTTTCAATACACTGGAGCTGTATCGTTGCCTGTGGCTCTCTGTGATTTGGCGATTCAAACGTAAGTCCTGTTCCCAAATGTGTTTGATTCAATTTGGGTAAGGTAGGCTATAAATGCACGTTATCACCTTTACTCGGTGGATTTTTAGGTCGTTTGTACCTCAATTGAGCAATCGTCAAACGTGAAACACTAAGTAACACGGAGTAACCTATTCAGATTGCAGCGGAACGTCAACTTAGCGTCTCACGTAAAGATCCAGAAATTGAAATGACAGAGGCCACAGGCAGACTGTCATTTCACAGTATCAGCCTTAATGACTGTGATACATTCGGTTATTTTCGGAGCACCATGTCAATAGGATTGTACATTTTGTCATGGTTTACTTTTTTGTCAGTGACGAGGGCTTGGTGAATACACAGCCATGCAGTTTAGGAGAGCAAAGTATGCTATTTTAGGAAAGTCGGACAGAGGTTGGGTAAAGAAGCGTGCGAGAGACCTTTGGCGGGCGGGTGTGGCGTGAAAGGTTATGTTGTGAACTCTCAGGGTTGCTCTCCAGTTGTTTCCATCAGTTTATGGAAGGCCGGAGGGTTCAATGGCAGTGTTGACGGCTGCTTCCTGCCTGCCCTCTCTTCACCACCGTCATTACAAAGGAAAAGGGAGTGGGGAGGGGCATGCCCCTCCCCTTCCCCTTAATGTGTGTTCTGCTCACCCAAATCCATGTATACCCAATAGGTGGTCTCCAACAGGATGACCCAACATGGTAGGTGAGATTAAATCCACCCACTGTGGTTTGAACATCAGTTCCGCTAGCCCCCTCTTTTCCGCCGGTGCGTCTCACTGGTTAAGTGATGCTGTCGGGACAACCAGGAGCAGGAAGCCAGTGACCGTATCGTCAGAGACCGTGTTTAGGTCTGGTGGGGGGATGGTTTGTGTGCGTATCAACTGCAGCTATCCCGAAATAACCATGGGCAGCCGGGCTGGGGGGGGGGGGGTTCAGTGGAGGGGATGAGTGTTTCATTAAGGCCAGCTGTGGGGTGTGCTCCCTGGGATGAGACCCGAAAAGCACATGGCTCCAGGAACAGGGGGGCCAGCGAACCACTTGTTTGGGGCCTCACACACACACAAACCCTTGATAAAGCCACATTACGGTTGATTAACTGCTGAGCGCTCACAGCTGGTGATCAGAAATCATAATTAAAATAGCTGACGTAGAGATCATATATCATATATCCATGAAATATGGAGAGGATGTAAAACCGTTATAACATTCCAGGTAGAAGGTGCTCAGTTTGATGCCTGTGGGTTTTGGGCATAGCTATAATTGCCCCCCAGATGTGGCATCGTCACCGTCGTGTGTTTGCACTCAGTACCCTACATGTTGAACCTCCAGATGCTCTGAGAAAAAGGCTACATTCCAAACATCTTTCCTTCCTCCCAATGTCTATACTTGTTCCCTTCACTGATTTGAAAGGAAATGACTGGTATAAGAATGAGTGCACACTTCAGTACAAAGCCGATATTATTGCGACGCACCCAGAGATGGGAGGTGTGATGGTGGATGTTGGCAGCATATCATTCTGTTACTAGCTGGTAATCAGCGGTGTGCAGTAGTAGGCTAACTCTGTTGTCGAGGGAGCCATTGTTCCCTCTCTCTCTCTCTAACGAGCAGAGCGGAGGGTGCTGTGTTGCGCTTGACGCTCAGGGTGACCTCAGGGTGTCTTGGGGTGTTAATGAAGATGTTTTGTCTTTGCAGGTTGCTTCCCCAGACTGTTGGATTGCTCTACGTCGGCAGCCATGACATGCCCTTTGCACAGATGAAGGTGAGACAAGAAGCTGGATGTGTTGCTAAATTCAACCCAACACCCACACAGAATGCTGTAAGCCCAGGCCATGAAAAAATATCTGCCTAACAATTCCAAGTGAGCCTGCACCATCTATGACCGATCTGTTTAAGTCAGACACCACCAGCGTTTATGGTGAAAACAGCAGGTACCAGTGAAACGAGAGGGAGCCTTTAATGGTGTGGGAGTATGTCAATGTGTACATCACCTGCCCAGATAGTGATCAATTTCCCAGGGGAGGGACAGTGTAATGCATCTCAGTCTCATTGTATTATACTTGTGTGGGTTAATGGCAGTGCTTAATTTTATCCGGATCCTGCCTTAACAGGATCCGGCACCTCTCAGTTTTGGACTGTTTCGTACCGGTAGCTCTCCTGCCATGAAAAATTATTTTCACTCTTTGCAATGTAAAACTTCCAATAAAAGCGATCAGTGTAAATTCGAGTTGCATCTTTTCTAATTCTCCTGCCCCCTAAAAAACGTTAATGTGAAAACATGCTTGATATTCTAAAAATGGATTTGTGTTGGGCCGGCCCGGGTTAATGGTTTGCGCAACATTGGAGCCCAGAGACAGACCAACGCATGGCCGTCAATGTGGTATGAGAGAGAAGCACGCCTGAATCTCTCACAACTAGATTCACTGAAAATAAATCATTCAGAATACTACACCAGGAGTAGACTTATAATTTAGCCACAGAGGATCAATAGCTTATTTTATTTTTTAAATGGTGTGTAGCCCAATCACGAGGCATGGCCTACAGTCAGGAACGTGCGCAAGTCTGTCTGTGAACAGCATGCAGCCAAAACAGTCCTTTCGCAAATATTTCAAATACAATCACAGGAGAACACAGGTTGGAAAGAAAATGGCTCCTGCTGAAAAGAGAAGACTAATCTGCCTGTAGGCTACCAAAAATGTGTTATCTTCCAAATAGGCCTATTGAGCGAACAGCACTGTTTTACAGAGTAAAATAAGAGAGCTAAGCTTTTGGCACGAACGCATCTGCCATCACAGGTGAGTGAGAGGCACGTCATTGGGTGAGTCAGTGAAATTGTAAAGCTGTTTTTAGGGCTATAATTTCCTCCTCATATTGTGCAATATGTCACACACCTAGGCCTAGGCAATTATTGGTGGATTCAAGACATGGTTGTTTTTATTGATCTCAGATATTCTTAGTTTGTCAGTAGCCTGGCATTTTGATCATTTGTGCAGCGTTAAAAGAAAGATTCAGTCATGTAAAATGTCGTCGAATTGCATGAAATGCGTTTATAAAAGGCCACATTTTTCCCGGACCCAAAGCTACAAAAAAACGTTTCTCCATGTTTGAAACTTCTGCAAGCACCTTTACTCTACTGCTCTATGCCACTGCGCAAAATTGATGATACTGCATGCAATGCTTTATTAAAAAGGGGATTTTTCTTTTTTTAATGAGTTCCAGTACCTCAGCTCAGAGCCCCCCAGGTCCCCCCCCACCCCCCTCTCTCCCTCACTTTATTTTATCCGGCAACTCCCGATTTCCAAATGAAGCACTAGTTAATGGGACACATTTTATGTATGCCTGTTTGCCTCTAGATTGTTTTGGTAATTTCAGACTCAATTCTTTAGTAATTTTAGGAAGAATAATTGACATAAGAGATCTTGATTTGATATGCTTGTTAGGAGTTCTATTTTTGTTCCGTACAGAAGCAACTTCTTATGATTTGCCTGTTTTGTCTTCTTTTAAGGCCCTGGATATTTTCCAAGTAGATAATTGACTGCTTTAATGCAGACAGAAATCAATATACCCTTCAATCTCTCTCCAAAACGAAACCAATTTGCATCTGTTAATAGTTTTACGTGGAAACAACAGCATCTCCTCCAGTAGCCAGACATTGACCTCACTTAATGGCACAGTGCGAGACTGTTAACACTCTTCCCATTTAAAAGGTGGCTGTGTAGAGGCGTTAAGGCACGGCTGTTGTTCTTAACGGAGTCATGTTGTTTATGAGTCAATCAGTCACAGTTGTGACACTATGATGAAGCACAATATCATTTTTCCCCCCGTAGCGGAGTTGCTGGTCCTAAACTCGCCATGATTGGAAGAGGGGGGCATGGAGGACAGATTGACGTAGTTATTATATAGTCCAGTTGAAAACACAGAATAATAGATTGGGGTGATAGTGAGTTTTCCTTTGCACGGAGTCTCCTGCTAGATGGCTGCAGGAGTGAGACCATAATGAAGTGGATTTGGACGGATTAAACACCAAGCGGTGGGGAGACAAGGCAGCCAGCATTTCACACACAACTAGGATGGGATCCCAGCAAACAGGACAGACTCCACTCCCTGCCTGACAAACTTGCCTCCTGCATTGTTATTTGGCAGCTCGCCCCGCTTGCCTTTGTGTAACACATTTCTTCGCCCGTTCTGTCACTCCTCCTGAGTTTAGTCTCTCAGCTATTCTTAGGAAGGTCTGGGGGAAAAATGTGTTTGGTTTGGAAATGGAACCTAATCGACAGATCACGACAGCTAAATGTGTGCGTGTTCTCATTTTAATAACGGCGTACTGCGACTTGGCTCTGAGACACTAGTGATACGGCTAGTGTGAGAGAACGTGTACTTAAAATGTGTGATTTTGGGTTGATCCCACTTTCTTTTTCAAGGTCATGCTCTCTGTGGTGTGATGTCCACCTGAGCATGTCCCCTCTGTCTCGTTCAAACAAACCCACTCTCAACACCCTTTTTTTTCTTCTTCACACACACACACACACACACAGCTACCTCCCTTCCCTGTTGAGTACCCAGATGCCCTTCTCTCCAAGAGCAATCGGGCTCTTACTTAGGGCTTGGTCTTGCCAGTCAAGGTGTTGTGCTCCTGGCAGGGCTGCCCACTCCCTGGCGTCTGCCGCCCCTTCATCTGCTCAGGGGCAGCCTGGCAGCGGGCCCACACCAGTCATCTGAGCCCCACCCAGCTTGGCCCTAGAAGTGTGATCTCTGCCCCACTCTCCATAGCTTCTTAAACACCACCTCACCCATGTAGATGGATATTAAATCATTGAACAGTCAATATCAGTGGAACTTAAGACCAAAGCGATGAGAGCTTCGTACTGAAGTTTGTCTCATCCTATATCACCTTTGACTTTGCATTAGTAGAAGGTGCCTGTTTGATTTGCTGTTAAGGAATCCAGCTACTAAATAGCACAAATGGTAGTTTTTGAAAACAGAATCTAGGTAATCAAGCTCATGACAAATGGGCAACAGATGACACACATACAGGTCCTGATATGCAGTGTTCAATTGTACATACAGTGTACACACTGTCAAACTGTTACTGCTGTATAATGTAAGTCCCAATATTGTGACCGGAGGACCAGAATTATTGTAGTCAATAATATACTATAAATGTTGACCTTCTAAACCAACCACCTTGACTCTCCTCTCTCCTTCTATAGGCCTCCAAGGACCTGAAGCAGTACGACAACAAGATCATCGAGTGCTCCTTTAACAACAACACCTGGGTGTTCATGAGACAGAGGGTAGACAAGAGCTTCCCCAACTCTTACGACACAGCCATGGGTGAGTGAGCAGGGTGTTCCCCAAAATGTTTGCCATACAAAATCAATGCTATTTGGCTGCCAGCTGGTGTTTATTGGACACACTGGGTGAGAGCATGCCTGCCTGTCCTACCTGGCTGCCTGACTGACTGCCTGGCTAGCCCTGGAGCAATCTGTATTAATATCTGCAGCCTCTTTATCTCTGTCTACAATAAGACAATTACTGGGCCTATTAGATTAATGGCTTAGTTCATCTATATTTCAAACACAGTCTTACTTTTGTGTGTGTGTGTGTGTGTGTTGGTTCTTCTATCCTCGTGAAGACCTGAAGACCCCACGAGTATAGTAAAACATAAAACAAGAAAAAACGTCCCACATCCCCATGAGAACAAAGGCTATTTTAATCTTAGGGTTTATGGTTACAATTAGGGTAACAGTTAGGGTAACGGGTTAGTGTTTAGGGTTATGGAAAATATTATTTTGAATGGAAATCAATTTTAGGTCTCTACGAGGATAGAAGAACTGTGTATGTGTGTGTGTGCCCAAGAGAAAAGAGATTACACTTGCATGTAAGGAGAGCAACTTATTCTCTTTGTGTATGATGTTCATTATTATGTTTTTCTTTTATTGTAGCAATGTCCACTGATGGTATACCATACTATTTCCTTTTGCCTTCTCGGTTTCCCAACTGTTTGTCGAATGCTTGAATTCTGCCAGCCTTCTAGCTGCAAATGTCAAGGGAGCCTAAACATAGAAAACATATATTTTGAAGTTCCTGAAACTTCCTCTAATGAATCTGAGTATTTTTGGAAGGTTACCGTGTATTAGAGTTGCTGTAATATCGGTTAACCCAGAACTGAAGTCCTGCGTACTTGGTCAGTTTCTCGATTTCATTTGTTGTCCAAATGTGTTAAGAGAAGAGGTAGAACCAGAACGAAGAGCTCCACCCTCTTTCTTTGCAAGTCTATGGACAGAATGCCCTTTCTGAAATTTGAAAGATCCTAAGGCGTGCGAAATCGTGATTTGTCCAAATAACCAGTGACAAAAAACCCAAACGGAACTAATGTTGCTCGGTTTCTCAAGCATCCAGTTGTATCATGAAAGATCTATGGTACCATTCATGTTTATGTGGTCTGTCCACGAGAGATTAGAGTTGCTGCTGTACACTTGTGCCCTGGGGTAGGGCATAAAAGGAAAAGGTTTAAAACTACCTGGACTTTTGGTATTTTTTTTCTGTGTAGCTGCAGAAACGGCCTGATTTCGAGGTGGACCAAGCCCAGGAAGAGTCCATCATCATGTCTGAGCTAACTTCCTGTCTGTGTCTCTCTCTTCTCTTCCAGCTGTGTGTAACAGCATCAAGTATCCTGTCACGAAAGAAAACCTCTATGAGTTTCTGGACCGCTGTGCCCTGGGAGCCCAAGGACAGAACCGGAAACGCCCCTCTGACCCAGACACGGAGCTCATGCCCCCTCCCGCTCCAAAGAGACCCAACCGGGCTGCACCATAGAGCACCACACAGCAGGAGTGGGCTGGGCCAGTGTAGAAATGTGTGTATGTGGCTTGCAGAGGAAGGTCCTTCATGGCTACAGCCATCCCCCTCAGTGACACAGACATTTGGGAAGCCCCTCTTATCTCTGACCATTTGTTTGTCGGCCTCGAAAAGGCTTTCTTAATTAAAGACTTTACAAAGATCTGATTGAATTGCTTAGAGATCCCCTTAGGTATCCCCATGTAGCACCCCTTCTCACTGTAATTGCTATGGTACTTTAAAAGGATTTAAAAAAACATAATGTTGAATTTTGATTTTATTTTTTTATTTCCCTTTTCTTAAGGATCTCCCAACTAATCTATTGGTCAACAACAGACGAATTGGTATTATGACTACAGCAGCACCTGACTATGCAGATCTTGTAAATGTTTTGTCTAGCTATTTGTATTTGGGAGGGCGGTAATCAGATGGGAAACAAACAATCATCTGATGCCTCCTCTCCACCCTTTCTCGATCTCCCAACAATGACGTGAAGGAACTCACAAGCACATATTTCAATGTATTGTTTTAGTAGCAAGAGAGGGCTATTCCTCTGACATATTCTGACACATTTAGTAGTTGACAACATTAGTAACCATGACAGGCATTTTCCTCAGTGGGTGTGTAACAAACGCACCCTGCCTCCACGTTGCGTTACCATGTCGTCAGACCCCAGAATAAACTCGGCAACTCGCTTGGGAAATGTGATGATAGAAGCACGCCGCTCCTCCTGTGTTTTTCCATTTGTATTTTTCCATTTGTATTTTTCTTCTCTAATGTGTGTAGGACAATATTTCAACCCTTGACCCCAACCCCTGCTTTTGTAACAGCTCCTCCCCTTAAGGACTGCCCTGGTTCATAACAGAATATGACTGGTTTACTGCATTTGTTGTTTGGTTTGATCCATTAAAGCAATACATGTGAAAAGGGAACATATTTTCATCAGAACTTGTTCATACTCACTTATTTCCTGCTGATTACAGACGACTGATTCCATGTTGCTCGATCTTAAAATGAAATACCATTTGAGGAATATTCCTTTGTGTTTCTGTCTCTCTGTGTGACTGCATGTGTATGATGTTTTGCGTATTTCTGGTCTATTTGGTTGTGTTGTTGTCTGCCTAGTGTGTGTGCGTCTGTCTTTCTGAATGTTTCTGTCTGTTTGTGCCCTTCTTGCAGCAGGGGAACAGACAGAGGGGGGTAGATGAGTTGTACTGCCAAGGCACTTTCCCCTCTTGCAACACATGAAAGCTGCTCAATCCTCATCAAAGCCACACTACCTTTTGTCTTGTATTCGACTGCCTCAGAGATGTAGTCATTCACATACAGCTGGAGGCCCACACACACACACGCACATAAATAATCATTAAGAGGCTTGATTTGGAGGTGATTGTGCCATGGACTATAGACTGAGAAAGAAACCAATCAAGTTGCATTTGTCACATGCTTCGTAAACAACAGGTGTAGACTAACAGTGAAATGCTTACTTACCAACAATGTACAATGTTTTGTTTTTTATGAAATAGTGGCTCAAGGAATAAATACATGAATAACGAGTAAAAATAACATGGCTATAGACAGTATAGGCAGTACCATGTTGATGTGCAACGATACGAGGTAATTGCCGTAGCTACAGTGGGGCAAAAAAAGTATTTAGTCAGCCACCAATTGTGCAAGTTCTCCCACTTAAAAAGATGAGAAAGGCCTGTAATTTTCATCATAGGTACACTTCAACTATGACAGACAAAATGAGAAGAAAAAAATCACATTGTAGGATTTTTTATGAATTTATTTGCAAATTATGGTGGAAAATAAGTATTTGGTCACCTACAAACAAGCAAGATTTCTGGCTCTCACAGACCTGTATCTTCTTCTTTAAGAGGCTCCCCTGTCCTCCACCCGTTACCTGTATTAATGGCACCTGTTTGAAATTGTTATCAGTATAAAAGACACCTGTCCACAACCTCAAACAGTCACACTACAAACTCCACTATGGCCAAGACCAAAGAGCTGTCAAAGGACACCAGAAACAAAATTGTAGACCTGCACCAGGTTGGGAAGACTGAATCTGCAATAGGTAAGCAGCTTGGTTTGAAGAAATCAACTGTGGGAGCAATTATTAGGAAATGGAAGACATACAAGACCACTGATAATCTCCCTCGATCTGGGGCTCCACGCAAGATCTCACCCCGTGGGGTCAAAATGATCACAAGAACGGTGAGCAAAAATCCCAGAACCACACGGGGGGACCTAGTGAATGACCTGCAGAGAGCTGGGACCAAAGTAACAAAGCCTACCATCAGTAACACACTACGTCGCCAGGGACTCAAATCCTGCAGTGCCAGACGTGTCCCCCTGCTTAAGCCAGTACATGTCCAGGCCCGTCTGAAGTTTGCTAGAGAGCATTTGAATGATCCAGAAGAAGATTGGGAGAATGTCATATGGTCAGATGAAAACAAAATATAACTTTTTGGTAAAAATTCAACTCATCGTGTTTGGAGGACAAAGAATGCTGAGTTGCATCCAAAGAACACCATACCTACTGTGAAGCATGGGGGTGGAAACATCATGCTTTGGGGCTGTTTTTCTGCAAAGGGACCAGGACGACTGATCCGTGTAAATGAAAGAATGAATGGGGCCATGTATCGTGAGATTTTGAGTGAAAACCTCCTTCCATCAGCAAGGGCATTGAAGATGAAACGTGGCTGGGTCTTTCAGCATGACAATGATCCCAAACACACCGCCCGGGCAACGAAGGAGTGGCTCCAGATCTCAACCCCATAGAAAATCTTTGGAGGTAGTTGAAAGTCCGTGTTGCCCAGCAACAGCCCCAAAACATCACTGCTCTAGAGGAGAGCTGCATGGAGGAATGAGCCAAAATATCAGCAACAGTGTGTGAAAACCTTGTGAAGACTTACAGAAAACGTTTGACCCCCAACAAAGGGTATATAAGAAAGTATTGAGAAACTTTTGTTATTGACCAAATACTTATTTTCCACCATAATTTGCAAATAAATTCATTAAAAATCCTACAATGTGATTTTCTGGATTTTTTTTTCTCATTTTGTCTGTCATAGTTGAAGTGTACCTAATGATGAAAATTACAGGCCTCTCATCTTTTTAAATGAGAGAACTTGCACAATTGGTGGCTGACTAAATACTTTTTTGCCCCACTGTATATACATATAGGTACAGAAGGGGTGAAGTGAATAGGCAACAGGATAGATAATAGGCAGTAGTAGTAGCAGCGTATGTGGTGAGTGAAAATGTGTGTGTGGAGTCGGTATGCATGAGTGCGCGTGTTATTTGTGTGTCCACTACCATTCAAAAGTTTGGGGTCACTTAGACATTTCCTTGTTTTCCTTGAAAACATGCATGAAAGGAGTTGCAAAATTAATAGGAAAATATAGTCAAGATGTTGACAAGGTTATAAATTATTATTTTTAATTTAAGTAATTGTGTCCTTCAAACTGCTTTCATCAAAGAATCCTGCATTTGCAGCAATTACTGCCTTGCAGACCTTTGGCATTCTAGTTGTCAATTTGTTGAGGTAATCTGAAGAGATTTCACCCCATGCTTCCTGAAGCACCTCCCACAAGTTGGATTGGCTTGATGGGCACTTCTTATGTACCATACGGTCAAGCTGCTCCCACAACAGCTCAATGGGGTTGAGATCTGGCAACTGTGCTGGCCACTCCATTATAGACAGAATACCAGCTGACTGATTCTTCCCAAAATAGGTATTGCACAATTTGGACTTCTGCTTTGGGTCATTGTCTTGTTGTAGGAGGAAATTGGCTCCAATTAAGCGCCGTCCACAGGGTATGGCATGGCGTTGCAAAATGGAGTGATAGCCTTCCTTCTTCGAGATCCTTTTTACCCTGTACAAATCTCCCACTTTACCGCTACCAAACCCCCAAACCATCACATTGCCTCCACAATGCTTGACAGATGGCGTCAAGCACTCCCCCATCTTTTCATAATTTCTGCGTCTCACGAATGTTCTTTGTGATCCAAACACCACAAACTTAGATTTGTCTGTCCATAACATTTTTTTCCAATCTTCCTCTGTCCAGTGTCTGTGTTATTTTGCCCATCTTAATCTTTTCTTTTTATTGGCCAGTCTGAGATATATGGCTTTTTCTTTGCAACTCTGCCTAAAAGGCCAGCATCCCAGAGTTGCCTCTTCACTGTTGATGTTGAGACTTGTGTTTTGTGGGTACTATTTAATGAAGCTGCCAGTTGAGGACTTGTGAGGCGTCTGTTTCTCAAACTAGACACTAATGTTCTTGTCCTCTTGCTCAGTTGATCACCGGGGCCTCCCACTCCTCTTTCTGTTTCCGGTTAGGGCCAGTTTGCACTGCTCTGTGAAGGGAGTAGTACACGGCATTGTATGAGATCTTCAGCTTCTGGGCAATTTCTCGCATTGAATAGCTTTCATTTCTGAGAACAAGAATAGACTGACAAAGTTATTTGTTTCTGAACATTTTGAGCCTGTAATTGAACCCGCAAATGCTGATGCTCCAGATACTCAACTAGTCTAAAGAAGACCTGATTTTTGCTTCGTTTCTTTAATCAGCACAATTGTTTTCAGCTGTGCTAACATAATTGCAAAAGGGTTCTCTGATGTTCAATTAGCCTTTTAAAATGATGAACTGATTTGCTAACACAACGTGCCATTGTAACACAGGGATGGTTGCTGATAATGGGCCTCTGTACGCCTATGTAGATAGTTCGTAAAAAAAAATCTGCCGTTTCCAGCTACTATAGTCATTTACAACATTAACAATGTCTACACTGTATTTCTGATCAATTTGATGTTATTTTAATGGAAAAACAAAGAACAAAGAAAAACAAAGAAATTTCTAAGTACCCCAAACTATTGAACAATAGTGTGTGTTGGGGTGTCAGTGGAGTATGTGTGAGTGTGTGGTAAAGATAAAAAATTGAATAACTTTATAGAGTCCAGGGTGTGTGCATAGAGTCAGTGCAAGAGACCCCAAAAAAGGGTCATTGCAGGTAGTCCGGGTGGCCATTTGATTAGCAGTCTTATGGCTTTCAATAAGCTGTTCAGGGTCTTGTTGATTCCAGACTTAGTGCTCTGGTACCACTTCAAGACAAATTGTATTTGTCACGTGTGCCGAATACCGCAGATGTAGTGGATCTTACTGTGAGATGCTGACTTACGAACCTTGTCCGAACAATTCAGAGTTAGAAAGTATGAAAAGTGTGCAAAAAATAAAGAAAATATAAAATATCATTTTATTGGTCACATCGGGTGGTGTAGGTGTCCTGGGGGGCAGGTAGTTTGCCACCGGTGATGCGTTGTGCAGACCTCACTACCCTCTGGAGAGCCTTACGGTTGTGGGCGGAGCAGTTGCCATACCAGGCGGTGATACAGCCCGACAGGATGCTCTCGATTGTGCATCTGTAAAGGTGTGAGTGTTTTTGGTGACAAGCCAAATTTCTTCAGCCTCCTGTGTGGGTGGACCATTTCAGTTTGTCTGTGATGTGTACGCCGAGGAACTTAACTTTCCACCTTCTCCACTACTGTCCCGTCGATGTGGATAGGGGGGTACTCCCTCTGCTGTTTCCTGAAGTCCACGATCATCTCCTTTTGTTTTGTTAATTCAACGTGTGAGGTTATGACACCACACCCTGAGGGCCGTCTCGTCGTTGTTGGTAATCAAGCCTACCACTGTAGTGTCGTCTGCAAACTTGATTATTGAGTTGGAGGCGTGCATGGCTACGCATGTCGTGGGTGAACAGGGAGTACAGGAGAGGGCTGAGAACACACCCTTGTGGGGCCCCAGTGTTGAGGATCAGCGGGGTGGAGATGTTGTTTCCTACCCTCACCAACTGTGGGCGGCCCGTCAAAGTCCAGGCCCCAGTTGCACAGGGCGGGGTCGAGACCCAGGGTACCGGTGTGGTGGGCCGCTGGTAAACTGTAGTGTGTGTGTGTGTTAACTCCAGGGTTGGACAATGATCACACTTGGTTCAGCCTTTTGGGATTCTGTAACTCAAACACACACTCATATCCCCACAGGAGAAGAGACCGAATGGCAGTTTTGCTCGATATGTATTGTGATCTTGAATATTGCATTTGTTGAGAGTGGTTTGGCATTGGGAAGAAGAACCGTAGTCTTTTATTGTGAGTGTGCATGTGTGCAGTGTGTACAATCATTGTTATTATTTAAAAGGGAGCCCAAATCGCATCTTTGATCAAGCAGGTGAGAGGAGCAAGCAGGTAGCTAATAACAACCTAACTTTGAATATGATTAGAGATGTGAAATGCCCCCTTTAACCGCTCTCCCTAACGTCACAATACATCTGTCTTTGTAGAACTGATTCAACAGGGCGGTTTGCACTAGCTTTAAATCAGTCTGGTCTGACCCAATTACCCTGCTGAAATTAAACATTTAATTGCATGTAGGTGGCCATCTGAAAAATGAGTCGGCCCCATTTTGAACCTACTGTACAGTATGACTTTCTCATCAGACAGACTGCAGTGTCACGGCCAGCCGTTCAACTGGCACAGGTAGGTGGAGTAGATCCTGGGCATCAGAATCGTAGGCATGGCAGGGCCCTTCTGCTCCTGTCACAATGTCTCGACCTCACGTTTCTATCAGCCCCATGCATTCCTTGGCCCTCAGATGTCTGTCTGGTCTGTCAATGCCCAGCCTGGTTGCCAGTCTGTTTCTGCTCATTTGCCAACTCTTGATGGAATTGTCATGCCAGCTTGACAATCACAATGGAGTAGGCCAGAGCACAAACATGTTCTGGGTCCAGGCTATCCAAGTCCTCCAGTCCAGAACAATCAGTCCTTTGTATCTTTTCTGGCTTTCGTAACATGATGAGCCATACAAATGGGTGGGTGCTCATATTTGTCCTATTTCCCACATGTACAGATGTAGGATCTTAATTTGATCTCCCTGTTTTTTTTTTCTTTACTTGTACTATATTCAAAGTTTTAAAAGGCTTTTAAAGTGTGTCATTCCCTCTTAAAAAATATCCATTAATGTTATCACATAATTCACATCTTGTTGCAGCCAGATTATTTTCCTACTTTGAGAAATTGGTCAAATTTAAGATAGTACTTCAGTAGGATCCCATCTGCCTCCTCCTGTGGAACTTCTACATTGTCAACTAACTTCATGCTGAAGAATAGGTATCATGAATCACTCTGATGCCTAGTGTTATGTTCATCAACAACAACATAAAAAAAAAGCCTTGATTGGTACAGATGCAATTAAACCCTAACGAACGTATTTGCATGGTAAAGAGATTAGCTCTTGATTACACCAACTGTTTAACTACCGGAACGGACATGGTGCCGCTGCGATGCAGTCAGTGCCATTTAGAGTATTGAGATGAGTCTTGGAAAAACATGGACGTAGAACTGAAGACAGCCTCTCATTTCCATGTCACTTATACACTGGCAAATGACATGCTCTGAGGGCAATTTGACTGCAAATATTACAGAATGTGCACTCCAAATCAAATATACTGAGCAAAATTATTCAGCCCCTTTACTTTCAGTGCAGCAAACTCGCTCCAGAAGTTCAGTGAGGATCTCTGAATGATCCAATGTTGACCTAAATGACTAATGATGATAAATACAATCCACCTGTGTGTAATCAAGTCTCCGTATAAATGCACCTGCACTGTGATAGTCTCAGCGGTCCGTTAAAAGCGCAGAGAGCATCATGAAGAACAAGGAACACACCAGGCAGGTCCGAGATACTGTTGTGAAGAAGTTTAAAGCCGGATTTGGATACAAAAAGATTTCCCAAGCTTTAAACATCCCAAGGAGCACTGTGCAAGTGATAATATTGAAATGGAAGGAGTATCAGACCACTGCAAATCTACCAAGACCTGGCTGTCCCTCTAAACTTTCAGCTCATACAAGGAGAAGACTGATCAGAGATGCAGCCAAGAGGCCCATGATCACTCTGGATGAACTGCAGAGATCTACAGCTGAGGTGGGAGACTCTGTCCATAGGACAACAATCAGTCGTATATTGCACAAATCTGGCCTTTATGGAAGAGTGGCAAGAAGAAAGCCATTTCTTAAAGATATCCATAAAAAGTGTTGTTTAAAGTTTGCCACAAGCCACCTTGGAGACACACCAAACATGTGGAAGAAGGTGCTCTGGTCAGATGAAACCAAAATTGAACTTTTTGGCAACAATGCAAAACGTTGTGTTTGGCGTAAAAGCAACACAGCTCATCACCCTGAACACACCATCCCCACTGTCAAACATGGTGGTGGCAGCATCATGGTTTGGGCCTGCTTTCCTTCAGCAGGGACAGGGAAGATGGTTAAAATTGATGGGAAGATGGATGAGCCAAATACAGGACCATTCTGGAAGAAAACCTGATGGAGTCTGCAAAAGACCTGAGACTGGGACAGAGATTTGTCTTCCAACAAGACAATGATCCAAAACATAAAGCAACATCTACAATGGAATGGTTCAAAAATAAACATATCCAGGTGTTAGATTGGCCAAGTCAAAGTCCAGACCTGAATCCAATCGAGAATCTGTGAAAAGAACTGAAAACTGCTGTTCACAAATGCTCTCCATCCAACCTCACTGAGCTCGAGCTGTTTTGCAAGGAGGAATGGGAAAAAATGTCAGTCTCTCGATGTGCAAAACTGATAGAGACATACCCCAAGCGACTTACAGCTGTAATCGCAGCAAAAGGTGGCGCTACAAAGTATTAACTTAAGGGGGCTGAATAATTTTGCACGCCCAATTTTTCAGTTTTTGATTTGTTAAAAAAGTTTGAAATATCCAATAAATGTCGTTCCACTTCATGATTGTGTCCCACTTGTTGTTGATTCTTCACAAAAATATACAGTTTTATATCTTTATGTTTGAAGCCTGAAATGTGGCAAAAGGTCGCAAAGTTCAAGGGGGCCGAATACTTTCGCAAGGCACTGTATACCATAATCCACCTCCGTTGTTTTAGAGAATGTGGCAGTGCATGTGACCGGCCTCACAACCGCAGACCATGTGTAACCACACCAGCCCAGGACCTCCACATCTGGCTTCTTTACCTTGAGGGATCCCCTGAGACCAGCCACACGGACAGGGGATGAAACTGTGGGTTTGCACAACCAAAGAACTTCTGCACAAACTGTCAGAAACCGTCTCAGGGAAGCTCATCTGCTTGCTCCCCGTCTTAACCAGGGTCTTGACCTGACTGCAGTTTGGCGTCATAACCGACTTCAGTGGGCAAATGCTCACCTTCGATGGCCACTTGCACACTGGAGAAGTGTGCTATTCACAGATGAATCCCGGTTTCACTGTAGTGAGCATATGTCTGACAGCGTGTATGGCGTTGAGTGGGCAAGCGGTTTGCCGATGTCAACGTTGTGAACAGAGTGCCCCATGGTGGCAGTGCGGTTATGGTATGGGCAGGCATAAGCTACGGACAACAAACGCAATTGCATTTTATCGATGGCAATTTGAATGCACAGAGATACCGTGCCGAGATCCTGAAGCCCAGTGTCATGTCGTTCATCGTCCGCCATCACCTCATGTTTCAGCATGATAATGCACGGCTCCATGGCGCAAGGATCTGTACACAATTTCTGAAATTGCCCAGTTCTTCCATGGCCTGCATACTCACCAGACATGTTACCCACTGAGGATGTTTGGGATGCTCTGGATTGACGTGTACGACAACGTGTTCCAGTTCCCACCAATATCCAACAACTTCGCACAGCCATTGAAGGGGAGTGGGACAACATTCCACAGGCCACAATCAACAGCCTGATCAACTCTATGTGAAGGAGATATCGCGCTGCATGAGGCAAATGGTGGTCACACCAGATACTGACTGGGTTTCTGATCCACGCCCTTATCTTTTATTATTATTTTTATATATGGTATGTGACCAATAGATGCCCACCTGTAGTCCATGTCATGTGAAATCCATAGATTAAGGTCTAATTAATTTATTTCAATTGGCTGATTTCCTTATTTTCTATTTATTTTTTATTTCACCTTTATTTAACCAGGTAGGCCAGTTGAGAACAAGTTCTCATTTACAACTGCGACCTGGCCAAGATAAAGCAAAGCAGTGTGACACAAACAACAACACAGAGTTACACATAGAATAAACAAACGTACAGTCAATAACACAATAGAAAAGTCTATATACAGTGTGTGCAAATGAGGTAAGATTCGGGAAGTAAGGCAATAAATAGGCCATAGTGGCGAAATAATTACAATTTAGCAATTAAACACTGGAGCGATAGATGTGCAGAAGATGAATGTGCAAGTAGAGATACTGGGTGCAAAGGAGCAAAATAAAAATAAATAATATGGGGATGAGATAGTTGGGTGGGCTATTTACAGATTGGCTGCTCTGACAGCTGATGCTTAAAGTTAGTGAGGGAGATATGGCGTCTCCAGCTTCAGTGATTTTTGCAATTCGTTCCAGTCGTTGGCAGCAGAGAACTGGAAGGAAAGGCAGTCAAAGTAGGAATTGGCTTTGGGGGTCATCAGTGAAATAGACCTGCTGGAGCGCGTGCTATGGGTGCGTGGTGACCAGTGAGCTAAGGCGGGGCTTTACCTAGCAAAGACTTATAGATGACCTGGAGCCAGTGAGTTTCATATGACGAATATGAAGCGAGGGCCAGCCAACGAGAACATACAGGTCGCAGTGGTGGGTAGTATATGGGGCTTTGGTGACAAAACGGATGGCACTGTGATAGACTGCATCCAATTTGCTGAGTAGAGTGTTGGAGGCTATTTTGTAAATGACATCGCCGAAGTCGAGGATCAATAGGATAGTCAGTTTTACGAGGGTATGTTTGGCAGCATGAGTGAAGGATGCTTTGTTTCGAAACAGGAAGCTGATTCTAGATTTAATTTTGGATTGGAGATGTTTAAAATGTGAATTCTGGAAGGAGTTTACAGTCTAACCCAGACACCTAGGTATTTGTAGTTGTTCACATATTCTATGTCAGAACCGTCCAGAGTAGTGATGCTAGACGGGCAGGCAGGTGTGGGCAGCGATCGGTTGAGGAGCATGCATTTAGTTTTACTTGCATTTAAGAGCAGTTAGAGGCCACGGAAGGAGAGTTGTATGGCATTGAAGCTCATCTGGAGGTTAGTTAACACGGTGTCCAAAGAAGGGCCAGAGGTATACAGAATGGTGTCGTCTGTGTAGAAGTGGATCAGAGAATCACCAGCAGCAAGAGCGACATCATCGATATACATATAGAGAAAATAGTCAGCCTCAGAATTGAACCCTGTGGCATCCCCATAGAGACTGCCAGAGGTCCGGACAACAGGCCCTCCGATTTGACACACTGAACTCTGAGATGTAGTTGGTGAACCAGGCGAGGCAGTCATTTGAGAACCCAAGGCTGTTGAGTCTGCCGATAAGAATGCGGTAATTGACAGAGTCGAAAGCCTTGGCCAGGTCGATGAATACGACTGCACAGTATTGTCTTTTATCGATGGCGGTTATGATATCGTTTAAGACCTTGAGCATGGCTGAGGTGCACCCATGACCAGCTCGGAAACCAGATTGCATAGCGGAGAAGGTACGGTGGGATTCGAAATGGTCGGTGATCTGTTTGTTAACTTGGCTTTCGAGGACCTTAGAAAGGCAGGGTAGGACGGATATAGGTCTGTAACCGTTTGAGTCTAGAGTATCTCCCCCTTTGAAGAGGGGGATGACCGCGGCAGCTTTCCAATCTTTGGGGATCTCAGACGATACGAAAGAGAGGTTGAACAGGCTAGTAACAGGGGTTGCAACAATTGTGGCAGATAAGTTTAGAAAGAGAGGGTACAGATTGTCTAGCCCAGCTGATTTTTAGGGGTCCAGATTTTGCAGCTCTTTCAGAACATCAGCTATCTGAATTTGGGTGAAGGAAAATGGGGGAGGCTTGGGAAAGTTGCTGTAGGGGGTGAAGAGCTGTTGACCGGGGTAGGGGTAGCCAGGTGGAAAGCATGGCCAGCCGTAGAAAAATGCTTATTGAAATTCTCAATTATCGTGGATTTATCGGTGGTGACAGTATTTCCTAGGTTCAGTGCAGTGGGAAACTGGGAGGAGGTGCTCTTGCACTGTCCCATAAGTTTTGGGAGTTTGTGCTACAGGATGCAAATTTCTGTTTGAAAAAGCTAGCCTTTGCTTTCCTAACTGCCTGTGAATATTGATTCCTAACTTCCCTGAAAAGCTCATAGAATAAGCTCATGATTTTACATATGTCCTGCATTAATGCCGGCTCTTAAGTGGCAAAATACTTCTGTGGAGACCTGTGGATAATCATTGCTCTCTTATGTTTACATTGCATTCGGGAAAGTATTCGGACCACTTGACATTTCCCACATTTTGTTACGTTACGTCCTTATTCTAAAACAGATTTTTTTTATTTTTTATTAATCTACACATAATACCCCATAATAACAAAGCAAAAACTGGTTTTTAGAAATGTGTGCAAATATATAAAATAAAATAAACAATAATGACAAAGCCCCTGGTACTGACAACTTGGATGGAAAATGACTAAGGATGGTAGAGGACTATATTGCCACTCCTATTTGCCATCTGTTCAATCTAAGCCGACGGGAAAGTGTGTGAGATCAGGCCTGGTGGGAAGGAAAAGTAATTCCGCTGCCCAAGAATACTGAAGCACCCTTTACTGATTCAAACAGCCGACCGATCAGCCTGCTACCGACCCTAAATTAAGGGTTGAAATCGCAGAATTTCAGCATGCTTATATGGAATGGTGTCTATATACACTGATGGCTTAACGTTATACAGTGCATTCGGAAAGTATTCAGACCCCTTGACTTTTTCCACATTTTGTTACGTTGCAGCATTATTATAAAATGGACTAAATCGTTTTTTCCCTCATCAACCTTCACACAATACCCCATAATGACTAAGCAAAAACAGTTTAAAAAAAATCATAAACATAAACTGTTATTACATTTACGTATGTATTCAGACCCTTTACTCAGTACTGTGATGAAGCACTTTTGGCAGCGATTACAGCCTTGAGTCTTCTTGGGTATGACGCTACAAGCTTGGCACGCTTGTATTTGGGTAGTTTCTCCCATTCTTCTCTGCAGATCCTCTCAAGCGTTTTCAAGTTGGATGGGGAGTGTCACTGCATAGCTATTTTCAGGACTCTCCAGAGATGTTCGTTCGAAGTCCGGACTCTGGCTGACTCAAGGACATTCAGAGACTTGTCCCGAAGCCACTCCTGCGTTGTCTTGGCTGTGTGCTTAGGGTCGTTGTCCTGTTGGCAGGTGAATATTCACCCCAGTCTGAGGTCCTGAGCTCTCGGGAGCAGGTTTTCATCAAGGATCTCTCTGTACTTTCCTCTGTTTCAACTTTCCCTCAATTCTGACTAGTCTCCCAGTCCCAGGCCACTGAAAAACATCCCCACAGCATGATGCTGCCACCACCATGCTTCACCATAGGGATGGTGCCAGGTTTCCTCCAGACGTGACGCTTGGCATTCAGGCCAGAGAATCTTGTTTCTCATGGTCTGAGAGTCCTTTAGGTGCCTTTTGGCAAACTCCAAGCGGGCTGTCATGTGCCTTTTACTGAGGAGTGGTTTCCGTCTGGCCACTCTACCATAAAGGCCTGATTAGTGGATTGCTGCAGAGATTATTGAAATTCTGGAAAGTTCTCCCATCTCCACAGAGGAAGCTGTGGAGCTCTGTCAGAGTGACCATTGGGTTCTTGGTCACTTTCCTGACCAAGGCCCTTCTCCCCCGATTGCTCAGTTTTGCCGGGGGGCCAGCTCTATGTACCCTTCCTCCGATCTGTGCCTCAGCACAATCAAGTCTCGGAGCTCTACGGACAATACCTTCAACCTCATGGATTGGTTTTTGCTCTGACATGCACTGTGGGACCTTACATAGACAGGTGTGTGCCTTTCCAAATCATGTCCAATCAATTGAATTTACCACAGGTAGACTACAATCAAGTTATAGCAACATCTTAAAGATGATCAATGGAAACAGGATGCACCTGAGCTCCATTTCGAGTCTCATAACAAAATACATGTTATATATAAATTTGCACAAAAAAATGAAAAACCTGTTTTCGCTTTGTCGTTATGGGGTATTGTGTGTATATTGATGAAGGAAATTTTAATTTAATCCATTTTAGAACATAACAAAATCTTGAAAAAGTCAAAGGGTCTGAATACTTTCCGAATGCACTATATGCCTCCTATCTTAATATTTTATACACTATGACAGCAATCCTGAGGAGATAAAATGGAGAGCTTGTTTGAGAGCGTTTGTTTCCAATTCCAATCCAACCAAATTCACATTCACAGTTTCAGAATCCCAAATCCCTCTTATGAGCTCTACCTGAGCCAAGGCACACCGAGTCCGGGAGGCACCGTTTCAAATAGACAGCCATTATTATTGACGTTAATAGTAGTATGCGGCACTGCTTTCCAAAGCAGGAATAATAAGAGAGGATGACATCTGTAATGGGACTCTGTAGAGATAAACCAAATATGTGTGCTAATGGCAAAGACCGGCTAATAGGAATGATTAAACAATTAAAAACCTTATAGCCCGGCACAGTAGCATACATATAGAGCTCAGTAATCAGGTGGAGAAATCCCACGTGTATGATGACAAAATACACAGATAGCAAGGCATCATCACTGTGTCAATCCAAAAGCTACTACAGATGGATTCAAATGATCTGGATTCAAATGAACTTCTACCACCTCTCATTTGTGTCTTGATTTCTCTGCCCATTACTTGGAGCTGTGTTAATAATTCACTTTTTTTATTATCAGCTTTTGTTTTCCCTGTCCTGCTTTGAGTTTGAGAAAATCTCTTTATTAATATAATGTATCACTATTACATTAGAGGGCTTTTGTACTGCTCTGCTAGAGGAGATGGATGAGATGCTTGAGAAGCAGCGTAATAGTTATGTTATTCATGTTACTTCATAGAGATTGCACCCTATTCCCTTATAGTGCACTACTTTTGTCCAGATCTCTATGGGCCCTGGTCAAAAGTACTGCACTATATGGATAATAGGGTGCCATTTGGGACACAGACAGTGGGCTTCAACAGGGGCCATCTTGGTAACCAGACGGTTATGTCTTACAGTCAACATACCCATCTCTTTTCCTCCTCCTCCACCCCAGCCTCTGAGCTCAGGGCTACAGCAAACAAGCATAAGCACAGATATTTATTGGAATGTGAGTGTACACAAAACCTATGACTCACGTTTGGCTTTGGATCTTGTCTCAGACTGATGTTGTTACTGTGACAGACACAGTGTGATAGGGTCAATTTTCTCTAGCTCCGCAGCTAAGACAACTGGCTCTGTGTGCACACCGCAAAACATTCCTGCATCACAGTGGTGCTACAGCTCATTTTTATAATGTAAAACATCAGATGAAGTACGAATATTTACACCTTGACATTCTGGGGTATATTACACAAGACATCTATTTTCTTCAGGTTTAAGTCAGAGAGGCTTTCAGGTTACTTTGTACTCAATTCACAGGCTTTCCACCTTCGGTAAGCAAAACCTGGTTGTCCGAGGCTCGTGACTCTGTAACCCAATAACACATCCATGGGGTGACGATAGGAACACTGTCTTCGGTTTGAGGGCTGTTCACACCTAGTCACCCCCTCTCTACTGACCTCAACCCTCCCACAGTCAGACACTAGAGATCTACTTGTTCTGTACAATCATCTATCTACGGCGGTTTCAGCGAAAGTGTTACTGTAGATTTCAATTTGTCTGAGCCTAGGAGCCCCACCGCTCTTCTGTTAGCAGACATTGTTATGCGGCAAGACTTTGTGTCGTCTGAGGTTCATCTGATCTCAACGATCACACACTTTGAGAGACAACACTCCGAGTTCCATTTGTCCAACAATGATGTTTCCTTCTTTTTTTTTTTTTTCAAAGTTGGTATGGTTTTCAAAGCCTCCTGCAAATTTAGATTAACATGTTGAAGGTCGAGGGGAGTATTAGAAAAATATCCAACTTTGAATCAAGGTATCAACAGAAAGATTTTTATGTATATGAAATTGTGGACAATGATAGCATTTCAAGGTAAAGCCTTCAGTGATCCATACAGTATACTGTAAGTCTCTGAGATACTGTGTAATGCTGAGAGTGAAGAGAGACAGATGTTTGAAATTGCCCTCTCTGACTGGCATATTTGTAATTATCTATTCCAAGGCTGTGGGGAATTTCCAGTCATGTTTGAGTCGGGGGTTCTTAGGGTGCACGAGAAAAATGAATTTAGAGAGAAAGAGGCATTGTAAAGCCATGTGCAGTGCTTTTGTGTAATTCTGAGCAGAGGCGGCATCAAGCCCTGTGGTTCTGAGTTATGGCATTATGCTGTAATAAGGAATTGGACCTTGAATGCCCTGCTATATTGCCCCTACCCACATCAAAGAGCATCCTCGTTCTAACCCAATAGCACAGAAAACATATTACTAGTGCAGCGTCTTTGGTGGTGCTGGTATAATATTTAACGCCAGGCACTGATAAATGTCCCCTGATCATGGGGTATCATGGGAGAGCAGCAACACCTCCCTAAAAAACAACGATCAGAAAGATGAAAGGAAAATGGAGGAGCCAGGATTTTCTTGAGTACTAGGGGAACACAATCACCTAGCGATTTGAGCTAAAAGAAGATCAGCCAACGGGAAAAGAATGCAGTCTGAAAATAATGTAATCATTTGTACAATTACAATTTTTTGGATTCCCAAATTTCACCCTCCATACACCTCTGATTATAGTGGCAAAACAGAATTTAAAAAATCTAAATATGAGTTAAACTCCTGGCAGAGCCCCGAGTCCAATGGGTATATCCTCTGGCCTGTTGATGTTAATGTGTTGATGTTCTACGTATCCATAGCCAGAATGATTTTGCACTGAATGGTGATCGAACATGTTTCCTGTCATATTCATCAAATTATTTTTACAAAAACATGCACACAACAGAATTCATACCTTGGTTTCTGTGGTAAATGAAAAAAACTGTTTTGATAATGGTTTTCATACACATACCTTGTCCATAATGTAGAGGCCTATGAGATATTTATTGAAGAGGTAAAGGAGGAGGATGGTAAATGTGATCCCCATAACGTATCGATATCAAATCAAATCAAATGTTATCTGTCGAATACAACAGGAATACAACCGTAAAATTAGATGCTTACTTACAAGCCCTTAACCAACAATGCAGTTTTAAGAAAAATACCTACAAAACATAAATAAGTAACAAACAATTAAAGAGCTTCAGTAAAATAACAATAGCGAGACTACTTTATATACAGGGGGTACCAGTACAGAGTCAGTGTGGGGGGGGCACCGGTTAGTCGAGGTAAGGTAGGTAGAGTTATTAAAGTTACTATGCATAGATAATAACAGAGAGTAGCAGTGGTGTAAAATATTTTGATTAGATTAGATGTTCAGAAGTTTTATGGCTTAGGGGTAGAAGCTGTTTAGAAGCCTTTTGGACCAGTACCGCTTGCCATGCGGTAGCAGAGAGAACAGTCTCTGACAATTTTTAGGGCCTTCCTCTGAGTATAGAGGTCCTGGATGGCAGGAAGCTTGGCCCCAGTGATGTACTGAGCCATACGCACTAGCCTCTGTAGTGCCTTGCGGTCGGGATGCTCTCGATGGTGCAGCTGTAGAACCTATTGAGGATCTGAGGACCCATGCCAAATCTTTTCAGTCTCCTGAGGGGGAATAGGTTTTGTCGTGCCCTCTTCACGACTGTCTTTGATGTGCTTGGACCATGTTAGTTTGTTGGTGATGTGTACATCAAGGAACTTGAAGCTCTCAACCTGCTCCACTACAGCCCCATCGATGAGACACAGACACAAAAGTGAGCAGTTCAGTCACCTGCACCCAATACAGCTTGCCTTCAACATATTCTTGCCTCTTTGTTGATTGATATCCATTGAATTGTGTCCATTTTCTGTCTTACAAAGATTTGCACAAATATGAAAGATAGATATCATCATAAAACAATATTAATTTAGATCATACTACAAGGGACAAAACTTACCTTAAATTGAGGAGATCTTTCCATTGTTCAGTTAAGTTTCTGCACCTGCTGTCCTTTCAAATCCAAATGTGTTATTTGGGCAGTTAGGTTTCTGCAAGAATCCCCATCAGCTAAGGAGGTTCCTCGATGAACCCCACCTCCTTTGGGGTTCTTGGAAGAACCTTTTGGGGACAATTTTCAGTGCCAAGAACCTTAAGGTTCTTCAAAGAACTTTGAGGATCTTAGAAAAACCCTTGTTGAACCCCTAATGTTTTGAGTGTAGGACATAAAACTATTTTACAAGATACTGGACAAACCTATGGAGATATGATGCCATTTGTGCATCATAAATATCACTGTTCATATTGATAAAATTAAGCTGTCATTTACAAGGCTTTTATGACAGTGTAATCTGCCATTCAGAAATTAACTCAAGATCGCAACAGGGGATTTTCCCTATATGAGCTATTTATTTATTTTATAGATTTGAGTCTCATCACTTCTGCACCATAAACCCTGACACATAGAGTTCTGAGTTCTGAGCCTAAAGACCATACAGCTCCTCACGATGAGTACTCTCTGTAGGCAGACAGGTTGTCTCTCACATTAACAATGTTCAAGCATATACCCTAGGTCTGGGATTTCTGAGACTACGCACGCTTTAGTCCCTGTACTGCTTTGTCCCTGTGCAGCTTGCTCCTCAATCAACACTTTCCAGAAGCCCCCTGTCATTAGCTAGGTTTCCATCCAATTGGCAACAGATTTTCATGCAAATATTCTAAAACAGCATAAAAACAATATGCGCATTTTCCCACCAGAGATGTGTTCCCATCAAATTAAATTATGCATAAAAGGCTGTGCGCGTGGACGTAGTGCACATAAAATACATTTTGCTGTTAAATTCCCATATACCGAATATAAAATACAAGTTAAATGGGTTTCCTTCGCATTTTCAACCCTTCTGGTGGTTTTCTCACAACAAAAACGTTATAGCGTATGCCCACTCTGGTATCAGCACGTACGCTCTAGTCAACAGTTTGCAGATACGGTGCGGGTATAGTTTACATGATGAGATTAGTATGAACAAAAGAGCGAGATTATTTTTATTTGCAAACGGCAGCCAAGCATCAATGATCACGTCACCATAAAACCCTCGATATTGATTGGAAATGAGCACCAAGCCCATCAACGTGCGCTTTCACCACTCAGTGAAGTTCATCATAATAATTTCTGTAATCTAATAAACTGCATACGCAATATCATCCAGTGACGACAATTTTACTTTTATATGTTATTATATCTATATTTTGCGCATAAGGCGTTTCCACCGCAATTTCCCGCATAATTAATATATTACCAACACAAAAAGATCCCACCCTGAGGAACAAACAAATTAACCGTCAGCATTTATAAAATTATACCGAAACTTCCTATTTCCATCACAGCTGTCGTGATCATTTCTATATGGTATGACTTTTATACGGCATGAAACGTGGTTAGCGTGTGTGATGGAAGAACACCAACACCTCATCTGTGGCACTCCTGTCTGGCACCAGAGCTTGGTTGGTCTGTAGTTTGTTTATGCAATGGATGCTGATGTTTTTTGCTCTGCTTCAACCTTAGGGCTTCGATCGTATTCCTCTGCTCAACAGCACCGTCACTATCAGTGCAAAATACAATCACTTCACTTTGTACTGAAAGAGTGTTTCCTTGAACATGTTGGATGTCTTTCAGACTTCTGACATAAGACGTCTTGTAATTGGCTCTTATTTTCGGAACATTGCACTCAAAGACTTCCCTGTGAAATATATATTGTATTTCAGCTCTATAATGTGTTTCGTCCTCGTGTGTGTCATGCAACCAGTCGTCAGAATCCTCTGTGGTTGTCATGCCAACAACATTTTCTAGGCGGTTGGTTGAGTAAGCTTGTGGAGTCAAGTGGTGGAGGGTGTCGACAGATATATACAGTACATGTGGAGAGAGTGAGGAAGAGGTGTACTGGCTGGCGTCGCTCCTCAGACTGGTGTCAGACTAGACGTAACATAATACATGTATATTCCGGGACATTCAAATTAGTACATTTTAGTTTTGGTATGGTTACATAAGATACAGTGCATTCGGAAAGTATTCAGACCCCTTGACTTCTCCCACATTTTTTTTAGGTTACAGCCTTGATCTAAAATCGATTTAAAAAGATATATATATATATATATATACAGTGGGGAGAACAAGTATTTGACACACTGCCGATTTTGCAGGTTTTCCTACTTACAAAGTGTGTAGAGGTCTGTCATTTTTATCATAGGGTACACTTCAACTGTGAGAGACGGAATCTGAAACAAAAATCCAGAAAATCACATTGTATGATTTTTAAGTAATTCATTTGCATTTTATTGCATGACACAAGCATTTGATACATCAGAAAAGCAGAACTTAATATTTGGTACAGAAACCTTTGTTTGCAATTACAGATATCATATGTTTCCATATATCATATGTTTCCTGTAGTTCTTGACCAGGTTTGCACACACTGCAGCAGGGATTTTGGGCCACAGACAGACCTTCTCCAGATCCTTCAGGTTTCGGGGCTGTCGCTGGGCAATACGGACTTTCAGCTCCCTCCAAAGATGTTCTATTGGGTTCAGGTCTGGAGACTGGCTAGGCCACTCCAGGACCTTGAGATGCTTCTTACGGAGCCACTCCTTAGTTGCCCTGGCTGTGTGTTTCGGGTCGTTGTCATGCTGGAAGACCCAGCCACGACCCATCTTCAATGCTCTTACTGAGGGAAGGAGGTTGTTGGCCAAGATCTCGTGATACATGGCCCCATCCATCCTCCCCTCAATACGGTGCAGTCGTCCTGTCCCCTTTGCAGAAAAGCATCCCAAAGAATGATGTTTCCACCTCCATGATTCATGGTAGGGATGGTGTTCTTGGGATTGTACTCATCCTTCTTCTTCCTCCAAACACAGCGAGTGGAGTTTAGACCAAAAAGCTATATTTTTGTCTCATCAGACCACATGACCTTCTCCCATTCCTCCTCTGGATCATCCAGATGGTCATTGGCAAACTTCAGATGGGCCTGGACATGCGCTAGCTTGAGCAGGGGGACCTTGCGTGTGCTGCAGGATTTTAATCCATGACAGCATAGTGTGTTACTAATGGTTTTCTTTGAGACTGTGGTCCCAGCTCTCTTCAGGTCATTGACCAGGTCCTGCCGTGTAGTTCTGGGCTGATCCCTCACCTTCCTCATGATCATTGATGCCCCACGAGGTGAGATCTTGCATGGAGCCCCAGACCGAGGGTGATTGACTGTCATCTTAAACTTCTTCCATTTTCTAATAATTGCGCCAACAGTTGTTGCCTTCTCACCAAGCTGCTTGCCTATTGTCCTGTAGCCCATCCCAGCCTTGTGCAAGTCTACCATTTTATCCCTGATGTCCTTACACAGCTCACTGGTCTTGGACATTGTGGAGAGTTTGAAGTCTGTTAGACTGAGTGTAAGGACAGGTGTCTTTTATACAGGTAACGAGTTCAAACAGGTGCAGTTAATTCAGGTAATGAGTGGAGAACAGGAGGGCTTCTTAAAGAAAAACTAACAGGTTTGTGAGAGCCGGAATTCTTACTGGTTGGTAGGTCATCAAATACTTATGTCATGCAATAAAATGTAAATTAATTACTTAAAAATCATACAATGTGATTTTCTGGATTTTTGTTATAGATTCCGTCTCTCACAGTTGAAGTGTACCTATGATAAAAATTAGACCTCTACATGCTTTGTAAGTAGGAAACACTTTTGCAGGTTATCAAATACTTGTTCTCCCCACTGTATCCTCATCAATCTACACACAATACCCCATAAAGACAAAGCGAAAACAGGTTTTTAGAATTGTTTGCAAATATATAAAAATCAGAAATACCTTATTTACTTAAGTATTCAGACCCTTTGCTATGAGACTCGAAATTGAGCTCAGGTGCATCCTGTTTCCATCATCCTTGAGACGTTTGTGCAACTTGATTGGAGTCCACCTGTGGTAAATTCAATTGATTGATGATTTGGAAAGGCACACACTTGTCTATATAAGGTCCCACAGTTGACAGTGCATATCAGAGCAAAAACCAAGCCAGAAGGTAGAAGGAATTGTCCCTAGAGGTCTGAGACAGGATCGTGGAAGGGCCTTGGTCAGGGAGGTTGACCAAGAACCCGACTGTCACTCTGGCAGACCTCCAGAGTTCCTCTCTGGAGATGGGAGAACCTTCCAGAAGGACAACCATCTCTGCAGCACTCCACCAATCAGGCCTTTAGGGCAGAGAGATCAGACGGAAGCCACTCCTCAGTTAAAGACACATGACAGCCAAAAGGCACCTAAAGGACTCTCAGACAATGATTAACAAGATGCTGTGCTCTGATGAAACCAAGAATGAACTCGTTGGCCTGAATGCCAAAAGAGAAACTCCCCAAATACAGGTGTGCCAAGCTTGTAGTGTCATACCCAAGAAGACTCGAGACTGTAATCATTGCCAAAGGTGTTTCAACAAAGTACTGAGTAAAGGGTCTGAATATTTATGTAAATTTGATATTTCCGTTTTTAATAAATTTGCAAACATTTCCTAAAAACAGTTTTTGCATTGTCATGATGGAGTATTGTGTTGTAGATTGATGAGGGGGGAAAACAAATGTAATCAATTTTAGAATAAGGCTGTAAAGTAACAAAATGTGGAAAAATAAAGGTGTCTGAATACTTTCTGAATGCACTTAAGGCAAAACCTGAAAGGAGATCGTTGGGGTGGATGGGTAGCCGTGTAATGTGAACGTCTAGCAACCCAAAGCTTGCGTGTTTGAATCTCATCACGGACCACCTTAGCGTTTTAGCAACTTTGAAACTATTCACTACATTCTAGCTATTTGCAATTACTTAGCATGTTAGCTAACACTTCCCCTAACCCTTTAACATAACTCCTAACCTTAACCCCTAAGCTGGCTAATGTTAGCCACAACAAATTGGAATTCGTAACATATCATACATTTAGCAAATTAGTAACATATTGTATGTTTTTCATATTGAACAAATTGCAATTCGTAGCATATCATATGAATTGTAGTTCGTAACATATCATACGAAATGGATGATGGACATCCACAAGTTAATACATCCCATACGAAATGTAACATACACTACATGACCAAAAACTTTGCTTTGTGCATGGGGGCATTGTCATGCTGAAACAGGTAAGGGCCTTCCCCAAACTGCCGCAAAGTTGAAAGTACAGAATCGTCTAAAATGTCATTGTATGCTGCAGCATTAAGATTTCCCTTCACTGGAACTAACAGCCGACCATTATTCCTCATCCACCAAACTTTACAGTTGGCAATATGCACTGGGGCAGGTAGCGTTCTCCTGGCATCGGCCAAACCCAGATTCGTCCATCGGACTGCCAGATGGTGAAGCATGATTCATCACTACAGAGAACGTGTTTCCACTGCTCCAGAGTCCATTGGCGGTGAGCTTTATACCACTCCAGCCGACGCTTGGCAATGCACATGGAGATCTTAGGCTATTGTGCGGCTGCTCGGCCATGAAAACCCATTTCATGATGCAATAGGTCTGGGTGTAGCTGGTGCAGAGGAGTCAGGCGCAGGACAACAGAGATGAGTAATACACGTAAATTTACTCAAGACTTTCAAATACAAGTCGATCATACCGAGCCCACAATACGGACTGTAAATACAACAAACAAACACGCACAAAAACCATGGGGAAAACAGAGGGTTAAATAATGAACATGTAATTGGGGAATTGAAACCAGGTGTGTAAAAAAAGACAAAACAAATGGAAAATGAAAAGTGGATCGGCGATGGCTAGAAGGCCGGTGACGTCGACCGCCGAACGTCGCCCGAACAAGGAGAGGGACCGACTTCGGCGGAAGTCGTGACACATGAAGCTCCTGACGAACAGTTCTTGTGCTAAAGTTGCTTCCAGAAGGAGTTTGAAATTCGGTTGTGAGTGTTGCAACCGAGGACAGACGATTTTTGTGTGGTCTTCCACTTCACGGCTGAGACGTTGTTGCTCTTAGACATTTCCACTTCACAATAACAGCACTTACAGTTGACCAGGGCAGCTCTAGCAGGGCAGAAATTTGACGAACTCACTTGACAGTGCCACTTGGAAAGTCACTGAGCTCTTCAGTAAGGCCATTTTACTGCCAGTGTTTGTCTATGCAGATTGCATGGCGGTGTGCTCAATTTTATACACCTGTCAGCAACGGGTGTGGCTGAATAACCAGATCCACTAATTTGAAGGGGTGTCCACATACTTTTGTGTATATATATATAGTGTATCATACTTAATATAGTATCTCGGATTTACGTAAAGATTCATACGAAATGCTCTGAGGCCACGTTGCTCTGCTGCCTGTTAGGGGGTAAGTGAGGGACTTGCCAAAAGTAGTGCACTCTATAGGGAGTAGGGAGCCTCGGTCTGTCTGGGACATCTCTACACCTCCACTGCTGTTGTTTCATTGGCAGTTTGGAACTGCCAAGTAGCCATATGGCAAAGGCAATACTCTCCTCTGGTGAGACATGTCTGGCATGAGAACAAAGGACATGGATGGAGGAATGCAATTAACCATCATACACATACTTTCAACATTGTCTCTTAAACCAATCAATTGATCCCCTTGTATAAGTAAAGACCTGCTTTTTAATAGTTGGTTTCCTGTATCTAACCATTAATGGCACTGACTGAATTTGATATAGGCAGAGCACTGGGATAGACAACAGGCATGGCTTCATTTTGGCTTTGTTTTGTAAAACATAAAAAACATATATATATATATATATATATTCTCTTGTCAATGCAATTGGGAATATTGAAATGACCCCATATGTCACTTTGGCTGAGGATTCATAAAAGTATGTAAATTACATTTGTGGAGATGTTGGGGAAATATGTTTACATGCACTAAGGGTGCATAGTGGTGTTCATTCATCTGCAAATCCAATCAGTTTTAGCTTTAAGCACTAGCTTTAAGCACCATCTGTCAGAGCAGCTCACAGATCACTGCACTACATAGCCCATCTGTAAACAGCCCATCTATCTACCTACCTCATCCCCATACTGTATTTATTTATTGATCTTGCTCCTTTGCACCCCAGTATCTCTACTTGCACATTCATCTTCTGCACATCTACCATTCCCGTGTTTAATTTCTATATTGTAATTACTTCGCTACCATGGCCTATTTATTGCCTTAACTCCCTTATCTTACCTCATTTGTACTCCCTGTATATAGACTTTTTTGTTTTCTTTTGTTCTACTGTATTATTGACTATGTTTTGTTTATTCCATGTGTAACTCTGTGTTGTTGTATGTGTCAAACTGCTATGCTTTATCTTGGCCAGGTCGCAGTGGCAAATGAGAACTTGTTCTCAACTAGCGTACCTGGTTAAATAATGGTTAAAAAATAAAAGCATTGCCAGAAAAGCAGGTAGGCGTTTTGTGGCCATAATGACACCGGGGAGGATTGATGCATGCAAATAAAATATCAATTATATGTCACGTCATCGCAATTGTACCTTGAAGTTCTTCCGGACACAAACACATACATTTAAAATGCACTTGGCAAGTAAAAATAGGAGATATTGCAGGTTACTTGCATAATTTTACAACCGTTTGAAAATACTAAAGTTGTGTAACAAACACAGCATCTGTACTGTAAAATGACGCATAGATATTCTGGTGGACTACAGCAAGCTGTTGGATCAATCACAGAGTTGTAGGAACAGTCATTTATCAGGAACTGCATAACTGTAAATATACCATAGCTGAAGTGACTATTTATGGACGCACCACATATCAGCAATTTGTTCCTTAGTTCTCATAATTTATGCGTAAAACACATGATTAAATGTGAGGAGAAAAAATGGTCATGTTCACCTTTACTGCTTACTGGCAAAACAACACAGCAATGCATCCATTTGTTACCAACTTAACAAACAAATGAGGAAGCTTTTTTTTAAATCACATTTGACTTGTTAACAAACCCTTTATTAGCATAACGTTTATTATGCTCCACAATGATTGCCACAATCACTGCATTTAATTAACTGTCATTATGGTGTGTTCTGTTCCAGCAAATGTGCTGTTTCACTTGGAAGAGGAGTGTGGCAGGTTTCCATGGCTACATCCCAAATGGCACCCTGTTCCCTATATAGTGCATTACTTTTGACCGGAGCCCTATGGGGTTCTTGTCAAAAGTAATGCACTATATAGGGAATACTATGCCATTTTCGACACACAGCCCATGGCCCAGGCTGGGATGGATGGCTAATATAATTCTCCCCATTAGAGGGAAATCAGGTTGGGGCTGATTATGCAAGCTGCCCGGACAGATCCTGTATGTCAAAGGCTCAGTTAGGCTGGGAGAATGATGAGATGCTTACTGATGCATTAGGAGGCTGGCACAGTGGAATAAATAAAACTGTGCCTGCCAGTGTAGGCCTCATCTCCTCCCACACAGAGAGGCTGACTGATCAGACTGGAGACTGCATAGCACTCAGAGGGTGTGTCCTAAATGGAACCCTATTCCCCATGTATACTGAATAAAAATATAAACGCAACATGTAAAGTGTTGGTCCCATCTTCATGAGCTGAAATGAAATATCCCAGAAATGTTCCATATGCACAAAAACCTTATTTCTATCAAACTTTGTGCACAAGTTTGTTTACATCCTTTTTAGTGAGCATTTCTCATTTGCCAAGATAATCCATGCACCTGACAGGTGTGGCATATCAAGACACTGATTAAACAGCATGATCATTACACAGGTGCACCTTGTGCTGGGGGCAATAAAAGGCCGCTCTAAAATGTGCAGTTTTGTCACACAACACAATGCCGCAAATTTTCACCAGATCTGTTGCCAGAAAATGTAAAGTTAATTTCTTTACCATAAGCGGCCTCAAACGTCATTTTAGAGAATTTGGCAGTACGTCCAACCGGCCTCACAACCGCAGACCACGTGTAACCACGCCAGCCCAGGACCTCCACATCCAGCTTCTTCACATGCGGGATGGTCTGAGACGAGCCACCCGTACAGTTGATGAAACTGTGGGTTTGCACAACTGAAGAATTTCTGCACAAACTGTCAGAAACAGGGAAGCTCATCTGTTGCTCGTTGTCCTCAACAATGTCTTGACCAGACTGCATTTCGGGTCGTAACCAAATTCAGTGGGCAAATGCTCACCTTCGATGGCCACTGGCATGCTCGAGAACTGTGCTCTTCATGGATGAGTCCCGGTTTCAGCTGTACCAGACAGATGGCGTTGTGTGGGCAAGCGGTTTTCTGATGTTACCATTGTGGACAGAGTGCCCCATGGTGGCGGTGGGGTTATGGTATGGGCAGGCATAAGCTACGGACAACAAACAGGCCCATTGTCATGCCATTCATCTGCCGCAATCACCTAATATTTCAGCATGATAATGCACGGACAGCCCCATGCCACAATGATCTGTACACAATTCCTGGAAGCTGAAAATGTCCCAGTTCTTCCATTGCCTGCATACTCAACAGACATGTCACCCATTGAGCATGTTTGGGATGCTCTGGATAGACGTGTACGACAGTGTGTCCAGTTCCAGCCAATATCTGGTTTTCTGATCCACGCCCCTACTTTTCTTTAACGGTATCTGTGACCAACAGATAGGAACTAATGAATGTATTGCAATTGACTGATTTACTTATATAAACTGTAACTTATTCACATCTTTGAAATTGTTGCATGTTGTGTTTCTATTTTTGTCCAGTGTAAGTTATGACCAGAAAACTAGTATACTTTGTAGGGAAAAGGGTGTCATTTGGGACACAAAAAAATAACCACTGGCTACAGATGGCAATGGGGAAATACATTTCATTCACTCAAATCAACATGATTGATTCTTATCCTGCATGTCACCCTAACGACTGTGATCGCAACAGGACGTTTCCAGTTCATGAGAGCAGTTCATGAAGTGCACTCTACTGAAAATGATATAAGGAAAAGTTCATTCCCTGGTGATAGGGCCTTGAATATCTCATTCCAAGTTCTATGTCGTGCTGTATGCTCATCTGAGCCCTGACAGGAACAAAATGTATGACATGATGTGAGACAAAGACGGCAATGTGTTTCGCTTGTGTCATCTGATTTGCAAACTGTATTGACCAAAATGATCACACTATATACTATAGTGTTTACTCATTCCTAAGAAATGATGTCGTTCATATGAAGGTTTAGCAGCTTTTTAAATATCACAAAAGCCTGTCTGAGTTGGATAAGGGATGAACAATATTAACATTGTAGATCATGTAGGTACAGTAGTTGTGTGTAGAGAGGGCTTAAAAACCTTAGTGTCCATAGATGCTTTTGTGCAAAAATAGTGGCAGAGACTCTCTTCAGTAGTCCATGTGGAAGGACCACCAGAGGGCAGGCTGCTCACACGGACAGTAGCCCAGCCCAGCATGTGAGTCAAGGTGATAGAAGGCAATTAAGCACAGCTGACGGTACTAATGAGCTATTCTCTTTCCCCTACAAGAGAGGAGGGAACAGGCAGAGAGAGGAGAAAGAAAATAGTGTTTGCTTCTACAAAGGAGAGGACGTGCCTGTCGGAAGGGAGAAGAAGGGGACACACCACCTCTTGGGAATGGCCACCACGGATCCGGACGACCACCCGATGGGAGCTCTCCATGGACGGATCGTTGAGGCAGTGACACTCCCGTGAATTATGTTATAGTTTAAAGATACTCTCCTCATGTTCCTTGCTCTTGTAAAGAAGGAGATGTGTGTTTTCCTTGGGAGATCATCCTTGATTGTGTTGGAGTGTTTGAGAAGAAAGAAATACCTCAATAGAGAACTTTGGTCAATTAAGAAAACCTGCTCCTGACTCGTTTATTCCACCTTTCCGCTTTAGAGCAACCTCAAAGTACTTAGTCCACATTGGCAGAGAATGGAGAATGCGGGCATTGGGTGGACGAGTGACACAAGGAAAAGTGAGGAAAACAAAAAATATACCTGTAGTCACAGGAACCATTCAAGAAGGATGGCGAACACTCTACCACAACAGTTGATCACGGCACAGCAGACAACCATAGAACTCATGCAACAACAGCTGAGCCGGCGAGAAGAACCGAGAGTGAAGCCGAGAGCGGTTGCTCACGCCATCTTACCTCACCTCTCAAGGGAGGATGATATTGAGGCTTTCATCATGACGTTCAAAAGGACGGCCACCTTAGTTAGCTCCTCTTTTGACTGGGATTGCCCAGGAAGCCTACTAATGACCTGGACCCCCACGAAGTTGCTGACTATGGGCGATTAAAAACCGAGATTCTATCCCGGTACCAGCTGACCGCCCGAGATAGAGCTGTAAAGTTCCATCAATGGACCTATATGGTCGACCAACCCGTCCGTGTCCAGATCTTCGCACTCATAAGACTAACGAAACAGTGGCTGGAGCCCGGAAAGGGAGTAGAATATGCCGTAGAGACGCTCGTAGTGAACAAGATTTTGAGGGAATTACCCAGGGACTTAAAAATAGTCATGAGGCAAGCAAACCCGTCGTCAGCCGACGACATAGCCCAGGCTCTGGAAACATACTGATCTACATGGGAGTTGTTAAAAGGAGGACCGGAAGGACTCTGCCAAGCCCGTTCCCCGACTAACCCCGGCACGATCGTCACCGAAACCCACTCCTGACATGGTAGAAGTCATCATCCATACAACAGGGTCGGTGCAATAGATGCCAGTCACCGGACCATTATGCCCCACAATGTCCCAGAAAGGACGAGTCCATGGCCACCGAGTCATTGCTACCCGTCCCCACACATCCCGGGCCGAGAGGGCAGGATCATCTCTGTTGATTATTATTACCCCACCGTGAGTCTGTCCATTCTCACCCTGAAAGGAAGGTGTACAGTCAGGGTGGGGAATTTACCCCAGCTGAAGGTGCCATTATTGGTCGGGAGAGACTGTTCCCTATATATGGAGCTTCGGCAGATGATGTTATGCACCGGACAAAGGGGATCAGGTCTCTCTATCATACGCCAAGTGCCACCGCAGGGCGGCAGGAAAGCAGAGAAAGAAAAAAAACCAAGTCCAAGCCCGAAGTAGTAGCCCTACAATAAAACGTAGCCTCGGCATCGTCCTCTGGAGCAGAGGAAGAAATACAGACCCAACGCCTCCGACAGCTGTTCCAGGAAACCTCCGATGAAGACACCTGCGAAGGGTTATACACGACGGAGGAAGGAAGGAGCAACCAGAGGCTAAGGGCTATATTTGAAGCCCCATCAGAGGAGGGAACATGGAAGGGATTCTCCTCGGGCACCCCCGACGGGGATGGGGAACAACCTCCCCACCCCTCTACCGAGGTCGATCTGCCACAAGAATTAAAGAGACAGTTTGGCACCTCTCAGCATAGAGACCCAGACCTATGGGATGCCATGAGGAAGGTGAAGGTGATCAATGGGATAAATGTTGATGGGAAGATGAGCCCTCTCTTCCCTACTATGCAATCAGGTGGGGTCTCTTGAATTGGGTCGTGCAACGAAGGGTAAAAAACAGGAATTACTAATGGTGCCTAGACCATACAGGGATACTGTCCTACAGCTAGCTCATTCCCACATCCTAGGAGGACACCTGGCACGGGACAAAATAATCAACAGAATCATGCAGAGGTTCTATTGGCCTCGTGTCACCCGAGATGTGCCCAGGTATTGTGTGCTTGTGCTCAATGTCAGTGTACGGCCACACCTGCGTAATCGTTTGATTCTTCTCCCCGTTATAGAGACCCCCTTCGAACGCATAGCTATGGACCTCGTAGGACACCTCCAGAAATCCGCCAGAGGACATGAGTACATCCTGGTTGTCGTAGATTACGTGACCAAGTTCCCAGAGGCCATACCCCTTCGCAACATGTTGTCAAAGGGAATCGCCAAGGAATTGTTTATGCTGTTCTTCCAGGTGGGCCTTCCCAAGACGATTCTAACCAACCAGGGAACCAGGGAGTTCACCGTGGGAGAGAAAGTGATGGTACTCATGCCCACGCCCAAACTCCGCTTCCTGGTGCAGTGGAGGGGGCCCTGCAAGGTAACGGAAAGGGTCTCACCGGTCAATTACCTCATCAAGCAATCGGACAGGAGGAAAAAGGTCCATCTCTATCATATCAACCTGCTGAATAAGTACCATGGGAGAGAGGAGAGTGTGGCTTTGATGACCGTGGAGGATGAATGCCATGGCCAAACTCTCCTGCCGGAGCAGTTGAGACGGCGAGACAAGCTGATTGCGCAATTCGGCAGGGTTTTCTCGCCCTTCCCAGGACAAACAGATGTCCTGTTTCATCAGCCCGGCAAGAAGGTGCATATCCGGCCTTACAGGATTCCTGAGGCCCGCCGAGTCATCGCAAAGAACGAGGTAAGGGAGATGTTGAGGATGAGGGTGATCGAGCCATCTACGAGTGAGTGGTCCAGTCCCATAGTCCTGGTCCCCAAACCCGACGGTAGTATGCGGCTCTGCAACAACTTTGGGGGTGTAAACGCCATCTCTACGTTCGACGTAAATAGACAATGTGGTCATCCACAACGAGGACTGGGATAGCCACCTCCTGCTAACACAGGCGGTGCTTGTGAGCTTGGAGGCTACAGGACTGACAGCCAATCCCAAAAAATGCTGCCTCACAAACCTCATCAAGAAAAACCTGCCAAACTGTGTAGTGTGGAAGGATGAGACTTCCAGTTGCTAAAAGATAGCCTGTGCTCTGATCCCATCCTGCAGGCTCCTGATTTCTCCCAAGAGTTCATTGTACAGATAGACATCTCTGATTATGGGGCTTGGAGCCATCCTAGCTCAGGGTGAAGGCAAAGCAGAGAGACCTATTATCTTTATAAGTAGGAAGCTCAGTGATCGGGAACAGAGATATGCTACCTTAGAGAAAGAGGCCCTAGCTATTAAGTTACCTCTTGATTATCTCCGGTACTACCTACTCGGGCGTAGGTTTGCCCTCGTTACTGACCATGCTCCCCTCACGTGGATGGCCGGTAAGAGAAACAATAACAACAGAATAGCCAGATGGGGACACACCCCCTCTTGGGAATGGCCACCACGGATCCGGATGACCACCCATAGGGAGCTCTCCATGGATGGATCGTTAAGGCGGTAACACACCCGTGATTTATGTTATAGTTTAAAGATACTCTCCTTTCTGTTCCTTGCCCTTGTAAAGAAGGAGATTTGTGTTTTCTTTGGGAGATCATCCTTGATAGTGTTGAAGTGTTTGAGAGGGGGAAAAAACCTCAAGAGAACTTTGGTCAATTAAGAATACCTGCTCCTGACTCGTTTAGTCCACCTTTCCGTTTTAGAGCAACCTCAATGTACTTGGTCCGCTCACATCTATGAAAAACCACGTGAGAGTAGCTTTTTTTGTAGGTCCACCACAGTCACAGAGGACTGTCATTCATATTCAATTCACCTAGTTCAAAATAACATTGATAGGTTCAGGCTACTGCAAATTTTCCCTATACCCATCATGAGTTTGCCACAACCTAGCCTGTGAATTAACATTTAGAACGTAGGTGCACACAGGTCCTCTCACATTTTCCCTTGACTTGTGGACTTCAGTGCACAGAAAATCAGATGTCCATGACCAGGCGAAAAAACCTTTCTAAGGCAAACCTTTATATCTGTAACAGCTCTCGTTGGTAGAAGGAGACCAATGCGCAGCGTGGCAGGCATACATTGTCTTTTTATTAATGACACCAAAACAAAATAACAAAGACAAAAAAAACGAAAGTGCACAGTTCTGTAAGGCTGAGAAACTAAACAGAAAACAAGATCCCAAAAAACCCAAAAGGAAAAATGACAATTTATATATGATCCCCAATCAGAGACAACAATAGACAGCTGCCTCTGATTGGGAACCACACTCGGCCAAAAACAAAGAAATAGAAAACATAGACTTTCCCACCCGAGTCTCACCCTGACCTAACCAAACATAGAGAATAATAAGGATTTCTAAGGTCAGGGCATGACAGTACTGGGGACACCAAGCGTAGAGCTGGCGCAGGATAACCTGGACCGAAGAGACGCACTGGAGACCAGGAGTGCTGAGCCGGCACAATCCTGGCTGAATGCCCACTCGAGCACGGCAACTGCGTGGAGCTGGCACAGAGCGCACCGGGCTGTGAATGCGCACTGGAGACACAGTGCGCATCACCGCATAACACTGTGCCTGACCGGTCACACGCTCCCCACGGTAAGCACAGGGAGTTGGCTCAGGTCTAAACTCTGACTCCGCCAATCTCCCTGTGTTCCCCCCCAAAAAATGTTTTTGGGGCTGCCTCTCGTGCTTGCTTCGAGGTCGCAAACCCCAGTGTCGACCTTGTTCCTCCCTCGCTGCGTCCGTCTGCTCCCATGGAAGACGATCCATTCCGGCCTTGATCTCCTCCCACGTCCAGGATCCTTTACTGTCTAAGATGTCCTCCCATGTCCAGTCCTCCTGGCCATGCTGCTTGGTCAGTTTTTGGTGGGATCTTCTGTAACAGCTCTCGTTGGTAGAAGGAGACCAAGGTGCAGCGTGGCAGGCATACATAGTATTTTTATTGATGACACCAAAACAACAAAGACAAAAAAAACGAAAGTGCACAGTTCTGTAAGGCTAAGAAACTAAACAGAAAACAAGATCCCACAAAACCCAAAAGGAAAAATTACAACTTATATATGATCCCCAATCAGAGACAACAATAGACAGCTGCCTCTGATTGGGAACCACACTCGGCCAAAAACAAAGAAATAGAAAACATAGACTTTCCCACCCGAGTCACACCCTGACCTAACCAAACATAGAGAATAATAAGGATCTCTAAGGTCAAGGCGTGACAATATCATAAACGCTACACACAGCCTATATCGTTGTCACAATATTAGCTAAAGTAACATCATAATCACATAGCTAATAGAACTAACGTGTTAGTAAACCCGCTACAATCATGCAGCACCGTGTACAGCCAGTAAGCAGTTTAACAGTTACACCGGCGGGCCCCGGTGGCAATAATTAGTCAAACCAAAAAGCTTATCTTGCCTGGGAAGAGTTCCGGTGTTGGATAGTCATAGCCTACTAGCTAACATAGCATCCATCTATTTGAGCCGGGTGTTTGAGTAGGCTAAACTAGCTAGTTGCATTTGATAGTTAAGTAAGTAAAAGTTTTTTTGTACAAATTATAGCTAGCGCTCTCTCTCTCTTGCTCCTCCTTCATTTTTGAAGAAATGAATCTGTTCAAAACTGTTCAACGATTGTCTTTCTCTCTCTTTGAGTCAGCTCTTACCACATTTTATGCACTGCAGTGCTAGCTAGCTGTAGCTTATGCTTTTAGTACGAGATTCCTTCTCTGATCCTTTGATTGGGTGGACAACATGTCAGTTCATGCTGCAAGAGCTCTGAGAGGTTAAAGGAGGTCTTCCGGAAGTTGTCATAATTACTGTGTACGTCCATGGAAGGGGGTGAGAACCATGAGCCTCCTAGGTTTTGTATTGAAGTCAATGTACCCATAGGAGGATGTAGCATAGCTGTCCTCCGGCTGCATCATGATGCTACCCTAACTGCTGTTGAGGCTTCTATGTACCTTCGTTGCAAAAACAATGTGTTTTAATCAATTATTTGGTGAAAATATTTTGTATAGTTTTCTCAAAATAATAACTTTTTAAATGTTTCACGATCTTTAGGAAAATCACTGAGGAGGATGGTCCTCCCCTTCCTCCTCTTAGGAGCCTCCATACTCCACTAAGGCTCTACCACAATGTCACGAAAGTGTTAATGAAATGCTTAGTACTTACTTTATGTTTAGTTCAATAAAGTTTTGAATTCCGTCTCATAAAAGTTTGACAAGCACACTGGTCACCCCAATCCAGAACATCAGGTACTTCTCGTTATATCTGTGTGTATAATGAAAAAAGGAACACTAGTAAATGGGTAAAATGAACAATTATAAACCAAGAGCTCATTTTTTATTTCAGCCTGTCAAGGCTAACCTAGCTGTCACCTGCCGCCCACAGCCTATTAAAACATAATTTAGAGCTGTGTTGACTGTAGAGAACATTGTGGACACTCACTACAGTCTCCTGGCCCAGCCACATTTGTGATTAACCCTGCTGTCACAATACTGAGAGAGCCTCTCTCTCTATCTCCCTCTCTCTCATTGCTGAAGTGGCAGACAAGGTTGTCACGCTCTGGCGAGGCTGCCTATGGATTCGATGTCCAATTCTGGTTTTGTTCTGTTTTTCTTGTCTCCAACCGACCATTCAATTCATTCTTCCGGCTGGCTTAGGATGCAGAATAAAATATAAAATTCCAGGCATAAGAGGTTGGTCCACTCAATGATGACAATGGACAATGAAATGGAAATGAATCCATTCATTGTCTGTGCTTATAATCATGATTAAAGTCATAAAGAGAGCCAGCCTTATAATTCATTGCAGTTAAATATTTTTTAGATATCTAATTGGGCAGGCTGTTGAAATCGCAGTTTTTCCTAAAGGAATTTAAATCCTTCTGAGACTCTGTTACAGTATTCTTCCCTGTGCTCAGACCCATTTTAGATGTATGCCCTTTGAGGTCAATATCTACAGAAATTGATCTTAAAGACAGACTGAAAATGTGCTATCCCACCAGCAATGTCCTTAATCATTAACATGACTGTCTGAGAAGAAACAGATAATGCACCTGAAGAATGGCAAAACATGGCCTAATGATGCAAATAGCCTAATGATAGTTTGACATGCTGTGCTACTGAGGAGGTCATTAACAGTGCTCCTATGGCCCAGTTCATGAACACACACTGACTAGGTTACAATGCATGGTCATTTATTTGCAGTGTGTTCCACTGTCTTTAAAACACCCAACAGATCACTCACTGGTACGATTCACAATCAGCTTGTTTAATCCAAGATTTTCATTAGATAAAGATAGTAATGAACAATGGTTTACCAGATCAACCAAGTTTAATTTCAAGAATATTGTAAATGTCGTTTTTCATTATGACAAATCAATGACAGTGAAATTATGTGAAAATGACTGATTGTCTTATACAAAGCCTATCTGTAAGTGAACCTATTTGAGCCATAATGCACTGAACCTGTAACAGTAGGCTATGTGCAGCTGTCCTTTTGTCCAATGGCATGGGCTTTGGGGACTAAAATCCGTGTTTTTATTGTGTCTGCATGCTCCCTTGTTCTTGCACTTGACGGCACCAAAATCCCTGCACTTGGTTATAGAAATCTATGCATAGCGCGTTTCATAGCACGTGATGTGGCTTTCTAAAGCAATGCTTCATAAATACGCACATAAAAAAAAAACTCAGACATCGCAGCAACCAGAACTTTAGATCAGTGCGAAGGGCGCACATGAGAGCGCGGATGCCAAAGGAAATGAGCGCCCATCAAGAAACCTTATAAACCAATAAATTACCACTTAGATACTTATATAAATATATTTTCTATATGATGTTAAATGTTTTTACCTTTCCTTGTTTCGATGATTAAACGTATATTTATTTAGTCAGATACAGCGCGTCAAGGTTGGATTAATGATTGGAGACCGTTTGGGTGGAGGGAAGTCAACACCTGAGCGAGCGATGTGAAGGTAAATACATGTTTTTGTTGTATTTCATTTACCGTTTTAATTTAATAGGGAATAATTTCCCCCCAAATTACAGCGTCATGTATAATTAAATGTATTGCGATTTTTAGGCTAAAATAAATTATTTAGGCCGATGTGTCCTAATTCAGGACTCTCATTCATTTCACAGTACAAAAACTCTATTATAGCCTACATTTGCATTGACATCAACACATTAACCTAAACGTTAACGAAGCCTATACAATGGCACTGAATAGTAGATCTATAATTAATTTGAAAAATAAAAGGTGAAACCCATTGAAAGAATAATAACCAATTTAAGGGAAGCCTATAGTGGTGAAAGTGAAACTAACGTTTACAAAGTAGGGCATTTAGCCTATTAGTCTAATATTGTGAAATTGTAAATGCAGTTAAAAGTTAAGATAATGAATTTAGGACTCTTGAAATACATTTAGTAAAATATAAACCAACGTTATAAAGGCTTCATTCACTTTTAGATAACAGTACACCCCATCAGCTTCGGTATGACTGCACCTGTGTGCACCATCCTATGGCGACTGCTAAGCATGAGAACGATAGCACAAAAGTACAGTAAAGGGAATGTATAACAGGAGCCGTGTTTAGTGATCTCATGTATTCAAACATGAACAAAATCGACTGTCTCCTGTTGCACATGAGTTATCTGACAGGAGTGGAATTTTCTCTCTGTGTGACATGCAGGGCAATAGCTTATCCTTTGCCCATCCTTTGCCCTTCCCTAATGGTTAGCATACTCTATCAACAATTTTTTTAAAGAAGGCTGCCCCTCAGGCTAATGATTATCATTAGATAATTATAAAGTAATATAATTTATAAAGTAATATAATTTATATAATGAGATATAGCAGGTTGGAGTTCAAACACCCTGATGATTTTGCTCATTCAAGCAATGTGAGAAAAACTCAATCTAAGACATGGTTTCATTTTGGCCACGGAATATGTGATTCAGTGCCATTCAATGCCAGTTAAGAGTATCATAAAAGAGTATCAAATAACATTCACCTCAGACATCATACATACCCCACAAGACATGCCACCAGGGGTCTCTTCACAGTCCCCAAGTTCAAAAAGAATTCACGGCAACGCACAGTATTATTCAGAGCCTTGATTGCATGGAACTCCCTTCCATCTCCAATTACTCACTACCTTAAACAACATCTCATGGAACGGCGGGGACTGTCAGGGGACACACACAGACACTCTAACACACACATCATTGGTTGGTGTTGTATTGTTTGTATTATTATTTTATTTGTTATTGTTTTATTTATTGTGTGTGTATATCATGGTATTTTTTATTTGTGTGACTGTCCTTGTCTATTAGTGCACCAGTGTTTTGTTACTTGTCATGTTCTGTGTTTTTTGTGGACCCCAGCAAGAATATCTGCTGCCTCTGCAAAAGCTAGTGGGGATCCAAAGAACAAAAAGAAAAACATAATTATGTCTGTCCACAAATATTTCTCTCATCATTTCATAGGTTAACCAGGAATCATCTTAAACCTCAGTGTTCACCTCTCAGGCCCAGTCATGAAGTCTGTGCTAGATGGTGTGGCTGACACCACCTTCCGGACTATAACATCTGGACTGCAGTACCTGGGCTCCAACGATGCCATCTATGATGACACCACCATCAACGCTGACTTCACTAAGGGTGGATTGTCCGTCCAGAAGCCTCTCTCTGCTTTCCTCAGTAACTCTTTCCCAGACAAAGTGCCTGGAGATGAGGAACTCATCCTCAAAGGCATCCCATTCTTCCCTACCAATGCCACAGATCTGTTTGGCAACCGGAGTGGCTTTGGAGATGAGGGAACCGGAATCCAGTGTGGGGAGAACTTCATGGATATGGAATGCTTCATGATCCTTACCCCTAGCCAGCAGCTGGCTGTGGCGGTGATGTCACTCACCCTGGGCACCTTCACGGTGTTGGAGAATCTTATCGTGCTGTGTGTGATACTCCAATCCCGCACCCTGCGCTGCCGCCCCTCCTACCACTTCATAGGCAGCCTGGCTGTAGCCGACCTGCTAGGCAGCGTCATCTTCGTCTACAGCTTTCTGGACTTCCATGTGTTCCACAGAAAAGACAGCCCCAATGTGTTCCTCTTCAAGCTGGGCGGAGTCACCGCCTCGTTCACAGCCTCTGTGGGAAGCTTGTTTCTCACTGCTATAGACCGCTACATCTCCATTCACAGACCCCTGGCCTACAGGCGCATCGTCACGAGGACCAAGGCTGTCATCGCCTTCTGCGTGATGTGGACTATCTCCATTGTCTTCGCAGTGCTCCCTCTGCTGGGCTGGAACTGCAAGCAGCTCAACTCGGTCTGCTCAGACATCTTTCCGCTTATTGACGAGAAGTACCTGATGTTCTGGATCGGGGTGACTAGTGTGCTCGTCTTCTTCATCATCTACGCCTACATGTACATCCTGTGGAAGGCCCATCACCACGCCGTGCGCATGCTGAGCCGCACCTCCCAGAAGAGCCTGGTGGTGTACTCGGCGGATGGGACTAAGTCGCAGACCATGCGCCCTGAGCAGACGCGCATGGACATCCGCCTGGCCAAGACACTGGTCCTCATCCTGGTGGTGCTGGTCATCTGCTGGGGCCCTGTGCTGGCCATCATGGTCTACGACCTGTTTTGGAAGATGGATGACGATATTAAGACAGTGTTTGCTTTTGCCAGCATGCTCTGTCTGCTCAACTCAACCGTCAATCCAATCATTTACGCCCTGAGGAGCAAGGACATGCGACACGCCTTCCTAAACTCATGCCAGGCGTGCCGGGGCAGTGCCCAGCAGCTGGACAATAGCCTGGAGTCTGACTGCCAGAACAGGCACATTGCTGCCAACAGGGCTGCAGAGAGCTGTGTGAAGACCACTGTGAAAATAGCCAAAGTGACCATGTCTGTCTCCACTGAGACATCTGCAGAAGCTGTCTAGCTGGTCATCATCATGTCACAGCGATATTGCGTCACGAGATGGGGATGGACCTTCCACAGGATGTAATGAATTACACACATAGCTAAATGCTTCAGCGGTTCATTACTTAATTGTTTTATGTTTACGAGGTGTGCCAGTATAGTGTTCCAGTGCCTAAGTGCCAAATATATGGTGATGAAGACAGTGGGATGGGGACTGTTGGCCATAGACTTCATGATGATCAAACTGTAGAAGGCTTAGCATATTTCTTTGTACTGTGAATTCAGGTTCTGAACCAATGATATATTCATTCATGGGATAAGGGGCTAATTAAGTTTTTGAGATTAGAAGTATGTTTCAGTATGTTATCAAGATGTCAATATGTGTTCCATAAAGAAGATAAATCATTTAGGCTTTGAGAAGCCAGAACAGGCATTGGCTTTGTCCAGGCGTTATGTACAAATATACAGTGTTGTGTGAAGAGTTCAATTTTATTTACATAAGGGTCTAACTTTAATTTTAATTTACTTAAGACATGTATGATCCATAAAGCGACAGAGGAACCGTTGCCTTTGTATTTTCTTTTTATACCGACCGGTCTGAGTTTATTTTTTTATTTCAGAAATAACTAACAGGAAATCAAATCTGACCTGACTTTGTGTAGACAGCTCCATTGACTGTTTGAGTCATCTTTCATATAGAAGCTGGATGAATCTGAAAACCACAGTCTTCAATTTAACGAAATAAATGTGCCATTTGAGGCCACAGTAAGCTAAATCTGCTTTAAATACTTATGAGATGTGTTCACGAAGTCAAAAATCTACAATGTCATTATAAGGTATTGTGCCTTTCATATCTTTGTCTCTACTCTTGGGTATAGTGGTATGTTTTCAATAAAAAAATGAATGTATACCAAACAATTTTACAGTGTTACATACAATCCAGTTCCAAAAAGTGATTTCATTGTGAGTCTGTCTTTAAAACAGTTTGTCAACGCAACAATGTATTGTATGGCTAAAGCTTGAGCACAGGTCATGAAAATTGAAATCTGGTTGCAGTGTGCTGGCCACACTACCATAATAATCATAGAACTACATGCAATGGATTGAATTCAGATGACTTGTAAGTGGATTTAATTGAATTCAGTACATTTGTGAATAACTTTACAACTTGATAAAAAAAAAAATTAAAAAATCTACCTTCTGTTCGACACCTCATCAAATTGTGTCAGTGTTACCGTAAACATAACTTAACTTGATTAGGATTATTTTGATATTTGAGGAGATCACAATAGCTACCCTAGAGTAGACATACAGCACAGCTTTTAGATAAACAAAACAAGAAGATAGCCTGTCTGTCAGTTTTTAGGTTGACTGCAGTTCATTCTTATCAAAGGCAAGCCTTTCATTCGTTAGCAGACAAAACATTAGAATGAGTCTCTTACCAGTGTTGATGAAAATGGTCATTTTCAATTATATTATGTAGGACTTTTAATCTAGAACTATCACTCAGTTAACATTGTTCTTTAGACATTTATCTTGGTGTTAAACTACTACCGACAGCTGTTTACCAGTATGCTTTGCTGCCTCTTGTAATGTTGAGTGTTGGAAATCAAATGTCAAACTGTTAAGTGGCTTCTGTACTGTGGTGGCATCTGAGAAGTCTTTTGGGGGGGAAAAAATCTGCGGTATTCAACAGTTTTTTTTCACATTGCAATGTAATGTTTCCAAGCTTTTGAATAAAGTCACAGCTGGTTGTCATGTCTTCTGCCCAAGTTCATGATTATTTGTTGAAAAGCTGTAGGCTAGTAGGTATAGTGTGTTCAGCCTACAAAAGAGAAGAAAAGCGCAATAGAACAAATTTGATAAACTGTAATAAGTGACCCCAAGGTCTTGTTCGAATAGCACCCTTCCTTCCTCTTTTCTTTGAAGTAATCTCTGATAACAAGGCGTTAGATCTGTCACAAATAGGTGTAAGCAGAGATCCACTCATTTAACTTATACAACCATACACCCATAGATTATACACCTACACCAACCATGTTAGGTACGGTATGTTATTACTCCACTCAAGAAGGCAATAAAGGAAGGACACTGAACAGAAATCTATTTTTTCCCAAGAATAGAACGCTATGATGCAGCCTGCAGAAGTCAGAGAAAATACACCTTTTGGCTTCGTGGAGCAGAGCTGTTGTGAAGGAAGTTTTCAAGGAAGTGCATTTGTGTTTATACAGGACCTTCCGCACCCACCTACCATCAACCAATTATGTCAATGTGGAGCTATACAGAGCCCTCCGCATTGTTACAAAATTTGAGAGGGCACGGTGATGCGGTATGGAGCTTGATTTGGCCTCTGCACCCCTCTAGAGGCTTTGGAATCGCATCACACCCCCATACAAAGCTTATGACCACATTTTTGGATCAAGTATAAGTTGGCTTTAAAGGGAAGCATGGACTCCTGATGCTTTCCCGCCCTCTTGTGGACGATATACAACACTGCCCTCACTGTCTCACATCCACAGGATGGGAATTTCCCAGCAACTCTGCATTGTCCACTTTATAGGCCTTTTTGGAAGATAGTTCATCAGAACAGGCCTGCTGGATGAATAATTATAATACAGTTATTATAATACAATACAATATAATACAATACAATTGTTATAAACTGAGTGTTTTAGGGTTGTATGTATAAAGCACCTCCGATTGAGCATTGATCTCCAATCAGTTCCCACTCTCCATGTAATCTCATCCATTGTGATCTAAAGATGGCAAAACGTATCCTTAATTAGCACTCATACTCTAAGACGCTTGATACATAGGGCCCCCTACGTGGGACTTTGACAGTGCTAATAGCAGTGCTATGCATATTATAAACAGACAATACTTTTTTTGAACAGTTCAGATTTACAGCTGAACAGAGACACATGAAAGAGGCAATGCTATGAACATGATTTCATAGTATGTCAGTTCAGGTATAATCTCTCGTGGACAGATTTTGCATGCCAGCAAAGCCACTATACAACACAACACTAAATAATCATTAATTGCACTATAACGGTGACAAACGGTGCCCGCAAACTGCTAGGGCTTGCATACAGCTGTCCCAACAGCAGTGTCGTGTCAGTAGTCCCAACAGTTTATCACTGCTACACCTGGCTATCAGTGGAGCCTTGTCTGGCAGTGAAACAGTTCATTCAGCCTCATTTACTGCCTTTTAAAAAACATACAGTGCCTTGCGAAAGTATTTGGCCCCCTTGAACTTTGCGACCTTTTGCCACATTTCAGGCTTCAAACATAAAGACATAAAACTGTATTTTTTTTGTGAAGAATCAACAACAAGTGGGACACAATCATGAAGTGGAACGACATTTATTGGATATTTCAAACTTTTTTAACAAATCAAAAACTGAAAAATTGGGCGTGCAAAATTATTCAGCCCCTTTACTTTCTGTGCAGCAAACTCTCTCCAGAAGTTCAGTGAGGATCTCTGAATGATCCAATGTTGACCTAAATGACTAATGATGATAAATACAATCCACCTGTGTGTAATCAAGTCTCCGTATAAATGCACCTGCACTGTGATAGTCTCAGAGGTCCGTTAAAAGCGCAGAGAGCATCATGAAGAACAAGGAACACACCAGGCAGGTCCGAGATACTGTTGTGAAGAAGTTTAAAGCCGGATTTGGATACAAAAAGATTTCCCAAGCTTTAAACATCCCAAGGAGCACTGTGCAAGCGATAATATTGAAATGGAAGGAGTATCGGACCACTGCAAATCTACCAAGACCTGGCCGTCCCTCTAAACTTTCAGCTCATACAAGGAGAAGACTGATCAGAGATGCAGCCAAGAGGCCCATGATCACTCTGGATGAACTGCAGAGATCTACAGCTGAGGTGGGAGACTCTGTCCATAGGACAACAATCAGTCGTATATTGCACAAATCTGGCCTTTATGGAAGAGTGGCAAGAAGAAAGCCATTTCTTAAAGATATCCATAAAAAGTGTCGTTTAAAGTTTGCCACAAGCCACCTGGGAGACACACCAAACATGTGGAAGAAGGTGCTCTGGTCAGATGAAACCAAAATTGAACTTTTTGGCAACAATGCAAAACGTTATGTTTGGCGTAAAAGCAACACAGCTGAACACACCATCCCCACTGTCAAACATGGTGGTGGCAGCATCATGGTTTGGGCCTGCTTTTCTTCAGCAGGGACAGGGAAGATGGTTAAAATTGATGGGAAGATGGATGGAGCCAAATACAGGACCATTCTGGAAGAAAACCTGATGGAGTCTGCAAAAGACCTGAGACTGGGACGGAGATTTGTCTTCCAACAAGACAATGATCCAAAACATAAAGCAAAATCTACAATGGAATGGTTCAAAAATAAACATATCCAGGTGTTAGAATGGCCAAGTCAAAGTCCAGACCTGAATCCAATCGAGAATCTGTGGAAAGAACTGAAAACTGCTGTTCACAAATGCTCTCCATCCAACCTCACTGAGCTCGAGCTGTTTTGCAAGGAGGAATGGGAAAAAATTTCAGTCTCTCGATGTGCAAAACTGATAGAGACATACCCCAAGCGACTTACAGCTGTAATCGCAGCAAAAGGTGGCGCTACAAAGTATTAACTTAAGGGGGCTGAATAATTTTGCACGCCCAATTTTTCAGTTTTTGATTTGTTAAAAAAGTTTGAAATATCCAATAAATGTTGTTCCACTTCATGATTATGTCCCACTTGTTGTTGATTCTTCACAAAAAAATACAGTTTTATATCTTTATGTTTGAAGCCTGAAATGTGGCAAAAGGTCGCAAAGTTCAAGGGGGCCGAATATTTTCGCAAGGCACTGTAGCTGATATGGCTGCCTTGCTTCAACAAATGTGATTTCTACTGACAATTGAGATGTACATGCTGTTCTGTACCATCACTCATTCATATATCTTTATGTACATATTCTTTATTCCTTTACACTTGTGTGTATAAGGTAGTTGTTGTGGAATTGTTTAGGTTAGATTACTTGTTAGATATTACTGATTGTCGGAAATAGAAGCACAAGCATTTCGCTACACTTGCATTAACATCTGCTAACCATGTGTATGTGACAAATAAAATGTTATTTTATTTGACAAACTATGGCATAAGGGGACAACAAGCGGATAAGAGGCAATCCGTAATTTCGATTAAGACATTATTGAGCGAGCTAGGACGGACGTAGTCAATATAACTATTTGTTCAGCACTTTTGAAATGTACAGCGACAGAATTCAGAACATCGGCCATTCTTACCCTGTACACCAAGTCAGAACCGTAGGATAAATAAAGGGGGCATATAAGCAGACAATGAAAGTTCTTACAATATTCAATGATTACATTTCTCTAAAACAGGTTATAGGCTACATGTGTACTAAGAACAGTAGGCGAAATGAAGAAGGGAAAATAGACCAAATTATTAGGGTGAGGCACATGGGCTACAAACAGCTTAATACACAACACAGTAATTAGTATTACTTTCTTAACTACCGTATACATATCTCCCTGGCATATTACATAATTTATGCAGCAGCATACATTACATGTTTGGACTCAATGTCCGGCATTCTCTGGATTTATGGTGCTTTCAAGACAACTGGGAACTCAGAACAAAAACAAGGTTGAATCATGATGACGTCAGTGATCTTCAAGTCGTAGCTCTAGAAAGAAGCCCGGGTTCCTGACTTACAATTCCGAGTTGGATGACCGTTCAAAACGTATTTTCTAAGTCGGAGCTCGTTTTTTCCCCGAGTTCCCAGTTGTCTTGAACTCACTGAAGTCAGATTTCCCAGTTCCGAGTTAACAGTTGTTTTCAGCGGGGCAGAAAACATGCTGGATTGACAGCATGGCCAATGGTGAATGTTTATCATTTTAAGCTTGGAAAAGAGACCCTTAATCCCAGACTTGGGACCACACAGCCACTCCACTGAATAGCAGGCTAGTGATTTCTTCGCAATGCTTGCAGTTAGCTACTGATTCCTTCCAAACCACTAAATTGTTGAATTTGCGATTTCCAACTTGTTTATGTCCAATAGTAGATGAGCACCGATACGTTGCATCTATAATTCCTCTTTGTTATTTCTCTTCATATGGCAAGGATTAAAAAGCATTTGCCAGTAGATTGTAGACTTGATTTATGATGATGACTGCTAGCTAAGATTTTGAAAGTATCAAAGCTAACGTGATTTGGCATCCTTTTATCTGTGGCCAATTACCTTGAGACTTCTTGGATGGGCACTTCTAATGTAACTCTATGGCAGCACCCAAGGGGCTTGAATTTTCAAGCTCTACCCTTAGATTTGGTGGTGACATAGAGTCCCCATGAGTGACAGAACACTGAGCCAATCACGTCGCAACTAGAGAACATTACCAACCCCTACTCTCAGTATTTTCCGTTTGCTGCCCCACCACCACAGAAAGCATTAAGCTTGGCTGAAACACCTGCATTTTGGAGCTGCCTTACGCAAGGGAGCAAAAAAGAGACAATGTTTGTAAGTGGCTTTACAATGAATTATTATTATTTTTACATTGTTTTCAAACTGATATGTGACACGTAATAATGCTAAAATAACATGCGACCCCCCCCCCCCCCCCAAAAAAAAAAGATTTTATTCTGCCCTGAATGAGGGGTCACCGCTGCCTATATAGCCAATTTATCTTTACTCATATTTTTTTTTCTCTACATGGTTGGGAAGATCACGTAAGTAAACACTACACCTGTTGTTTACAAAGCAAGTGACAACTACAATTTGATTATAGTTAGATTTTTCGTCACTGGTTTCGACAACTCATGGGTTTTGCTGGTGTTAGCATCTTTCGAATTTCAAAAGAGAGAACATTCGGCCTGTAATTTGCAAAGAGAGAGCTTTTCTGCTCCTCATCTCATCTCTTATTTTAACACATATGAACCAGGAATTTAATCGAGCAGCTGACGTATTACGTTAGACTTTAGTTCTGGTTTAACCGACATTAGTTCAGGTATATCTGAAACTGGACATAAACAACATCTAAATAAGGAAGTGCACCTCAAACACAATTGGGCCAGTCCTAAACTGAAAGTATGTAGCCTACTGACATGGGGATGTCCCATATGAGCGAGAAACGTTTAAGGAATATTTTACTTTGTCCAATCTTTTGAAAAGTCTGGGATTAGCTGTAATAATAGATTTCCTGCAAACTTCACGGGCTGCGTTTAAACAGTCATATATTTTTTCTCTACTAATTGGTCTTTTGACCAACCAAATCAGAGCTGAGTAAAAAAAAAAATCAGGATTTGGTCGCCTGTCTAAACGCAGCTCATTGTTCTTTCTTCCTGCTGGTAAATAAGTCACATTGCAGCACAGAACAATAGAGAATAGATCTAGCAAAGTACTGTTATTTACAAGAACAATAAAATAAGTTGAATCAAATATGCACATTCAGAAATGAGACAATGACTGGAGGACACGTTTTCAAACGTTCTGTTCTTCGTTAGGAATTAACTAATAGCTTTTTCCAATTCTGTAAATAATTTGAAAGTACTGTGGCATTTAAATTGGTCAGTACTATGTGGAATCCTTGGGACGTCCCTACCCGAAATCCTTACCCTAACTTTAACCCCTACCCTTAGCCTAACCCTTACCTAACTCTAACCCTTATCTATAAACCTTAACCCTTACCTTAAACATTTTACATTTCAATTTCAATGAACGTCCCAAGGATACCAGATTGCACACACCCATTTCAAATTGGCGAGTGCTTTTGGCATTCACGGTTTATGTGGGGAATGTAGTGCAAAGGCGCCAAGTATTGCATATGAACAAGTATAAACTGTATACAAAATAAACTACATTAACTAACACGAGATTCGTTAAGTGCGCATGCCCATTAGCTCAGAATGTAAAATGAACGTTGTTTTGACGCCATGTTGGTTGTCATCGAGGAGAGAATTTGACGACGGCGCTGGGAGAAGGAAATATTTGTCTGAAATCTACTGTCATCTGGTTTTATATGATCATTCACATACAATAATTGATTGGATGAATTTCTACTAACACTAGGCCATTACAGGGTCTGCGTTTTGGATGGTATTAAGACTCGAGAGGTGAAAAACGAAGCCATTTGTGCATAACTTGAATTTTCCCTTGAGGGTAGTCGAAGAAAGTCAGCGGAGGGACCCAGTCACAGGAGCTCTGGTGTGCCCTCTGATAGCGAAAACCACAGCTTTATCTCGTTTTTATAGATCCATAATATTCCCAACGGAATGGCTTGTGGGGCTACTTTGAAAAGGACTATGGATTTCGATCCATTGATGAACCAGGCGTCCCCCAAAAGGAGGAGGTGCACCCCAATGTCTCAAGCCGCCTCGACTTCATCACCCCAGAAATATCTGCGTATGGAGCCCTCACCATTTGGAGAAGTGTCGTCCAGACTCACAACGGGTTAGCAACAGTTAATAGCTACTAGATTTTAAGGCATGAGTGGGAATCTATGAATGAAAGGTGTTGTTAGGGCACCTTGGTGAGATTAGCTATGTTAGCGTAGCTAACTACTAACTAGTTGGCTAAGCAATATCAAATGCCTGACTAGTAGCTACAGTAAGTTACCGATAAACTTGTAAACACTTCTTGCATTTGTTGTTGAAACCTGTGACTTAGACACAACTGTTTGTTCAACTAGCTTGCTAACTAACGGCAGCTAGTAGGCCGGTGCTAATCCTTCAAGCTAAGCTAGCTAGCATAGGTCTTATAAATGAGCATTTTACATTTAGCCAGACATGTATCTGATAAATACTTCTTTAACAGCAACAGGATGATGGCATGTAGCCATATGGGCAATATATTAGTCAAATACTGGTGTAAAGTACTAGGTTTAGTAAAACTACTTTACATTTTTTTTATGGGTATCTTTACTATTTTATATTTTTGTTTACTTTTACTTCACAACATTGCTAAAGAAAATAATGTGCTTTTTACTCCTTACATTTTCCCTGACACATGTTATAGTTTGAATGCTTTAAAGGACAGGAACATTGTACAATTCACACACTTATCAAGAGGTTATCCCTACTGCCTTTGATCTGGTGGACATGCATAGTTTGTAAATGATGTTGGAGTGTGCCCCTCGCTGTCTGTAAATTTACTTAATATAATGAATGAGAAATTATTTATACTTTTGATACTTAGGCATATGTTAGCCATTAAATGTATTTTTGGTACTTAAGAATATTTAAAACCAAATACTTTTAGGCTTACTCAAGTTGTATTTTACTGGGGGACTTTTACTTGAGTCATTTTCCATTAAGTTATCTTTTACTCAAGTATGACAGTTGGATACTTTTTCCACAACTGGTCGAACATGGCGTAGTCTGTGCAGTGGAATTGCTTCCTGCAGGGGTTGGGATGGGGTTCTCATTTGCTACGGAAGTGGATAGCTCGTGTTTTGTAGCCTTTGTCCTTGAATTAAGGTCATATTGTTGTTAGTTACTTAGTGAAGTATCAAGATGACTCACAGGGTATATTGTTTGAGTATGTTGTGCAATTTCTTATTTGGAATGATTGATTAGCTTGCCCTAACTACATCTTGCCCTTGTTTTCCATTCCAGAGCAAATCCTGCACAATATCAAGCAAGAGTACAAGCGGATGCAGAAGCGAAGGCACCTGGAGAACAGCTTTCAGCAGACCGAGGGCTGTTGTCCCCTGGAGTCACAACCCCATAGCTCCATCCTTAATGGATCCAGTCTGCCTGGTATGTCCAGTCTGCTTTTACTCAGGAAGGACATCAGGAGGAATAGACACATCTGAGGGGGTTCATCAAATGGAAACCATTGGTTACCTCACAACAATTGTTATCCCTTTTGTTAGCTTGCAGTTAGTTGTATGTCGCTTGGCTTCATTTAATGTCATTTTTTTGGTCAAGTTTTACATGTGGTTTTGAGAATGTTCTCTTTGATAATGGATACTTATTCTCTATATAGGAACATCTTCTGGTGCAGTCTCTCCATCTAGAAAAGAGCAACCTCTATTTACCTTGAGACAAGTTGGGATGATCTGTGAACGACTACTTAAAGAACGAGAGGAGAAGATAAGGGAAGAATATGACGAAATATTGACAACAAAACTAGCAGGTGTGTTGGAGAAACTGTTTCTGTGACCTCTGCAGAATATATAGCACTCTATTTATTGTCAGACCTTTTTCTCTCTTTTTGCAGAGCAATATGATGCTTTCGTTAAGTTCACTCACGATCAGCTAATGCGGCGATTTGGAGAGCAACCTGCTAGCTGTGAGTAATAAACTTCCCTCTGTCAGTGCAGTGTTTCCCATATTATTTTAGCAGCATCGCACCGCCGCTGCTAAATTGTTGCCACCACACCCCTACAATTTGACTGGGGGAAATATAGCGACTCAAATGTCTTGGTGGATGGAAAGGCTTTCCCAAAAACCTTCTCAATTAAATGTTAACTTGCTATAAAGTAGCCTATGCCTACCTGGTAAAATTATATCATGATTATTTCCATCAATGCAATGGGCAATTGTTTTTCAAATGCCATCACATGTGCTACAGAAACATTGCTAACCAAACAGTCCTAGGTGCGTGAGGACTTGAATAAAAGGGTAACATTAAATCTAAATATCTTAATGTTTTCCAGACCTCGAAGGTCGTCTCCTGGTGTGGTTTTAGGATTTCTGTGTACTTAGAACATCCAATTGTGTTGCTTTTCTATGTAAAAATTGTGATTGGAGAGTGAACCTGAACACCCCCCCCCCCCCCCCCCCCCCCCCCCCTTTGTGACTCTTGCCACTGTGGAAAGAAAAAAAACACCTATGGGAAACACTGACATGCTTCCTCCCTTCTTTATAAAGACCCCTGTCACTTCTGTATCATGCTTAATGTATTGTGAACTTTGTTCCATGAATCTGTATTCATAGCTGCTCTCTCTTCCTCCCCAGATGTTTCCTGAGTGAAACCTCATATTTGATGGAATACCAATTTCCCATTTTATTATTGCTCAAAGCCTCCCATTTGATTCTCTGCCAACCGTATTCTCCAGAGACTCACAGGCTCTATTTGGACTTGTAGTAGTGCCATATCTCCCCTGTGGGCTTAGGATGCCTCAAGCTTCTGTCAGTGGCAACTACGTTCTCTTCAGCAACTGGTATTTGTGCTGCGGCTTAAATGGCACCCAATTTACTACTTTTGGCCAGCGCCCATAGAGCTACGGTCAAAATTAGTACACTATATATAAAATAGGGTGCCATTTTGGATGAAACCTTGGAGTGCTTCCTGCTGTCAACACATATATGGACCTCTGCTACCTATTACTCTACCAGTGGCCTCCGTTGTTTTAATTGCTGTATTGATATTTATTAGGCTTTTTTCTTAGGCCTTTTTATAAAGTGACCTTCCATTCCCAACTCTGCTAACCTCGTCTTAGATCTATTTGTGCTCTTTCCAACTACATTGCTGTCCTTGTCAAGCTAAGACAATGAGTGACAAGGAGTTGGCATTATAGCCCAAACAGACTGGCACTCAGGCTATGACTCTGCCACCACACATTTAGATTTATTTTGTTCCATAAACATGTTTCTTTGATTCAAAAATGATGAGACACAATTATTTTATTTTTTAATCAAATCAACCTATACAGTTGGGAGGGGTGGTCCACTACAAAAGAGCAGATAATCCAAGGAAGCTTCTGGACTGGACTCCAGGAGAGGACATCCTATGATCTATCAGCTATGGTTACGTTGTAATGGTAAATGGCCTGTGTAAATTGTCGTTTTGCCTGACCTTTGTTACAGTTATCCTTTAAAAAAAAAAAAAAATCTACAAAAAAAGTGCTATTTTTTCCCTGTTTATTTTATTGGCTATGTAGCTTAATGGACTTGGGTTGGGTAAAGCTTATGAATAATAGGTTTACATTAAAGGATGTTCCGGTTTCACATTGTCTTTTTCATAGTAAAAAATGCTAGACTAGTTGACATCTTTGTTCAATTTATCTCTTCCAAGTGTGCTGGAGAAAGTTCCACTTCAGTGATTATATAATCCATCTCCTCCACCATTTGAGAAGGAGTACTTTGAAAGTATTTTATCTTGTCCAAACACAAATGTTCATAGTAGCTAGGTTTCCATCCAATTGGTGATAGATTTTCAGGTGAATATTGTATAATCTGCATTAAAAACAATGTTAATTTTTCCCACCAGATGTGTTTTCATTGAATTGACTTGTTATGGATAAAAGGCTGTGCGTGATGACGTAGTGGACATACAAATGCATATTGTGGTTAAATTCCCATGTGTCGAATAAAAAATGTTAAAGTTAAATGGGTTTCTGTCACATTTTCAGCTCTACTGGTGGTTTTCCAAAAAAATAAGAAATGTATGTCGTGGTGCTCATTGATATTGGCATGTGCGTTCTAGGCAACAGCTCGCAGATCCAGTGTGGGTACATGAGATTATTATGGACAAATGAATGAGATTGTTTTTTACATTTTCAAACGGAAGCCACGCGTCTTGTGTCACCAGAATAAGACCCTCGATATTTATTGAAATGGAGCATCAAGCTCATCACCTTGCATTTTCACCACCCTGTGAAGTTCATAATTAGTTTAATCTGTAGCTTAATAAACTGCAGGCTTTCCCAACCAGTCAAAGTGGGATGGGAAAGGGAGATACCTAGTCAGTTTACAACTGAATGCATTCCACTGAAATATGTCTTCTGCATTTGACCCAACCCCTCTGAATCGGAGAGGTGCGGTGGGCTGCCTTAATCGACATCCAAGTCTTCGACGTGGTCCACGTCATTGTGTTTACTTTGATATGATTTATTATATCAATAAAAGCGCTCCATCAAAATTTCTCACATACATTTTACCAACACAAAAATATCCCACCTTGTCCAGCATATTTAGAATTTTTTGACATTTGGAAATTTTAAAGACACATTTTCTGTTTCTATCAGGCCTGTCATGACATTTTGTTATCCAACATGTACTTTACTCGTATAAAAAGGTTGGATGGAAACCTAGTTAGCGGAAGGAACATGAAGCCTATGACTTCATGTTCTCAAACATAAAACACTGATAGGCTACCTTGAAAGGTCTGTTTTATCTGTTGAGTTATTACTTACTGGTCAAATAATCACTGCTCTCATAGCAATTGTGTGGTTACATTATCAGGTGTATTATTGACTTTAGAAATATACATGTTCTTAATTCTTATTCTATGGTATTGGAACATATATCTGACCTATTTGAGCCAATTCATTTAAGAAAATGTATCACTATGAATACAAAATAAATGAAAAAGTTAGTACTGCATAAATATATCATTATTTGCAAGAGCATATTTAATTTTGGTATCACAGTCTGTATGACGACAGACGACGCCAGAGAGCGCCGAAGTGGAAATCTAACGTGCCCAATCTTCTATGACGTAGTCGGCAAATACACCACTTCGATTGGATGAAACGTGTGAGGTTGAGTTCAAAGATCACTTAAGCAGGAAATGAGTTTTTGAATGTCATCAGCTGCAAAAACACGCATGAATGTGATATGGAATAATCTATTTTATGACCATTGAATGTAATTTATGAAAACACGGCATTGATGTCGACGTATGCACATGGCTTGTTATTTCAGAAGAAGTATTGCATCGAAGGTAGTGCATGTGTTCTGTGTAATTTGTGTAGTTATCTAACGTTAGCTATGTGGGGTTTCATTTCGTGCATAATGTTAGCAAATAGTATCCGCATGTTTGTGCCTGTCATTATTATTAAGAACCAAGATGCCCTCGGTTTGTTTAAATTTATAATTAGAATTTATATCGGCCAATTAACATTGATAGCGGAGTATTCTGAATATTTCAAGCTGGTCAATGTAGGTAATCATGACTTCAAAACATACCAATAATCTATGCTATGGGGTTCAATTGACACAACAACAATGTGTATTGCAGTTTTCATATTTGACCTCTCTTGGTTTAGCTCTCTAGGGCTTTGGGACGGTCTGAAGATGCCTTCATTTCAGCTGTCTGTGCTATCCCAGTCTCCAAAAAACAGTTAAGTGTGAGTGTGCAGTGGTGGAAAAATACCCAATTGTCATACTTGAGTAAAAGTAAGGATGCCTTAATAGAAAATGCCTCAAGTAAAAATGGAAGTCACATACTACTTGAATAAAAATATTTGGTTTTAACTATACTTAAGTATTACAAAGTAAATGTAATTGCTAACATATTCTTAAGTATTAAAAAATACAAGGATGAATAATTTCACATTCCTTGTTTTAAGCAAACCAGACAGTAACATGTTCTTGTTTTATTATTTTACAGATGGCCAGGGGCACACTCCAACACTCAGACATAATTTACAAACGAGGCACCTAAATGTTCTGTCCTGCTTAGCATTCAAGATGTAACTAGTACTTTTGGGTGTCAGGAAAAATGTATGGAGTAAAAAGTACATTATTTTCTTGAGGAATGTAGTAGAGTAAAAGTCGTCAAAAATATAAATAGTAAAGTACAGATACTTTAAAATACTACTTAAGTATTTTTGGGGGGTATTTTTACATAAATACTTTACACCAGTGTGTGTGAGAGAGGGAGCGAGATCTACTGAATGAAGTCTCAGTCCTAGTCTGGTCCTTACAGATCCCTCAATCAAACATGATTATCACTACACAGTCACCATGTTTCTCAATGGATCTTCTGATATTGTTCATCTCAGGCAATCCCCAGATTTCCGGCTATCAGTCAACACTCTGCTGAGGAATGGGATCCTGCCAACTAATGGAGACCTCCAGGCACAGACAGAGGCTCTGGCCAGTCAGGTGGGACCAATAGCGTTGTAGTCTAGATGCAGATCTTGGGTCAGGTTAACATTTTCCACACTAATTGGTAAGGTTTTGATTGGGGGAGGAGAAACTGATCCTAGATCGTTACCTAGGGGAAACTTCACACTGAAACGTTTAGTAGTCAGTCACATACTCACACTTTGCTGATATTTAGATTTCACCCTCCTGTCAGAATTACAGTGCATGCTATTTCCTTTCAGTTAAAGCAAGACAGTGTGGTGGAAGAAATATTTGCTGGACGGGGAGTGATACACTTTAGAGTTAGTCGGAATCTGTTAGTACAGGTGAATATGCCTTTTTCCCTACTCTTTTCATTTTGATCATGTCAGTCGGAAAACTGCAGACTCTGTTTGAAATATTTTTATCAACCAGCGTGTAGGAATAGAATGTATATAAATGAACAAGACAACCATCTAGAAAGTCTACACATTTGTTTTTGTTTTGTTTCAGAAAGTTTTAGAGCAGTTGTGCCAAGAACGTCACAAATTTGGTGTGAAAAGTGAACTTTTCGATGGCCTCAAAAAAGGAACGACTGTGGTGGAGTTTAGGTATTGAAATATGTTCTCCTCAAACTTCCATTCGTTTGTATTGTTTCAGAGTCTAGGATGTTGAGGCAAAGTGTTAAGAGGCAAGCACTAAAGAAATAGCTACCTTCTTTTTATGAATTTATTGACAACATTTCCCTTTTGTTTTTCTTACAGTTCTCCAAATATTGCCAAGAAGTTTCACGCTGGACATCTGCGTTCCACCATTATTGGTGAGACTCAGTTGAAGTTCTTTAACGTACCAGGAGAGGGCAGAGTTCATTTTTGATATTGTTCCTGACCTCAGGCTAAATTCATGATGTGTTTGAAGTATTGTATCTATTGTGACTGAAAAATGCACAATGTTATTTTTTAGGTAACTTCATCGCCAACCTGAAAGAATCCCTGGGAAATAATGTCATTAGAGTGAATTACCTAGGAGATTGGGGCATGCAGTTTGGTGAGTAAAGCAGAGAAGAAGAGCATAAAGAATTACACTGAGAAGCTTTAAAGGTAGACTCAGTGAAATGATGTTGCCGCGAGCATCAAAGCAGATATTGCGACGCAAGACTTCGCTCCCACAACGTCAAACACAGTGAGTGCACACACATCTGTCTTTTATTATTGGATCAGTACACCTGGGGACAATCATTTCCTCCACACTAGATGGACGTTATATTGTACAATTTGTGTCTTTTGTTTTCGTAGATCTATGTTAGATGGTTGCATTCAAGACAAGGTCGTATTTACTGATCTGCTTGTCAGTATCAGCAGAGTGAGCTACTAATTTGTGTCGTATTAAAAACATGTTGCTTGTCTCCAGTCATATAAAGTGTAGTAAAATTGCATGAAATGTGTTTCTAAAATGCCAAATTCTTCCCATGCAAAGAAAGGAGAAGAAACATCTCTGATTAGGCCTACTCACTGTGTGCTCAGGCATGCGTTGTTCTGAACTGAGGTATATTATTAGCCTAAATTATGACTATGCAATCACATTAGGAGTAGTAACCTATCTTGCATTATTTTGCAAATGGAATGATGGATGCATGCAATCCTTTAGTGTAAAATTGGCCTTGATGTGACTTGATAGCGTGTATTACGCATCTATTTTACATTGGAATATATGCGCCTTTCCTCAGTTGAGTCAATTTATGAGGAGGTTGAGTAGTGGTTGACATTGTATATGCCGTTCCACAGACCTTTAAACCTAATATTGTGGTGATAATTAATGGCTGGGTTTGTTATTTATTTTTCTCCAAAATATCATTTTAGAGTTTAAATTGTGTAGAAATGCAGTAAACGAGCTTCAACTTCCTTGGGGGATTTTTACTTTGGGCACCTACGTCATATCACTATCTTTAAGTAATATAAATCTATATGTGAAAATAAGAATGATCGTTTTTGCTGAAATGTATAGTAAACCATTGCCTTGGGAAAGGGGCCAGGTTTCCATAACCTCTTTGCCTGTGGATTTTAGGTTTGCTGGGAGCTGGCTTTCAGCTCTTTGGGTGTCAGGAGAAATTGAAAAAGAATCCCTTACAACACCTATTTGATGTAAGTTGTGAGAATCATAGTAGTTCTGAGAGAGAACTTGAACCACTGCCCTCTTGTGTTGTTATTTTATGCGGTCATGTCAGCAGGTGTGAACACGTCTTTGGTGGCCTTCCCTTACAAGTTTGTTTGTGTGTGTATACATGTCCTGTAGGTTTACGTTCAGGTGAACAAGGAGGCGGAGAACAATGAGGTCATAGGACAGGCGGCCAGAGAGTTCTTTAGACGGCTGGAACAGCAGGAACACCAGGCCTTGTTACTATGGAAACAGTTTAGAGAGATCACAGTGGAGGAGTACCAACAAGTCTATAAGGTATTGAACCGGCCGGCACACCTCTGACCAACTAGCCAAAAGGCTTTTGTAGGACTAAACTTTTGCCTAAACTGTTTTATTAAATTAAAACAGTAATGTACACTACTCAAGCAAACACTGTTTGTATTGATGCCCATGCGCTGCCTAACATGAACTCAGACAGGGTTGTCATTCCAGGGAAGTGCACAAGACGTCAGCGCCTTTGTAACACACCCGTTTTGTTATCAGATGTCAATATTGATGCAATGTGTTTCTGTTTCTCAGCGCTTAGGGGTTCACTTTGACATCTACTCTGGAGAGTCTTTTCACCAACAACAAGCCCAGGAGGTGGTGCAGCAGCTACAGAGACGAGGCCTGCTGAAAACCACAGAGTATGTCACGGAAGCAAACATCCTTATGAGTTATGAAAGAGCATTGTGTAAAAAGTCTGGGTAAATGTCATACACTAAGCAAACTGTCACCACATACCTTTAAGTAAACATTCCCACCCAACATCTAGTACTACTTACTACGTGTTAAATTAAGCGGAGAAATAATCTATGGATTATTTATAGGTAAGTATGTAGAAATGATTAAGAAATAAAACAAAAGTGTGCATTGATCACAGGTAACAGTGATAGTATATGTAGAATAAGTGTCCAATTAACAAACAAAAGTGATGTGTGTGTGTGTGTGTATATACACTGCTCAAAAAATAAAGGGAACACTAAAATAACACATCCTAGATCTGAATGAATGAAATATTTTTATTCAATACTTTTTTCTTTACATAGTTGAATGTGCTGACAACAAAATCACACAAAAATGATCAATGGAAATCAAATGTATCAACCCATGGAGGTCTGGATTTGGAGTCACACTCAAAATTAAAGTGGAAAACCACACTACAGTCGCATCCAACTTTGATGTATTGTCCTTAAAACAAGTCAAAATGAGGCTCAGTAGTGTGTGTGGCCTCCACGTGACTGTATGACCTCCCTACAACGCCTGGGCATGCTCCTGAGGAGGTGGCAGATGGTCTCCTGAGGGATCTCCTCCCAGACCTGGACTAAACCATCCGCCAACTCCTGGACAGTCTGTGGTGCAACGTGGCGTTGGTGGATGGAGCAAGACATGATGTCCCAGATGTGCTCAATTGGATTCAGGTCTGGGGAACGGGCGGGCCAGTCCATAGCATCAATGCCTTCCACTTGCAGGAACTGCTGACACACTCCAGCCACATGAGGTCTAGCAATGTCTTGCATTAGGAGGAACCCAGGGCCAACCGCACCAGCATATGGTCTCACAAGGGGTCTGAGGATCTCATCTCGGTACCTAATGGCAGTCAGGCTACCTCTGACGAGCACATGGATGGCTGTGCGGCCCCCCAAAGAAATGCCACCCCACACCATGACTGACCCACTGCCAAAGCGGTCATGCTGGAGGATGCTGCAGGCAGCAGAACGTTCTCCACGGCGTCTCCAGACTCTGTCACATCTGTCACGTGCTCAGTGTGAACCTGCTTTCATCTGTGAAGAGCACGGGGTGCCAGTGGCGAATTTGCCAATCTTGGTGTTCTCTGGCAAATGAAAAACGTCCTGCACGGTGTTGGGCTGTAAGCACAACCCCCACCTGTGGACGTCGGGCCCTCATGCCACCCTCATGGAGTCTGTTTCTGACCGTTTGAGCAGACACATGCACATTTGTGGCATGCTGGAGGTCATTTTGCAGGGCTCTGGCAGTGCTTCTCCTGCTCCTCCTTGTTGCCCTCCTACGGCCTCCTCCACGTCTCCTTATGTACTGGCCTGTCTCCTGGTAGCGCCTCCATGCTCTGGACACTACGCTGACAGACACAGCAAACCTTCTTGCCACAGCTCGCATTGATGACCCATCCTGGATGAGCTGCACTACCTGAGCCACTTGTGTGGGTTGTAGACTCCGTCTCATGCTACCACTAGAGTGAAAGCACCGCCAGCATTCAAAAGTGACCAAAACATCAGCCAGGAAGCTTAGGAACTGAGAAGTGGTCTGTGGTCACCACCTGCAAAACCACTCCTTTATTGGGGGTTTCTTGCTAATTGCCTATAATTTCAACCTGTTGTCTATTCCATTTGCACAGCAGCATGTGAAATGTAGTGTCAATCAGTGTTGCTTCCTAAGTGGACAGTTTGATTTCACAGAAGTGTGATTGACTTGGAGTTACATTGTGTTGTTTTAAGTGTTCCCTTTATTTTTTTGAGCAGTATATATATATATATATATATACATACATACATACATACATACATACATACATACATACATACATACATACATACATATCTGTTAACAGGAAGGGGACAGGCGTGGTGGATCTCTCTTCAGCTGGAGACATGTCCAGCTACTCCACAGTACTACGCAGTGATGGGACATCTCTCTATATCACCAGGTCTGTGATGCTTTAGAAGGTTGACAGTGTTATGACTGGTGTGCAATACTTTAGTAATTATCAAGTGACACGTGAGTCTTGATTATCATTTTTGTCATGTTGTGTCTTTCCAGAGATCTTGCTGCAGCCTTAGATCGAAAGGAAAGGTACAATTTCGATGAGATGATCTATGTGGTAAGCATTTGGCCAAACTGCTCTAACACTCAGCAATGGCTACAAAAAGCAGTGTTATATGAACTTTTATCTAAACGTATTATCATTTGTTTCTTTGTGAAGACAGACAAAAGTCAAGGGATTCATTTCCAGCAGCTGTTCCAGATCCTCTTGGCTATGGGACACTCGTGGGCTGAGAGGTAACGCTGTGTACACAGCTGTCACAATACAAACAATCGATTGTTTCTACACATAGTCCCATACTAAATCTATTTGGTTTCAGGGTTTGTGTTTCCCCCCCGCACTGTTATGCAGTTGTTTTATCCAATGTTATATTTATGTAAACTCAGCAAAAAAAGAAACGTCCCTTTTTCATGACCCTGTCTTTCAAAGATAATTCATAAAAATCCAAATAACTTCACAGATCTTCATTGTAAAGGGTTTAAACACTGCTTCCCATGCTTGTTCAATGAACCATAAACAATTAATGAACATGCACCTGTGGAACGGTTGTTAAGACACTAACAGCTTTCAGACGGTATGCAATTAAGGTCACAGTTATGGAAACTTAGGACACTAAAGAGGCCTTCCTACTTACTCTGAAAAACACCAAAATAAAGATTCTCGGGGTCCCTGCTCATCTAAGTGAACGTGCCTTAGGCAGGCTGCAAGGAGGCATGAGAACTGCAGATGTGGCCAGGGCAATAAATTGCAAGGTCCGTACTGTGAGATGCCTAAGACAGCGCTACAGGAAGACAGGACTGACAGCTGATCGTCCTCGCAGTGGCAGACCACGTGTAACAACACCTGCACAGGATTAGTACATCCAAACATCACACCTGCAGGACAGGTACAGGATGGCAACAACAACTGCCTGAGTTACACCAGGAACGCACAATCCCTCCATCAGTGCTCAGACTGTCCGCAATAGGCTGAGAGAGCCTGGACTGAGGTCTTTTTGGCCTGTTGTAAGGCAGGTCCTCACCAAACATAACCGGCAACAACATCGCCTATCGGCCAATACCCACCTTCGCTGGACCAAACAGGACTTGCAAAACGTGCTCTTCACTGTTGCGGTTTTGTCTCACCAGGGGTGATGGTCGGATTTGCGTTTATTGTCGAAGGAATGAGCGTTACACCGAGGCCTGTACTCTGGAGAGGGATCGATTTGGAGGTGGAGGGTCCGTCATGGTCTGGGACGGTGTGTCACAGCATCATCGGACTGAGCGTGACCCTCCAGCATGCCACCAGTCATACTGCTTGTTATGTGCATGATTTCCTGCAAGACAGGAATGTCAGTGGCCAGCAAAGAGCCCAGATCTCAATCACATTGAGCACGTCTGGACCTGTTGGATCAGAGGGTGAGGGCTAGGGCCATTCCCCCAGAAATGTCTGGGAACTTGCACGTGTCTTGGTGGAAGAGTGGGGTAACATCTCACAGCAAGAACTGGCAAATCTGGTGCAGTCCATGAAGAGGAGATGCACTGCAGTACTTAATGCAGCTGGTGGCCACACCAGATACTGAATGTTACTTTTGATTTTGACCCACCCTTTTGTTCAAGGACACATTATTCAATTTCTGTTAGTCACATGCCTGTGGAACTTGTTCAGTTTGTCTCAGTTGTTGAATCTTGTTATTTACACATGTTAAGTTTTCTGAAAATAAACACAGTTGACAGTGAGAGGATGTTTCTTTTTTTTGCTGAGTTTATATGTAGGTATTGTTTTATCTGTTTGGCTGCAGGTGCCAGCATGTACCGTTTGGCCTGGTGCAGGGTATGAAGACGAGGCTAGGAGAGGTGGTTTTCCTGGAAGACGTCCTGGATGAAGCCCGGGCTAGGATGCTCAGGAACATGAGCCAGTCCAAGAGTAAGGACATGACATGGGAGTCATTATATAGATTTTTGGCAGCGTCCCAAATGAAACCCTAAGTAATAGGAATTTCCAGGTGAACAAAAGAGAAGGGCAGCCCCAGATAAAAGTCAATCAAAAATGTATTACAAGTTGCAACAGGGAGATGCCACCCAGCACAGAGGCAGAGAAAATGTCTATTTGGCCTTCATTATACAGTACCATAATCAACTGTTCTGTAAACACCAGCCCAATAGGCTTGTAGGAAGTCAAAACAAAAGGCAGTGACTTCCTCAGCTGCTAAAGAATCGCACAACGTTTCACAGAATACCAAAATATTCAGTGAGTCCTTGTACCTCAATCACTATCAACAGATATGAGTTGAATCCATAACATACTGCATTGAGTCTAGTGACCATCAACCCGAGTGTCACAAGCAGAACACTGTAAATCATGTGTATTACAGAAAGGGAAAATATATCAATACACCAAACTATGTACCACTCTAAACTGAATACGAATTTTATTAATCTTAAATATTCCCATTACACCCTATTTCCTATATAGTGCACTACTTTTGCCAGGTGACATAGGGCTCTGGTCAAAAATAGTGCTCTATGCGGGGAATAGGTTGCCATTTGGGATTCAGCCTAGGTGTATAGTTATTAGTCATTAATAATCTGTCAGTTAACATTATTTATCCCCTCAGCCACCAAGGAAATGGTGTATCCAGAAGACACAGCTGAGAAAGTGGGGATCAGCGCACTCATAGTTCAGGTGAACAAATTTGACCTAACCTTAAAGAATATGACATACCAACCAAACATCCTATTCTTCAAACTTACCTACCTACTATATGAAACGAAGGGCAAACAAAGGGTAAGAACACTGTGGGTCTGTAGGTGTAGCGACAGCTGTGTCTTTGGAAATAGGTTATTGAAGCATGAAAACAATGGAAGATTGCTCCAGGTTATGCTCAGGCATGACCCTGTTTTCTGTCTTTCTCGTCTCAGGACTTTAAAGGGCCTCTAGGATCAGACTACAAGTTTGACTGGGACAGGATCCTCCAGGCCCAAGGTGATACAGGGGTGTTTCTACAGTACACACATGCCAGACTCTGTAGGTGAGTGATGAGGAAGCATTCATCATTTCACAAACTGCAGGATAAACTCAATAATATAGAACGTCAGTACAATACATGAACTGACGCTTGATTAAGCAACTCATTGTCTGACTTCTCACCAACTGTCGTCATTTCAGTTTAATACATCGCTATGGCGACGGTGAGGAAGGTGCCTTTGACCCGTCACTTCTTCTAGATCAGAGGAGTATTTCGATACTCCAGCACCTCCTTCGGTAAGCGAATGCCCTCTAACCCCACACATAGGAGAATGGTCAGGCTTATTCTTCACTGATTACGTGTTGGGCTGGGATGGTTCACTAACCAGGAACTATTCTGAGCCCTAATTACTGTGTACTGGAAGCCAATTAAATAACCTGCTCTCATTCCTGTTGCATTTGATTACATCATAGAGGAATGTAAGCATGTGTGGGTGGGGTACTCACAGATGAAACGGTCAGTGTCGCTAAATAAATGCAGTCACACCCGACCATGCTGTTTTCCATTGTGATCAAAATATTTATCCTACATCATTCACTATCTACTTTCAGCTATGACGAAGTTCTATACCAGTCTGTACAGGATCTGCAGCCAAAACATCTCGTCAACTTCCTTATGACACTGAGGTAAGGAGCATGGTGTTTAATGTCTGACGTCCAGGCAGTGTGGACATGATTATATTATTATATTACCTAATCATAAAATGTCTTTGTTCTCCTGCCTGGCTAGTCACCTGGCTGCGTCAGCACACAGGGAGCTGCCAGTGAAGGGAAGCCCTCAAGCTGTTGCACAGGTAGATAAACACTGATCATTTGCTCATATATCTTATTCAATACAAATAGCCTGAGACCCAAGGTAGGAAATTCCACAATGTGCATGTGTCATTTCAGTCAAAGAATGCATTTAGGGCCTGGTGTATTCAGATTCAATGCTATCCATTAATTGTGAATGGCCTTACCTTGGAAAATGTATTTTATACAGGCATAGCCATATAGATTACAAATCTACTTTTGACCATTTGCTAACAGGTTTTATTACTGTCCTTTGATAAGGAACATGTTCATGATGTAAACCGTTGAGATGATGATTCAGATCATTTGTTCATCCTCGTCGATAGGCTAGGCTGCGGCTCTTCAGTGGTGTCTGCACGGTGTTGGCCAACGGGATGAAAATATTAGGCATCACACCAGTCGAGAAAATGTGACCAATCAACGCCTGCTTGATCAATGTTCCTGTGTATGTAACTACTGTTATTGAATTAATGTAAATAAATGTCGTCTTGATTTAACACTTCCATGTGAGAAATGACTGGTTTCTGGTTGCATCAAATCCAATTTAATTTGCTTTGACAGGTTAGGGAACTGGCCAAATATCTGATGATATATTCCTGACAGATCTCGTTTTGCAACCATGCTGCTGTCAATCCAACCACACTGTGCATTCCACACTGTTGTTACAGCAAGGCCTACAACAGACGATCCCTCCGAGCATTTCTCTGTACCAAATTTACTGTAATCCTCAATATGCAAAGTTGTTTGACAGCCTGTCCTACCTGTATTCCTTGTTGCCCAACCACTTAATGCAGGGTTTCCTAATTATTTGCATCTACTCAACACTAACTATCAACGCCTTCACATCAGTAACGACAGATTCTTATCGTAAGCAGCTGAGTTACTGCACACATTAAGGCGGCGTTTCCCAAACTCTGTCCTCGGGACCCCAAGGGGTTTTTAAATAACCAACTAATCAAGCTTTGATCATTTGAATCAGCTGTGTAGTGTTAGGACAAAAAAACAAAACGTGCACCCTTTGGGGTCCCGAGGGCCGAGTTTGGGAAATGCTGCCTTAATGTGTGCAGTAACTCAGTTGCTTACTAATCAGAATTACAAGTGATCTTTAATTTTTATGCACCCGTAGCGGAGATGCCAACAAGCGGATGCATCCGGTTTTCAGGGATGCAACCTAGCTTGCGAAGAAGCCGGATGTGAAGGTCCTGGGCTGGCGTGGTCTACGGTTGAGGCCAGTTGGATGTACTGCCAAATTCTCTAAAACTTGAGAAATGAACATTATCTGCCAACAGCTCTGGTGGACATTCCTGCAGTCAGCATGCCATATAAATGTTCCCTCAACTTGAGACATCTGTGGCGAAACAGCACATTTTAGAGGGGCCTTTTGTCCCCAGCACAAGGTGCACCTGTGTAATGGGCGGGCTGTTTAATCATCTTGATATGCTACACCTAGCAAGTGGATGGATTATCTTGGCAAAGGAGAAATGAACACTAGGGATGTAAACAAATTTGTGCACAAAATGAGAGGAAAGCTTTGTGTATATGGAAAATGTGTGCTCTTATTTCAGCTCATGAAAAATGGGACCAACACTATGTTCCGTTTATATTTTTGTATTCAGTATATACATGGACAAAGACAGACACACCAATAACATGACTTTAACATGTAACTAACTGTACAGGCACTATTCAGAAGTATTCAGACCCCTTGACTTTTTCCACATTGTTACAGCCTTATTCTAAAATGTAAAACAAATTCTATCTACACACAATATCCCATAATGACAAAGCAAAAACAATTTTTCTGAATTTTTAGCAAATTTATAAAGAAAGAAAGCCACTCGGACATTCAGACGTGTTCCGAAGCCATTCCTGTCTTGGCTGTGTGCATAGGGTCATTGTCCTGTTGGAAGGTGAACCTTCGCCCCAGTCTGACATCCTGAGTGTTCTGGAGCAGGTTTTCATCAATGATCTCTCTGTATTTTACTCCCTCAATCCTGACTAGTCTCCCAGTCCCTGCCTCTGAAAACATCCTCACGGCATGTTGCTGCCACCACTATTCTTCACCGTAGGGATGGTGCCAGGTTTCCTCCAGATGTGGCGCTTGGCATTCAAGCCAAAGAGTTCAATCTTGGTCTCATCAGACCAGAGAATCTTGTTTCTCATCGTCGGTGCCCTTTGGAAAACTCCAAGCGGGCTGTCAGGTGCCTTTTACTGAGGAGTGGCTTCCGTCTCTACCATGAAGGCGTGATTGGTGGAGTGCTGCAAAGATGGTTGTCCTCCTGGGTGAACTCTGGAAGGTTCACCATCAGGTTCTTGGTCACCTCGCTGACTAGGGCCCTTTTCCCCCGATTGCTGTTTGGCCAGGCAGCCAGCTCTAGGAAGAGTGTTGGTGGTTCCAAACTTCTTCCATTTAAGAATGGAGGCCACTGTGTTCTTGTACTTTCAATGAGGCAGATTGTTTTGGGGCTACCCTTCCCCAGATCTGTTTCCTCGATACAATCCTGTCTCGGAGTTCTACGGACAATTCCTTCAACCTCATGGCTTGGTTTTTGCTCTGACATGCACGGTCAACTGTGTGTGGGTGTGTGCCTTTCCAAATCATGTACAATCAATTGAATTGACCACAGGTGGACTCCAAATCAAGGACGATCAATGGAAACAGGATGCACCTGAGCAAAGGGTCTGAATACTTATGTAAATAAGGTATGATTTTTTTATTTTCAATACATTTGCAAACATTTCTAAAAACCTGTTTTCGCTTTGTCATTATGGGGTATTGTGTATAGATTGAGGAAAATAATTAATTGAATCAATTTTACAATAAGGCTGTAACGTAACAAAATGTGGGAAAATGGAAGCGGTTTGAATACTTTCCGAATGCACCGCAAATGCTCAAGCTCTCTCGCAGGTGAGATTCTGTCAGCTGTGTATATACATTCGGTACTTTGTCAATAGTGGAGTAGTTGACATTGACAGTGGTTCATAAAAAATATTGTTGACCATTACTAACAGCAGTCCCACAGTAAACAAAAAAATAAGGAATAAAAACCCAAATGGTATTTATTTTCTATGTATACATTCTGCCTCAGCGCCACACTTCCCTTACTTTATGCTCCATCATTACTGATATAATGATTCATCTAGATTATTGAAGTTCCTTGCCGACGCTCTTATGGGACGACAGTAGACCGCAGTGTGAAAGAGGGCCTCACGGGCAGCTCCAACACAGAGGTCAGGAAAGACCATAAACCTTTGCTATTCCAGACCCAGGCTTCAAACAGTGATCAGTTTCTGCCTGGCCTCCTTGTCTGTGTCTGCTCTTGGAAGCTTGGTGGTGTCTTGTTTCGGAAGTCCATAAAGGTATATGGAGACACACACCAGCATTGCCCCACAAGCAAAGGTAGCAGCTGCATGAAAAGGGAAAATGGTTACTGAAAACCTGCCATGGACTATTGATGAATTCACTCAAAAATATTTTCCGATTTTTTTCACTTCTAATCAGTGTTTCCCCTATATTCATTAATTTAGAAATAAAGATACATTTCTGCCACGACACACAAATGGATAGTAGTTGACTTAATGACTGGAAGTTTATGGGAACAGGTAGCACATATCATTGCGCTAGTAGCAATGTACCCCCCCACGACCTTTGCCACAAAGGCTGAAAAAAAAGTATACTATATTAGTACTCGAGTGTCAGAGACCACACAAAAGCCTAGTGGCTGAACAGTAACTTATGGTAGTCCATGCCCACAAAGATGTGAATGACTTGACTCACTTATCTGTAGCCCAAACAGAGTGACGGATGCCACAGTAGAGAGAACGATGGCGGCTGCAGCAGAGAAGCCTTTCATGATATTGTCTGTGTACTTCACCACCACTGATGTGTACAAACCACCCACACTGGCCAAAACTGGAAGAAGATTAAAAAAAAAATGTATTAAATTTTTTTTATTTTATTTTTTTGCATTGTAGAAAATCAGGAATATGTTCATGTGTCAATATTGAATTTTGACTCACAGACTACAAAGCACACCCAAGGCGTGTAACTGTAGAAGAAGCCTTTCTCTATGACCTGAGCGCCCTCAGTCATGTAAACTCCAGCGAGGGTGACCACAATGCCAGACAGGTACATCTGGATGTTCCTCACCCATAGGGATGTGTCTGAGCTCTTTAGGACCTTCTCAAAGTACACACCTGCTCAAACACAAAAAAGGGACACCATTAGATTACCTGCCATTATCATCATAGAATATTAAAAAAGGTATTAAGATAAAGCAAGATTACCTGCAAACCCGGAGCACAACACAGCCACAGCAATGGCCATAAACCCCAAAAATGGGTTCTGCTCCACCTAAAAAAGATGAGAACATATCGAATACACCTTACATACCAAGACATTTAGCCCCCAACTTTGTGACGCTTTTCTTTAGATCTGAAAAGGTATTGCCAGTAAACAAAGGAAAGCCTGTACTTTTAATTCCGCCAACCGACCAATTCATGATTGCGGTAAAGTTGTCTACGGCTTAGTATGAAACGTAGCCGTAATGCCAAAGCGGCATTGGCACAAACTACCATAGAATTAAGAATACTAGAATGGACATGAACCTTCTTATGATGAGATGATAAAGGTCAGCCATAATGGTCAACCAAAGCTTGCCAGTGCTGTGATAAGTATAAAATAATGAATTTCTGCACTAGCCAGACAGTTTTAGAGGAACTGGCAAATGAACTGCCAATATTCTATTCAAACAACACAGTCATTCTACAGGCTGAAATCAGTTGATGATAGGACTTAGACAACTTGTAAATGCAACTAGTACTGATATTGCATCATATAATAACACTCACAAATAGAGACATTTATTTGCTAGGCAGCACCCATTACTAGGCTGTAACCATCCCATCACTTCACATAGTGCATGCTTAGTGGTGGGCTGTTCTCTGAACCACACCTGGATGAATCCATTAAGAATTACTGTGGGGTTGAATACTACTGAATTACGAAAATATTGGAATAAAGTAGGCGAATGCAAAAAGTCATGTATCAAATGGCTGCTTACTGAAACTCCCCGTCATCCAATCGTTATAATATATTTACATCAGACTGATCTTAAATTGGTCAGAAATATTGAAAACATTATGGGATAATGCATCAACTTCCCCAGCTTTACATTAATCAGCATTGTGTAAGGGATAATCAACAACAAGTTGAAGGTGTGTTCATGGAAGGTGTGTTCCATGACGTCTAGAGGAGTGGAACTCACCTTCCAAGGAGTTGCATTGTCTGGAAAACAATGCATAGAGCCATGAGTTGATTATCCCTTTTATACTATGGCTATGATGTAACACATTTGCCGCTAGAAATGTGTTCAACATCCACTGAAGTAGCTAGCAAGTTCACTAGATAGCGACAGTAGTTGCCTTGGTAGCCAAACAAACAGACTTGCTAGTTCAGCTAACGAAACCATCAGTACTAGCTTGCTATTATGAAAATCAAATTCAACAATGCCAATAATGTTTTCAATTCTACTTTTGCTTTCAAAAGCAACTCAAACATGTAAAAATGAACTTTAGCCACTGAATTCTACCATGCAAATATACTGTGCATTATAGGGAAATAATAAATGCACTAGAATGTCCTTCAAGCCAATCAGAAACAAGTATTCAACAATGCCATGGTATAATTAAGTGATCATGTCCGAGAAGCCGATGTTTGGAGGATATATTGGCACGGGTGTTGTTAGTCCCGAGACAAAGTCGATGGCTGGCAAACCGGGTTTTCCAACATTGAAAAAATGATTGATAGTTTAATTAAAAAATATATTTTGATTAATTTGTTCATACTATTTCATCCTTACACAAGATATAGTCCTGACACAAAACTAGGGTTGCTACCCAAGCTGGCTGGTTGTTCGTTCTATCGGTCAGTTTGCCAGAGACACGACCCAGTCGTTCAGTCTTTTTTGTTCTATATCTTTGGACACAACCCAGTCGTTCGTTCTAAATGTTCCATTACTGTCTGGCAACGTTCTTATCCCTTGCTTGCTAGCTAGCCAACTACTGCTAATGTACAGTCGCGTCAAACAATGCATTCAGAATAACAGTGTGATGGCATTTGCATTTGTTGTTTAAGCTGTTTTCTAGTGACATTTATTTAGACATCTATAACAATGAGCTTATGAGGCGTGATTTCTCCTGGCATAGAAAATGTGCTCTCTCCTCAGGACACTGTTGTTCAGAGGAGCTGGCCAACAACACATCTAATAACCTTTGCAAATTGAAACTGGAAAGACTGGAAAGTAGCTGCACTTCGTTTCGTTTGACCTTTTTTCAATTGACATTTCTTTGTACACACACACACAAAGGTTGGGGTCACTTAGTAACGTCCTTGTTTTTGAAAGAAAAGCACATTTTGTGCATTAAATTAGCATTACATTGATCAGAAATACAGTGTAGACATTGTTAATGTTGTAAATGACTATTGTAGCTGGAAACTGTAGATTTTTTTATGGAATATCTACAGGAACTCTGCTTAGAAGGCCAGTTTTATTGCTTCTTTAACCAGAACAACAGTTTTCAGCTGTGCTAACATAATTGCAAAAGGGTTTTCTAATGATCAATTAGCCTTTTAAAATGATACATTTGGATTATCTTACACAAAGTGCCATTGGAACACAGGAGTGATGGTTGCTGATAATGGGCCTCTGTACGTAGATATTCAATTTTTTTTAATCTGCCGTTTCCAGCTATAATAGTCATTTACAGGTTTATGCTGGCAATAATGTGGTAAAAATGGGCCTGTTTTGAAAGGGGGTCATATAAACATTGCACTGCCCCCAATTTTTTAAAACATTTTTACAGGCAACATTCCATAAATCCTATGTGAAAAGTGTATAAGATTCTTAATAAATAGACAAGGCAGAGAATTCCAAACCTCAAACTTGGGTTGTAAACAAGCCATTAGAACATCAGCAACGAACCAGTATACACTTTACAGGCCCATTGGCCAGGTCTCCCTTGTAAAATAGGGATTCTGACCTCAAATGGGACTTCCTGGATAAATAAATGTTAAATAAAAAGCCAAAACAGAAACACCAAGGGTACCTGGACTTTAGTGGCCTCTGCCGGTTTCCACTGGACCAGTGTGACGCCTAAACACAGCATAAAGACTGAGAACCACTGCAGCCTGCTGAGAGAGCGGTTCAGCATGAGGACCATGCACAAGGCTGTGCACGGGATCTTCAATTGATAGGTCACCTAGGTAAGGAAGATACAGTGAGAATATGAGCCAGAGGGGAAGTATAGATACAGTACCAGTCAAAAGGTTGGATACACCTACTCATTCAAAGGTTTTTCTTTATTTTTACTATTTTCTACATTTTAGAATAATAGTGAAGACATCAAAACTATCAGTTGTGTTGTGACCAGGTAGGGGTGGTATACAGAAGATAGCCCTATTTGGTAAAAGACCAAGTCCATATTAATGGCAAGAACAGCTCAAATAAGCAAAGAAAATATTACTTTAAGACATGAGTCAGTCAATACGCAACATTTCAAGAACTTAGAAAGTTTATTCAAGTGCAGTCTCAAAAACCAGGCGCTACGATGAAATTGGCTCTCATGAGGACCCGCCATAGGAAAGAAAGACCCATAGTTACCTCTGCAGCAGAGGATAAGTTCATTAGAGTTACCAGCGTCAGAAATTGCAGCCCAAATAAATGCTTCAGAATTCAAGTAACAGACATCAACTGTTCAGAGGAGACTGTGTGAATCAGGGCCTTCATGGTCAAATAAACCACTACTAAAAGGACACCAATAATAAGAAGAGACTTGCTTGGGCCAAGAAACACGAGCAATGGTCATTAGACTGGTGGAAATCTGTCCTTTGGTCTGATGAGTCCAAATTTGAGATTTTTGGTTCCAACCACCATGTCTTAGTGAGACGCAGAGTAGGTGAACGGATGATCTCTGCATGTGTCATTCCCACCGTGAAGCATGGAGGTGGTGGTGTGATGGTGCTTTGTTTGCTGGTGACACTGTCAGTGATTTATTTAGAATTCAAGGCACACTTAACTAGCATGGCTACCACAGCATTCTGCAGCAATACGCCATCCCATTTGGATTGCGCTTAGTGGGACTATCATTTGTTTTTCAACATGACAATGACCCAACTCACCTCCAGGCTGTGTAAGGGCTATTTGACCAAGAAGGAGAGTGATGGAGTGCTGCATCAGATGATCTGGCCTCCACAATCACCCGACCTCAACCCAATTGAGATGGTTTGGGATAATTTTGACCACATGGTCAAAGAAAAACAGCCAACAAGTGCTCAGCATGTGGGAACTCCTTCAAGACTGTTGGAAAAGCATTCCAGATGAAGCTGGTTGTGAGAATGCCAAGTGTGCAAAGCTGTCATCAAGGCAAAGAGTGGCTACTTTGAAAAATCTAAAATATATTTTGATTTGGTTAACACTTTTTTGGTTACTACGTGATTCCATGTGTGTTATTTCATAGTTTTGATGTCTCCACTATAAATTCTACAATGTAGAAAATATTTTTAAAATAAAAACCCTTGAATGAGTAAGTGTGTCCAAACTTTTGACTGGTACTGTACATCCAGCCTTAATGTGACATGTTCTGCAGAAATCAAGAAATGTGTAGTTTATACCTGATACACAGCTGCATCAAGATTGCTCAAGGCAATAAAGGCCATGTTATTCTGAACTGCATAGACCACAGAGGGAACACTCAGTTTCAGCAACTCTTTTGGACTCCAAAATACATGTTCAACTATGGACGCTTTTAACCTGCCAAAGCTGCCAGTTTCTCTGCAAGGTGAAAATGAAGACAAACATGTATAAAAGCTGAGCTACTGGGACATTTATATTCATTCAACAAAATACTCAACACAAGGGTGTTCTACAGTATTTCTTCAAGGCAGAGACCAATGGAAAAAGGCTATCCAAGTGCATTTGGAACATGTACGGTCATGAAAACGGTAGTACATTGGATATACTTACTTGGTCAACATCCCAAGGCTCAAGAACAATTTAATAACTTCCGTGATGCATACTGCTGTTGTAGAGAAGTACATAGCTGTTGATGATACTGTCCTTGTGTATCGTAATACCACGGTGTAAGTTGCTGCCACCAGTGTCATCACTGACAGACAGTAGACCTTGAACATCACACTCACTGGCTCTGTAGAGAGAGGACAATGATTATTGACAGCATGAAGTGTGAAGTTCACAGAAAGTAAGACAATGAGGCAAGGAACCGAAAATCAGTGTGGACGGCCACTTACTGACGAGATTCGCATTCGAAGTTTAGACAGTCACCTAGCTAGTTGTATCTGGACTCAGCAGGTGGCTAACTAGCTACTTCGCATTGCCCTTCCGTTCAGAGAAGCTGTCTTTTTTTAGCTGGATAGCAAAATACCAAATACAATTTGTTTAGTTCAGTGCATTAGGCTAACTTGTTGCGTTAAATAGTTCCCGAAACAGGAACTAGTAAATAACGTTAAGCATAGCTAGCATATTTCACTTACCGTTAGCCATGGTTAACTTGATTGTTGTGATCCGTTGTTAGACGAATGCTTGGGTACTTAACGTGATCACCTACCGATGTGTCTGTCTGACGACACGTTTAACTGAACATCACAAGTATGATTATCAGATATGAAATCCTGAATAAGGTCCTCTTCTTCTTCTTTGGTATCATGGCGTTCGCACATTTGTTTGTGCATGCCGCCACCTAGAGTGCGGGAGTGTGGTGGCCGCTCACGTTACATTTTGTGATACAAAAATAAAAAGGAAATAAATTGCACCACTACACCTATATACCACTATTCAGCGGTGGAAAATTAGGTTTGGGGACGTTGCTCTTGCACTGGCACTCACCATCTTCGGGGAGGTAGGTTTGGGTGACATTATCCCTCCTCGTGTGAATTAGATTAGCCTGCATTGAGTGGGCCACTTTACTATGAAGATTGTCTTGAAAAAAAACGTCAGGACATAAGACTGTTAAAAGGTTTACCTTCTTGAATAAAAAAAAGATTCAAGCAAGAAGACCAAGGTAACAGTACACTCAATAATGAGCCAATTAAATCACTGACCAATTTGATTGCTTTTCTCCTCAGCTCCCACTCATTCCACTCGTACGAGTTCACAATGTTGGTTTCCAACAAATAAGTGTCCACCTGAGTGCTGCTGTTACCAACAGTCTCTCCCCTGACTGGATCTGCAGAGACAGAATTTCAGTGCACCGTTGGTAAAAAATATATATATATATATCAATGCCAAGTTCTGAAGATGGAATTTAAGAATTATGATATTGTAAGTGAACATACCTCAGAATGTGGAGTGACACAGGCAGTTGGAGGAGCTGGATAAGCTCAGGGGACCACTTTGCTTTCTCTGCCACACTGGCTATGTACTCATCTGGTTTGGATCCAAATCTTAAACATGCCTCCTTGGAGCTGAAAACATAGTATTTCTCCCTATGTTTCAGGACTCCTATGCTTGGGTTGCATGAAAAAACATAGTCACTTCTTTTGAATATTTTTAATAATAAAAGGGGGGAAATGTATTATTTGTACAACAATGTAGCAACATATACAATTGCCACCTCAAAAATCTACACACCTGGCCCATCCTTCACGAGTGTACTGAGACTGCTGAGGGGAGGAGGGCTCACAATAAAGGCTGGAATGGAGTCCATGGAATGGTATCAACCACATGGGCAATCACATGAAATGTGGTTGATACCATTCCATTGACTCCATTCCAGACATTATTATGGGCCCTCCTCACCTCAGCAGCCTCCACTGGTGTATAACCACAAATTCCCTTGTATTGCAGTGGTAATTTGTCAAATTCAGCTGTTATCTCAGGCAAGAGCTACTCTTGTGTTTTGATCTCAAAGGGGGTCAATATGGTTTTGAGCTAATGATAGAGATGTAAGAAACGCAGAGCTATAGTGCTGGTGAATGTGAGGGTGTTAACACAGTACTTACCTGAAGACTCCTTCATTTTCTTCTCGTCGTTCTTGATCTCCGACACCAGTATGTCCTCCAACTGAACATCAGGGAAGAGCTGGGACTAAGCAACCACGAAGGGCTGCAGGTTCACCATCATGTTACTGAGGCTGCTCAACAGCACCATCTCATCCTGAAAACCTGATCAATACTTTGCTGGAGCTGTGAAATGGGTCTGGAAGAGGACATAGAGTATGAGAGTTGAGGTCTAGAGATTAAGGGCCGGTTTCCCAGACATACTGTAGGTTAAGCATAACCCTGGACTAAAGAGCACTTTCAATGGAGATTCCCTTGCTTTTTAGTGTAGGACTAGATTTAATCAGTGTCCGGGAAACTGCCCTGTAATGGGAATATTTAAGATGACTAAGAGTGATCAAATGTATATTTCTGTAATACACATGCCTTCCATTGTTCTGTTTGCGACATTTTAGTTGCGGGTTGATGGTTACTAGACATTATGATGAATGTTATAGATTGTTGTCATTTGTTCTCAGTTGAGCTGTTGCTCCTTGACCTTGTTTATGAGGGACAAGAAGGTCCCCAGCTCCAACTGGGAAAATATGATTTTTAAGGCAGCTGCTAAAAACACTTGCACACACACACACACACACACACACGTGAGCAAAACAGGAACAAACTGATCAATGGTGGAAAATGGGATGATTCCCAAATTGTAAATACTATCAGTTCCATGGCCAGTGTAATTACAACTTACCATTTTGCACTTTCCCTTCTTTGTGAATAGGGATACCTTAATTGACACAATAACAAAGCATACTCCCCACCTCTGTTCCGGTAAAAAGCTGAGGGATGGGACTGGAGAAATGTAACCACTCAAATTCATAGACAGCGCTATGGGTTTAAGGATTGACCATCCGTGACATCAACATTATAGTTTTAATAATGTTTTTAGGCTTTGCAGTGTTTGTTTAAATGTACTTTTATTACAAACACTGAAGAAAAACAAGCTTGTATTTTGGTTTCTGATGGGGTATGACAAGTTGAACTGTGCTCATAAGGCATTTATTTTTATTCTAAAATCAATGGGTAAATATAATTAATTTATTAGTCCAAACAATTGATGTAGCAACTAAGGATGGCCACTTTAACTTGTTGTACAAAATGAGAATAAAAGAGTCCTTCTGAGTACGTGTAGCCTCTCGCACTGTTGTGATGTCGGTGGGGGAAACCAGACCTGAGCTCAGCAGAACATTACTGACAATCTTATTTATGGTAAAGGCCCTCCAGATCCTCACGTGTTTTCACTCGGCTGTCAGGGATTTCTTGACTAACTGGGCCTAGCTTCGACTGAAGTACCTGCTGGTGATCCTCAAGGAACTCACCTGGGACACAAAACACGACCTTTGAGGCTAAACTGATGAATAGGTACAAGACCAGTATGCCATGTCTTTAGAAGGTACTTGACAATGGCCTCATGTCTCAACATAGATAGGGTTTAGTTAATAGGCCATATGAATCAAAGGTTGGTTCATACATCCTTTGAGCATTTTAAAGCCCCCAATTACGTCGAGACTTGTAATTCATGTCAAAGTAGGCTTGCTTCTTGATCATCTCAAGGGCAGGGCTCCCCTGGTCCATGAGCTTGTCCACACATAACTGCAAAGGAAAACAACACTGATGACGATGAGCCCATTGCTCGAAGATCTCAGGCATGATACCAACCAAACCTGGTTGTTATAATGAAATGGAGTGAATCTACACACTTCCAGAAGTTCTAACATCTTGCTGGGTAAGAGTCTGATCAACTTTGAATAGAACTTGTGGGTCCAACAAAACATTTTTACCGAAAAGGAAAAACATTGATTTAACAAAGTAGCTAAACACTGTCACTGACACTGCTTGCCTTTATCACACAAAGCTAACTAGCTAGCCACGTTATTAATTATACTGAAAAATATATATATAAATGCAACATTTTAAACGATTTTACTGAATAACAGTTCATAACGACATCAATCTATTTAAATAAATAAATGATGCCCTAATCTACAGTGCCTTGCGAAAGTATTCGGCCCCCTTGAACTTTGCGACCTTTTGCCACATTTCAGGCTTCAAACATAAAGATATAAAACTGTATTTTTTTGTGAAGAATCAACAACAAGTGGGACACAATCATGAAGTGGAACGACATTTATTGGATATTTCAAACTTTTTTAACAAATCAAAAACTGAAAAATTGGGCGTGCAAAATTATTCAGCCCCCTTAAGTTAATACTTTGTAGCGCCACCTTTTGCTGCGATTATAGCTGTAAGTCGCTTGGGGTATGTCTCTATCAGTTTTGCACATCGAGAGACTGACATTTTTTCCCATTCCTCCTTGCAAAACAGCTCGAGCTCAGTGAGGTTGGATGGAGAGCATTTGTGAACAGCAGTTTTCAGTTCTTTCCACAGATTCTCGATTGGATTCAGGTCTGGACTTTGACTTGGCCATTCTAACACCTGGATATGTTTATTTTTGAACCATTCCATTGTAGATTTTGCTTTATGTTTTGGATCATTGTCTTGTTGGAAGACAAATCTCCGTCCCAGTCTCAGGTCTTTTGCACTCCATCAGGTGTTCTTCCAGAATGGTCCTGTATTTGGCTCCATCCATCTTCCCATCAATTTTAACCATCTTCCCTGTCCCTGCTGAAGAAAAGCAGGCCCAAACCATGATGCTGCCACCACCATGTTTGACAGTGGGGATGGTGTGTTCAGCTGTGTTGCTTTTACGCCAAACATAACGTTTTGCATTGTTGCCAAAAAGTTCAATTTTGGTTTCATCTGACCAGAGCACCTTCTTCCACATGTTTGGTGTGTCTCCCAGGTGGCTTGTGGCAAACTTTAAACGACACTTTTTATGGATATCTTTAAGAAATGGCTTTCTTCTTGCCACTCTTCCATAAAGGCCAGATTTGTGCAATATACGACTGATTGTTGTCCTATGGACAGAGTCTCCCACCTCAGCTGTAGATCTCTGCAGTTCATCCAGAGTGATCATGGGCCTCTTGGCTGCATCTCTGATCAGTCTTCTCCTTGTATGAGCTGAAAGTTTAGAGGGACGGCCAGGTCTTGGTAGATTTGCAGTGGTCTGATACTCCTTCCATTTCAATATTATCGCTTGCACAGTGCTCCTTGGGATGTTTAAAGCTTGGGAAATCTTTTTGTATAAAAATCCGGCTTTAAACTTCTTCACAACAGTATCTCGGACCTGCCTGGTGTGTTCCTTGTTCTTCATGATGCTCTCTGCGCTTTTAACGGACCTCTGAGACTATCACAGTGCAGGTGCATTTATACGGAGACTTGATTACACACAGGTGGATTGTATTTATCATCATTAGTCATTTAGGTCAACATTGGATCATTCAGAGATCCTCACTGAACTTCTGGAGAGAGTTTGCTGCACAGAAAGTAAAGGGGCTGAATAATTTTGCACGCCCAATTTTTCAGTTTTTGATTTGTTAAAAAACTTTGAAATATCCAATAAATGTCGTTCCACTTCATGACTGTGTCCCACTTGTTGTTGATTCTTCACAAAAAAATACAGTTTTATATCTTTATGTTTGAAGCTTGAAATGTGGCAAAAGGTCGCAAAGTTCAAGGGGGCCGAATACTTTCGCAAGGCACTGTATGTATTTCACGACAGGGCAAGGGCACAGCCATGGATGGGCATAGGCCCACCCACTTGGGAGCCAGGCCCAGCCAATCAGAATTAGTTTTTCCCCACAAAAGGGCTTTACTACAAACATAAATACTCCTCAGTTTCATCAGCTGTTCGGGTGGCTAGTCTCAGACAATCCTGCAGGTGAAGAATCCAGATGTGGATGTCCTGGGCTGGTGTAGTTACACGTGTTCTGCAGTTGTGATGCTGGTTGAATGTACTGCCAAATTCTCAAAAATGACATTGGAGGCAGATTAACAGCTCTGGTGGACAGTCCTGCAGTCAGCATGCCAATTGCACGCTCCCTCAAAACTTGAGACATCTGTGGCATTGAGTTGTGTGACAAAACTGCACATTTTAGAGTAGCCTTTTATTGTCCCCAGCACAAGGTGCACCTGTGTAATGATCTTGCTGTTTAATCAACTTCTTGATATGCCACACCTGTCAGGTGGATTAATTAGCATGGCAAAGAAGAACTCATTAACACAAATGTGTGCATAAAATGAGAGAAATAAGCTTTTTGTACAAATTTAACATTTCTGGGATCTTTTATTTAACACATGAAACATGGGACCAACACTTTACATTCATGTACATATTACCTCAATTAGCCCGACTAACCGGTGCCCCCGCACATTGACTCTGTACCAGTACTACCTGTATATTAGTTTTTTAAATTTCTTTACTCATCTATTGTTTACCTGATACCTATTTTTACTTAATAATTGCACTGCTGGTTAGGGCTTGTAAGTAAGCAATTCACTGGAAGGTTGTATTCGGCACACGTGACAAACTTTGATTTGATATGTTTATATTTTTGTACAGTATTGTAAGCCAGGGACCCATCAGGAAAGCCACTAACGTTGCCGACACCATGCCCCTTTTCCTGTACATTCTTGAGCAATTTCTCTAATTATGTTTTTTAATGACACTTTCTGGTCGAGTACGAGACATGTTTTTAGCCTGCAAGCTACACTAGAGATCACGCAAATTCCCCACTTCTGCACATCTTCATGGTTGCCATGGTAATCAATGTGACACTGCATGAGCCACAGGATGTAAAAGTTGCAATGTTGTAACTGTAGTAGCTAGCATAATGCATTGATGCACACATTTTACTGGCCTTCTCTTTCATTTCATGTCATTAAATGCTCATTTAATTTTTTTAAACTTTGCATAACATTGTCATGCAGGACTGTCACGACATCTGCCGAAGTCGATGCCTCTCCTTGTTCGGGCGGTGTTCGGCGGTCGAAGTTGCCGGTCTTCTTGCCATCGCCGATCCATTTTTCATTTTCCATTTGTTTTGTCTCGTTTTTCCACACACCTAGTTCTCATTTCCCTCATTATGTGTTGTGTATTTAACCCTCTGTTTTCCCATGTCTTTGTGTGGTATTGTTAATCTGTTCATGTATGCACACATTAGGCTGGTTAAGCTGGGTTATGTTAAACCCTTATTTGTATTTCGTGTTAGTTTGTGCCGTGTGCTTTTGGGTCGCCAAATAAAAGGCTCCGTTTTGCTACCAACTAGCTGCTCTCCTGCGCCTGACTTCCTACAGCCATTCACGCATATCCTGACACGGACATAATGGAAACGGATACATTTTGATAAAAATATTTATTATAAAAACAGACATTACATACACAACTTGGTATAGATGAAGGTAGCAAAACTCAAGCATGGAACGGACAGTTCAAACAGGAGAGGCTGGAACTTCAACTCAACCTCTGACCAAGAACTAACGTCAATGAGCTGAGTCTCCATATTTTAGCCCTTGGATAAGGCCTTTGTTATGGGTGTAAGTGGCCATGAAAGCAGCTACGAAGGCTCAGCTTGACAAATACGAAGCAGATGGCCACATCATATCCGTCACCGAGCCTACGGACTGGATAAGTAATATGGTTATCGTCAAGAAACCAGACAAGCTACGGATATGCATTGATCCTTAACACCTCAACCGGGCTCTGCGACGTTCACATTACATTATGCCCACGTTGGAGGATGTTCTTTACAAGCTCCCAAAGGACGGAGTCTTCACGCTCGTGGATGCCAGAGATGCCTTCCTGCAGTGCAAGCTCGACGAGCCCAGCAGCTACATGACCACCTTTTGGACACCCTGGGGCAGGAAGAGGTGGTTGAAGCTTCCGTTTGGTGTCTCCGTGGCTCCAGAGGTGTATCAGCGGAAACAGCATGAGCTGTTGATGGGACTCAGTGGCGTGGAACCCATAGCAGATGACATCCTCGTAGTGGGCTGTGGGGACAGTGATGAGGAGGCAGAATGTGACCATGACGCCAAGCTGCTGGCCCTGATGGTCAGATGCAGACAGGTCAAGCTAAGGCTAAGCATAAAAAAGCTTCAGTTTAAAGTGCCAGATGTCCGCTTTCATGGGCACATCTTGTCCTCCACCGGATTGAAGGCGGATCCTGAAAAAGTGAAGGCTGTCTTGGAAATGCCCCACCCATCTGACGTGAAGGGAGTGCAGCGCTTCGTCGGATTCGTCACCTATCTGGCCAAATTCCTACCGCGGCTCTCTGAAGTGTGTGAGCCATTGAGGAGGCTCATGGACCAGGACACCATCTGGCATTGGCTCCCAAAACATGACGCAGCGGTGAGGGAAATAAAACAACTGGTCACCCAGACACCTGTACTGCGATACTACAATGTGTCAAAACCTGTCACGATTCAGAGTGACTCAAGCCAGTATGGACTTGGCTGTTGCCTCATGCAGGAGGGCCAGCCTGTGGCATTCGCCTCTAGGGCACTCACCCCAACAGAGCAGAACTATGCCCAGATAGAGAAGGAGTGCCTCAGCATTGTGTTTGCATGCCAACGCTTCCACCACTACCTGTACGGGCGCGACAATATTACCGCAGAGACCGATCACAAGCCCCTTATTGCTATATTCAGCAAGCCTCTCCTGAATGCCCCAAAACGACTGCAGAGCATGCTACTGGCCCTACAAAACTACAACCTCAAGGTGGTGTATAAGCCAGGGCCAGAGATGTATGTGAGTGACACGCTCAGCAGGGCTACTGCATCAGGCACTCACACACGCTCCATGCATGAACAACATGCAGTGTGCAGCTTACAAACAGAGCAAGTGGATGTTGAACACATCAACCAGGCTGACTACCTTAATGTTACGGACCAGCGCCTTATACAAATCAGACAGCACACAGACAGGGACGGGCAACTCCAGGCATTGAGGTCTGTGATTCTGATGGGCTGGCCCGACTGCAGGGAAGAAACTGCTTTAGCCGTCAGAGAATATTGGCCAGTCAAAGAGGAGCTCAGTGTTCAAAACGGAGTAATATTCAAGAGTCAGAGAGTCGTTATTCCCCGGTCTCTGCGCCCTGAGATGTTGGCGTGTGTGCACTCAAGTCACATAGGAGGTGAGGCCTGTTACAGACAAGCACGTGACACACTGTATTGGCCAGGAATGCAGAGTGAAATCAAAGACTGTCAGTAAATGCACAATCTGCAATGAATATGCCATTGAGCAACAGAGAGAGACGATGATGTCCCACAAGCTACCGATGCGCCCCTGGCAGATAGTAAGTCTAGATCTCTTCCAGCACAGTGGCAAAGACTTTCTGCTGGTAGTCGATCATTACTCAGACTTTTGGGAGATCGACCTCCTCCCCGACCTCTCAGCAGAGACAACGATCAAACGCTGCAAGGCTCAGTTTGCCCGCTATGGCCAGCCAGATAGGGTAATTTCAGACAATGGACCCCAATTCTCCGGAGTTGAGTTCCGAAAATTTGCTGCAGGGTCACTTCATCACCACGACACCCAAAAGCTAATGGGAAGGCAGAGTCCGCAGTAAAAATCGCAAAGAACCTCTGCAAAAAGGCTCTGCGAGAGGGCAAAGATGCCTGGAAAGCAATCTTGCAGTGGCGCAATACCCCGACAGAAGGCATGGACAGCAGCCCGGCACAGCGCCTCATGGCACAGCGCTTAAAAGCAGCTCTGCCAGTAGCCAGCACTCTCCTGGAGCCATGTGTGGTGACAGACGTGCTGGTGAAGCTACGTCACAGAAGACAGGTCTCCAAGTTCATCTACGACAAATCAGCAAAAGACTTACCTGAGCTCAGGGTGGGTGAAATGGTGCGAATGAAGCCGGACAGACCTCTGGAGACTCGGATCCTGTGTACAGAAAGTGGCACCACGCTCCTACTTGGTCGAAGTGAATGGATCACTGTACCGTCGTAACAGGGTTGACCTTCGGATTGCTGAGCCAGCACCTACTCAGAACCCTGATGGTCAAAGCGGTCGGTCGCATGACAAAAGACAGAACCCCAGCAAGTCACATGGGGCCTGAGGCACTGGGCGAAGAGCCAGGGGATCACAGGTCGGCCGCTCCCTCACCCATCAATTCTCCCCTTAGACATTCAGGTGACACGCCTGTGCGGGAACCTGCAGTCCTCGCAGACAAGCCCCCTGTCTTTTCACGCTGCGGGCGTCTGTCCCAGCCACCAAAAACACTTAATCTGTAGGTTTCCCATCAGGGATTGTTGACAGAGATAAACGTGAAGAGAATATCAAAATGTGTTGTTGTTACCTGGAAAAAAAAAATAAAAAATTACTAAACTGTTCATGTTGGAAATTGTTACTAGGTTTGTTTTGTTAGTGAATTGACACCTCCTGTCCTATTTTATTAAATGGAAGATGTTATGGGTGTAAGATGGCACAGTGATGCCATCTGTTGGTAAATGTTCATTACTGCAACTCTCGTGTTTTACCGGGGTGCTTGAGATACCCGGATGTGTTGTCATGTACTGAACAAGACTGGTTACTCGCATCAATGCCACTGTCTCGTCATTTAACATTCTAACAGCCTTTCCATTTCACAGGGGTTGATTACGGACTTTCACTTAAGACCTGAGATTAAGATCACATGGCAACCCCACTTCTTTAGAGTAGAAAAACACATGGCAGTTCTTAAAAAACACCGAAGAGTACATGTAAAAATGGTGCGTCAAAGACTGGGTTAAGTAACACGTGAATCATACACTAGGTAGTAAGTAGTAGGTCTACTGTCAATAAAATAGGGTTGATACTCAGGTCAGGTTTATCAAAATGCTGCAAGGTCCAAACTAATAAGGCCAATTGTGTGTCCATATGAACAGGCCATTTTTTTGGAAGGGTACAAGGTAACCGTCAAATGGGAAAGTCATAGCCGCAATGAATCAACATACAACGTTCTCATCAAGTTGAGGTATTTGCTGTCAAAACACTTTTATAGTAGAAAAACATGCACTTAACAGATGTGTCCCATTCATTACAAAACGTAGAACGATTTATCAATACTCGTAAGTCAGAAAAGTCTATATTGTGAACAAACGTGTACCCGAGTCAAGAATAGGTGACGTTGTTAATTGAACCAAAGGGACCCTTCACGCAAACAAATGTAGGTTTAAAAGATCAATACACATTATTTTTTATTTAACTAGGCAAGTCAGTTAAGATCAAATTCCTATTTTCAGTGACGGCCTAGGAACAGTGGGTTAACCGCCTTGTTTAGGGGCAGAATGACAGATTTTCACCTTGTCAGCTCAGGGATTCAATCTTGCAACCTTTCGGGTTACTAGTCCAACGCTCTAACCACTAGGCTACAGGACTTGCGTTATAGGCCTTAATTTTGGGACATGCAACATTGAATGCGGTTAAGTGGAGAGTCAAGAGGGAAAACTCACAATGGAGAAGTAAAATGAAAACAGTCAGTCTACCATTTAGGTGTGGTGGCAGTATCAACAAACTGCACATACTCAACACTTCACCTGCATTGATTTAGCTACAGGTCTTGGAGGGGAAACTACAGTAACTTACCTTTCGCCAAGTTAACACTGAAAAGATGAACATGATCATTTTAGGTTGAAGTTATTTCAAGAAAATGAAGAAAGCTAATAAAATGCACAGAAAACTATTACAATTTGACCATCATGTCATGGACCTTGCCAAAACCATGGCATATGTAGTAGTTTCTCAGAAACGGAGAAGACTGATCAAATGGGCCTTTAAATAAAGTAGATCGGTTTTCCTACCATCACCAAAATACCTGGGTCACCCCCCCCCCCCCTAAAAAAACAATTTGAAAAGAGGAGAAAAGGGTGGGAAAACAACCTAATATTTCAAGAGGCACACAGAGAAATATGTTCAAACCTGTTCTGAAGCGCGTACAAATCATCCTCAGGACATCTTTGACAAAGGCATCAATTTAAGGAATGCAACCGTCTTGAATCAGGATTTATGTCACTAAGCATAAATCAGAACATTCCCAACTATTGTCTGATCTGTCTGACAACAGTAAAACAATTTTATATCACACTCAAAGTAATAGAGCGTTGGAAGCTTCAAGCTGAAATGTCCACTGGCATTATGCAGTAGAGCTATATTGCACCATCCATTTCAGGACCATCCAGTCCAGATGATGAGTCCAGCTCAGAAGCACTTCGTGAAGACGATCTGTGGGCCATGTTCCTCATATTCCTCTTGGCTGATCCAGGTGAAGTCAAAGGATGACAAGTTAGCTAGCACTGCACCTCCACTCCAAACAGATACATCTCTGTCCTTAGGGCTGGTCACACGCACACACACACTCCCTCAAGTCTGTAGGCACCATGGTTCTAATTTCACTCTGAAGCCGCTCAGGCAGTCCAGCCAGCAGGGTATTTCCACCTTCACAGAGGAAATTAGACTTTTAGGCTGTGTCAAATGGCTACTTTTGACCAGGCTTCTTTTGACCACTACATAGGAATAGGGTGACATTTGGGACACAGTAGCAGACATGGGTGGATGAGTGGACAAGTATTCAGCAACTGATAAAGCAAAACTATGTACCTGATAGGACAATGTTCCCCAAAAAGCTCCGCCAGAGGTCAATGTCTGAAAGGAGGATTGACTTGAAAATACTCTCATGCATCCCGTAATGGTCTCGTCCAATCAGATCTGGCTTACACTGTGGATGGAAGACATCACTGATTAACAGATCAAAGCTGACCCCTGGTGGCCATCCAATGGCTTACTTGGTAGTACCATAATCAAAAGCTGTTGGCGGAGTTAAAACACTTGCAGTTCTTAGTCTCAATTTCCTCAATACATAGCAGCAGATCACTTAACCATCACCACTCATAAGGGTGAGTGTTCTTTAAAGTGGGGATACAGGGGGTCGGTTAGAGGCTTACCTGAACCGCTCTGTGCTGAGCTGGACGACCTGTCCATCAGGCATGATGTAATACATCACTGCTAGCCCACAGGTTAACTCCGATTCATAGTCCCGAGCCACCTGGCAGCATTTCTCCTTTATCTCTCTCACAATCTCCATCTCGGTAAAAGTGTGCATGCACACTCCCTGCTCCTGCAGAAGCTGGGACACAGGATAGCAGAAAGCAAAGGTGAAAATAACTAATTGTTTTATTGACCAAAATGAGCATATTTAACAGAGTCCCTGTAAAAAAAAATACATAAACTGTTAACATCAAATACCATTTTAAGGTGCATTGTAACATCATGGCCAGCCAGGGTGAAGCACTGCGTGAGGTAGACAGTATCCCTCAAACACTGGCACCCTATGACTCACTCCATCCCCAGAGTCAAACACTACACCTATTAGAAGACAAAGGCTACAATGATTAGCAATCTTATCCATTATTAAAGCTAAAAATACATAATTTCTCACCTAGATTTTTAGCAATCTCCTAGATTTGAATCTTTACTTTGAACAAGAGTGAAAGCATGCAATCCTTTTCTCAGGAATATAATCACTGGATTAGATGGATTCATATATTAACTGAATCTACTGTATATTTACTTACATCCACAGAGTAGATAAAAGTTAGTTTACCTGTGGACCTCCCTGCTGCGTAGAGCGCCAGCACTGCCTGCATGGCCACATAGGCGAGGGGAACGTTAAAGCAGTCAAACATAAGTTCCATCATGCGCTGGCGGTTCTCCAGCAGGTTCATGGCTGCCTCGGTCAATAGGACAGGGTGGTCGTCTGGATCGACCTGCAGCTTGCTGGAAAGTGTGGTACCAAATCTGAAGCGAGACCAGTGAGGTTTAAATCCTATAACCGCCAGGTACTACAGCGTCATCAGAACATCAATGGGATAGAATTATGTCAACAGTAGACAACCCTTCTCCATTTCCTCCCAGTTGCTTATAATTCCGTTTTTTTCATGGGATACTTCAGTACCAGGACTCCTCTCATGTGTTGAGCCTCATGTCCAATGAAAGTCTCCCGTTCAAAGTTGCCATTCATTATTTCCTGTTGACAAAACAATAGGCAAATCAGAAAGCCAGTCTCCATGTTGGGAAACGTATGGTGGCGGCCTAGCAGATGAATAGCCACATGACCAAGGATAAACACCAAATAATTTGCTCATACAATTACCTCACATTTAGACAGCCCAATGACATTTGAAAATATAGTATTTGGGAGGTCCTGATCAGCAAACCCTGCTTTCATCAAATCAGATCTGTGTCCAGCACTGTTGGAGTATTGAAATTGGTCATCTGTAAATACAAGTTCAGAGAGATATAATCATTCCCATTTAACCGAAAGAATGTATAATATTCAAAAGGTGAATAACGTGAATGTCTTTCCAAACAACTACTAATCCTTACGTCTCTGGTGGTTATTTGGACATTGGGTTGATTGACAGGTGACCTAGAGGTGGCCCTCCTTGCAGTCCTACACCTCTGAAACCCATCAGGGCTCTACTTCTTTCCACTCATCAGCTCCGCTTGGTTCACATGATCCAGATATCACTTCAGCAAACATACGAGGTAGCTCTTCAGAATTAAACCCAGAATGTGCCATTGAAATATCCTCAGATTTCTGGGAGAGGTTGGATTTCTATCTGAACACCGGCAGAGTCAACAGGTGTTAATGTTGATTCAACAGAGGAATTGTCTAGAGAGGACTGCTCACGGGACTCCAAAGGGTTATTGCATAATGATGCCTGTTGAGCTGTGAGGGGTTTGTTGTTGTGGATATTGCTGTGGTCCTTCACAGGTTTGAGGATTTGCCCTTTAGGCTTCGGAAGAGTGCTGAACTCTGGCATGACTTCTGGTGCGAGTCTAGGGTCAGGGTCTGAATCACTATCAGGGCAGAGGGTTAAACACATGGTTTCCACTGAGATGTTGAGTTCTAGCCCTTTGTCATTCACAGGAAGTGATGCCTTTTTTGGTTTAGGCACTGGGGGGGTTGTTATAATTCCAACTCGGGTCAAATACTCCATGTTCTGGGCACATTTCAGGTGTCAAGGTGGCCTCTTGGGGAAATTGCAAGTTGTACACCAATCTGAAATCTAAGCCTTCCTCATCATCTGATTCCAACCTCTCCAATAAATTCACTGGGATCAGAATAGCTTTGTGGTGGAGTTAAGACCGGTTGTGATGCTCTGGGCTCCGTAAACTCACTATGGCTGGGAGCATCTACTTCTACCACGACATCACCACAGCCAGGTATACTAGAGTCCGCATGTGGAGACTGACCATTTACACTTTGAACAAAGTCTTGTAATACATGACTGTATATCATCACGACCTACCAAACTTGTCTGCTCCTCACTGCCCCATGACGCCCACACTTTGCTTGAGCTCCCAGTATTCAGAAGAACATTCCACATCTGCTCCTGTGCCATCACATTCTCTTCCACCTGTACAAAAAGTGTTTACAAATGCAAGGTATTGGCCTAAGCCAATGTGATTTAGGTCACTATTACCAATCTTGGTAATGTGCAAATCAAATGCTCCAAACTATTTACTGCTTTGGCATGAAAACAATCCATTGAACATTTGAGTCAACCTGCCTCCAGTATTTCAGCTGCCCGGTCCAGGATCTCCACCACCCCCCTGAGACCCTCCTGTTCCTTTAGGTCCCAGACATTTAACGAGACTTCAGTCATGGAGCTTGTAATCCTGAAAACACAAACAATATAAGTGCTAGGCACAATTAGCGGCTATGTGGACCATGTCAGGAGACAAGAGCATAAATGTGTCATTACCTTTCACAGGTGTCCCGTTTGGGGTTATGGAAGTCATACGTATCCCAGGGAAGAGTGGGAATGCTCTCTGCAGTGTAGTTGGGCACGTCTCCTGCATCTGTGATGGTGCTGGAGAGGGAATTACAAACGGGGCTCAGTTCTGACTCCTCAAAGCTGTCCTGTGCCTGTAGGATACAGTCACTGGGCTGTGCCCCTCTGCTCTGAGGACTGGTGTGTACCTCCGTCTGTGTGGGCTGGTCTCGAGACCGATTGGATAATTGGTCGGTGTGGTGGGAGCACTCTGAGGGGTTTGGGCTCATGATGTCCCGTTGATGTGGTGAAGGGTTCTGGGTGATGGTGACCGTGTAAGAGTTCTCCAGGTCATCCACAGGTAGACTGAGCCAGGGGTTCTGGGGCAGGGTAGCCGACTGCTTCAGTTTGATCTCAAAATCTAGCGAGTCCACTGTTATTTTAGGGATAATCTGAATGCTGGCCCTGGAGGTGTTGCCCACAGAAACAAAGTCAAACTCCTCCCTACAGTCCTCCCGAGTCAGACACGCTGGAGATGTTCTCCTCATGGATCTGGGGCTGCCTGGTGGCTGGTACCGTGGACAGCCCTTCCCATCCCTCCCTCCTTGCCCCAGTCTCCACATGGCTGCTTCCTGCTCCATCAAAGCCAGAGTCAGAGGAGCTGAGAGAGGGAGTATTCCCCACAGCAGACACAGCCCCAGAGATAGCACTGGAGGGGGACGTACCTAGAAGGACTTGGTGTTTGAGGTTAGAGAGGGAGCCACGGCTGTGCAGGTTATCAGTCTGATCTGGAACCAGAGGTTTTTTGGAGACTACATAATGCCCCGTCTGGACTGTTAAAGGCCTCGTGGCCTCCGCCCACACCCAGGTTAGTGTGTGGCCCAGGCCCTTTCCTGTGGCGGGCTCTCAGAATTTCATACTGCCACTGCAGTGCCAACTGGAAGTTGTTGATAGGTACTGCCCCTGGAGAAGTCAGGAGTTTTCGCAGGGTTATGCACCTGGAGAGAAGGTGGCAGGGCCAACTTGGCTGTGAACAAGTATTCAATAGAAATACTGCCATACAAGTTGCCAAATCAAATAGCAAATATAAGTTTTAACTAGTTAATACCCTCCTAAAGCATTTAAACATGATTATGCAACAAAAGTTTTCCGACACAAGCTGGAGTTTCTCACCTTTGTGACAGCTGTTTGCCCTTCTGCTAGAGCTGGGCGTCAGGGATGACATTGGCCAGGTGAGCCAGCTGGACCAGCTCCTCCATGTCTGGGGAGGGGTTCCTTCTCAGGAAGTCACAGACCGCTTGCCTCTACACAGGGTCAGGGCCATGCATCTCCAGCGGGTGGTACCATTTGGGGAGGCTGTCACAGTTCACACCCCACAGAAGGTCTTGGAGAAAGTTCTCACATAGGACGATGCTGTACCAGCTATTGGCCTGTTGAGATGAAAGAAATTGAGTACATGACATTAGATTAAATAGACCACATTACAAGCCACATGCATGTCACGAGGAGATAAATATAAAACGTAAATGTAATTTCAATAATCTTCCTAATAATCTTCAATAATTGTTGTCAATTTTAATTACCACCTCAGTATTATATAAACATTTCTAAGTTAGCATATACACTCAGAAATCGTAAAAAGGTCAGTCCAACAGAAGACCTACTTTGTTGTAGTAGTGGTCGAAGTCGGCGACTGCTCCAAGGGTCTGGTGAGGGAGCTCTACAGCAGAGTGGATGTTCTCCTTCAGTCTGTCCGGATCCTGCACCCACTCTTCCTTGGTCTGGGCATCACCAGGAAGCAGAGTGTCAGCTAACGTGTGGATCAAATCCTCAGCACAGCGGACTAGAGCCGGGCAGCAGGGAGAGAAGTGTTGGGGAATAATCAGAATTAGGTGGTAACATAGGTAAGATGTTTTATATTCATCATATGTTTGTAAGTTACTTCTCATCAGAATGTTATTTTTGTATAATACTGTGGCAGGGTTGCAATATCTGTTCTGTCAAGACTAAGTTGTTTGGGCCGGAGAGAGGGGAGAGGTCAAGCGTGTATCTCTTGGCTCCACAATGTCTGTGTGCCAGTCAGTGTGTCTCTGTGATCTTGTCAAGATAGGATGGATTTGATATATGCCTGTTGATATGGAGGATTGGTTGTATTTAGAATTGGTTGTATCTAAATGACAAATTGATATATATCATAGGGTGCGGGTAATGTCTTGGTACCATTTTGTACCAAGGACGAAATAAGAGCTTTGTTTAGGAGACCAAACTGAACGATAATTTATAGCCAACTCTGTCTGGCTAGGGGATACTCTTCTCTGAAGTAAAGTATTTTCTTTGTGTAAGTTCCTAAGACCTGTGGTTTGTCATGTCGTCTAGGGGGGGTGGATCTTTGCTATTAAAGGATCTCAGTTGCAATGTAGAGGGGGCTCTCAGAGAATTCATTGATAGACACTGAATTGATCTGAGAGTCACAGGGTTGTGATAGAGCTCATATAATTAAAGATGGACTTTGATAACTAACTCTGACTTGTGTGTGGTTTGCGCTCATGATTTGGTAAATAGAGGACATTTCCACGACAGAAGACATGTAAACACAACACCGCTGTTGTTCAGGATCCATACAGCAACTTTAATACTTCAATGCACCCATCTTAGGAGGAAAATATCAGAGTAGCCTATATTTACCATGGCAGGTGTATAGATGGATGCCTCAAATTCAGATGTTAACGTCTCAGCCATCCTCGCATCTTTAGCGATCTCTATTCTGTACGGCTGGAGCTTCTCTTTTTGATAGCTTTTAATCTGTTCAGTTATCTGCAAGTGGAGGTGAATGAACCAAAGAACCCGATAGTCACTCTGACAGAGCTCTAGAGTTCCTCTGTGGAGATGGGAGAACCTTCCAGAAGGGTAACCATCTCTGCAGCACTCCACCAATCAGGCCTATATGGTAGAGTGGCCAGACAGAAGCCACTCCTCAGTAAAAGGCACATGACAGCCCGCTGGAGTTTGCCAAAAGGCACCTAAAAACCATGAGAAACAAGATTATCTGGTCTGATGAAACCAACCAACTCTTTAGTCTGAATGCCAAGAGTCACGTCTGGAGGAAACCTGACACCATCCCTACGGTGAAGCATGGTGGTGGCAGCATCATACTGTGGGTATGTTATTCAGCAGCAGGGAGACTAGTCAGGATCGAGGGAAAGATAAACAGAGCAAAGTACAAAGAGAACATTGATGAAAACATGCTAGAGCGGTCAGGACCTCAGACTGGGGTGAAGGTTCACCTGCCAACAGGACAACAACACAAGTCAACAACAACAAGTCTCTGAATGTCCTTGGGTGGCCCAGCCAGAGCCCGGACTTGAAACCAACATTTCTGAAGAGACGTGAAAATAGCTTTGCTGCAACGCTCCCCACCCAACCTGACTGCACTTGAGGATCTGCAGAGAAGCGTGGGAGAAACTACACAAATACAGGCGTGCCAAGCTTGTAGTGTCATACCCAAGAAGACTTGAGGCTGTAATTGCTGCCAAAGCTGCTTCAACAAAGTAATGATTATTATTCCAACATGTTTTGTTGGAGAGCTGCATCGTTAAAAAAAACACTCGTAAGCCTAAATTCCATCTCTATCGGGAAACCGGGCCCTGCTATACAGTACAGTACCTGCTGTAGTTCTGTAGCATATTGAAAGCTGTGTGGGTGAAGAGGGCCGTCCCGGCCATTGTCTGATAACACGAGTCATTCTCAGGGTAGCGCAGCTTCTCCACCACACGCTCACAGTGCCTTAGCAGCTCATCCAAGCCCAGCTCCCTACACCACAAAAACAGCCATTCCAACAACTTTATAAAACACACAGGCACTCGGTCAATACTGGGGCAGAGGACTTAGATTCGTGGAACTACACAGGTAGATCATTCACCAGGCGTTGCAACTTGAGAGGCAGGTAACTTAAGCCCTTAAAAAGCACCGTTACAGTAGGAAGTATGAGGATTCTGTGTTATGCACTATAGCCCATTACCATATATGTGATTGAATATTATCTGCTGTTGGCTTGTGTGGATGTATGTATGTGTTATGCAACATAGCTGACTTGAAACATTGTTAACAGTTTCAGGCCCTGGGCCTTTCTCATGATGGAAAAATACAGAATAACATGAAGACAGAAACTGTGCAATGAGTTGGGGGGGCACGTTCAGAACGTAGTGTTGCGAGAACAGATAACAGGAGCCAGGTGCGAGATAACGGTATCGAGCATGAGCGCATAGATACTCTACACAGCAACAGTTACATCTCTCAACTGGAGCGCCCGGGGGCCGGGACCAGCTAGGCACCAACAATCAACGATAGGCTGGGTGAGTCTAAACCACGCCCAGTCTCTACTCTGACAGGCCGGCTCGGAAGCAGGAACTATTTCTGTCAGAGTATATTTATAATATCTTTGTCAAGAACAAGTCAGTTCTCTGTTTTGCCCTGCGAGGTGGGACAGAGAACCCGTATATACGAAAATTGCATTTACCACTTATTGCTTAGCTAATAAAAAATACATAGCATACAATCGGTGACTCATTGTCATATTTATCCTGATACCAGATTCGAATTGACGCAACCCTGACAGAAGTGAGCAGCGCTATAGGTGCAGATCAACTCAGCTTACACCTGTACTAACCAAAGTAGGCCCTTGTCATGTCCAACTGAAAGAGAGAGCAGTGATGAAAATGGAGACCCTCACCTCGGCAGCAGTTGGAACTTGGCTTCGCTGCTGTAACAGAAGTCACTCAGTTCGGTGAAGGCAGAGGGCACAGGCTGTCTGGAGAGTGTCTGCAGGGTGGAAATACACGACGAGAGCCTCTGGACCACTGAGAGAAACTCTTGGACAAAGGCATCAATCTCCTGCATAAGCAACAGTCCAAGAAGAGACGTGAGAGGGAAAAATCAGAGGTGGATTATAAAGTAGGTTAAAAAAAAAAAAAATTGTCAGTCCTGTCGCATCAGAAAAGCATTATTCATATACTTGTCTAAGTTGTACAACCACAAACCAATTACGTGAAATACAACCCAAATATACAGCCATAACCTGCTAAAATTATAAATATAATATAAAAATATACAGATTGTGGCTAGAGGGGAGGACTCGTCTGTTCACTTACTAACGAATTGGCATCTCTTCGACCACTCGGTTTCCGACTCACAGAGAGAGGACAGAGAGAGGGTGGAGGGCAGACTTTTTCCCCAAATGAGAAAAGGCCACTGACTGCATACTCCTCTCTCCAGATAGATTAACTGAATCTACAGTGGAGCACCTACCATCACAGATTGTTCTGAAATAGTTTATATAGTTAGAAACAGAACATTAGCATTCATGCAACATTAATTTGTTAATTTAATCTCAGAAATGAAGCTACTTGATTGTGCCCATATTGGACATTTTAATGTATAGGGTTCACATAGTCATGGTCATGTAGTGTATGTGGACACCTGCTCGAAAAGATCATTCTAAAATCATGGGCATTAATATGGAATTGGTCCTCCCTTTGCTGCTATAACAGCCTCCACGCTTCTGGGAAGGCTTTCCACTAGATGTTGGAACATTGCTGCGGGGACTTGCTTCCATTCAGCCACAAGAGTATTCGTGAGATCAGGGACAGCTGTTGGGCGATTAGGCCTGGCTCGCAGTTGGCGTTCCGATTCATCCCAAAGGTGTTATGATTGGATTGAGGTCAGGGCTCTGTGCGGGACGTTTCAAGTTCTTCCACACCGATCTCGACAAACCATTTCTGTATGGACCTCGCCTTTCCGCACAGGGGCATTGTCATGCTGTAAAATGAAAGGGCCTTCCCTAAACTGTTGCCACAAAGTTGGAAGCACAGAATCGTCTAGAATGACTTGTATGCAGTAGCGTTAAGATTTCCCTTCTGGAACTAAGGGGCCTAGCTCAAACCATGAAAAACAGCACTAGACCATTATTCCTCCTCTACCAAACAATTGGCACTACGTATTGGGGCAGGTAGCGTTTTACTGGCATCTGCCACAACCAGATTAGTCTGTCAGACTGGCAGATGGTGAAGCGTGAGTCATCACTCCAGAGAACGTGTTTCCACTGCTTCCGAGTTCAGTGACGGCGAGCTTTACTCCACTCCAGCAGACGCTTGGCAATGGAAACCCTTTTCATGAAGCTCAAGACAAACAGTTATTGTGCCGACGTTGCTTGCAGAGGCAGTTTGGAATGCGGTAGTGAGTGTTGCAACAGAGGACAGATGATTTTTACGCGCTTCAGCATTCGGCGGTCCCGTTCTGAGAGCGTGTGTGGCCAAACCACTTCCCGGCTGAGCAGTTATTGCTCCAAGATGTTTCCACTTCACAATGACAGCACTTACATTTGATCGGGGAAGCTCTAAGCAGGGTAGAAATTTGACGAACTGACTTGGAAAGGTAGCATCCTATGACAGTGCCACGATGACAGTCACTGAGCTCTTCAGTAAGGCCATTCTACAGCCAACATCATATTTTTTTCATCATTATACACTAATAGTCATTATACACTAATATTCCACACGAGGGCGGTATTGAAGCTATGGAACATTTTCTTCTGCAACGTGACCCTAATGAACTACCTTCCAGTGCATGCATTGTAACATTGGCTGAAATAGTACTTATGCATAACTATTTCATGTTTCTAAATTATTTCTTTATTCAGACGAAAGTTACTGCTATGGGATCCCCCATGGCTCCTAACTATGCTAATTTGTATGTGGGTTACATGGAGAAACAGTTTTTTTTTTTTATCCTCTCAAAAATGTTTTCTTGCCTCACATCATTGTTTGGAAACGGTATATTGATGATATTATTGTTCTGTGGAGGGGTGATGCAAAACAGCTCCAGGCGTTCCATGCTTTTCTTAACTCCTGCTCTGAGCATCTGAGATTTATTATGCAATCTGATACACGTCAATTCAGTTTTCTTGATCTTCTGATCTTGTGTGAAGATAATGTTCTATACACTGATCTTCACAGGAAGCCTACTGATCGTAACAGTTTGTTGAGGGCTGAGAGTTGTCACCCACTTCCCTTGAAAAATAGTTTGCACTACAGCCAATTCTGTCGAATCAAAAGAATTTGCAAAAAACAATCCGATTTCGACAGAAATATGGCTGAGACGCAAAGAAAGTTCAAGGAGAGGGGTTACAAGAATTATCAGATTAATATTGCCATTGAGAAAATTCAAGGTCAGTCTCGCAAAAAGACGCATTCTTGCGTTCTAACTACCCGCTATTCAAAGTGCTCGGAACAAATTAAGGGAATTGTTCACAAACATTGGCACATCCTAAAATCCGATGATAGTCTCGGTAATGTGTTTTCGGACCTTCCCTTGGTCGTATTCTCGCGGGGCAGAAATCTCAGAGACCAATTGGTAAACTCTGATTTACCACCCCAAGATATTCCTGAACAACGTCTATTTGCGCCCCTACTGGATGGAAATTACAAATGTAATGGCTGTGCTCAATGGAATGGCACTTATAAATGTAGATCCTTCAAACACCCCCAAACAGAGAAATCGATCCCAATAAAAGGTGTTATTACGTGCTCCACTAAGGCAGTTATTTATCTTATAACTTGTCCTTGTGGTAAAAATGATGTAGGTAAAACAAAGCGCGAATTAAAAGTACGTATCTAAGAGCATCGTAGCACCATTAGATGTAAAAATGTACTTATCCAGTTGCAGCCCACTTCTTGGAGGCAGGCCACTCGATTTCGTCTCTGCGTTATATCGTCATCGAACATGTCACCCTCCCTAGGAGAGGGGGTGACCTTGATAATTTATTGTTAAAACGAGAGGCTGCCTGGATTTTTAATTTAAAGACCCTTGCGCCCTTCGGTCTCAACGTAGACTTTGATCTGAAGCCATTCTTGTGATTATTGTGACTTTGCCATTGTAATTGTTTGTAAACTTGTGTAGTTAAATTAATCTATGATCGTATGCTATCCATTTGTTTGTATGCTGTTCTTTGTATGACATTGTAATATTTGATTATTAACCAATGGTATTAGGCCACTCTTGGCCATGATTACAGACACCTGTGTCTTTTGACACTATATAAACGAGTCATCCCGCAGTGTTTGTGATTATACCCTGATGAAGACAGCTTGGCTGTCGAAACGTTGGTATTACATTTTTGCATCTGAGCTCCTAGAGTGTGCGGCTCTCCTTTATTTTCAAGTAATGCAAGTAACTTCAAAATGGCAAATTTCTCTGATACTGGGGTGGAAAAACATCACCAGATTCACAGGGAATACATTACAATGGATGAAGAAGCACTACTCCAAGCCGCAGCTCCATACTACTTGTCGGACAGAGAACTGATACTGTACGGTTGTTGGGGGAGTCCATGGGTGGCTTTTGGTCATTTTATTAGATTCCTCATGTCTTACTCATTATTTGGAATAATTATGGTCAAATCAAATTTTGTTTGTCACATATACATGGTTAGCAGATGTTAATGTGAGTGTAGCAAAATGCTTGTGCTTATGGTTCTGACAGTGCAGTAATATGTAACAAGTAATCTAACAGTTCCCCAACTACTACCTAATACACACAAATCTAAAAAGGGTGAATGAGAATATGTACATAAAAATATATGGATGAGCGATGGCCCGAGCGGCATAGGCAAGGTGCAATAGATGGTATAAAATACAGTTTATATAGTTTACATACACCTTATCCAAATACATTTAAACTTAGTTTTTCACAATTCCTGACATTTAATCCAAGTAAAAAGTCCCTGTTTTAAGTCAGTTAGGATTCCCACTTTATTTTAAGAATGTGAAACGTCAGAATAATAGTAGAGAGAATGATTTATTTCAGATTTTATTTATTTCATCACATTCCCAGTGGGTCAGAAGTTTACATACACTCAATTAGTATTTGGTAGCATTGCCTTTGAATTATTTAATTTGGGTCAAACGTTTTGGGTAGCCTTACACAATAAATTGGGTGAATTTTGGCCCATTCCTCCTAATAGAGCTGGTGTAACTGAGTCAGGTTTGTAGGCCTCCTTGCTCACACATGCTTTTTCAGTTCTGCCCATAAATGTTCTATGTGATTGAGGTCAGGGCTTTGTGATGGCCACCCAATACCTTGACTTTGTTGTTTTTAAGTCATTTTGCCACAACTTTGGAAGTATGCTTGGGGTCATTGTCCATTTGGAACACCCATTTGCAACCAAGCTTTAACTTCCTGACTGATGTCTTGAGATGTTGCTTCAATATATCCACATAATTTTCCTCCCTCATGATGCCATCTATTTTGTGAAGTGCACCAGTTCCTCCTGCAGCAAAGCACCCCCACAACATGATGCTGCCACCCCCGTGCTTCACGGTTGGGATGGTGTTCTTTGGCTTGCAAGCATCCCCCTTTTTCCTCCAAACATAACAATGGTCATTATGGCCAAACAGTTCTATTTTGTGTTTCATCAGATCAGAGGACATTTCTCCAAAAAGTACAATCTTTGTCCCCATGTGCAGTTGCAAACCGTAGTTTTTTACCTTACACCACGCCTCTTCGGTAGCAGCTTTAATACACTTCTCCTTCTCATTTTGAAACTCTGTCATGTAATACTGGTGTATGTTTTCTCTTTTATATACAATTCAATGTGATAGTCGCTTAAACATCTGTTACAGACTGCTATCATTGATAAGTAGTATCATTGGAGTGAATCTAATATAGGAGGTTTGGACATACCAATGAGGTTTGAGTACTCAACTGCTTCAGCTTTATCAGTGTTGCCATACAAAGCTCTGAGTACGGCTTGTGGGCTCTCGCTTTCTTGCAGTTCGTCTTTCACCTCTAGACACAGGAAGGATTCTGTGAAGCTTCTTTTCCCACGTTGGGAATTTCCCTTGCTCTTTGACTCTGTCCATTGTAGCTTGTACACTGGACCTCACCTCACAAAAGTACATAATTATTGAAGTATTATCTCCCAAACCATAGGGTGGGATATCTTGCTCTATTTAAAACTAGCTACGGTTTAAAGTACTTAAAATGCTGCTTTGTAGAAGAAGAAAAAAAAATATAAGAACGTGTGACTTCAAATGCATGTATCTGAAAAAGGAAAAACTCATTGTGATGCATCCTATTGTGTCCTCTTTCTTGACGTGGAATCATCTATAGGCTTTTTATGGGCTTACCTTATTGTATTTTTTCTCTAAAGTAAATTGTTGTTTCAATAGTTGAATAACTGAATCCAACAGCTATTGCCTCATTTTAACAATATTTAATAACCATAATAATTTTATACACAGATCCAGTGCTTTCCGCCCATGCCATTTCCCCACAATAATGTTCAGGATATATTGCGTATCTGATGGGATCAGTCCCATTTCGAGGTTTTCCTCCTCATGTTCTTCTCCCCTTCACTGTCAATAGCTTCATACAGCTGCTGGTCGTTATCTTTGGTGGCGTGAAGGTAGCCCAGGTAGCCCACACACAAGGTGATAGTTACAAGTCCAAAGGCCATCACAGGCTTGTTCTGTAAAATAAATAAACCACAAATGTAATGACATGTGAACAACAGACGACACTGATAACAAACTCCTATGTACCTAATACAATTGTAGCCAAGGAGTTCGTCAGTAGGCCTTACTGGTCTAATGAAGAGCTCGGGGTTAACAGCTCGGAAAAGTGTGGTGGTCTTCGCTCCCCTCAGGCCAGGAATCCTGAAATTCCCTTCTTTCGGGGCATCCTTATCGCTTCCAGATGCCATTGCAAAAGTATGTTGAGTCTTTATTTATGCAACCCTATTGTATGAAAGAGTGCAAAGCGTTTGAGGAAACGTTATTGATGATGGAAAACATTCCCGAGCAATCAAAAGCGCATGCACAAAACGTCCATTTGTTTTGAAAGTCATAACAGTCAACGAATGCAACAAGAAATGTCTGTATGATACAATTATACAGCGCCACCGCGTGGATGGAGTACACAGCTACGGCACAGGCTGGTTTCGACAGTATGTGGAACAGCCTTTGGTTCGGCATTTAGCGTTACAGTGGCCTATACCAAAGACTCAGCATAAACAATTGTACTTTATTTCCCTGTATTCAGAAAAAAGTGTAATAGCTATTTAGCCTTACACAGGGAGAAAAGTGAAGACCCATTATTAACAGTCAAGTCATAGGACACCTGGAATGACAATAAAAAAAATAATGACCAGTGGCCACACTGAAGTCAGCACTTGAAAGGGACATTCAAATAACAATTTAACTTGGATACAATTCTGTAGGACTTTTTTATTCTTTCAGCAACACAATTTGAACTCATTGACTGATATTTCCTACCACTGATGTTCAGTCCATGTGTGTTTAATGTGACCATGGTTATACTCTGTCCCAAAAGAAACTGTTGGGTTGACGACAGATGAATGCTGATGAATGGGTTGACTCATGAATGGTAGCCACAGGCTTTAAGTCTAACGGCATATTGAAAATAGACAGTGTCCAATTTAGGATTATTTTTTGTTTACCTTTGTCACATTGCTCAACATACCTTCAGAAACAGTATTTTTAATGTTAAACCTACAATCTAATAAAGATAATGATAGGCCATATACGCTAATAGAAAAATACACATACAGGGTACATTTAATTAACTACGCTAAGGATTTTTATAGTGCCGCTCGTCTGCAATAGAATATCCAAATAATAAGCCCTCTGCGTACCAAATAGGTTTGGCCTCTTTGACAGGTGTGTTTAACGTGGAAATCGACTGCGGTAGCAAGCATCAGAAAATTGGCGCCTGAAAGAAACAGAAAAAACTGCAATAGCCGGTTTCTAATCGGTGAGTTAATTGTTTTATTTTCTTTCAATATTGTATTTGTCTGAACATAATTGTGATCCTAAAATGACTAAACCAATCTAATCTATGCTACTGGAAAATGCACACTATCACAGATCAAGTTGAGTGCTTGAAATAAATCAATGGCAATTTTTTTCACTGGAGAGTAATAGAAAATATATAAGCTTTCGGTTTTTGTAAAAGGGTAACTCATTTATACATGATGCTACTGTACGGCTACCCAGGAAATACAGAGCCAGTAGAAGTTCTCATTGTAAAAAAGTGCAACACGCGTATTAAAGAGGAACATATTCCTTCCTACACAGGTATTATCAACTTGATATTTGCCCTTTCCATTTTTTTTTTTTTTTGGTTACACTTTACATAACATTGTCATTATTACACTGTAATGTGTAAGTAGCCTACAGTGTTAACAAGTATATATAATACTTTTTTCTATTTACAGTGGAGAGAATAATGGTGAACTTAGAAATGTAGCCACGGAGCAACAAAAAAACTACAGTAGAACTCTATGTCCTATGTATGATTGTAATCGATTTCTTTTGTTAGATGATGACTTCATAACAGGCAGAATTTAGTATTGGCCTTGTATCTACAGGGTTTTGTCCCAAATGGCAGCTTATTCCCGAGTACATAGTGCACTACCTTTGAACAGCCTGGTCAAAAGTAGTGCACTATGTAGAGAATGTGGTTCCATTTGGGACGTATGCTGCTTTCTACAGTTTTGCGATCCTCCACAGGCTCATGTAATTAGAGAATGTCAAACTGGGGGTTTCTGGAAAACATCCTGAGTGGGGTGAACAAATACTCCACAGTCATCGGGTGCATCTGGCTCTACATCGTCTTCATCTTCCGCATCCTTGTGTACGTGGCGGCTGCTGAGCACGTCTGGAAGGACGAGAACAAGGACTTTGTCCGCAACATCCAGCAGCCTGGCTGTGAGAACATGTGCTTCGACCATTTCTTCCCCATCTCAGCATGTGGGCCCTCCAGCTCATCATGGTGCCCAATCGCTCCCTGTTGGTGGCTCTACACGTGGCCTACCGCGAGAACAGGGAGAGGGAGGAGGCATGGGAAGAATCTCTATGAGGACAAAGGCAGGACTGACCGAGGCCTGCTCTTAACCTATATCATCAGCCTCGTCTTCAAGACTACCTTTGAGGTGGGCTCCCTCCTGGCCTTCTACTTCCTCTACAGTGGCTTTGACTGCATCGCTGCAGCCTGGACTCTTGCCCAAACACCGTCGACTGCTACACCGCCAAAGCCACTGAGGTCTTTCTTTACATCATGAACTGTACATCCATATTGTGCATTGTGCTGAATGTCTCAGAGATGTGTACATTCCATCAAAACAGTGCTGGAAGTGTTTCAGCAAGCACTACATCCCTATTGAAGAGAGGGTTAGTCGGCATTGTCGCCATCAGCAACAGTACCTCAGCCCACACTGGGCTCACAAGATCCAGCAACAAAGGACAACCAAACCCATCCCCTCTTGAAAGACCTACTAAGCAGAAATTGCAACTCCATTTCCTGGTTGCTAAAACTAATAGTTTGCCTAATTTCAGTTTGTGACAAAACAAGCGAGTATAGTGTAGAGAATTACTGTACCATCTAAACCACTATATTTTACATAACCAAAGATATTGTATTTTCAGCTGTTTGAAGCTGGTGCACAAAACCAAAATATCATAGAAATAGCACTTGTTAGACATTTAAAAGTTACATACTGCAGCTTTTTAAAATTACATTCTAATTTATTAAGTGTGATCAAGAATTCATTGAACTTTAATGATTTCAGAAACTGAAGTTATTCACCTTTAACATATACGGTTACTTATAGTATTAGGGTTGTATTGAAGGCATTCATGTCTCAACTTTGTGTGATACATGTAACTAGTATAATTTATTTGCTAATCACCTTCGGTATTATGTTTATGCTGAAATCTAAAATTCAACTTTTATGCTTCCACTTTTAGTGCTGATGGACTCCATTCATACATAGACCATGCCTTTTTCCTTACTGACATTCCGGCATTCATTTTGTGTTCATGTCATGTCTCCAGTAGAGGCCATTTACATAAATATGACTGTCAGTGTAATTCTAATCCATAAATTGGTAGATTCCATCCATTGCTTTCATCTTTCATGGGATATAGTGCATGTGCTAGCTTTTATGATAAACAACTTTGATTGGTAGAAATATCAATATTATTGAATTTTAGGTAATGCTCTGATCTTTCATGATGAATAGACCCCCCATAAAACTTCCATAAAAAATGGTATGCTGTTTTAGTGTGTGATATCACAAGTCTATTGTTAAATTACATTCCTCTTTTACACCAAGCACTTTTTACTGACTCTTTGCTGATTGTAGGAGCTCCAGCATTCTTCCTTGTGCAATGCATCTCTTGTACTTGTGTGGTTTTACGTGTGTCTGGACCATAATATAGTATAAAGTTATTTTTTAATAGATCATTCTACCAATTTCCCTGAAAACTATTTTTCCTGTGGGGGAATATGTTTTCTAATCCCCTATAATTAAAAACAAAATGACATATGACCACTTGATAAAAATAAACACCAGTGAGAAATCCAAGCTATAATAAAACGTTTATCTCAATTAAGTTAAGACTGCTGGTGGCAGTAATTGATTCAAAAAAACAATATGTACACAAAACAGTCTACATACAAATTAAAATATACAAGGCATGTTGAAACAACATTCACAAACTATACACAAAATCACATTCCATTTTTTTTGAAAGACCATTTCATTAAATGTCCCATGGGGATACTTAACATCCTTTATGTTTTTCCCCTTCCATTTAAAATGTTGTTTGCAAAGGCCATATAATGGAAGCTTCATAAATACAAGCATGCTTAATTTATCCTACCCATAACATCATATAAAATTAGCTCAATATACACTGTATAAGAGAAGGATTTTTACAGACTCAAGGTTACAGTAAATAACTTGTATTATTGTATATTTTTAAAACAACTTTCACATAGTCCACTAAAAAAATGGATTTATATTTTGCAGTGAAAAATGAAAATTCAAAGTATTATTGTTTTTGGGCACCATTCAGCTGCAGGTTGAAAACCGTTCTAATCCTGAGTTACCGTGTTTCGACAAGCAAAATCTATTTTTCTAATATCACTGTGGGTCGCATTTCCTGGAGCTGCTTTAGCAGATTATCAGCAACGTCTGAAAAGGCTTTGTCTACTACAATTTTCACATTGTTAAGAGATGTCAGCTTCTGAGGGTTCCTGAACTCAAGTGTATCAAAGCCTTTTGGGTAATGCAAATATGCATCTGACCTTTTGCACAACACTGTAGCGTTTCCTAGTTGAATCCTCTTCTTTACAGAATTTTTAGGTGGGTTTGACTGCTCTAAGAACTTTAAGAAAGACATCTCGAACCCCATGGGCTTAAAGGAGGTCAATGTTTCACTTTGATCGTTCATTTCATCCTGGGTAAGGACAGTGCTAGAGGAGTCGTAGTCAGATCCATTTTCTCCACAGCAAACTGCATTACTCCTAGTCAGTCTGGACACTCTCTTGCGTTTGACAATTTTTTCTAAATTAATTTTCCGTGGTCGCCCTCTCTTGCGTTTCACCACCACAGAGCTATCAGATACGGTTTCTGAAGTTTCATCATATGAGGGTTTGGTGTCAGACAGTCCACCCTGCCCCCTTCTCCGTAAGGCGGGTTTTGAATACTCATCATACTCACTTCCTTCTTGGCCCGTGTCTGCTGTGTCCTCACTGTCGGATATCTCGGATGTCGTCTCAGACTTGGAGTCATCGCTCCTGCCAGACCGAGGGTTCCTACGTCGGGGGTATTTCTTGCAGAATATGAAGTGGCTTCTCTGCTCTTCTAAGTATCGCTCGGACAGTCCGTGCCCCATGTAGTGCTTCATGATGCTCCGTTCAGACTTCATCACTGAATCACAGCCCTTTATCATGCAAGGGTATTGCAAGGTGGACTTCTTTATGCACATTGCAGATGCTTCATCCTTAGTTTTCAAGGAAGGTTTTCCATATTTAGTCCAATGATTTTTTTCCGTCTTGTCAGTTTTCTTTTTGTCACCTCCCTTCTCTGTAATCTTTTTGTTGCTCTCTATGTTTTCTTTCCCATCACTTGATTTAGTCAGTTGGTAATGGGAATTCTTGGAGCTGGGTTTCCCAAGATCTTCACTTTTCCGTTGGTTCATCAGTTGGAGTTTGTAAAGGTCATGATGCTTTTTCATGGTGTGCCTCAGCAGGTTTGACTTTGTAGCATAAGCGTGGGCACAGCCATCAACATCACACTGGAACATCCCATCCACAGATTCCATTTTGGATAGTTTTGCCTTGTCGTGTTCTTTTTCAATATGTCCTATATACTTCCAGAAAGCAGTGAAGGACGTTGTGCACCCTTGCTGATCACAACTGAATCTGCCTAGGTTGATGTTGGACATTAGAGATCCTGCTTTATCCAGGCTGAACTTGTGAAGCTGGAGGTAATGCTGTAACAGGTTGGGGACATCTTGGAATACTCTCGAGCAGTCGCTCACTTGACATCGGAATTCCGTTACCTGGGTGACTTCACCCTCTGGTTCCTCATCCATAACTCTCTCCTGCTTGATGTCTTTTTTCTCAGCCGGTTCATCATTTTGATCATTTTTCATTTCACATGTGGACAGAGCAGACTGATGGACAGCCCTGTAATGGAGGATTAAATTATGCTGAATGGTGAAGGCCGCTGCACATCCTTGATGAACACAGCGATATGGCCTGTATGGACTGAAAGCATTATTTGCCTCAGACTTCTTCTCTTTCATCTTCTTGGGAATTTCAACTTTAGGCTTTGGTCCTCTCTGCTGCTTGACTTTGGGTGACGTTTCAAGCGAGGGACCACAAACCTGAAGGGGATCTGACGAAGCCGGTGTCATTGAAGCAGCTCTGTCTGTCAGATAGCCTCCAGACTGTTGACTGTAATGACTAGGCATAGAAGGAACTGGTATGTTTTGTCCGTTTGACCATTGATCTGTATCAGGAGCAGTCATTAAGGGGACTTGGGGTATTGTTGAGCAGTGTGCATTCATTTGATATTCAGACGTTGGCATCAATGGAGTCAATGTCTGATCATGCATGGGTATCCTTTGCATTGGCTGCATTCCCATGGAGAGACTGTTATCATTAAATCTCGAGTTAGCCATGCCTTCAGAAGTCCGCTGTTCTAAAGGCTGTGAGTGGTATTCTTGCTTTGTCCTTTCTCCTGAAGCAAACAAGTTGTTTCCAGTCACATCTTGATTTTGGTTAACATCCGGGAGTGAATATTGACGTGTAATATTCTCTGTTATTGAGTGGGGAGCTGTGACCATCTGACCAGACAAAGGAGGCTCTGAATGCACACTTGGTTTATCTTCTTTATTAACAAATCCAACCGTGTTGCTTGACTGGCACTTCATTTTTAGTTGAGCAATCTCCTGCTGTGTTAATCTGTGAGCTGTCTGACAGTGTGCCCTAAGGTTTGAATTTCGGGTAAAAGTCTTATCACACATTTGACAAGAGAATGGAGCAAATTTCCCATGGTCTTTCTTAATCGAATTGATCATCTCATTGGTGTAATTATGAGTCTTGGTGAGGTGTTTTAAAATGGCACATTTTGTCATGGTCCTGTAAGTGCAGTTGTCACTCTCACAGGCAAACGGCTTCATACTGCCGTCAGGAATCTGTGTGTCCTTCTCTATTAAGACATTAGGCCTGAATGACTCAGTATCATTGCAAATATCAGTGCCGTTAGCTTTTATGGAGGAATACGTTGGAGCAATATCACAGACCTGTTTGTCTAAGTCTAGCCTCTCTAATGCAGTCTGAATGTCCACCATCCAGTGCTGTTGGTTTACAGGTGTTAGATTGGGACCAAGATCAACATCATTTGCAACAATACTGGTAGGTGCAGTTGCCTCATGGTGTTGAGAGGAAGCCTCTCTGAAATTAGTGAAACTCTGCATGGATGCGGCTCCGTTCATTTGGTCAGAGGACACAGAGGGGATTCCGTGATCAATCGTCGTGGAAGGCTGAGGACTTTGATGAGCTCCAAAATGTGGTACAACATTGGTTGCTGGATTGGATGACACCGGACTCAAACTGGCATTTGTGTCAGTGCTGCTTGCCTGAGATAAACTGCTTCTTCTTTGGAAGTCTCCAGCTAAAATCTGTTCACGCAATCTTTTCTTGACATTCTGTTCTGTACTCTTCCTCTGTCTCTCTGCCAGTTCACTACTTGTTGCTGCTGGACTTTGTTGAGGCGGAGGGTCTGGTGAAGTGATCTGCAACATAGGGTTTGTCATAAGATTTTGTGCCAAACTGGCCATTGCAGCCAGAAGTCCATCATTAGACAGCCCTCCTGAACTGGAGACAGAATCAGAAGTTCCCTTTACTTCTTTCATCTTCGTTAGTGTTTCTGATCTGAGTAAATGATCAATATGGTCAGTGGGAAGTCTGTGAAGTGAAACCGTAGGGTTGTTTTCTGCAAGCATCTGAAAGAGAAGTGGATCAGAGAATGCACTGCTTCCAAACCCAGGGTCACAGGACTGTGGAAGATAACCATCTCTATAAGACTCATTTTCATTCTTCACTTGGATATTTCCTGTGTGCTGTATAACTGTACTTTCTGGCAAGCGCCCGACAGGTCCGTAGGGGCCGCATGCATTTTGGAATGTTGGCTGGGGAATTGCTAAGGGCTCAAACACATTGGAAATATTTGGAGTATCCATAATTTGTTTAAGAATGTCATCAGGTTGTTCGCCATCATTTGCAAATGGTGCAGTAGGGTTATACAGTGAAGATGGCGGGGGCTGAGTATTGAGAAGTTGCTCTGAATTCAGAAGATCAAGAAATGATGAAGGCAAGTCTGCTGTCAGGAGTTCAGTCTCATCAAAAGCTTTGCAGTGTGCACGCTTGGATAAATGGCCTCCAAGTGATTTGGGATTTGTAAATCCTCTACCACACCTAGAGCAAATGAATTTTCCATCTTTAATAATGGCAGGCCACTTTGTTCTTTTGTTACGCTTGACTTTTTTGCCCATCTGATTCTTTGCATCTCCAGAGTTTATCGTGCCATTTTGAGATTCACTGTTGCTTTTTGCTAGCAAGCTTCCTGCAGGGGCAAAGTGGGATTCCATGTTGGTTTTCTGCAATCCTCTACTTTTAGAACCTGGATTATTTTGAGAGGGTGGTTTGTAGGAAGGTGCAGCATTTTCCAGTTGATTTGAAAGACTTGAGTCTTTCAGAATGTCCATGTAAGAGGGGAAAACAGGCTGGAGACCATTATCCATAGGTGATGGTTGGAGTGACTCTGCTGGTCTTTCCATATTAGATCCCATTATATGACGGGACGGAATAACATAAACATCCATTCCTCCACCGACAGCATCCATTTGTGGCATCCCTTGAATGTTTGAAGGGTATACTTGGGAGGCATAACAATTCTGGATTTGGTTGTTTCCTGGTGTTTGTAGCCATGGCATACTAGGTGGTGCATATTGATTGGGGTTGTTTCCTAGCTGGGAGAGTACAATTGGATCTAAGATGTTGTCCATTTGATTGGGAAAAGCCTGGCTTTGGACAGCAGCTGAATGGGAAGCATATGAGTGGTGTGAGTTTGGGTACTGGGGTGGCTGAATGACATTCTGCCTATGAACTGGGACAACATTAGCCTGTTGATGTTGTAGTGGAGCAACATAGTTATGGCTCCCAATCAGAGGCACACTCGATGGGATAGCTTTCCTGGCCTTTTCAACTTTTTCTTGTTCCCTGATTTTCTTTTTAGCAAGTTTCCATTCAGTATAAAACTCTGGGTGAACTGCTTTCATGTGCTTGGTAACACTTTTGTAGGAGCTGTAGTTGCGATCGCATGTATCCAAAGCACAGTGGTGTCTTTCTTTCTGTCCTTGGGGTGGGGCAAGAGCCGTTGGTAATGGGTGTTGCTGTGGGGCAGGAGTGCTTGGTAATGGGCTCTGCTGTGGGGCAGGAGTGCTTGGTAACGGGCACTGTGTTATTGAATTCTCTGTTCTGCAACCAGTGGCTGGCAAATGAGTGACTAGTGGAAGAAGTGTATGAGATGCATATGGGAGAGTTTGAGGCATTGGAGTTGACAGGTAATTGGGGGTCTGGCTTGCTGCTGACATGGTAACAGACATGTGTGGATGCTGTTGTTGTTGTACTTGCACTGGTACTCTGTAGTCCGAATTGTAGTTCCTGGATCCATAACTTCCCCCTTTCAGCAAACCCTGGTCCTGACCTTGTAACACATTTGGCTGTAAGGCATGGTGCAAATCTCCAGTATCTTGGTATGAAGCTAATGGATTATGTAGCTGTGATTTGGGTCTCATATAGTCATATGCAGCAGTCACTGAGGGGTCTTGGGGTCTACGTTGCAGTTGATTTGGGTCGTGCATTTGTGCATTTCTGGTCGACCGAATCACAGAGCTTTCTGAACATGGGTAAAGTTCTTTTTCTTGTGGCTCACTGTTGTTCACGTATCGTCGATCATTCTGAACAGGACCTTGAGAAGCGTTCAGCAGGTGGTCGATAGAGTGCTTCACTGCGACAGATGCTGGTGGATGAGAAGCCTCATCAACATCCTCTGAGAAGGAAGCCTGATCAGAAAGCATCCTCTGGTCCAGAGAATGAGAAAGGTCGGAGTCAGTAGCTGGGTCCTCCTCCTCTTTTGTGACATGTTCCTCCTGGTGAAGATCCAACTGTGACTGAGAATGGAACACTTTCCCACAGTTAGGGACTTTGCAGGTGAACGTTTTGTAATGCTGTGACTCATGGTCATAAAGCTTATAGGCTTCATTGAAAATCTTCCCACATCTAGGAAACATGCATCTGGCTTTAAATACGACATGTTCTTCCCTGTGTACAAGCAGCTCTGTGTTGGATAGGAAGCAGGCCTTGCAGTTCAACTGTATGCAAATGTAAGGTCTGACGCCACAGTGCACTTGCAAATGATCGTTAAGGTGGGTGACATTAACAAACTGGCGACGACAATATTGACAAATCACCTTTTTGCTCTGCATTTCAAGGAAGCGCTTGGCTTCATCGTTTTCTCCATGTGCTTTCACATGGACAAGAAGATTTCGGAAATACTTGAATCCCTTTTTGCAGTTTGCAATAGGGCATGTGTTTTCCTCAGTGCTGCTTTCGGTCTTAAGTCCAGAGACTTTGGTCTGAACCATTTCTGTCTGAAGCGACTGCCCATTGTGTTCTTGAGATTCGCCATTTGCATCTTTTGTCCAAAGTTGATTTTCAGTCTTAGCTTTCAGAGCCGCTATAACAGGAGCAGCCGTTTTGGGATTAGCTAATTTTTTATTTGTTTTAATTGCAGCTAGTCTTTCCTTGCATGATAGCTTTACGTGTGATGCCACGTGTGGTTCCAATGTGTCTTTTGAGGTGAAGGTCTCAGCGCATATCGGGCAGCTATAAAGTCCATTTTTGTAGTGAGTCTGAGCATGACGTACAATCCTGTGACCCAGAAACTCCTTGTCACACAGAACACAGTACTGCATATATGCCTGCCAGTTTCTAAACCTGGCCGAGATGAACCCTTTCTCTCTCAGTTTCTTTGTCTCTCGGTTTTTCTGTCTTTTATCGGCTATTTCATTCAGTTCATGTGTGGTGTCAATAAAGCAGTCTGTGACGTCCCTGAATCCTTCCTCACCCTGAGCTGTGTCCTCCTCCTCGGTGGCCTCTGGGCTCTCATTGTCATTCAGCAGGTCAATGGAGGACACAATGGAGGCCTCCTTGCCCATAAGTGTCAGGCAGTGACGCTTCAGTGTCTTCCAGTCCCAGAACTCGGGGTCAAAAGCCCACTGGGTCTTGAACACCAGCAGAAGCTCACAGCGGAGCGAGTTGGGCACGGGAAGATTCTCTTCCTCCAGCTTCTGGTCTGGTTCGTTGTAGAGAGTCTCCACGGCGTAGTAGGAGTCCACTGTGGGTTCCAGGAGGAACTCTGTCAGCTGGCAGGCCCGCTTTACCTCCAGATCAGTGGGCAGCAAACAGGAGATGGTTTTGCAAATGGTGGCCTTGGTGTTTACGTCACTTGATTCCAACTGTAGAGCCCGTATGCACATGTCAACGCACACTGGCAGTCCAACCTTGTCCACCTGTAAAATAAACAAAAAGGGATATTCTTTGAGTCGCACAGGAATTCAACAAAAAAGTACATAGCAAAAAGGTGCTGAGTATACAATGTTCATTTTTTTTGTATCTGCATGCACAACACTGAACAAAACCATTTATGTATCTGGAATTAAGCTTACTTCTGATTGAATGACTTTGATGAGGAAGAGGATGTGGAAGACTGTTTTGGACAGCAAAGACATCTGACGACATCTGTCCAGGAAAGTCTCTTCAGACGACTCTAACCGCTTCAGCAGTTTGCTCCAAAACAGTGTCAGTTCCCTTGAGAGGAAATAAATAATCATGATATAATTCTATAATCCCCAATTTATCTGAAGAAAGACTATATTACAGTAAAGTACAGACAATGCTTTAAACATATTTATATTTTTAAAGCAAATTTAAGTTAAGGAAGGATTAATAACACAATATTCATACATTGCATATGTCAAACAGAGATAGGAGGGCTTCAATAAGGCGGGCTTTGATGTATGAAATGTTGCAGTGTTACCAGGCACAGTAAGTGTCTCCTTGGAGAAGCTGTCGTGTCAGAAAGGCTGAGCATAGGCTGAAGGCTCCCCTCTCATCCCCTTCTGACTCCAGGTTACAGATCATTTCTAGTGCATCGCGGCAATCCACGTCGGAGAGCTGTGTTAAAAAAAATTAAAAAACATTTTAAGCAAGAGTAATTGCATTCAAAACATATTTCACTGTCCACTAGATGTCTGTGGTATTTAATAGCTTCCTTAAAGCTAAGCTCCGCATAAGGTAAAACAGCGCCACTGGTCGCCCCAGGCACATTTGTAATTATTATTTAAAAAAACATTTTTTAACAGGGCATCCTGGTAAAAAAATAAATAAAAAAGACAATCATAGTACATACTCTAGTTGTATCTTGTGTGTGTAATAGTACATACTCTAGTTGTATCGTGTGTGTAACGAAGTCCGAGAACAATAAAATGGCTCAGCTCTTGTAATTTTGCAAACAGACGTGGCAGTTTCACCGCTACGGATTCCAGCTTTAAGCTGCCATGAACATTTCAATATTTCCATGCCCTCTTGTGGATGATATCCTCAATTTCGTCCAATTTAAATCAATAGAGAAGACCGAGCAATTCTGAATGATGCAATGAAACCACGGGCCTGAAAATTAAACACTGAAAAACATTGTTTTTTTTACAGACTGCGCCAAGTAACTTACCTCCTCCATTAGTGGTTCCTGTGCTGAGACGGCACACAAGCAGACAAGGTACATCTGCTTAAAGTGCCCTTTTCCTTCAAACTCAGGATACTCTGCACACGCCTTTGCCAGCAGTACAGCCCTCTCCATGTAGTTCTCCTTGATAAGGTGCTTTACTCTTAGCTCCAACAGAATGGGTCCCTCCAGTTCAAGGAACTTATGAACTAAAGGGAATGATGGGGATATTCAGGTTAAAAAATAACACAAATATCATTGTTGTATAAAATACTGGTTCAAGACTTGAATAACAATGCAGGGGGCGTCCCAAACGGCATACTACTTTCTACATGGTTCCGAGAAGTATATAGGGAAACGGGTGCAATTTTAGATGCAGCATATTAAAAGAACGCTCACCTTTCTCTGTTTGTGGCGACTCGTTAGAGAGGAGACTGTGCAGGGTGCCGTTGGTCCACACACCAGTCTCCTGGGCCACGGTAGACAGGAGGGACAGCTGTGTGATGCCATTCTCCTGCAGCTGGGATTGGGCTGACTGCAACACAGGACTCACTCTGACACTTTTCTCATCACAGTAAGTTCTTTTAGAAGCAATTATGCATTTAAAAATGGTGCAGCCAAGCAACACACATAATATATTATGGAGTAGATATCTTAGACAAAATTATAATGACGTCCTGAACAGATAAAGTAACTAATTCAGAAATACAGTAATTCTACAGTAAAACAAGGGTAGCTGACAAGATATCTTACTGAATATAAAAAGAGAAACATTTTACCCTCTGTATGACAATTTTGCACTTTACCTGAACAGATGATTGGAACTCTTCCCACAAGGCACCTGGGAAGTGTTCTGGCAGGGAGAGCAGCAGCTCCACACAGCTCCTGTACAATCAATAGGAAACTAAATGAGGCAACCCAAACAGCTAAATTCATGATGACTAAACCCTTTGAAATCTTGAGCAGGGATTTAAACATGATCATCTGAAGAATAAATCCAGGTCTGACTTGTAATAATCAAGAATGGTAAAAAAAGCACATAAAAATAACTGGGAGGAGGTATTAGCTACTTTAACCAATGTTTTTATTCTACATGTAGGGTGTATAATGAGGTTTGTCTAAACAAATGACACGGGTAATAATCTCGCAAGCACACGGAGAACAACAAGCACATTAAACCCCTCCAATAAGACGGGTGTACTTACAGTGAGAGCCTTTCAAGTACGAGGGGAACATTTTCACATTGGGAGGAGAGGCAGGGGGAAGCCTGGGCATAGCTCAGCAGAGCCACTGTGTACACCTCCACCAAGGGCAGTGGGTCCTCCTCCATCCTCCATCGACCAGCATACTCCACCAGAGTCTAGAGACCGTGAGAGAGGTGGGGAAAGGTTACACCCACACAGTCAGTTTTCCTGAATGATATCATTAGATGTAATATAGCGCATCCCACTCTACTGACGAAAGCCATTTGCAACAGGACGGGGACAATTTGCTACGATTAATCTATAAAAAAAGTTTGTTGTAGCTTATGCGAAATTACAAGCAGTTGTAATGTACCACGAAAATAACAGACGGCGCTAAGCTACCAAGCACATAATGGCGGGGCGGATGTGGTCTAGCACAACTTGAAACACTGTTTTGCCCATGGAACAGAAAAGGTGTCTAGCCACTTTCCAATGCATAGAATGGAAGTGACAGCCTGTAACACTGACCACACACAGAAGATATGTGCTATTGAAATTACCACAACTAAAAAACCACGTGAACTGGAGATATTTTTAAATCACTGGTCAGAGGACAACCTGCAAAACAGTCAGCTACATTTTGGAATGGTGTATTTTGATAAGTGTTTTTCAAAACAGAAAGGAACAGTACAAAACCAAAGATATTGATTGGTTTTAAGCAATTGATCGCATCATCGTGTTGACTATAAACGTTTATACTAAAATTACCAATCTGCGGTAAAAAGGATGGTAAATTTCCCCCAATTCGATGTGGTCAAACCGTCAGTTTGTGTAATGTAGTAACACATACTGTCCACATCATGGAAAGTAGTAATATACAGTGCATTCAGAAAGTAAATCAGACACATTCCCCCTTTCCACATTTTGTTACATTACAGCCTTATTCTAAAGTGGATGAAATAAAAAAATGGTCCTCAATCTACACACAATACCCTATACATGTGACAACAAGTTGAGAAATGATTGCAAATTACAAATAAAAAAACAGAAATAACTTATTTTACATTAGTATTTAGACCCTTTGCTATGAGGCTTGAAATTGAGCTCGGGTGCATGCTGTTTCCATTGATCATCCTTGAGTCGTTTCTACAATTGATTGGAGTCCACCTGTGGTGAATGCAACTGATTGGACAGGATTAGGAAAGGCACGCACTGGTCTATATAAGGTCCCAGTTGAGAGTGCATGTCAGAGCAAAAACCAAGACATGAGGTAGAAGGAATTGCCCGTAGAGAGCTGAGACAGGAAACATTTCTGCAGCATTGAAGGTCCCCAAGGACACAGCGGCCTCCATTTTAAATGAAAGCTGGGAACCACCAAGACTCTTCCTAGAGCTGGCCGCCCGGGCAAACTGGGCAATCGCGGGAGAAGGGCCTTGGTCAGGGAGGTGATCAAGAACCTGATGGTCATACTGACAATAGAGGTTGACCGATTAATCGTCATGGGCGATTAATTAGGGACGATTTCAAGTTCATAAGATTCGTAATCGGCCTTTTTGGACGCCGATTATGGCCGATTACATTGCAATCCATGAGGAAACTGCGTGGCAGGCTGACCACCTGTTACGCAAGTGCAGCGTCAAAAGGACCTTGTGGCTGAAATGAGCCAAGGTAAGTTGCAAGCTAGCATTAAACTTATCTTATAAAAGTCAATCAAATCTTCACATAATCACTAGTTAACCTAGTAATATCATCAACCATGTGTAGTTAACTAGCTTGTCCTGCGCTGCATATAATCAATGCGGTGCCTGTTAATTTATCATCGAATCACAGCCTACTTCAACTTTGCCAAACGTGTGATGATTTAACAAAAGCGCATTTGCGAAAAAAGAACATTCGTTGCACAAATGTACCTAACCGTAAACATCAATGCCTCTCTTAAAATCAATACACAAGTATATATTTTTTAAACCTGTATATTTAGTTAAACATGCAATTAACAGGCAAGGGAAATTGTGTCACTTCTCTTGCGTTCAGTGCAAGCAGAGTCAGGCTATTTGCAACCGTTTGGGCCACCTGGCTCGTTGCGAACTGTGTTTCTTCCTAACAAAGACCGTAATTAATTTGCCAGAATTTTACGTAATTATGACATAACATTGAAGGTTGTGCAATGTAACAGGCATATTTAGACTTAGGGTTCCCACCCGTTTGACAAAATACGGAATGGTTCCGTATTTCACTAAAAGTGAAAAAAAGTTGATACGGATTAAATCGGACGATATAAAAAAAAAAGTATTTGTAATAATGACAATTACAACTATACTGAATGAACACTTATTTTAACTTAATATAATAGATCAATAAAAATCCATTTAGCCTCAAGTAAATAATGAAACATGTTCAATTTGGTATAAATAACGCAAAAACAAAGTGTTGGAGAAGAAAGTAAAAGTGCAATATGTGCCATGTAAAAAAGCCAACGTATAGGTTCCTTGCTCAGAACACATGAAAGCTGGTGGTTCCTTTTAACATGAGACTTCAATATTCCAAGGTAAGAGGTTTTAGGTTTTAGTTAATATAGTATTTATAGGACTAGTTCTCTCTATACCATTTGTATTTCTTTAACCTTTGACTATTGGATGTTCTTATAGACACTGCCAGTGTAACAGTATAGCTTCCGTCCCTCTCCTCGCCCCTACCTGGGCTCGAACCAGGAACACATCGACAACAGCCACCATCGTAGCATTGTCACCCATCGCTCCACAAAAGCCGCGGCCCTTGCAGAGCAAGGGGAACAACTACTCCAAGTCTCAGAGCGGTTGAAACGCTATTTGCGCGCACCCCGCTAACTAGCTAGCCCTTTCACATCGGTTACACCAGCCTTATCTCGGGAGTTGATAGGCTTGAAGTCATAAACAGCTCAACGCTTGAAGCACAGCGAAGAGCTGCTGGCAAAACACACAAAAGTGCTGTTTGAATGAATGCTTACGAGCCTGCTGCTGCCTACCACCGCTCCGTCAGACTGCTCTATCAAATATCAAATCATAGACTTAATTATAACATAATAACACACAGAAATACGAGCCTTTGGTCATTTATTTAACGGGTGGCATCCCCAATTCTAAATATTGCTGTTACATTGTACAACCTTCAATGTTAAGTCATAATTACGTAAAATTCTGGCAAATTAGTTCTCAATGAGCCAGGCAGCCCAAACTGTTGCATATACCCTGACTCTGCATGCAATGAACGCAAGAGAAGTGACACAATTTCACCTGGTTAATATTGCCCGCTAACCTGGATTTCTAATAGCTAAATATGCATGTTTAAAAATATATACTTCTGTGTGTTGATTTTAATAAAGGCATTGGTGTTTATGGTTAGGTACAGTTGTGCAACGATTGTGCTTTTTTCGCAAATGCGCTTTTGTTAAATCATCCCCCGTTTGGCGATGTTGGCTGTCTTTGTTAGGAAGAAATAGTCTTCACACAGTTCGCAATGAGCCAGGCGGCCCAAACTGCTGCATATACCCTGACTCTGTTGCAAGAGAAGTAACACAATTTACCTAGTTAAAATAAATTCATGTTAGCAGGCAATATTAACTAAATATGCAGGTTAAAAAATATATACTTGTGTATTGATTTTAAGAAAGGCATTGATGTTTATGGTTAGGTACAAGTTGGAGCACCGACAGTCCCTTTTCGCGAATGCGCACCGCATCGATTATATGCAACGCAGGACACGCTATATAGTAATATCATCAACCATGTGTAGTTAACTAGTGATTATGATTGATTGTTTTTTATAAGATAAGTTTAATGCTAGCTAGCAACTTACCTTGGCTTCTTACTGCATTCGCGTAACAGGCAGCCTCCTCGTGGAGTGCAATGAGGCAGGTGGTTAGAGCATTGGACTAGTTAACTGTAAGGTTGCAAGATTGAATCCCCGAGCTGACAAGGTAAAAATCTGTCATTCTGCCCCTGAACAAGGCAGTTAACCCACCGTTCGTTCCTAGGCTGTCATTGATAATAAGAATGTGTTCTTAACTGACTTGCCTAGTTAAATAACGATTAAATAAAGGTGTCAAATATTTATATATATTTTTTTTAATCGGCCAAATTGGGTGTCCAAAAATACCGATTTCCGATTGTTATGAAAACTTGAAATCGGCCCTAATTAAATCGGCCATTCCGATTAATCGGTCAACCTCTAGTTCACTCCAGTAAGAGCTCCCTCGTTTGTTTTTCAGGAAATAAAGGGCCAGAGCTAAGGCTAGCTAGATGCTAGAACATGACCCCTCTATATGACACGTAAAAGGTAACACAAGGTGAGAGGATAGCTGCTAGACATCAGCAGGTCTGTAACTCAACCACCACAACAAACAGTTTATTGAACCCCTTCCTGCCTGTACTGATCAACAATTTCATGGAGAAAATGTATAGTCTCCATGTGCATTGAGATTCATATCTCAAATTACAAAAAGCACCTTTACTAGTTATACAATCAAGGTATTGAGGGGTTCATTAGGAAGGCTTGTGCAAGGCAGACATGATTTGAGGCCTGCCAGTCACCTGCAGAGGAGAAGAGGTGCAGCCAGGAAGGTGAACTGAGCCACAAGCAGCTCCATTAACACATTCTCACCCAATGGCAAGTTGGCTCCACTGCTGAAGAATGACTGATCACCTCCAACTCAAAAAACAACATCCTGCCACCTGTAAAACTAAAAGGTTACAAATATGCAGTGTACTTAGACACACTATAGCCCACAGTAGCTGCTTAAAAATCTATCCAGTCTCCTGCTCTCTCTACACAGGTGTTAATGACAGCTGCTTTTTAATTCACCTGGGCTCTGGTTGGCGCGAGTGGAACACAGCAGTTACTGGATCACAAACAACTATAAAAAGGCCTTCAAAACAACCCTTCAGCCTGTGCTAATCTTTACTGCTAGAATATTTAGCTGATAAAAACTACTCTCCACATCACATGAACAGATAATCTGTAAAAACCACACTGACTGTCACTGATACACATATCAACCCACCACCACTGGTAAAATGTTCTATATGAAGTGTGTCAGCACAGGGATATAATCCATCAACGTCAAATGTTCTGAGAGAGACATAAAGTTGAAGTCAGAACTTTACATACACTTAGGTTATTAAAACTTGTTTTTCAACCACTCCACACATTTTTGTTAACAAACTATAGTTTTGGCAAGTCGGTTAAGACATCTACTTTTTTCCAACCATTGTTTACAGACAGATTTCACTTATAATTCACTGTATCACAATTCCAGTGGGTCAGAAGTTTACATACACTAAGTTGACTGTGCCTTTAAACAGCTTGGGAAATTCCAGAAAATGATCTCATGGCTTTAGAAGCTTCTGATAGGCTAATCGACATCATTTGAGTCAATTGGAGGTGTACCTGTGGATGAATTTCAAGGCCTACCTTCAAACGCAGTGCCTCTTTGCTTGACATCATGGGAAGAATCAAAAGAAATCAGTCAAGACCTCAGAAATTTTTTTGTAGACCTCCACAAGCCTGGTTCATCCTTGGGAGCAATTTCCAAATGCCCGAAGGTACCACGTTCATCTGTACAAACAATAGTACGCAAGTATAAACACCATGGGACCACACAGCCATCATACTGCTCAGAAAGGAGACGCGTTCTGTCTCCTAGAGATGAACGTACTTTGGTGCGAAAAGTGCAAATCAATCCCAGAACAGCAGCAAAGGACCTTGTGAAGATGCTGGAGGAAACAGGTACAAAAGTATCTATATCCACAGTAAAACGAGTCCTATATCGACATAACCTGAAAGGCCGCTCAGCAAGGAAGAAGCCACTGCTCCAAAACTGCCATAAAAAAAGCCAGGATACGGTTTGCAACTGCACATTGGGACAAAGATCGTACATTTTAGAGAAATGTCCTCTGGTCTGCTGAAACAAAAATAGAACTGTTTGGCCATAATTACCATTGTTATGTTTGGAGGAAAAGGGGGAGGCTTGCAAGCCAAAGAACACCATCCCAACCGTGAAGTACGGGGGTGGCAGCATCATGTTGTGGGTGTGCTTTGCTGCACGAGGGACTGGTGCACTTCACAAAATAGATGACATCATGAGGGAGTAAAATTATGTGGATATATTGAAGGAACATCTCAAGACATCAGCCAGGAAGTTAACCTCTTAGAGCTCTAGGGGCGCTATTTCATTTTTGGATAAAAAACGTTCCCGTTTTAAGCGCGATATTTTGTCACGAAAAGATGCTCGACTATGCATATTCTTGACAGTTTTGGAAAGAAAACACTCTGAAGTTTCAGAATCTGCAAAGATTTTGTCTGTAAGTGCCCCAGAACTCATTCTACAGGCGAAACCAAGATGATGCATCACCCAGGAATTAGCAGAATTTCTGAAGCTCTGTTTTCCATTCTCTCCTTATATGGCTGTGATTGCGCAACGAATGAGCCTACACTTTCTGTCGTTCGCCCAAGGTCTTAGCAGCATTGTGACGTATTTGTAGGCATATCATTGGAAGATTGACCATAAGAGACTACATTTTCCAAGTGTCCGCCTGGTGTCCTGCGTCGAATTCGGTGCGCAATTGCCAGCTGCTTCCACTTTACCATTTGATTCAGGGGCGAAAGCATGTGTCCAAGAACGATGTATCAATGAAGAGATATGTGAAAAACACCTTGATGATTGATTCTAAACAACGTTTGCCATGTTTTCAGTCGATATTATGGAGTTAATTTGGAAAAAAGTTTGCGTTTTGAGGACTGAATTTATGGATTTTTTTTGGTAGCCAAATGTGATGTATAAAACGGAGCTATTTCTAATACACAAGGAATCTTTTTGGAAAAACTGAGCATCTGCTATCTAACTGAGAGTATCCTCATTGAAAACATCAGAAGTTCTTCAAAGGTAAATGATTTTATTTGAAGGCTTTTATGTTTTTGTTAATGTTGCGTGCTGGATGCTAACGCTAATGCTAACGCGAAATGCTAACGCGAAATGCTAACTCTAGCTAGCTACTTTTACACAAATTATTGTTTTCCTATGGTTGAGAAGCATATTTTGAAAATCTGAGATGACAGTGTTGTTTACAAAAGGCTAAGCTTGAGAGATGGCATATTTATTTCATTTCATTTGCGATTTTCATAAATAGTTAACGTTGTGTTATGCTAATGAGCTTGCTGATAGATTTACACAATCCTGGATACAGGGGTTTTTTCATAGCTAAACGTGACGCAGAAAACGGAGCGATTTGTCCTAAACAAATAATCTTTCAGGAAAAACTGAACATTTGCTATCTGAGAGTCTCCTCATTGAAAACATCTGAAGTTCTTCAAAGGTAAATGATTTTTTGAATGCTTTTCTGTTTTTTTGTGTAAATGTTGCCAGCTGAATGCTAATGCTAAATGCTACGTTAGCCATCAATACTGTTACACAAATGCTTGTTTTGCAATGGTTGAGAAGCATATTTTGAAAATCTGAGATGACAGTGTTGTTAACAAAAGGCTAAGCTTGAGAGCTAGCATATTTATTTCATTTCATTTGCGATTTTCATGAATAGTTAACGTTGCGTTATGGTAATGAGCTTGAGTCTGTATTCACGAACCCGGATCCGGGATGGGGAGATCAGAAAGGTTAAAACTTGGTCGCTAATGGGTCTTCCAAATGGACAATGACCCCAAGCACACTTCCAAACTTGTGGCAAAATGGCTTTAAGGACAACAAAGTCAAGGTATTGGAGTGGCCATCACAAAGCCCTGACCTCAACCCTATAGAACAAAATGTGTGTGAGCAAGGAGGCCTACAAACCTGACTCGGTTACACCAGCTCTGTCAGGAAGAATGGGCCAAAATTCACCCAGCTTACTGTGGGAAGCTTGTGGAAGGCTACCCGAAAGGTTTGATCCAAGTTAAACAATTTAAAGGCAATGCTACCAAACACTAATTGAGTGTATGTAAACTTCTGACTCACTGTGAATGTGATGAAAGAAATTAAAGCTGAAATAAATAATTCCCTCTACTATTATTCTGACATTTCACAATCTTAAAATAAAGTGGTGTTCCTAACTGACCTAAGACAGGGAATTTTTGACTAGGATTAAATGTGTGAAAAACTGTGTTTAAATGTATTTGACCAAGGTGCATGTAAACTTCAGACTTCAACTGTATCACAGCTGCCAGACACAGCTGAGGTCAGAGGTCATCTGTATTTAGTTTAATTGTGAGCTACCCAGTGTACTAAGCTGTGACTGGACTAGGATTTACCATGCTGTTCTCCTGATCAGTGATCAGGCAGGAAGGGGTTCAATAAACTGTTTGTTGTGGTGGTTGAGTTACAGACCTGCTGATGTCTAGCAGCTATCCTCTCACCTTGTGTTACCTTTTACGTGTCATATAGGGTCAGTCATCAGTGACCTACAGTGTGGTGCCGGAACAACAACCTCTCCCTCAATGTCAGCAAGACCAAGGAGCTGATCGTGGACTACAGGAAACGGGGGGTGAGCACGCCCCCATCCACACCGACAGTGCGGCAGTGGATCAGGTACAGCGAGATTCAAGTTCCTCGGTGTCCAAATCACTAAAGACTTAAAATGGTCCAAACACACACGCACAGTCATGAAGGCATGACAGTGTCTCTTCCCCCCCAGGAGGTTGAAAAAGCTACAGCTGTACCATTGAGAGCATTTTGACTGGCTGCATCACTGCTTGGTATGGTAATAGCACCGCCCTCGTTCGCATGGCGCTACAGAGGTTTGTGCGGACAGCCCCGTATATTACTTAGGCCGAGCTCCCTGCCACCCAAGACCTCTATCAGGCGTTGTGACACGAAGGCCTGGAAAATCATCAAATACCCCAACCACCCAAGCCATAGACTATTTGACAGCTCGACAGCTTCTACCCCCAAGCAATACAACTGATAAGTAGCTAACAAAATAGCTACAAGGACTGAGTTCACCTTGTATCTTTATTGACCTTTTATGTCAGTATTTGCACTCTGTGCAATCACAGGGCCCTACACTCTCTCTCACACACACACGTACAAAATATGCACATACATTTATGACTTTACACATCTGCACACCCACTCACATGAAAGCTGCTGCTACTCTGTTTATCTTACATCCTGTTGTCTAGTCACCTTACACCTATACACTTCTACCTCCATCACTCCAGTATGTAAATAAGGTATTGGAACTGACTTTTTAAATATTTCCTGTATATAGTATGCTTACTTAAATTGTGTATTTCATATTTCTTATTCCTCGTGTTTCTATCTTTCTAGTTTTACATTGCCTTTGTGATTATTGCATTGTTGGGTTTTGAGCTATCAAGAAAGGCATTTCACTATAGTTGTGCATGTGACATTAAAATGTGTAACTCTCTCCATACACAGTCCCTATAAACAGAGAAAATCAAATGCACTGGCCAAAATTCATTCTAACTGGTTGCTTGCCTCATCACACATCTGTGAGACCAAATTCTGAAGAAAAAATAACAAATGAAAATAAATCAAATGATCAATTGTTCTTACTTAGGCTATCATCTTTATTTAATGTAATAGACCTACATCCTTGTTGCAAAGGCTCGTGGATGGAATAAGCCTAATGTAAACTAGATAGATAGAATCCTATTTACCCCTCCATTTTGACCTAGAGAAAAGAGGCAGGGGGGGACCTGGGCTGGCACTAGCAGACATCTGGTAGAAAGCACACACACTGCCAGACAGTTCCGCCAGCTTAAAGGCATCCGCATGCTTCAAATCCGAAACAGTTTGTGCATATATTATGACATTGTTACATTTCTGTTGGTTTAGTTTTTCCGGCTGTTAGTGCACACATTTTTCCTGGGGCGAGCCAAAGTGCGGTAGCCAAAGTCTACACCCCTTCGTCTGTAATAGGGAATCAGTAGGGATTCTTCAATTAAGTGTTTGTTGTAATTCAACGAGAGACTACTCATTTTCATGCACATTTTCTCACTTGAGAAATACTGCAACAACCATCTTATTTCGATTTAAAAATTGCATGACTAAGACCTCTTCTGCAAAAACGTCTAAATTAATTACAGATTTCTTGAGTAATTTTAGATTAATTCTGACTATTTTGAGGAAGTGTATGCTGGCTATGGTGTCTCAAGAGGGACAAACGTTACTATTGCTGCCTTTGACTTGTTTTTCAAGCAAAGGTCTTTTAAGGGAGTATGCGAGGCACAGACATTCACTTTGGCTTAGCCGAGTTCTGCTAGGAGTAAACTGAACCTAGCATGCAGACGCCTTAACAGCAAAGTGGGATCATCCATATTCATCACTCTCCATGCTGAGACCAGGGGCAGCGGCGCGTCTCAAATGTCTCCACTCTCCAGACAACACTGGCACATTGTATCTAAGAACCCAGCTGGGCACCTGGGGAGAATGCTCTTTCAAGGATCATTCACCAAGGTGGTGGTGCATAGTGCAGCCGAGCGTGCTAGGGTGGAAAACAAACATTTCTCCAACACAGACAGCAAAGGGAAATGCAAAAAACAATGTAGGCTGCTTGAAAAATGCTGTATTATCTTGAATCTCCAACAGAGACTTAAAATAAGAGATGTTATTTTGTAAAACACACGGCGTTGAATTCAAATGTACATGATTTAAGTGTTGAGCTGAAGAACCATGTTGCTCATCTGTTCTCTCTCTGTGTCCTTACATCCTCCCACACAGCACAAGGACAGTCATTGCCTCTAGCCACAGATAATCATCCATGCTTGATATTCTACTGCAACAATGGCTGCAACATCAAAGACTAGAAAACTACACTCAGTAACACATTTCAACAGAGTAAGAAACCGGATGCTAATAAGGTCTGCTACAGTGCTTTTAAGGTGAATTTAGATTAGCCAATGCAGAAGAGTTCAAGGGATACTTCGGGATGTTGGCCCTGATGGAAGTTATAGGTACTTTTCCTGGGGCCAATGCATCGAAAGAAGGATTGTATTGTGCAGAAAATAATCCCATATCTATTGTAAAATAGGGTGGTGGATCTTTTAGGTTATGGGGCTATTTTGCTCCCACTGGTCCTAGAGTCCTTGTTAAGGTCAACCACATTATGAACTTGACCCGGTAACAGGATATTTTACCCCAAAAACTGATTTACCTCTGCCAGGAGGCTGAAACTAGGCCGCAAGTGGAACTTCGAGCAAGGCAATATTCCCAAGCACACATCAAAATCGACAAAGAAACGGTTAATTAACCACAAAATTAACATTTTGCAATTGCCATCTCAGTCCCCGGACCTATGGTTTGAATTTAAGAGGGCAGTCCATAAGCGCAGGCGAAGGATATCAAGGATCGTACAACTATGTACGGAGGAATGGTCTAAGATCCCAATGTGTTCTCCAATTTAATATTTTTTTTTTAGAAAAAGGCTCAGTGCCGTTATCCTCACAAGGTGAGATATTGAAAACAGGGCTGCCAATAATTTTGACCCCCATCTTTAAGAAAAAATAAATAGATCTTTCTCTACGCAATTGTATTAGTATAAAATAATATACACTGCTCAAAAAAAATAAAGGGAACACTTAAAACAACACAAAGTAACTCCAAGTCAATGCCACTTCTGTGAAATCAAACTGTCCACTTAGGAAGCAACACTGATTGACAATACATTTTACATGCTGTTGTGCAAATGGAATAAACAACAGGTGGAAATAGGCAATTAGCAAGACACCCCCAATAAAGGAGTGGTTCTGCAGGGGGTGACCACAGACCACTTCTCAGTTCCTATGCTTCCTGGCTGATGTTTTGGTCACTTTTGAATGCTGGCGGTGCTTTCACTCTAGTGGTAGCATGAGACGGAGTCTACAACCCACACAAGTGGCTCAGGTAGTGCAGCTCATCCAGGATGGCACATCAATGCGAGCTGTGTCTGTCAGTGCAGTGTCCAGAGCATGGAGGCGCTACCAGGAGACAGGCCAGTACATCAGGAGACCGTAGGAGGGCATCAACCCAGCAGTAGGACCGCTACCTCCGCCTTTGGGGCGGCAGGGTAGCCTAGTGGTTAGAGCGTTGGACTAGTGACCGAAAGGTTGCAAGTTCAAATCCCCGAGCTGACAAGGTACAAATCTGTCGTTCTGCCCCTGAACAGGCAGTTAACCCACTGTTCCTAGGCCGTCATTGTAAATAAGAATTTGTTCTTAACTGACTTGCCTAGTAAAATAAAGGTAAAATTAAAAAAAAATAATAATAATTAAAATTAAATTGTGCAAGGAGGAGCAGGAGGAGCACTTCCAGAGTCCTGCAAAATGACCTCCAGCAGGCCACAAATGTGCATGTGTCTGCTCAAACGGTCAGAAACAGACTCCATGAGGGTGGTATGACGGCCCGACGTCCACAGGTGGGGGTTGTGCTTACAGCCCAACACCGTGCAGGACGTTTGGCATTTGCCAGAGAACACCAAGTTTGGCAAATTCGCCACTGGCGCCCTGTGCTCTTCACAGATGAAAGCAGGTTCACACTGAGCATGTGACAGACGTGACAGTCTGAAGACGCCATGGAAAACGTTCTGCTGCCTGCAACATCCTCCAGCATGACCGGTTTGGCGGTGGGTCAGTCATGGCCAGAGGTAGCCTGACTGCCATTAGGTACCGAGATGAGATCCTCAGACCATATGCTGGTGCGGTTGGCACTGGGTTCCTCCTAATGCAAGACCTCATGTGGCTGGAGTGTGTCAGCCGTTCCTGCAAGAGGATGCTATGGACTGGCCCGCCCGTTCCCCAGACCTGAATCCAATTGAGCACATCTGGGACATCATGTCTCGCTCCATCCACAAACGACAGATGCCTACCCAGGTGGACTGAAAGCTCACGCAGTGTTAATTTAATTTATTTATTTATTTATTGATTTATTTCAATTAAATTTGGTTTCTCCTCTCCGTAAAATGTTGTGGGTTAGAGCGCAACGCATCATATTTGGGGAGACCGGAGCTGTGTCACATCTTATGACTCTTTTCAACATTATTAGAAAGACTTGGGTTGAAATCGGTTCCATTTTATCCTTTAATCTTATTCCAAAATGGTAACGCTTGCAATGCCAAGGGTTGTGGTTTCGACTCCCGCTGGGGTCGCTTATGACTAAGTTGCTTCGGATGAAAGCGTCTACTAAATGGCATATTATTATTATATTGCCAGTGATTACCTATCAAACACACTGCACTTGAAAGAAATGTATGTAGCCTACAGTCTTAGAAATACCCAGGCTATTTTAGATTGAACAATATTCTTTACAAAATTAAACAGTTTATACTTTATAGACCACTGTTCATGTTTCTGTTACTAAGCAAATGATATACTATTACAGAAAGAAATCTTAGGTAAGTATTGGTTTAGCGGATTCAACAACGGTTTAGCTGATTTACCATTGTAAATACTGTGGTAAAGACCTATGTTCAGGTTTCTGTTACTATGCAAATGATTACCGTAGCAAGCTTCATGCTTACACAACAGAAAAAAGGGCGGCAGGTAGCATAGCAGTTAGAGCGTTGGGCCAGTAATTATTTTGATTCGATATGAACGTAGAAGGATTTATGTTTCTAGAACCGTACCATAATCGAGAATATATTCAAGTTTAGATGGGGTATTTGGCTGTGTTGGCTTCCAGAGCCAATTCGCCCTTAAAACTGAACATGTAAGGTCCTTGAAATAAGGAGTAGGCTTCCTTTCGTCCAATATTGGCCTAACCCTGGCCGTGACCCCACTCTCCTAATGTGTCTCAGGGAGAGTGGGATATGCCCAAATCACAGTTCCAATTCACGCAGTGCGTATAAATACACACTTGTACATTTGTGAAATAGGACAAATCTAAGCACCCACCAAATTATTACTACATTTAAGGGCCAGGAAACCATTGAAGCACCTTCAGTAGAGCGTCAGACTTGACGTGAGAATGTATTCCACGAAATCGAAAGGATCCCTTTGACATGTTGACATTCTCACAGTAAGGCAAACTGGTCATGAGGAGAGGGGTTGGGGGAGTTTGAGAAACAGAATAGCCTAACTAACGCTAAGAAGAAATTGATTTCATACCGCACATTTAGGAACAATTATAACGTTACCAAGCTGGGTAGCTACAGTTACATTTTTGATAATCAGAGGCAATGCAGGGACACCGTCGCCACATTTATTTGAGACATATCAACAAAAACTGCGGTGTGCAAGGCATATCCCATTACAATAAAAGCTAGCTAGTTAACGTTACATTACTAGCTAGCTAGGTAACTACAAAAACGGACAGTCATTGTTATAGTTTTGTTTTACCAACAGCTGTATAAATCCCTGCGTAAATTAGACATGACAAAGCAAGGATAATACACCTTAATTGCGCATATGATAATGAAATTATGTCGACACAAAATATGAAAACCAACTCGCTAACGTTAGTCTTATTGGCAACTATCGTTAGCTATGCTAACGTCTGACAGGCTCGAGGGGTTATTTTGGAATGACCAGCACGCACAGCGAAATAAATAACTAACCTGGCAAAAGTCTTGGCAATACTGAGAAGACGACTGAGTCGGAGATTCCGCACTGTTCTTCAGCGCGATTGCTAATTCTTGTAATTTCTCTCGAAGTGCCGTAATCGTTGCACTGCTATGTGTATGTGCGCTGCCTTGTTCGGCCTCGTCGTCCGCCATCTTCACACCCAACTCAGTCGCGTACCACTGCCGCGTACGCAAACAACATGTGACCAGAATCGTTTACGCACTGACGCAGAATCAAGTGTGGTCCATGGCGGGGCACCCTACCACTGCTACGTTGAAAACTAAGTGGTAGTAGCAGGCTACATGCATTATGTTTTTTGTATGTGCCTCAACTATCATAAATCAACAAAACTTCTTCTAGTGGCCAAAAAATGATGAACTGTTTCTTTACCATAAGTTTTGTAGATTAGGTTATCAGTTCAAAACATCACTAGTGATTGTATTCATCACCCCTTTGATTTCTAAGCTCCACGCTGGTCCCACAATTTGTATTTAACCAGGTAAATCGACTGAAAACACATTCTCATTTACAGCAACGACCTGGGGAATAGTTACAGGGGAGAGGGATGATTGGGTGACCATATGAGGGACAGCTTGGGAATTTAGCCAGGACACCAGGGTTAACACCCCTACTGTTATAATAAGTGCCATGGGATCTTTAGTAACCACAGCGAGTCAGGACACCCGTTTAACTTCCCATCCAAAAGATGGCACCTTACACAGGGCAGTGTGATTTACAAAAAAAATGTAGACCTGAGGAAAGAGTGCCTCCTACTGGCCCTCCAACACTATGGTCTCCCATCTAGGGACCAACCAGAACCAACACTGCTTAGCTTCAGAAGCAAGCCAGCAGTGGGATGCAGGGTGGCATGCTGCTGGCATACCACCCTGCAGGTAAGCGACTCATCTATCAGTCTTATCGGGCCCTTTAGGGGGAAAAAATACAATTGATGGATGCAAATGTCAGTTTCCTGTACAGGTCTTTGGTCACTCACATAGTCTGTAATATTCATATGTGTAAACATACTGAATTGTAATTGGATGCATTTTACAGCCATATCATACTGTGCTATGATTGGTTAAGACCACCCAAATGGTTAGGTCATGGTCCGATTGATCCTGGTTGGCGATACGTGAACATGCCAGTTATAGCTAGCTAATAAAGAGCTACGTTAAGAAATATCCTGTAGTACTGCATTTTATTATTTTGTACAAAGTGTGCAAAACAAGACACCGTCTATTGAAGCCAATATGGAGGTATACCTACAGTGAATTAAGTGGAGGAAATGTTATGTTGAGGGTGTAGGGTAAAACTAATTGAGACAAAAGCAAAACTAACCCACATGGCTATTTTAAAATGGATGTCAATGTACAGTCAGGTCCAAAATTATTGGCACCATTGATAAAGATGAGCAAAATAGACTGTATAAAATACATACTCCTGAGCTATATTGTATACTCCAAAAATGTGGAAAATTATATTATTTTATCCTAACACAAAGAGAGAGAGATTTTGTTTAACAAGTAATATATTTTTCTCTTAAAAAGATAGAGTTCAAACTAATTGGCACCCATGTCTTCAATACTTCTGAGCCTTTTTCTTGAATGCTTTATGAGATTGGAGAAAATATTGGGAGGAATCTAAGACCGTTCCGCCATACAGAATCTTTCCAGATCCTTGACATCCTGCGTCTGCGTTGATGGACTGCCCTCTTCAATTTAAACCACGTGTTTTCCATGTAGTTCAAATCAAAGTTTATTGGTCGCGTAGGCGCTGCGAAATTCTAATGTTACTAGCGCCTAACAACACAATAAAATGTCAAACAAGTACACAGATAATAAAACAATAATTGTATTTTATGTTTTTGTTGATATTAGTGTTATGTAATTGCGTAACGTCATATTGATACAAAATGAATAAAAAAAAACGTTATTGGCAATTTTGTATGAATATAAAAATAAAAAATACGAATCCAATTAATAACCCAAGTAGCACTGTAACAGTAATCCAAATAAAATCTATATGTATTTATACCCGAAAAATGTACTCAAGATATACTAAGAATGATATGTACAACAGTACTGTAGGTAAGTTAGAGTGTGCTATGTCAAGAATACAGTATCTCAATAAATATGCAGTGTGTATAAACAAGTATAACTAAAATGCAATCTACAGTAGTAAAATATTCACACCCCTTTTTCCACATTTCGTTTTTTTACAAGGTGGGATTAAAATGTATTTAATTGTCATTTTTATATCAACAACCTACACAAAATATTATAATGTCAAAAGTGGAAGGAAAATTCTAACATTTGTAAAAAACAAAATATGAAAAATAAAACACAAATATATCTTGATTAAGTCAAGATCTTGATTGAGTCAATACATGTTAGAATCACCTCCGGCAGCAATTACAGCTGTGAGTCTTTCTGGGTAAGTCTCTAAGAGCTTTGCACACTTGGATTGTACAATATTTGCACATTATTCTTTTAAAAAGTTGTCAAGCTCTGGCAAGTTGGTGGTTGATCATCGCTAGTTAGCCATTTTCAAGTCTTGCCATAGATTTTCAAGACGATTTAAGTCAAAACTGTAACTAGGCCACTCAGGAACTTTCAATGTCATCTTGGTAAGCAACTCCAGCAAATTAATTACTTAAAAATCATACAATGTGATTTTCTGCATTTTTGTTTTAGATTCTGTCTCTCACAGTTGAAGTGTACCTATGATAAAAATGACAGACCTCTACATGCTTTGTAAGTAGAAAAACCTTCAAAATCGGCCGTGTATCAAATACTTGTTCTCCCCACTGTTCATATGAGATGAGTAATGTAGGGTATGTAAACATTATATAAAGTGGCATTGTTTAAAGTGGCTAGTGATACATTTATTACATACATTTTTCATCATTAAAGTGGTAGAGATGAGTCAGTATGTTTGCAGCAGCCACTCAAAGTAAGTGATGGCTGTTTAACAGTCTGATGGCCTTGAGATAGAAGCTGTTTTTCAGTCTCTCGGTCCCCGCTTTGATGCACCTGTACTGACCTTGCCTTCTGGATGATAACGGGGTGAACAGGCAGTGGCTCGGGTGGTTCTTGTCCTTGATTATCTTTTTGGCCTTCCTGTGACATCGGGTGGTGTAGGTGTCCTGGAGGGCGGGTAGTTTGCTCCCGAGGATGCATTGTGAAGACCTCACTACCCTCTGGAGAGCCTTACAGTTGTGGGCGGAGCAGTTGCCGTACCAGAACAGGATGCTCTCGACTGTGAATCTGTAAAAGTTTGTGAGTGTTTTTGGTGACAAGCCAAATTTCTTAAGCCTCCTGAGGTTCAGCCTCCTCACCACGCTGTCTGTGTGGGTGGACCATTTCAGTTTGTCCGTGATGTGTACGCCGAGGAACTTAAAACTTTCCACCTTCTCCACTACTGTCCCGTTGATGTGGATAGGGGGCTGCTCCCTCTGCTGTTTCCCTCTGCTGTTTCACCTCCTCCCTGTAGGCCGTCTCGTCGTTGTTGGTAATCAAGCCTACCACTGTAGTGTTGTCTGCAAACTTGATGATTGAGTTAGAGGCGTGCATGGTCACGCAGTCATGGGTGAACAGGGAGTACAGGAGAGGGCTGAGAATGCAGCCTTGTGGGGCCCCAGTGTTGAGGATCAGCGGGGTGGATATGTTGCTTCCTGCCATCACCACCTGGGGTCGGCCCGTCAGGAAGTCTAGGACCCAGTTGCACAGGGCGGGGTTGAGACCCAGGGTCTCGAGTTTAATGACGAGTTTAAAGGGTACTATGGTATTAAATGCTGAGCTGTAGTCGGTGAACAGCATTCTTACATAGGTATTCCTCTTGTCCAGATGGGTTAGGGCAGTGTGATTGCGATTGCGTCGTCTGTGGACCTATTGGGGCGGTAAGCAAATTGGAATTGGTCTAGGGTGTCAGGTAGGGTGGAGGTGATATGGTCCTTGACTAGTCTCTCAAAGCACTTCATGATGACGGAAGTGAGTGCTACACGGCGATAGTCATTTAGCTCAGTTACCTTCGCTTTCTTGGGAACAGGAACAATGGTGGCCCTCTTGAAGCATGTGGGAACAGCAGACTGGGATAAGGATTGAATATGTCCGTAAACACACCAGCCAGCTGGTCTGCGCATGCTCTGAGGACGCGGCTGGGAATGCCGTCTGGGCCGGCATCCCCAGCCGTAGGTACTACCTGTTCACCCACGACTGTGTGCCCACACACAACTCCAACACCATCATCAAGTTTGCTGATGACAGAGAATTCAGAGAATTCTACAATCTTTACTCTGCATTGTTGAAAAATGACCCATAATTAAGCATTTCACTGTTAGCCTACAATTGTTGTTTACGAAGCATGTGACAAATCACATTTGGTTTGATTTGATATGGTAGAAAATTAGTTTCTGGAACAGAGTCCGATATGTACAGTGCCTTGCGAAAGTATTCAGACCCCTTGGATTTCTTCAAATTTGATTGTGTTACAAAGTGGGATTAAAATTGATTTAATTGTAATTTTATCGTCAACAATCTACACAAAATACTCTGTCATGTCAAAGTGGTAAATTACTGTTTTGATAAATAAAACATTCATAACTAAAATATAGTTACATAAGTTTTCATCCCCTCTGTTTAGGCAGGTCTAAATTAGTTCCGGAATACATTTTAGCTTAACAAATCACATGATTTTTGAGTGACTAAACCTTCCTCTGTCCCCCATACATACAACATCTGTTAGGTCTCTCAGTCAAGTATTGCATTTCAAGCACAGATTCAACTACAAAGACCAGAAGGCTTTTCAAAAGCTTCAGAAAGAAGGTCAGTGATTGGTAGATGGGTAACAATAACAAATCAGACATTGAACATATCTTTAAGCATGATCAAGTTAATAATTATGCTGTGGATTATATATTAAACCACCTAAACACATCAAATATACAGTTGCCCTTCTGAACTGAGCTGCAGGACAGGAATTAAACTGCTCAGAGTGTTACGGTGCGTGAATGAGGACCCAAAAGCGAATTAACTTAAACAGAGCTTCTTTAATTACCAAACATAGGTAGGCTCAGACGGACCGGCAGATTCCGACAGGACAAGACAAGGTTACAGCAAACATGACGACAGTCTGGTTCAGGCATGAAACACAACAAACAAGAATCCGACAAGGACAGGAACAAAAACAGAGAGAGATATAGGGACCTAATCAGAGGGAAAAAGGGAACAGGTGGGAAACGGGGTGACGAGGTGGTTAGGAGGAGACAAGGCACAGCTGGGGGAAAGAGGGGGAGAAAAGGTAACCTAACAACGACCAGCAGAGGGAGACAGGGTGAAGGGAAAGGACAGAGACAAGACACAACATGACAGTACATGACACAGAGATGTTACCATGAGGCCATTGGTGATTTTAAAACAGCTACAGAGTTAAATGTCTGTGATGCTAGAAAACTGAGGATGGATGAACAACATTGTAGTGACTCCACAATAATGACCTAAATTACATAGTAAAAGGAAGAATACAAATATACAGAATAAACATATAAAAACACTTGCATCTTGTATGCAACAAGGCACTAAAGTAATACTGCAACAACAACAAAACACAGCAAAGGAATAAACTATTTGGCCTAAATGCAAACCTGTATGTTTGGGGCAAATCCAACACAACACATCATTGAGTAACTGCCTCCTTATTTTCAAGAATGGTGGTGGCTGCATCATGGTATGGGCATGCTTGACATCGGCAAATACTGTGGAGTTTTTCAGAAATGGGATGGAGCTAAGCACAGGCAAAATCCTAAAATCCTTTCAGTCTGCTTTACACCAGACACTGAGTTGCTTAGCAAGTTACAGATTTGACTTAAATCTGCTTGAAAATCTATGGCAAGATTTGAACAATTCTGTCTAGCCATTATCCCTAACATCTTAACAAAGCCTGCAGAAAAGAATAATGGGCAAATATTGCACAATCCAGGTGTGCAAAGCTCTTATAGATTTACCCAAGAAGACTCACAGCTGTATTCGAAGTCAAAGGTGTTTCTAACATGTATTAACTCAGGTAACGGAATTCTTATGCAATGACTATATTTTAGTTATGTAAATTCCGTTAATCCCCAAAAATACAAAATGTTCTACTTTGTCATGAGAGTATTTTGTGTAATAGTCTTTTAATCCCACTTTGTAACACAATAAAACGTGAAGAAATCCAAGGGGTCTGAATACTTTTGCAAGGCACTGCATGTGAATAGTGTGTATAGACAGTATGTGAATAGAAAAGGTGTGTACTGCAGTAGTTATATAGGATGAGCCATGACTAGAATACAGTATATACATATAACGTGGGTAAAACAGTATGTTAACATTATTAAAGTGACCAGTGTTCAAGGACTCAATGTACATAGGACAGCAGTCTCTAAGGTGCAGGGTAGAGTACCGGGTGGTTTCTAATGTTCAGGGCAGGGCACTGGGTGGAGGCCAGCTAGTGATGATAGTTTAACAGTTTGATGGCCTGGAGATGAGGTCCTCTGCCTACGCAGTCTTCTTTCTACATGAAACTCACCACTGGTGTGTGTGGCCAAAGAGCTCTATTTTCATGTCCTCCAACAAATGCAAACACCCGGAAGTCACTAAACGGCATTGGCACTTGGATTGGAACCGGTGCTATGGTCAGATGACATGAAAATATAGCTCTTTAGTCACACACACCAGTGGTGCGTTTGGCGTTGAAATAAGGATGCATAGGCAGAAAAGTATCTCATACCTACAGTAAAATATAGTGGTGGATCTTTGATGTTATGGGGCTATTTTGCTTCCATTGGTTAATGTTAAAGTAAACAGGATCGTGAACTTTACCCAGTACCAGGACATTTTAGCCCAAATCCTGGTTGCCTCTGCCAGGAGGCTGAAACTTGGCACCAAGTGTCACGGCCGTCGTACGAAGGAGACCAAGGTGCAGCGTGGTATGAGTACATTCTTCTTTTATTAATGATTGAACACTGAACAAATGAACAAAATACCAAAACGAACAGTGAAGCTAATACGAATAGTGCAGACAGGCAACTAAACATAGAATAAGAACCCACAAACACAAAAGGAAAAATGGCAACCTAAATATGATCCCCAATCAGAGACAACGATAAACAGCTGCCTCTGATTGGGAACCATACCAGGCCACCATAGACATACATATTACCTAGACCTACCAAACCCCTAGACACAAAAACCCTAGACAATACACAACTAGCATACCCACCCTCGTCACACCCTGACCTAGCCCCTCCCCCCCCCCCCCCAAAGGTGCGGAATCCCGGCCGCAAAACCTAAACCTATAGGGGAGGGTTGGGGTGGGCATCTACCCTCGGCGGCGGCTCCGGTTCTGGATGCAGCCACCCCTCCTTACTCTGACCCCTCCGCCTTTGCAACACTGGACCGTGGATCATCGCCGGAGTCTCTGAACTGCGGATCATCGCCGGAGACCCCGGACTGTGGCCCGTCGCTGGAGGCTACGGACTGTGGCCCGTCGCTGGAGCCTACGGCGTGTGGCCCGTCGCTGGAGCCTACGGCGTGTGGCCCGTCGCTGGAGCCTACGGCGTGTGGCCCGTCGCTGGAGCCTATGGCGTGTGGCCCGTCGCTGGAGCCTATGGCGTGTGGCCCGTCGCTGGATGCTACGGACTGTGGCCCGTCGCTGGAGGCTACGGACTGTGGCCCGTCGCTGGAGGCTACGGACTGTGGCCCGTCGCTGGAGGTTCCGGACTGTGGCCCGTCGCTGGAGGTTCCGGACTGTGGCCCGTCGCTGGAGGCTACGGACTGTGGCCCGTCGCTGTAGGCTACGGACTGTGGCCCGTCGCTGGAGGTTCCGGACTGTGGCCCGTCGCTGGAGGTTCCGGACTGGGAGCTGTCGCCGGAAGCTCTGGACTGGGTACTATCGCCAGAAGCTCTGGACTGTGGAGGCGCACTGGATACCTGGTGCGTGGTGCCGGCACTGGTGGTACCGGGCTGCGGACACGCACCTCAGGGCGAGTGCGGGGAGGAGGCACAGGATACACTGGGCAGTGGAGACGCACTGGAGATCTGGAACGTAGAGCTGGCCCAGTGCATCCTGGCTGGATGCCCATTCTAGACGGGCAAATGCGAGGAGCTGGAATAGAGCGCACCGGGCTATGAATGCGAACTGGAGACACCGTGCGCATCTCTGCATAACACTGTGCCTTACCAGTCACACGCTCTCCACGGTAAGCACGAGGAGTTGGCTTAGGTCTCCAACCTGACTCAGCCAATCTCCTCGTGTGCCCCCCCAAAAAACATTCTTGGGGCTGCCTCTCGTGCTTGCCATATTTGTGTTTCTCCTCGTAATATCGCCATTCTGCTTTCGCTGCCTCTATTTCTTCCCTCGGAAGGCGATACTCCCCCAGCTGCGTCCAGGGTTCAGCTCCATCCAGAATCTCTTCCCATGTCCATTCCTCCTGGCCACGCTGCTTGGTCCTTTTATGGTGGGTTCTTCTGTTACTGCCGTCGTACGAAGGAGACCAAGGTGCAGCGTGGTATACGTACATTCATCTTTTATTAATGAATGAACACTGAACAAACAAACAAAATACCAAAACAAACCGTGAAGCTAATACGAATAGTGCAGACAGGCAACTAAACATAGAATAAGAACCCACAAACACAAAAGGGAAAATGGCAACCTAAATATGATCCCCAATCAGAGACAACGATAAACAGCTGCCTCTGATTGGGAACCATATCAGGCCACCATAGACATACATATTACCTAGACCTACCAAACCCCTAGACATGCAAAAACCCTAGACAATACAAAACTAGCATACCCACCCTCTTCACACACTGACCTAACCAAAATATAAAGAAAACAGAGATATTAAAAGTCAGAGCGTGACTGCAAGTTGATCTTCCAGCAAGACAATAACCCTAAGCACACATCAAAATCCACAAAGAAATTGTTAATTGACCACAAAAATCTACATTTTGCAATGTCTCCAGACTGTCTCCCACCTGTGGTTTTAATTGAAGATTGCAGTCCATAAGTGCAGATGAAGGATTTCAAGGATCTGTAAAGATTCTGTATGGAGGAATGGTCTAAGATCCCTACCAGCGTGTTCTCCAATCTCATATAACATTTTAGAAAAAGGCTTATTACCTGTTAAACAAAATCCTTTTTTTCTGAGCAATTGTATTAGGATCATGTCACGTCCTGACCATAGAGAGTCCATATGTTCTATGGTAGAGTAGGTCAGGGCGTGACTGGGGGGTTAGTCTAGTTTATTATTTCTATGTGGGGTTCTAGGTTTGTTTTTCTATGTTGGTGATTGTGTATGATTCCCAATTAGAGGCAGCTGGTAATCAATTGTCTCTAATTGTGTAGCTGTTTTTCCCACCTGTGTTTATGGGATATTGTTTTAAGTTAGTGCACGTAGCATCTCTGTAGTCACGGTTCGTTGTTAGTTTATTGTTTATTTGTTTTTGTCTTTGTTAAGTTTCACTTTATCATTAAAATTATGTGGAACTCAACATCCGCTGCGCCTTGGTCCGATATTCATTCCAACGAACGTGACAGATACATTTTTTTTTGGGGGGAGCATACAGTATACTGTAGCTCAGTATTGGTATTATATATTTAGTGCTCATCTTTATCAAGGGGGCAAATCATTTTGGACCTGATTGTTTGTCTTTGTGTATGGATGTGCATTTATGGGCCATGATTATTCTTGGTCAAAGTTTGTGTTTCAGCAAAGAATAAGAAGCAGATCATTTAAGACTTTTATTTAGAAACTCACAACATCACACAAGTCATATGGCCAATGGACACACTGCATGTAACTTTCCCTAATACATTCTCTGATGGGACAATACTGTACGTTTAACCTGGGCCTGCAAACCTATGCATGCTCCTTTCGTCGGAGCAGTTTCTTAAAGGCCAACTTAAAATCCTCATTGAAGCTGGTGTAAAGGAGAGGGTTAATGAGTGAGTTGAAGTAGCCTAGCCAGGTTAAGAAATCAGATACATGTGGGGTGGCAGTTATGACCTGTAAGCCTACAAGAAGCTCCTTCAGAAAGAAAGGCATCCAGCAGAGGATAAAAGCCCCGAGGATGAGGCCCAGGATACGTGCTGCCTTCCTCTCCCGGGAGGTACAGATCTGGTGCCTCTCATCTGCCGCCTCCATCTCTGTCTCAAATGAGGGGATACGGATGGTGACATTGAGCCTGTCAAACTCCAGAGTGGGGTCTGAGGTGGACAGGTCCGATATGCAGAAGGTGTGTCCCACACGGCAGTGGTTTAGAGAGTTCTGGCTGCTCAGGTGCCGCGACGAGACCCGTTTCTGGTAAAGTGTCTTTGCCGCATTGTAAATCCTATAGTACAATATGAGAATAAGGGTCATGGGGATGTAAAATGCCCCAAAAGTGGAGTAAATGGTGTAGCCCACATGGTTGTGCTGTATGATGCACTGTTTTGGGCCATGGCTACTGGGCCTGTGTCTCCAGAAGAGGGGCGGTATAGATATGAAGACTGAGATGACCCAGATGATGCCCACCATGACAGCTGCCCGGCGGGCCGACCTCTTGCGGGCGTACTCGATGGCCTTGGTGATAGCCCAGTAGCGGTCCAGCGCTATGACACACAGGTGCAGGATGGAGCAGGTGCAGCAAGTCATGTCCACGCTCAGCCAGGCCTCACACACCACCTGGCCCAACGACCAGGTCTCTGTGGCGATGTAGAGGATGCTGACTGGCATCACCAGGATAGACACCAGAAAGTCCGTGAACGCCAGCGAGCAGATGAGGTAGTTGGCAGGTAGGTGGAGCTTCTTGGTGGTGCAGATGGCTGTGATGACGGCACCGTTGACCAGCGCAGTGAGGAGGGTGAGGAGCCCCAGTAGAACTACCAGCACCACCATCCTGTCTGTAACTAGCACCGCTGGGAGAGCGCTGGCTGGGGCTCCTGTGCTGTTGGTGATGTTGGGCCCTGTGGAGCTGTCCCCATGGTACCTTTCCATCTCCATCTCCGGACAGGGCCAGATCTCCCCCTTCTGCTGGATACAATCTCTCCCAAGGATAGGATGATCCACACTATGGGTCAAAGGCCACTCTGTAACACACAAAAAAAGTGCATAAATATTATTTTTTCGGAACAAATATTTTACACCATCACAGAGACCTTGGTGAAAATGTGTTTTTCACTAGGATACTTTATAAGAATTTTAACAAGCACACTAGACATCATTATATATTGTATATATTATGCAATAGCTGCTACACAATAGAAGGCACAACGTTTCTTTGCTCTGGCAAACATTAAATTAGTATTTTTCACCTGCCTTTCGAATCGAAGGCGCCCTTGGTTATTGGGGGTTGTTATAAAATAGGATAATGACTGACAATCAAGGTGAACTAGTGCAGCCCACAGCAGTAATTGAGCTTCTGAAGGTTGAAGGGTTCGGACTTATACTCTGGAAACTTTTTTAAGCAATGTCATTTGGGAGATGAAAAACCACTTAACACAGAGAGTAGTTATAAAACAGAGGGGAGAATTCCTAAAGTAGAGCCACACCGCTAATTATCACAGCATTTTTAAAATTTTGTCTGTAATTAAACGCTGTTCCATAAAACATTAATTTGACCCTCCATTACTTCACTGACATATAAAGATATTTTACTGTATCAGATTTCCAATTCTATCCAACATAAAATACCCTACAATCTGACAAAGTAATTACTTCTTACAAAAAGTTAATAAGGCGCAAACTGTTGAGACAGAGAATATAGAGAATCATCTATGTCACAGTGAGTGAATGTAGCAATGGGGCAAGTGTAAATGAGGCATATCGCTCTAAGGCTTATCTACAGTGGGGCAAAAAAGTATTTAGTCAGCCAACAATTGTGCAAGTTATCCCACTTAAAAAGATGAGAGAGGCGTAATTTTCATCATAGGTACACTTCAACTATGACAGACAAAATGAGAAAAAAAATCCAGAAAATCACATTGTAGGATTTTTTATAAATTTATTGGCAAATTATGGTGGAAAATAAGTATTTGGTCAATAACACAAGTTTTCCACCATAATTTGCAAATAAATTCATAAAGAATCCCACAATGTGATTTTCTGGATTTTTTTTTCTCATTTTGTCTGTCATAGTTGAAGTGTACAGGCCTCTCTCATCTTTTTAAGTGGGAGAACTTGCACAATTGGTGGCTGACTAAATACTTTTTTGCCCCACTGTATCTCATACAATCTCTCTCATCCTCTCTGAGACGCAGAAATATTGGGCTTTATATCTGCAAGCAGGCATGAGACTGCTGAAGGACACTGTATCCCAAGTGGCACCCTATTCTGTAAATAGTGCACTACTTCTGACCAGAACCCCATGGTACTATGTAGAGAATATGGTGCTATTTAGGACGCAAACCTAAGCTAGACCAGGTAGACAGAACATTTCAATGGTAGCTGTCAGCATGGACATGGTTCACTACTGCCCCTTAGTGCACCTCTTAACGCACACCTCAGCTGAGTCAATATAAACATGACAGGTGGGCCAAGCCAGGGCATGGTGTGAATTAGGCATGTGCAAATTAGTCCTGGCCATCTGTCTGTCTAACTCAACATGAGGCAGAGCAACTAAGGTCATAGACTGATACAGTTGTAAAGTAACAATGAGAACTTAAGGTGAGGCACCACACCCTAATAGGGTATTTTTCCCCTTAGTCATATAACAATTAACTTTCACCAGTTGAATATATACGTATATGGCAATGATGTTAATTTGTGGAATTTCTTTCCTTCTTAATGCTTTTGAGCCAATCAGTTGTGTTGTGACAAGATAAGGGTGGTATACAGAAGATAGCCCTAGTTCTTTATTTGATTTAGCCTGGGTTGCATACTGAAAATAAGCAAAATCCTCAGTCTTGTACCCGGCTGATAACGATTTGCATGAGCCAGTAAAACGGAATGTAACTAGTTACTAAGACTATCCACTTGGTGGGAGTAGAGGGAAAGGAGAGTGAGAAAAAAGAGAAAAAAAGAAAACTTTAAATTCATAATACATCTCTATTTGAAAAATATCATCTCACTTACTTTGGAAGTACCAGTAAAACATGCCTTAGTTCGTATTACCATTTAGTCAACATTGGAGGTGTGCAGAGACCTGAAAGTTGCTTTTCAAAGAATACAGTACCTTTCAAAATTGCTTTCCGCTCATCTGAAGGTGAGTCATCACAGGCTTAACCTGTCAAGCATTCTCTGGGAGAATACAGAGGTGTGTGTGCAACACATCCTACTGCCTCCCCCTCAGAGCCATTTCATGCAACCACTCAGTCTGGCATCTGAAAGGCCATTTCCGCTGAGGAAAAAATGTCTCAGCACACCACTGTCATACCATGGTAGAGCAGAGTAAAGAGACAGCACATTTTGCTTTTATCCATGGCTTTAAAAGACATCCCTGTGAGCCTGATATTTTATTAAAGTATGACTCAAAATACACTGAACAAAAAATATAAAACGCAACATGTAAAGTGTTGGTCCCATGATTCATGGAAATAAAAGATCCAAGAAATGTTCAATACAAAAAGCTTATTTCTCTCAAATTTGTGCACAAATTTGTTTACATCCCTGTTAGTGGGCATTTCTCATTTGCCAAGAAGCTTATTAAACAGCATGATCATTACACAGGTGCACCTTGTGCTGGGGACAATAAAAGGCCACTCTAAAATGTGCAGTTTTGTCACACAACACAATGCCACAAATGTCTTAAGTTTTGAGGGAGCGTGCAATTGGTATGCTAACTGCAGGAATGCCCACCAGAGCTGTTGCCAGAGAATTTAATGTTCATTTCTCTACCATAAGCCGCCTCCAACGTCATTTAGGGAATTTGGCAGTATGTCCAACTGGCCTCAAAACCACAGACCACGTATAACGACGCCAGTCTAGGACCTCCACAACCGGCTTCTTCACCTGCGGTATCGTCTGAGACCAGCTACCCAGACAGCTAATGAACTGTGGGTTTGCACAAGCAAAGTCAGAAATGTCTGTCAGAAACAGTCTCAGGGAAGCTTATCTGCGTGCTCGTTGTCCTAACGAGGGTCTTGACCTGACTGCAGTTCGGCATCGTAACCTACTTCAGTGGGCAAATGCTTGATGGCCACTGGCACACTTGAGAAGTGTGCTCTTCACAGATGAATCCTGGTTTCAATTGTAACGGGCAGATGGCAGACAGCGTGTATGGCGTCGTGTGGGAGAGCGGTTTGCTGATGTCATTGTTGTGAACAGAGTGCCCCATGGTGGCGGTGGGATTATGCTATTGGCAGGCATAAGCTATAGACAACGAACACAATTGCATTTTATCGATGGCAATTAGATACGAGATCCTGAGGCCCATTGTCGTGCCATTCATCCGCCGCCATCACCTCATGTTTCAGCATGATAATGCACACCCCCATGTCGCAAGGATCTTTACACAACAACCGGCAACCACTTCTTCAAAATGCTTTTCATATTTCTTGAGAATGCATAATTGCATATTGGCACAATAAAGATATCACTCAATTGAGCATGGCACTCCTTTACTCTGCGTGCTGTTGTGTGTAGTGTGTACTAGAGAATAATGTGACCCATTTCCTCTCATTGACCTAGTTATGATATAAATGCCAATTGAACACCCCTTGCTTTACTATACTTTACCTCCCCGGGGAAATGAAAGCATTTCTCAAACACTCCCATCACTTTGTATTGAGATAGAATCCGTAGGGCTTTGAGGGCTTCAAACATCAAAAGGTTCTCACACACCAAACAATCATTTTCCCCCTTTTGAGTATTTCCCTCTCTGATTCAAGCAAAGTTGCTGCAAGGGTGTCATTAAACATGGGATTCAAATGGGAATTAAAGATGCATTTAGTCATCCCTCTGAAGAGCACCAAGTCCCTCTCAAATCTATCGCAAAACTCTGTTTCAGTGACTGAAATAACTCTGCTTTGGACTCAGATGCCCCATTCGCGTCTACTGGGAAGGAAGTTACAACAACAAAAACCTCCAAAGGCACATATCTCTTTCACATGACCTATGCTAACCCAAGTCTATGACCTGTCTACTCGGCAAAAACAGAAGCTGAAAATATGGACCAACGCATTACTGAGGGCAGCTGCAGCATCACATATCCAATGTTATGCTGATCTTTCTAGATATGGGCACAAATCCTGCAGTTTGGCCGTTTCAGATAATGAGACAAGAGTAGGCCAGGAAAATGGCATATGACTGTAAATCAGAGCGCTGATACTATACCTATTTTTATGCACCTCGAAGATGTATGATGTACTCATGGTCTAGTTACTTTAGACCATGGATGGGCAACTTTGATGGGGGTGGGGGCCCCCCCCAAAAAAACTGATCATGAGGGGCCTCAGTGGCTGAACTGAGTAAAATAACATACTTTATTCTGAAAAATAAATCTGCCAAAATAATCCACGCAGGGATAACAAACCCTAACACAAACCGACTAACACAAACCAGGAATAATCACGCACAAAACATAATGGGAACCAGAGGGTTAAATAGGGAAATAATAATAATTTAATGGGAACCAGGTGTGTACACTCAAGACATAACAAATGGAAAAAGGAGAGAAAAGAGAGACACCAACTTCGGCGGAAGTCGTGACAATTTGTTACAATGCAACAAGTAACCTGGTCTCAGAGAAAGGCGTATAATACTATACGTCCTCTACTATACATCTGCCAACGTATGATAAGTTACATCCTCCAATTCGTATTATATTGTTCGACTAGGTAAGACGTGTGATACTATTCATCCTCCAATTCGTATGATATTGTATGACCGCTATTCCATTCATAATGCAACCTAACGTAATATATCATACTAAATGGAGGGAATAAATTTACCTACCAAATCCTATGACTTGCCCAGAGACCAGGTTGTGATAGAACACACTGTCTACGTCTCAAATGGCACCCTATTCCCCATTGAGCTTGGTCAAAAATAGTGCACTACATAGGGAATAGGTTGCCATTTGGGATGTAGACATTTTCTTCTACAGCTTTGGCACATTCGAGGTAGAAGACTGATGGACGACATCTAAATCACTCACTGACTACGCTGACTGTGCTTAATTTTGTACGGAGCCAGGCAAATCACACTCAGGAAGTCGGCAAATGATGCTATTACTCAGCTATCATCTCACCAGGGAATGGATGACCTTTCAGGAGTGGAGATTGCAATGGTGATCTTGCATTATTATAAAACTGCCAGGTCCCTGTGGCTCTGTATATCAAGTTGTGGGTGAACAATCCATCATCAACATACACTGTAGCCAATAATGATCTGATTCAATCATTCAAACCCGTTAATGATCTCTTTGCTAAGCCTGTTGTTGGAAAAGGGGACATTAATAGAGATAGACAGGGGTACCTGATGAGTGGAACAAATAACAGCCTGGAGCAAAGAGATGACAGGAAATAGAAATGGAAAAATGATACAGGCGTAGGATCTTAATTTGATCACCGTGCTGTTGTAGTAAAGTTTGTATTTTCCACTTAAAAATTACAGACTTGATTTGCCCCAACTAAAAATGTATCAAATTAATTAATTTCCATTCATTATAATCCATATTTCCTGTTGCTGCAGGATTATTTTCCTGCTGTGAGAAACTGGTCAAATTAAGGTCCCACACCTGTAGGTGAAGGGAGAGGTCAAATGTATCTCCATTTCCATTTCATATCCAATTAGATAAGTTATGACATCCAGGCATATTACTTGCACCTCTATTCCACCCACTAGCCTCCTGCTCTGGAATGCATTTTGACCATTAGGGAGCTGAGACACATTGTGCGTCCCAAATGGCAAATCAAAAGTACACTACATAGGGAATAGAGTGCCATTTGAGACACAGAAACAGGCTCTGAATATGATGGACCATGGCGAAGGGACAACTCTGCATGACAGAGACAAATGGACAGGGGAGAGATCATATATTTATGGGGAAAACTGGTTAACCTATTCTTGGCTTTGGTAGAGGAAGAATAAGTGGTATTTGGGGACTCTTAAAGTTTCTGAAAGGCTGTGTATGGAGGGATGACATTTCTATTTGTCAAGAACACGATTCATGTCCAGTTTAAATGCAACTAATGTACCCACCCACAGAAGCAACAAATCACATGTGACCGCCTTAAACACAAAAAATAAATAAATGTCTGACATAAACAATTGGCCAATAATTCACTCATGAACCACGAAACCATGAATGGAAACACCATATTTTCTCAAGGTAGCCAAGAACAGATAATATAACAATCAGCTGAGAGCATTTAAGATGGAACCCCAGGAACAATATATTACTGTGTAAGGAGGAGGACATTGATCGATGCAGAGGCCTCTGTCCCCACATTCACCTAGTCTTTCACACAGACATTGATTGACAGTTGCTTTCAGGATGTAAATCTTGGTGGGATGGAGAGTGGGACAGACAATGATATATGGAGTGCTATCCATGGTACTGAAATCACAATGATGCCACTGCCATGGCTCTAATTTACAAAAATCCCGGATCACAATCTTCAAATGCTTTGGTTTTAACTCCTGTTTCTGATCATAATAGTTTAGTTTGTCATCAAAACATCAGGTAGTAATGTCACCATGTGAATGCACTGTCAAAGTTGGGGCAGAGAGCATCTTGTAATTTCCAGGGTCCAACAAGTCCAACAAGAAAATACCAAAAAAAAGTAAGAGATAAGAATAACAAATAATTAAAGAGCAGCATTAAATAACAATCGAGGGAATATATACAAGGGGTACCGGTACAGTGTCAATGTGCGGGGGCACCGGTGTTGAGGTAATTGAGGTAATTATGTGCACTACCGTTCAAAAGGTTGGGGTCACTTAGAAATGTCCTTGTTTTTGAAAGAAAAGCACCTTTTTTGTCCATTAAAATAACATCAAATTGATCAGAAATACAGTGTAGACATTGTTATTGTTGTAAATGACTAATGGCAGATTGGCAGATTTTTAATGAAATATCTACATACAGAGGCCCATTATCAGCAACCATCACTCCTGTGTTCCAATGGCATGTTGTGTTAGCTAATCCAAGTTTATAATTTTAAAAGGCTAATTGATCATTAGAAAACCATTTTGCAATTATGTTAACTCAGCTGAAAACTGTTGTTCTGATTAAAGAAGCAATACAACTGCCAATAAAACTTTAGACTAGTTGAGCATCAGCATTTGTGGGTTCGATTACAGGCTCAAAATGGTTAAAAGCAGTCTATTCTTGTTCTGAGAAAGGAAGGCTATTCCATGTGAGAAATTGCCAAGAAACTGAAGATCTCATACAACGCTGTGTACTACTCCCTTCACAGAACAGCGCAAACTGGCCCTAACCAGAATAGAAAGAGGAATGGGAGGCCCCGGTGCAACTGGGGCTGAGCAAGAGGACAAGTACATTAGAGTGTCTAGTTTGAGAAACAGACGCTCTCAAGTCCTCAACTGGCAGCTTCATTAAATAGTACCTGCAAAACACCAGTCTCAATGTCAACAGTAAAGAGGAGACTCCGGGATGCTTGCCTACTAGGCAGATTTGCAAAGAAAAAAACATATCTCAGACTGGCCAATAAAAAGAAAAGATTAAGATGGGCAAAAGAACACCGACACTGGACAGAGAAACTCTGCCTTGAAGGCCAGCTTCCCGGAGTCGCCTCTTCACTGTTGAAGTTGAGACTGGTGTTTTGCGGGTACTATTTAATGAAGCTGCCAGTTGAGGACTTGAAGTTGCCAGTTGAGGACAATGAACTTTCAGAATAAAGTTATTTTCTTCTGGCCATTTGAGCCTGTAATCGAGCCCAGAAATGCTGATGCTCCAGATACTCAACTAGTCTTTAATCAGGACAACAGTTTTCAGCTGTGCTAACATAATTACAAAAAGGTTTTCTAATGATCAGAATAGATTTTCTTGTGCCCTCTTCACGACTGTCTTGGTGTGCATGGACCATGTTAGTTTGTTGGTGATGTGGACGCCAAGGAACGTGAAGCTCTCAACCTGCTGCACTACAGCCCCGTCGATGAGAATGGGGGCGTGCTCGGCCCTCCTTTTACTGTCGTCCACAATCACCTCCTTTGTCTTGATCACGTTGAGGGAGAGGTTGTTGTCCTTGCACCACACGGTCAGGTCTCTGACCTTCTCCCTATAGGCTGTCTCATCGTTGTTGGTGATCAGGCCTACCACTGTTGTTTCATCAGCAAACTTAATGATGGTGTTGGAGTTGTGCCTGGCTGTGCAGTCGTGGGTGAACAGGGAGTACAGGAGGGGACTGAGCACACACCCCTGAGGGGCCCTCGTGCTGAGGATCAGCGTGGCGGATGTATTATTAACTACCCTTATCACATGGGGAGGCCCGTCAGGAAGTCCAGGATCCAGTTGCAGAGGGAGGTGTTTAGTCCCAGGGTCCTTAGCTTAGTGATGAGGGCCAACTCAGATTTAAACACACATAAACCCATCCAGCCAGATAACAATCCTCAGAATGTTTTGGTTTAAACTTTTGGGGTTTAACTTTTCTTAATGTCACCATATCAAAGTTGTGATGTAAATCTTGCTGTGGAGGAACAGATGGTCAACCAGCAGGGGGTACTGTCCATGTCCTGAAATCCCATCTGCCACTTCCATGTCTTTGCTCTGCTTTAAAGAGTGACTACCTTTGAAAATCTCTTTGAAAACGACATTGGCATCGATATGAGTCCGAAACAGTTACTCTAGTTTCAAAATTGACTATAAAGTGTAAATTGGATCATTTTGATCATAAAGTTAGTCTCGTCTAAAACTGAGTTTGGAACATCCATGTGTCACAAGGGGTAACACATGGACGTTGGGTTTTGATTTGACTAAGTCCATTTGCCCACTATCATGGGTTGAACAGCTGCGGTGATTGCTCTCTAAAAACACACAAGCCAATCGGCATGTTTAGTGGATCTTTAAAGACGTCCTCCAGTGATTATTTTTACACACACACACACATTTGTCACATGAGGATACATGGACCACCTATTGAGATGTACCTTTTGATAAAGGCCCAATACAGTCAAAGACGTGATTTTTCTGTGGTTTATTTACACATTAATATAGTTGGTCCCCCCTAACAGCCTCCACTCTTCTGGGAAGGTTTTCCTCTAGATGTTGGATCATTGCTGTGAGGACTTGCTTCCATTCATCCATAAGAGCATTAGTGAGGCACTGATGTTGGGCAATTAGGCCTGGCTCTCAGTCGGCGTTACAATTCATCCCGAAAGTGTTCAATGGGGTTAAGGTCAGGGATCTGTGCAGGCCAGTCAAGTTCTTCCAGGCCGATCTCGACAAACCATTTCTGTATGGACCTTGCTTTGTGCACGGGGCATTGACCATTCTGAAACAGGAAAGGGCCTTCCCCAAAATGTTGCCATAAAGTTGAAAGCACAGAGTTGTCTTGAATGTAATTGTATGCTGTAGCATTAAGATTTCCCTTCACTGGAACTAAGGGGCCTAACCCAAACCATGAAAAACAGCCCCAGACCATTATTCCTCCTCCACCAAACTTTACAGTTGGCACTATGCATTCAGGCAGATCCAGATTCATCTGTTGGACTGCCAGATGGTGAAGAGTGATTCATCACTCCAGAGAATGTGTTTCCACTGCTCCAGAGTTCAATGGCGGCGAGCTTTACACCACTCCAGCCGACACTTGGCATTGCGCACAGAGATCTTAGGCTTGTGTGCGGCTGCTCGGCCAAAGAAACCCATTTTGTGAAGTTCCCGACTAACAGTTCTTGTGCTGCCGTTGCTTCCAGAGGCAGTTTGGAACTCGGTAGTGAGTGTTGCAACCGAAGACAGATGATTTTTAAGCACTACTCACTTCAGCACGCGGTGGTCCTGTTCTGTGAGCTTGTGTGGCCTACCACCTCACGGCTGAGCCGTTGTTGCTCCTAGACGTTTCCACATCACAATAACAGCACTTACAGTTGACCGGGAATGTCTAGCAGGGCAGAAATTTGACGAACTGACTTGCTGGAAAGGTGGCATCCCATGACAGTGCCACGTTGAAAGTCACTGAGGTTTTCAGTACAGGCCATTCTACTGCCAATGTTTGTTTATGGAGATTGCATGGCTGTGTGCTCAATGTTATACACCTGTCAGCAACGGGTGTTGCTGAAATAGCCGAATCCACTAATGTGAAGGCATGTCCACATACTTTGGCCATGTAGTGAATATTTCCACACTATGAGAATGGAATAATGATGAAAATGATGATCATGCCATTTTATTGTAAGAGCTGTTTGAAAAGACTGCCTGAAATATTAGCCTGTTTTGGTGGGATAGAATTTTGGCCTTAGTAACTAGACCATTAAGAAAGATAGTTCCAAACCTCTTTGCAAATAACAGCAAGTTTTTCAGTTTTCCCCTCTCAACTCAGACTACTCCCAGACAGTCCTAGCCATTTTAATTGAAAACATTCACAGTAAGGTACTTAATTGTTACCCAGCAATGATTTGATGTTGAGATAAACACCATTGCATTGGAACTTTAAGTAAATCAGGTGATAAATGAGCTGAAAAGGAGACTTGAGTAGGACTTTTAACACAACCCAGCCGGGTAACAATCCTCAGAATGCTTTGATATAAACTCCTGTTTGATTCTCTTCCAAACGCCAGGCAGTAATGTCACTATACTGTAAATGCACTGTCAAAATTGTTATGAACAATGTTTTGGAGATTAGACTTTTTATTCATTGCCTTCAATGCCTGTTAGAGGTGTAATGTCCCTCCCTGGGAGAGAATGATTGAGTATTGAAAGTTTCACTTTACTCAATAAGAACTCTCTGTCTGCATTCCAAATGGCATTCTATTCCCTATATACTGTAGTGCACTACTTTTGACCACGACCCATAGGGTTCTGGTCAAAAGTAGTGCACTAAACTCTTATCTGTTATAAATTTGGCTGGTGGTAAGACTTCCCGCTCCTAAAATGTAATAACATTATAATAACATAATGGGAAATCAGCCACACAGCAGCACTAAGACATTGATCTAGTACATATACCCCTGATCTCCTTGTTTTTGCTATAGTTTTTTGTCATTGCAGACATCCCCACCCTGCCAGAATAGCAGAACCTAAACCGTAGAGCATAAGAATTACAGACATGAATACATAATCAAGCTCTGTTTGTTTGTGTGGATGTTGGATTAATTGGATTTGCTGTGATACAGGAATGAGGAGAAACAATAATTGTTTTATGTTTCTAAATATGAGATTCACTGGCACAAAAGGCACATCTCTCTTTTATGGGCACTGTGCATCACAGCTGGATTGGCTGTGCTTCCTCTCTAAAAATCCATACCAATATTATTTCCGTTTAGACCTGCTTTCGTGGGTCTTAAGACATCCTATTAGTGCTGCATGAAATTGTTTTGTTTTTAAGGACGCACCTCAAATATTGCCACAACTCCCACCTCAGTGCAAGCAAGCTGATGTTAGACAGGTAAATTGTCGAACCTTCCGTTTTTTTTTAACATGACGAAATTGCAAACTAACGTGTGTTTGACAATTGCCGAAAATACAGCCCATGGTGTGCATCCCAAATTTGACCTTATTACACATTGCACTACTTTTGATCAGAGCCCTAGAACCCTGGTATAACGTAGTGCATTATATAGGGACTAGAGTATAATATGGAATGCAGCCCTAACTGATTGGAATATGTTCAAAGATTCATCCACCCAGGACTCATTCATCAACATTGAGGCACATACATCGTCAGTCAAAAGCTTCATTAGGAAATGTGTTGTACCCACAATAACAATCCGGACATACCCCAACCAAAAACCCTGGATGAACGGAGATATCTGTACAATGCTGAGAGCCCGTACTGCAGTATTTAATGTCAGCAGAACGAACCCCAATGACTCGGTGGCGCACGACACGTACAAGGCAAGCAGGTAAAAGCTCTGCAATCCATTAGGGATGCAAAATGACAATACAGACACAAACTTATCACAGACTACAAAGGCAAATCCAGCTGTGCGGTGACCACCGAAGCCTCCCTCCTAGACGAGCTTAACACATTCTTTGCTCGCTTCGAGGCACACAATACCGAGCCATCCAGGAAGACACTTGCTGCTTGCTCCAGATGACCAAGTCCTTTCACTCTCAAAAGAGTGAATACTCACAAAGCTGCCGACCCAGATGGCATCGCTGGCCGCGTCCTCAGAGTGTGTGCTGACCAGCTGGCAGGTGTCTTCTTGGACATCTTCAACCTGTTCCAGGCTGTAGTCTCAACCTGCTTTAAGGAGACCACGATCGTCCCAGTGCCCAAGAAAAACAAGGTGACATGCCCAAATGACTATCGCCCAGTCGGGCTCACCTCGATCATCATGAAGTGCTTCGAAAGGCTGGTCATGGCCCACATCAATGCCAGCATGCCAGGCACACTGGACCCACTACAATTTGCCTACCGCTCCAACAGATTCACGGTAGTTGCCATTTCGAACGCTATTCACATGGCAATAACACATCTGGACAAGAGGAACACCTATGTGAGAATGCTGTTCAATGACTACTGTTCAGCATTCAACTTCCTGCCCATCAGGACTTCCTGATGGGCAGACCACAGGCTGTGAGGATTGGCAACAACACCTTCTCCACACTGACTCTTAACACAGGGGCACCCCAGGGGTGTGACCTCAGTCCTCAGCTGTACTCCCTGTTCACCTACAACTGCGTGGCTTTGCATGACACCAACTCCATCATCAAGAGAGTGTCCTGACCGATTGCATCACAGCCTGATATGGTAATTGCTCCTTTCATGACCTCAAGGTCCAGCGGGCCGTGAATCACTGGGCCCGTGCTCCCTCCCATCCAGGACATCTACTCGAAACAGTGCCGGAGGAAGGCATGCAGAAAAGTAAGATACTACACCTGTAGGTGTTACTAATGATTTATCCTAATCATCCAGAGAGAAAACACAACATTATGTGATTTATGTGAAAAGAGGACATAATACTTTCCTATCATTCATGTGAGGCTAAGCACAATCTCATTCTAAATGTAGGGTGATTCATGAAAAGAGACGAAGCCCTCCCAGTGCCTGAATGCCCTCATCTCAGAGTTTATCTGTGTTCATCTAGTAAACATGGATGGGCTTGAAGGTGCTGAAGCCCCTTTAAGAATATTTTTAGCATTAGCACCCCAAAGAAAGATTGTATTAGTACAAAGATTGTATTAGCTACCCCAGTGAAAAGTTCCTGGTGTGAAAGTAAAGTATTGCCATAGTCATATGCCTATTCTCTTTCCTGTGCTTTTTCCAGTGCTAGTAAAGGTAAAGTTTAATTATTGGGGCCAGAGCCATATGTCTATTCAAAGATCCACACATTTGTGTTATCTTTCCTGTCACATGTAACCTTTGTTTAGATCATCTACAGGACAGAGTGCAAACGCATGTAATGGTGATCTCAGAAGAAGGATGGAAGAGGCTACTACGCCTACCCCCAACCCCCACTCCAAGCATTGGATCTCACAGATACTAGTACGCGCGCTCGCACACTACATTACGAACTACGAACTTGACAAAATGATGTGCAGCAGTCCACGGTGACCGCTGGCACGGTCTCTCCTACACAATTCCCCATGGTGTCATTTCAGTCCGAAATACACCATTTCCGTTTAATTTCCATTTACTCACTTTTCGAGTTAAAGGTTAAAGCAGGAATCTGTTTAAGTTCCAAATCGACATTTTATTCATTAACCTTCATGGATAAAGTATGGGATTTTATGTTAAACATATGGACGAATCAGTCGATTTCTATTGGATTATCATACGATATCATACATTCACATAAGATTCAATAAAGGAATGGGAAATCCTTTATTTAACATTTCCTAGACAGCCTGGAGCCTATAGCCTAATTTTTCAATGATTGGCTATTGGCCTACGCATCAATGAAAAGGACAGTCATAATTTTATGAACGATAAGGGATTTTCCATGCATTCTGTTGAGCATTGTCCAATTAAAACACATTCATCTTAGATTTTAGTTTTTCTGGAAGGATACACCCTTGATCCCTTTCATTATATTAAAACAGTTAAACATAAACATAAATACAACATACATTCCCTGAAGGAGAAAATACTAAATTAATTTGTTATTCAAGTTAATTAACAAGTAATTCCAAAAACAGTAAGCCAGATAATATCTAAAGAGATCAGATATACCTTATTATTATTATTATTTCGTTTTTTTGCTGGATCATAGACAAGTTCATTTTCATTGATAATTTCGCCACAATTAACATTTACAAAGAAACCAGATGCAGCTATTCTAAACGTAATCGAGCAGTCGATAACCAAGAAGGCAACATTTACCTATACAGATAACTGTGACTGATCAGACTACAGTCTGACTACAACATCCTAATACAAAGGTATAGTGTGCTCATTTAGAAGTGTTGGTAAGTTTTGTGCGCAACGCATCGCTTACCGTGTATCGTTTTTCCAAACTCTTTTGGAGCGTCATCATTTCAAATTCTTGATGTAAATGAAGAAATCTGTCTCTGTTGAACGTTGGTAGTCCTCAACGAGCCAGTAGGTTTTTGAGCGCAATTTCCGGCGGTGAACCGCGCTGAACCGTTCATCAGGTGTCCTTACATTTGCGAATTGAAGATTTCCACTGAGGGTCTGCAGAACCTTCGAATAATCCGCCACATTAGCACTGCACATAGGAGTGCACTGATCTCATTGTTCGATAAACTCGTTGTCGGGAGAACTCATAAAAAATCTTTCTGCCGGTTATTACAGACACTTGGATGCTTTAGTTGTCGTCTCCTTACAAATATCAAGGTTGTCAGTGAGTTGCACTTGAATGAAACGCACGCAAACACTAGGGGGCACCTTTTGCTAGAAGCAGTTGAGCATTCTCATGAAAATTGACCAGGCAATATCAAATCAAATCAAACTTTATTTGTCACACGCGCGAATACAAGTGTAGACCTTACTTACAAGCCCTTAATCAACAGTGCAGTTCAAGAAGGAGTTAAGAAATTATTTACCAAATAAAATTAAAATAAAGAAAAAATAAACACAATAAAATAACAGTAAGGAGGGTACCTGTACAGAGTCAATGTGCAGGGTATATGTTAGTCGAGGTAATTTGTACATGTAGGTAGGGGTGAAGTGACAATGCATAGATAGTAAACAGCAAGTAGAAGCAATGTAAAAAACTAATGGGGGGAGGTGTGAATGTAAATAATCCGGTGGCCATTTGATTAACTGTTCAGCAGTCTTATAGCTTGGGGGTAGAAGCTGTTAAGGAGCCTTTTGGTCCTAGACTTAGGGGCACCGGTACCGCTTGCCGTGCGGTAGCAGAGAAAACAGTCTATGACTTGGGTGACTGGAGTCTTTGACAATTTTGGGGGCTTTCCTCTGACACCGCCTAGTATATAGGTCCTGAATGGCAGGAAGCTTGACCCCAGTGATGTAATGGGCCGATCGCACTACCCTCTGTAGTGCCTTACCATACCAGGCAGTGTTGCAACCGGTCAGGATTCTCTCGATGGTGCAGCTGTAGAACTTTTTGAGGATCTGGAGACCCATTCCAAATCTTTTCAGTCACCTGAGGGGGAAAAGGTGTTGTCGTGCCCTCTTCATGACTATCTTGGTGTGTTTGGACCATGATAGTTTGTTGGTGATGTGGACACCAAGGAACTTGAAACTCTCGACCCGCTCCACTACAGCCCCGTCGATGTTAATGGGGGCCTGTTCGGCCCGCCTTTAATATAGCAATCATACTGCATGATTTATATTGAGTGATGTTTCCAACTCAATAGGTTTTAGCTGATATGAATAGGCCCATGGAAAATGGGAGGTGAGGTCTGAAAGGATATCAGGACCAGGCAGGCAACACTACTGGTCCATTGGTGAGGACCCTCTGAGTACCTACAGTATCAGTATGAGGGAGATCTATATGAACAGCCTGGTCTCATGAACTAGACGTAACATAGTAAATGTAAATCTGGAAAACTGAAATGAGTATGATATGTTACGCTGGGTATGGTTACATAGGCCAGGGTGTATGGGTGTGCGTATAACATGAACGTCTAGCAACCCAAAGGTTGCGAGTTTGAATCTCCTCACGGACAACTTTAGCATTTAGTTAATTAGCCAATTTTCAACTACTTACTACTTTTTAGCTACTTTGCAACTACTTAGCATGTTAGCTAACCATTCCCCCAACTTTAACCCTTTTAGATAACCCTAACCTTAACCCTTTAACTTAACCCTAACCTCTAGCCTAGCTAATGTTAACCAGCTCGCTAACGTTAACCACCTAGCTAGAATTTATAACACATCATGCGTTTGGAAAATTCCTAACATATCATACGAATTGTAATTTGTAGCATTTCATACGAAATGGGTGATGGACATCCACAAATTAATACATACCATATGAAATGTAACATTTCATACTAAATGGAGTGTCTCAGATTTACAGTACCAGTCCAAAGTTTGGACACACTTACTCATTCAAGGGTTTTTCTTTATTTTGACTATTTTCTACATTGTAGAATAATAGTGAAGACATCAAAACTATGAAATAACACATGTGAAATCATGTAGTAGCACATGTAGTGTTAAACAAATCAAAATATATTTTTTATATAGGATTCTTTAAAGTAGCCACCCTTTGCCTTGATGACAGCCTTGCACACTCTTGGCAACTGACTGGCTTTCTTGATGCCTATAGTATTCTCTCTGGTATTCTCACTGCAACCTTAAAGGTCCTCAATGATGTCACCATTGCCATTGATTCTAAGCAACGTTGTGCTGCTATTTTTATTGACTTGGTCAAAGCTTTTGATATGGTAGACCATTCCATTCTTGTGGGCAGGCTAAGGAGTATTGGTGTCTCTGAGGGGGTCTTTGGCCTGGTTTAATAAATACCTCTCTCAAAGAGTGCAGTGTATAAAGTCAAAAAATCTGCTGTCTCAGCCACTGCCTGTCACCAAGGGAGTACCCCAAGGCTCAATCCTAGGCCCCACGCTCTTCTCAATTTACATTAACAACATAGCTCAAGCAGTAGGAAGCTCTCTCATCCATTTATATGCTGATGATACAGTCTTATACTCAGCTGGCCCCTCCCCGGATTTTGTGTTAAATGTTCTACAACAAAGCTTTTTTAGTGTCCAACAAGCTTTCTATACCCTTAACCTTGTTCTGAACACCTCCAAAACAAAGGTCATGTGGTTTGTTAAGAAGAATGCCCCTCTCCCCACAGGTGTGATTACGACTCTTGAGGGTTTAGAGCTTGAGGTTGTCACCTCATACAAGTTCTTGGGAGTATGGCTAGACAGTACACTGTCCTTCTCTCAGCACATATCAAAGCTACAGGCTAAAGTTCAATCTAGACTTGGTTTCCTCTATCGTAATCACTCCTCTGCAACCCCAGCTGCCAAACTAACCCTGATTCAGATGATTATCCTAACCATGCTAGATTATGGAGACATAATTTCTAGATCAGCAGGTAAGGGTGCTCTTGAGCGGCAAAATGTACTTTACCATTATGCCATCTGATTTGCCACCAATGCTCCTTATAGGACACATCACTGCACTCTATACTCCTCTGTAAACTGGTCATCTCTGTATACCCGTCGCAAGACCCACTGGTTGATGCTTATTTATAAAAACCTCTTAGGCCTCACTCCACCCTATCTGAGATATCTACTGCAGCTCTCATCCTCCACATACAACATCCGTTCTGCCAGTCACATTCTGTTAAAGGTCCCCAAAGCACACACATCCCTGGGTCACTCGTCTTTTCAGTTCGCTGCAGCTAGCGACTGAAACGAGCTGCAACAAACACTCAAACTGGACAGTTTTATCTCAATTTCTTCATTCAAAGACTCAATCATGGATACTCTTACTAACAGTTGTGGCTGCTTTGCGTGATGCGTTGTTGTCTCTACCTTCTTGCCCTTTGTGCTGTTGTCTGTGCCCAATAATGTTTGTACCATGTTTTGTGCTGCTACCATGTTGTTTTGCTACCATGTTGTTGTCATGTTGTGTTGATACCATGCTGTGTAACCATGTGTTGCTGCCTTGCTATGTTGTTGTCTTAGGTCTCTCTTTATGTAGTGTTGTCTCTCTTGTCGTGATGTGTGTTTTGTCCTATATTTCTATGTTTTGTATATATTATATACATATTTTTAAATCCCCAGTCCCCGCAGGAGGTCTTTTGCCTTTTGGTAGGCCATCATTGTAAATAAGAATTTGTTCTTAACTGACTTGCCTAGTTAAATAAAGGATAAATAAAATAAATACAAAGAAATGGCCTAGGCTACTGCTAAAGGAGAGGTTATGATGCAATATGGAGGTAGCCAGTGCCAGTCGTCTGTTTGTGCTATCATGCCAACTCCTTGTCACTCATTGTCATGCCAAATGTTTGGTTTGACAATGAGCAATGGAGTTGGCAAAATTACAAACAGATCTGGGACCAGGCGAGCACGAACTACAACATTGTCATTGATCTCTGTTTAGTTTTTGTAATGTGACAGGTTACGGCAAGTTTCTTTGTAGTTATTGGAGATATTCATGTCTTACAATCTGCTTTGTTTTCATACAGTACTTCTGTTTCTGGATGTACTGTAGACCTAAGAATATAAACTTGTTGCATAGAAATGTGTTATGATATTTGATAAGGGCACACAATCAATATAGAAGTCTGCAATCAAAATGATTAGATTACCCTGAAATTGTAGATGTAATTGAATCCTGGATGGTGTATTTTTTCTTAGTTATAATGAGGAGATTAATAATTGACTACCAATGGTTTCATGTGCAAGAACTGTAATGGAGATGGAGGGGGTTGGGGGACTGATATAAATAGTCATTTTTGCAACCAAAAATATACCCTCACAGACATGAAAGGGTCAACGATAAAGAAACTACTAATAATAATAACAACAACAACAAATTGCTACTTTGGAGCCACTCGAAGCACACCCTCTGCTGAAGCTCTCCAGTAGAATATGAATAATTATATGTGTTTACATGTATGTTTAATGTAACAGCTGTTCAGCGTGTGAATTCAGAAAGCCTGTTTGGTTAAGGCTGAGAGAGGGGAATATGCTCTTGCCATAGGGTGTATGGCCTATACTTTATCAGGAGTGCTTGCACAGTCAGAGATGTTGGCTCAATTGATAACTTCCTACTGAGACATTTTGAATGAGTACTTGCTCTCTAATTACCCTACCACACTAGTGTTGTGAGAGGTAATTTGACATACACCATCCTGTCCAGGGGGTGTACTTGTACATGAAGCTGCCTCACACAGAAACAAAATATTTTGTTAGGCTCCTGCTCTATGGGCCGCTCTGGCTCGAAGCTTTACTTACTTAATGTGCCCAAATCTCCCTCTCCAAGAAAGCTGAACACGTTGGTAAGGTATCAGCTGCTCTGTCCATTTCTATTTTGCTTTCAAATGGACAAAAAATATTATCGATTGGAGCAGCTTGTGTTTTTTCGCTGCCTGTCTGACACTTCTGGACTTCACATGGGAGCTATGCTGCCCAAGACAAGCCCAAACACACACACACGCACGCACGCACGCACACACACACACACACACACACACACACACACACACACACACACACACACACAGTGCCTGTCGCTTTGCTACGAATGGAGTGCTGTGCTGAATGTGCTGAAATTGCCCCGCTGTGATCTTTTGTGAACATGACAGTGGGCTTAGGGTACAATGTAATGAACAGGTGTGCCGATGAAAAGGGCCTTTGCAGAGTGTTGATAACGTAATGAAATTATGCCAAGTCTGTATGAATGAACACTTGCTGGGGAGAGAGATAACACACAGCCTGAAGCAGATGCAGAGAGCAGGCATGATGAATGGTACTGTATCTTTGACATAAAGGAGCAGAAAGCAGTAATCAGAGGACCTTGGGTCTGGTATATCAAAATGAGTGTATTTTATCTCAACCAATTCAATACCTCAGTGTGGTAGAATACCAAGCATTGGGGTCAACTCAGTTGCAACTTGCCCTGCATTTACTGTCAGAAAGAACATTCACAAACTATAATCTCAAGTGAATATCCAATCCATTATATTTGATTCTGTAGGGTAACATGTACTACAATTGTATAATGATCATGAAATTGCAGGCCTATCACATGCTGGAAAAATCTACCCTACCAGTCAAAAGTTTTAGAACACCTACTCATTCACAAGTTTTTCTTGATTCTTACTATTTTCTACATTGCAGAATAATAGTGAGGACATCAAAACTATGAAATTACACATATGGAATCATGTAGTAACCAAAAAAGTGTTAAACAAATCAAAATAGATTTTATATTTTGAGATACTTCAAATAGCCACCCTTTGCCTTGATGACAACTTTGCACACTCTTGGCATTCTCTCAACCAGCTTCATGATGTAGTCACCTGGAATGCATTTCAATTAACAGGTGTGCCTTGTTAAAAGTTCATTTGAGGAATTTCTTTCCTTCTTAATGCGTTTTAGCCAATCAGTTGTGTTGTGACAAGGTAGGGGTGGTATACAGAAGATAGTCCTATGTGGTAAAAGACCAAATCCATATTATGACAAGAACAGCTCAAATAAACAAAGAGAAACGACAGTCCATCATTACTTTAAGACATGAAGGTCAGTCAATCCAGAAAATGTAAAGAACTTTGAAAGGTTCTTTAAGTGCAGTCACAAAAATTGCCCCCCTGTGCAAGACAAAGGGGCTGATCGTGGACTACAGGAAAAGGCGGGCCGAACAGGCCCCCATTCTCATCAACGGGGCTGTAGTGGAGCGGGTTGGGAGGTTCAAGTTCCTTCGTTTCCATATCACCAATGAACTATCATGGTCCAAACATACCAACACAGTCGTGAAGATGGCACGACAAAACCTTTTCCCCCTCAAGAGACTGAAAAGATTTGGCATGGGTCCCCAGATCCTCAAAAGGTTACACAGCTGCACCATCAAGAGCATCCTGACCGGTTGCATCACCTACTTGGTAAATATTTTCTTAACTCCAATTGAACTGAATTGTTGGTTAAGGGATTGTAAGTAAGCATTTCACAGTAAAGTCTACACTTGTTATATTCGGCGCATGTGACAAATTTGATTTGATTTGATTTTGAAAAACCATCAAGCGCTATGATGAAACTGGCTCTCATCAGGACCACCACAGGAATGGAAGACCCAGAGTTACCTCTGCTGCAGAGGATAAGTTAATTTGTCCCCCAAAAATGCATCACAGAGTTCAAGTAACAGACACATCTCAACATCAACTGTGTGAATCAGGCCTTCGTAGTCTAATTGCTTTAAAGAAACCACTACCAAAGGACAACAATAATAATAAGAAACTTTCTTGGGCCAAGAAACATGAGCAATGGACATTAGACCGGTGGAAAACTGTCCTTTGGTCTGGACCCCAAATTGGAGATTTTTGGTTCCAATCGCTGTGTATTTGTGAGACACGTGTGGGTGAACGGATGATCTCCACACGTGTATTTCCCACCATAAAGCATGGAGGAGGAGGTGTTAAGGTGTGGCGGTGCTTTGCTGGTGACCCTGTCTTTGATTTATTTAGAATTCAAGGCACACAACCAGCATGGCTACCACAGCATTCTGCAGCGATACACCATCCCATCTGGTTTGGGCCTAGTGGGACTATCATTTGTTTTTCAACAGGACAATGACCCAACACACCTCCAGGCTGTGTACGGGCTATTTTACCAAGAAGGAGAGTGATGTAGTGCTGCATCAAAATGACCTGGCCTCCACAATCCCCCGACCTCTACCAAATTGAGATGGTTTGGGATGAGTCAGACCGCAGAGTGAAAGAAAAGTGCTCAGCATGTGTCAAATAAAATCAAGTCAAATCAAACTGTATTTGTCACATGCGCCGAAAACAACTTTATTGTGGAATGCTTACTTACGAGCCCCTAACCAACAATGCACTTTAACAAAAAAATATGGATAAGAATAAGAGATAAAAGTAACAAGTAATTAAAGAGCAGCAGTAAAATAACAATAGTGAGAGTATATACAGGGGGGTACCGATACATAGTCAATGTGCAGGGGCACTGGTTAGTTGAGGTAGTATGTACATGTAGGTACAGTTCATTAAAGTGACTATGCATAGATGACAACAGAGAGTAGCAGTGGTGTAAAAGGGGGGGAGGCACTGCACATAGTCTAGGTAGCCATTTCACTAGATGTTCAAGAGACTTATGGCTTGGGGGTAGAAGTTGTTTAGAAGCTTCTTGAACCTAGACTTGGCGCCCCAGTACCGCTTGCCATGCGGTAGCAGAGAAAACAGTCTATGACCATTGTGGCTGGAGTCACTGACAATTTTTAGGGCCTTCCTCTGACACCGCCTGGTATAGAGGTCCTGGATGGCAGGAAGCTTGGCCCTGGTGATGTACTGGCCGTTCGCACTACCCTCTGTAGTACCTTGCGGTCGGAGGCCGAGCAGTTGCAATAAGAGTGTGCAAAACTGTCGTCAAGGCAAAGAGTGGCTAATTGAAAAATCTCGAATATAAATATATATATATATTTTTTTAACACTTTTTTGGTTACTACATGATTCCATATGTGTTATTCATAGTTTCTATGGCTTGACTACTATTCTACAATGCAGAAAATAGTAAAAATAAAAGCACTTGAATGAGTAGGTGTTATAAAACTTTTGACTGGTAGTGTACATATACACAGAACAAAAATATAAACGCAACATGTAAAGTGTTGGTTTTACGAGCTGAAATAAAAGATCCCAGAAGTTCTCCATATGCACAAAAAGCTTATTTCTCTAACATTTTCTGCACACATATGTTTACATCCCCGTTAGTGAGCATTTATCCTTTGCCAAGATAATCTATCCACCTGATAGGTGTGGCATATCAAGAAGCTGATTAAACAGCATGATCATTACACAGGTATGCCGGGGACAATAAAAGGCCACACAACACACTGCCACAGATGTCTCAGGCTTCGAGGGAACGTGTAATTGGCATGCTGACTGCAGGAATGTCCACCAGAGCTGTTGCCAGGGAATTGATGGCAGTAGAGTGTTTTGCGCAAGTATTCACCCCCTTGGCATTTTTCCTATTTTGTTGTTGTCACACCCTGATCTGTTTCACCTGTCCTCATTATTGTCTCCACACCATCCAGGTGTCGCTTGTTTTCCCCAGTGTATTTATCTCTGTGTTTCCTGTCTCTCTGTGCCAGCTTGTCTTGTATTTTTTTACATTTATTTATTTCACCTTTATTTAACCAGGTAGGCAAGTTGAGAACAAGTTCTCATTTACAATTGCGACCTGGCCAAGATAAAGCAAAGCAGTTCGACACATACAACAACACAGTTACACATGGAGTAAAACAAACATACAGTCAATAATACAGTATAAACAAGTCTATATACGATGTGAGCAAATGAGGTGGGAAGGGAGGTAAAGGCAAAAAAAGGCCATGGTGGCAAAGTAAATACAATATAGCAAGTAAAACACTGGAATGGTAGATTTGCAATGGAAGAATGTGCAAAGTAGAAATAAAAATAATGGGGTGCAAAGGAGCAAAATAAATTAATTAATTAAATACAGTAGGGAAAGAGGTAGTTGTTTGGGCTAAATTATAGGTGGGCTATGTACTGGTGCAGTAATCTGTGAGCTGCTCTGACAGTTGGTGCTTAAAGCTAGTGAGGGAGATAAGTGTTTCCAGTTTCAGAGATTTTTGTAGTTTGTTCCAGTCATTGGCAGCAGAGAACTGGAAGGAGAGGCGGCCAAAGAAATAATTGGTTTTGGGGGTGACTAGAGAGTGCTGCTGGAGTGTGTGCTACAGGTGGGAGATGCTATGGTGACCAGCGAGCTGAGATAACGGGGGACTTTACCTAGCAGGGTCTTGTAGATGACATGGAGCCAGTGGGTTTGGCGACGAGTATGAAGTGAGGGCCAGCCAACGAGAGCGTACAGGTCGCAATGGTGGGTAGTATATGGGGCTTTGGTGACAAAACGGATTGCACTGTGATAGACTGCATCCAATTTGTTGAGTAGGGTATTGGAGGCTATTTTGTAAATGACATCGCCAAAGTCGAGGATTGGTAGGATGGTCAGTTTTACAAGGGTATGTTTGGCAGTATGAGTGAAGGATGCTTTGTTGCGAAATAGGAAGCCAATTCTAGATTTAACTTTGGATTGGAGATGTTTGATATGGGTCTGGAAGGAGAGTTTACAGTCTAACCAGACACCTAAGTATTTGTAGTTGTCCACGTATTCTAAGTCAGAGCCGTCCAGAGTAGTGATGTTGGACAGGCGGGTAGGTGCAGGTAGAGATCGGTTGAAGAGCATGCATTTAGTTTTACTTGTATTTAAGAGCAATTGGAGGCCACGGAAGGAGAGTTGTATGGCATTGAAGCTTGCCTGGAGGGTTGTTAATACAGCCTACCAGGGGTTTGTCCAAGCCTACCAGAGGTTTTTCCCAGTTTCCTACTTTGCCTTTTCTCCTTTTTCTAGTCTTCCTGGTTTTGACCCTTGCTTGTTCTGGACTCTGTACCTGCCTGCCTGACCGTTCTGCCTGCCCTGACCTCGAGACTGCCTGCCACTCTGTATCTCCTGGACTCTGATCTGGTTATGACCTTTTGCCTGTCCATGACCATTCTCTTGCCTATTCCCTTTGGATTTATTAAACATCTTGAACTCCAACCATCTGCCTCCTGAGTCTGCATTTGGGCCTCGCCTAGTGTCATGATAGTTGCCTTATAACCTGGAATTAAAATAGATTTTTTGGGGGGGGTTTGTGTCATTTGATTTACACAACATGCCTACCACTTTGAAGATGCAAAATATTATTTATTGTGAAACAAACAATACTTTGTAGAGTCTCCTTTGGCAGCAATTACAGCTGCAAGTCTCTATATGCTTGGCACATCTAGCCACTGGGATGTTTGCCCATTCTTCAAGGCAAAACTGCTCCAGCTCCTTCAAATTGGATGGGTTCCGCTGGTGTACAGCAATCTTTAAGTCTTACCACAGATTCTCAATTTGATTGAGGTCTGTGCTTTGACTAGGCCATTCCAATACATTTAAATGTTTCCCTATTAACCACTTGACTGTTGCTTTAGCTGTATGCTTAGGGTCATTGTCCTGCTGGAAGATGAACCTCCGTCCCAGTCTCAAATCTCTGGAAGACTGAAACAGGTTTCCTCAAGGATTTCCCTGTATTTAGCGCCATCCATCATTTCTTCAATTCTGACCAGTTTCCCAGTCCCTGCCATTGGAAAAACATCCCCACAGCATGATGCTGCCACCACCATGCTTCCCTGTGGGGATGGTCCTCGGGGTGATGAAAGGTGTTTGGTTTGTGCCAGACATAGTGTTTTCCTTGATGGCCAAAAAGCTACATTTTAGTCTCATCTGACCAGAGTACCTTCTTCCATATGTTTGGGGAGTCTCCCACATGCCTCTTGGCAAACACCAAACGTGTTTCCTTATTTTTTTCTTTAATTAATGTATTTTTTCTGGCCACTCTTCCGTAAAGCCCAGCTCTGTGGAGTGTACGGCTTAAAGTGGTCCTATGGACAGATACTCCAATCTCCGCTGTGGAGATTTGTAGCTCCTTCAGGGTTATCTTTGGTCTCTTTGTTGCCTCTCTGATTAATGCCCTCCTTGCCTGGTCTGTGAGTTTTGGTAGGTGGCCCTCTCTTGGCAGGTTTGTTGTGGTGCCATATTCTTTCCATTTTTGAATAATGGATTTAATGGTGCTCCGTGGGATGTTCAAAGTTTCTGATTTTTTGATAACCCAACCCTTACCTGTACTTCTCCATAACTTTGTCCCTGACCTGTTTTTAGAGTTCCTTGGTCTTCATGGTGCCACTTGCTTAATGGTGTTGCAAACTCTGGGGCCTTTCAGAACAGGTGCATGTATATATATATATATATATATATATAAATATAATTTGACACTTAGATTGGTGGACTTTAACTAATTATGTGACTTCTGAAGGTAATTGGTTGCAGCAGATCTTATTTAGGGGCTTTCTAGCAAAGGGGGTGAATACGTATTCACACACCACTTTTCCATTTCACTTCACCAATTTGGAATATTTTGTGTATGTCCATTAACATGATATTCAAATCAAATCCATTTAAATTACAGGTTGTAATGTTACAAAATAGGAAAAACGCCAAGGGGATGAATACTTTTGCAAGAAACTGTACGTCCAACCCGGCCTCACAACCGCAGACCACGTGAACCACGCCAGACCAGGATCTCCACATCCGGCCACATCACCTGCGGAATAACCTGAGATCAGCCACCTGTACATCTGATGAAACTGAAGATTATTTGTCTGTCTGTCACACAGCCATTTTGTGGGGGGGGGGAAACTCATTCTAATTGGCTGGGCCTATGCCCTCCCAAGCCCATCCATGGCTGCGCCCCTGTCCAGTCATGTGAAAAAGAGTACATAGATTAAGGCCTAATGAATTTATTTCAAATTCTTGATTTACTTACATGAACTGTAAGTCAGTAAAATCATTGACGTTGTTGCATGTTGCTTTTATATTTTTGTTCAGTATAATTCTGTAAGCTACCCCATTCATTTCTGATAGACTGTCTGTGCTAAAAGTCGAGTAAAAAATATGTATGAAATACAACACCAGCGACCCGGTCAGGTGTTTAACTCAGTGGCGGTTCTAGCTTGTATGGTTCACTGGACCCCCCCCCCCCCCCTCCCCTTTACCACCATTCTGCACTAACTGTAATTTTCATTCATATAGAACACAAATAAATTACCACAACATTTAAAACTATATGAATGTATACAAAAATAAGACTCAAATAGAAAAAAAGTAGTAACTAAGACAAATAGAAACAAATGTGTTGATTTGGCACTCGAGCATCAGTATATTACCCATCCCCCAACACTGTCAACCAAGAGTCAAGACTAAACCAATTCACCTTGTGTAATGAGTACGATGGGAGACAGGGGGCTGGTTTCAAGCGCAGGGCGCAGCGGGTGTTTATTAGTGAAGGACCACAGGGGGAGGCAGGTAGCTGGGTCCAAGGGCAGGCAGAAGGTCATACACAGGGACTCCAAAAAGGTAACAGTACAGGCAGGGAAAAGGCTAATAACATAGTCTGGGAGATCAGGAAAGAGGTTGATGACAGGAAATCTGATAGGCAAACGTACAGGCAGGGAATAGGCAAAAAGGCATCGTTAGTGAGGATGGCCAAAAACTACGATACACGGGAGGACTAATACAGAAATAAGCAGCACTCCGCCTAGAATGTGTATCAAAACAAACAATACCTCACAATAATGGCGTGCAAAGAACTGAACTAAATAGTGTGTGTAAATGACATACAGGTGTGTGAACAGGTGATCAGAATTCAGGTGATTGGGATCTGGAGAGTGCGCTGCGTTCAGGAGACCTATCTGTTTGAGAGTGTGAGCTGGAGAGTGGGCTGGAAAGTGAGCTGCATTCAGGGGATCTATGTGTTTGAGAGTGTGAGCTGGAAAGTGGGCTGGAAAGTGAGCTGCGTTCAGGGGATCTGTGTGTTTGAGAGTGTGAGCTGGAAAGTGGGCTGGAAAGTGAGCTGCGTTCAGTGGATCTATGTGTTTGAGAGTGTGAGCTGGAAAGTGGGCTGGAAAGTGAGCTGCATTCAGTGGATCTATGTGTTTGAGAGTGTGAGTTGGAAAGTGGGCTGGAAAGTGAGCTGCGTTCAGGGGATCTATGTGTTTGAGAGTGTGAGGTGGAAACTGGGCTGGAAAGTGAGCTGCGTTCAGGGGATCTATGTGTTTGAGAGTGTGAGCTGGAAGTTAAACCTTGATGGTGTGCAGACTGATTTTATATTTTTCTTAACGATTTCGCACAAACCAGAGAAAAATGCAACAATATGTCTATGAAACTTTCTTTATCTTGGCCAGGTCGCAGTTGTAAATGAGAACTTGTTCTCAACTGGCCTACCTGGTTAAATAAAGGTGAAATAAAATTAAAAAATTAAAATGCAACTATATATTCAGTATTATGAATGAATTGTGGTTTATTTAGTAGCATTTCGTACTGTAACTGATTTTACTAATTGCATTAGTGCACCTAACAAAGTTAGGTGCGCTATTTGATAGATTCCCCCGCTCCCCCTACCTCTGGCTTCCGGTGGAGAGACCTGAGATCAACCTATCTCTGCCCCCCTCCCTAACTAGTACTTCTGATTGGGAGACCTTCCAAGGCAGTAGCCCGCCTAGCTCACACACTAGAATCAGGGCGCCCACTCCAACGAGGTTAAATGACCCACAGTCCCATACGGTGACATGATATCATTGACGTGACGTGCAAGTGAGCGATAGAAAGTCAATCGCGCAAATGTCACCATTCCGATTTTTTTTTGTGCGGGTGCCGCTCCCGGCAAGATGCCGCCCTGGGCAGCTGCCCATGTCACCTATACCTAAATCCGTCACTGGTTGAACTGACAGATATCATGTCGGGGATGCAAGTCCCACTCAGGTTTCCTTGTGAGTCTGTTTAAGTACTTTATAACCACTGTACATATACAGCAAGGCCGATTGACTGAATGACACGTGTGAAAAACTCCCTGTGGCTCCCCCAAAATTAAGAGCTTTCTACTGCCCACTATGACACCCCTCCTCATTCCGGTGCCAAGGTGTCTGGCTGTTGAACTTCCTCACCTCCCTGACCTTGGTCAATTGGCCTCTGATTGGTTGACATCTGGTGATTACCTGGTTTGGACCAATTCAGGCTGCTCTGACCTCAGTCTCCTCCAGCTGCACAGAGAGAGCGGATGCTCTTGTGTCTCTGTGCTACTCCCGTTCACCTCTGGACTTCTCCATCCAAGGACTATCACCTCTGGACACATTTACTCTGGTCTCCTTTAGTGTGTTAGCGTCACTGCCTAAAATACCTGTCACGACTTCCGAAGTTGGCTCCCCTGCCTGTTCGGGCGGTGCTCGGCGGTCGTCGTCACCGTCCTACTAGCCGCTACCGATCCCTTTTTCGTTTGTCTGTTGGTTTTGTCTTATTAGTTTCACCTGTGTGTATTTTGGTTTAATTAGCTTCCCTATATGTAGTAGGTTGACCCGCCCTTGTTTTGTGTGGGATTGTCTTAATGTTACGTGTGTGCATGTTAGGTCGTGGTGTATTTTTATTTTCTTTACTTGACACCCTGTGGTTTTGGGTTGTCAAGTATAGTGTCCTGCGCCCTGTATTGTGTTGGGCTTATAATTTTGGTGTGCAAGAGTAAAGCACTTTACTCCGTTACTCTCTCTCTCTCTCTGCGTCTGATTCCTGCACCCACCTAGTCCCGCGTGACAATACCACACCTCACACTTCACATCAGATGTTATCTTCATCCATCACTCCTCTCCTCCTGTTATGCTGGTATGTGTTTAGGCTGGCAATAAACCTGTGTTCTTTACCTTTGTCTTCTACTGATCCATCTCCCTCTTACCGGGGACCTAGGGCAGTTTTTCCATCCACCTTTTACTAGAACTTCCAGCGCCGACAGAGATTGCCGCCTCGCTTCGCGTTCCTAGGAAACTATGCAGTATTTTGTTTTTTTTACGTGTTGTTTATTACATTGGTACCCCAGGTAATCTTAGGTTTTATTACATACAGAGAGCAACGTCAACTCACCATCATTACGACCAGGAATACGACTTTCCCGAAGCGGATCCTGTGTTTTGCCCACCACCCAGGACAATGGATCGGATCCCAGCCGGCGATCCAATACAACGACGCCGTAAAAGGGGCAGACGAAGTGGTCTTCTGGTCAGGCTCCGGAGACGGGCACACCATGCACCGCTCCCGAGCATACTACTCGCCAATGTCCAGTCTCTTGACAACAAGGTTGATGAAATCCGAGCAAGGGTAGCATTCCAGAGGGACATCAGAGACTGTAACGTTCTTTGCTTCACGGAAACATGGCTCACTCGAGACACGCTATCGGACTCTGTACAGCCAGCTGGTGTCTTCACGCATCGCACCTTTCAGAAACATACATCTTACTGTTAAGAAGAGGGGCGGGGGGTATGCCTTATGATTAACGAGACGTGGTGTGATCATAAGAACATACAGGAACTCAAGTCATTTTGTTCACCTGACTTAGAATCCCTCACAATCAAATGTCGACCACATTATGTACCAAGAGAATTCTCTTCAATTATAATCACAGCTGCATATATTCTCCCCCAAGCAGACACATCGATGGCCCTGAACAAACTTTATTTGACTCTATGTAAACTGGAAACTACATATCCTGAGGCATTCATTGTAGCTGGGGATTTTAACAAGGCTAATCTGAAAACGAGACTCCCTAATCGCATATCAATTGTGCTACCAGGGCTGGTAAATCCCTGGATCATTGTTATTCTAACTTCTGCGATGCATATAAGGCCCTCCCCCGCCCTCCTTTCGGAAAAGCAGACCACAACTCCATTTTGTTGCTTCTGGCCTATAGACAGACACTAAAACAGGAAGCTCCCGCTCTCATGTCTGTTCAACGCTGGTCCGACCAATCTGATTCCACGCTTCAAGATTGCTTCGATCACGTGGATTGGGATATGTTCCCGCATTGCGTCAAACAACAACATTGACGAATACGCTGATTCGGTGAGCGAATTCATTAGCAAGTGCATTGGCGATGTCAATCATGCGAATCTGAAAGCGCAAACCACTGCTTTTAACCAGGGCAAGGTGACCGAATACAAAAACATGACCGAATACAAACAGTGTAACTATTCGGACTCTCCTTCACTGCAGCCGACGTGAGTAAAATATTTAAACGTGTTAACCCTCGCAAGGCTGCAGGCCCAGACGGCATCCCCAGCCGCGTCCTCAAAGCATGTGCAGACCAGCTGGTTGGTGTGTTTACGGACATATTCAATCAATCCTTATCCCAGTCTGCTGTTCCCACATGCTTCAAGAGGGCCACCATTGTTCCTGTTCCCAAGACAACTAAGGTAACTGAGCTAAATGACTACCGCCCCGTAGCACTCACTTCCGTCATCATGAACTGCTTTGAGAGACTAGTCAAGGACCATGTCACCTCCACCCTACCTGACACCCTAGAACCACTCCAATTTGCTTACCGCCCCAATAGGTCCACAGACGACGCAATCGCAACCACACTGCACACTGCCCTAACCCATCTGGACAAGAGGAATACCTATGTGAGAATGCTGTTCATCGACTACAGCTCAGCATTTAACACCATAGTACCCTCCAAACTCGTCATCGAGCTCAAGACCCTGGGTCTCGACCCCACCCTGTGCAACTGGGTACTGGACTTCCTGACGGGCCGCCCCCAGGTGGTGAGGGTAGGTAACAACATCTCCACCCCGCTGATCCTCAACACTGGGGCCCCACAAGGGTGTGTTCTGAGCCCTGTACTCCCTGTTCACCCACAACTGCGTGGCCATGTACGCCTCCAACTCAATCATCAAGTTTGCAGACGACACTACAGTGGTAGGCTTGATTACCAACAACAACGAGACGGCCTACAGGGAGGAGGTGAGGGCCCTCAGAGTGTGGTGTCAGGAAAATAACCTCACACTCAACGTCAACAAAACAAAGGAGATGATCGTGGACTTCAGGAAACAGCAGAGGGAGCAGCCCCCTATCCACATCGATGGGACAGTAGTGGAGAGGGTAGAAAGTTTTAAGTTCCTCGACGTACACATCACGGACAAACTGAATTGGTCCACCCACACAGACAGCGTGGTGAAGAAGGCGCAGCAGCGCCTCTTCAACCTCAGGAGGCTGAAGAAATTTGGCTTGTCACCAAAAGCACTCACAAACTTTTACAGATGTACAATCGAGAGCATCCTGTTGGGCAGTATCACCACCTGGTTCGGCAGCTGCTCCGCCCACAACCGTAAGGCTCTCCAGAGGGTAGTGAGGTCTGCACAACGCATCACCGGGGGCAAACTACCTGCCCTCTAGGACACCTACACCACCCGATGTCACAGGAAGGCCAAAAAGATCATCAAGGACAACAACCACCCGAGCCACTGCCTGTTCACCCCACTATCATCCAGAAGGCGAGGTCAGTACAGGTGCATCAAAGCAGGGACCGAGAGACTGAAAAACAGCTTCTATCTCAAGGCCATCAGACTGTTAAACAGCCGCTACTAACATTGAGTGGCTGCAGCCATACATGTAAAAAAATGTATCACTGGCCATTTTAAACAATGCCACTTTATATAATGTTTACATACCCTACATTACTCATCTCATATGTATATACTGTACTCGATACCATCTACTGCATCTGGACTATGCCGTTCTGAACCATCACTCATTCATATATCTTTATGTACATATTCTTCATCCCTTTACACTTGGTAAGATAAAGTAGCTGTTGTGAAATTGTTAGGTTAGATTACTCGTTGGTTATTACTGCATTGTCGGAACTAAAAGCACAAGCATTTCGCTACACTCGCATTAACATCTGCTAACCATGTGTATGTGACAAATATAATTTGATTTGATTTGATTTGATCCACCTGTCGCTCTCTTTCACGCATTGAAAAACTCTGATAGAATGATAACACACTGACAATTTGAAAAGTTCTTTATCACAGTGGTGTAGGTTTTTTGGAGCGATGGTGGAAAACATTATTCACACATCTTTGGCCTGTAAAAAAATAAGATTTTAAGTGGATAGTATTGAGTACGTTCTGTATACACGTTATAATCTATTAATAAAATATTTTTCAGCTCAATCACAATTCACAATCACTATATTTACTATTCCATCCCTCCTCCCAGGACAGGCTGCCCGTACCTTGTCACGCCCTGACCTTAGTTCCTTTTTTATGTCTCTATTTTGGTTTGGTCGGGGCGTGAGTTGGGGTGGGCATTCTATGTTGTTTTTCTATGTTTTCTTTTCTATGCTTTTGGCCTGGGATGGTTCCCAATCAGAGGCAGCTGTCTATCATTGTCTGATTGAGAACCAAACTTAGGTAGCCTTTTCCCACCTGGTGTTTGTGGGTAGTTGTTTCATGTTTTGTGTTTTCACCTTTCAGGACTGTTTCGATTTTCATTTCTTACATTCACTTTGTTGTTTTGTATTTTCGTGTTCTACTATAATAAATAATCATGGACACTTACCACGCTGCGTTTTGGTCCGATCCTTCCTACTCCTCATCCGATGAAGACGAAGACCATTACAGACCTGCTCCGGATAGGTATCAAAGCAAGTAATTGTGCTAGAAAAAGACATTGGACCACTACACAGCTTTGATGAATGCTGTTATGGTAATGACTCACAATCTCATAAAGATGTAACTAGAGGTCTGAAAGGAAGGGAACTGAGGACGACAAGTTGTGGGTGCACTCCAGCAAGACGTTAAAAGCCCAGGGCTGCGTCTCTTAAATAGTGCACTACATTTGACCAGAGCCCTGTGGGACCTTGGCAAAAGTATTGCATTAGGTAGGGGATAGGGTGCCATTTGGGACGCAGCGCAGGGCCATGGATTGGATCAGAACCCATTAACCTTGGTGACCCGACCCAGTGGCGGAGCAGCTAAGTGTTGAGTGCTCTAAACAGGAAACATCTCCTTGGGAGTGTCAGGAAAGCAGGGGACTTGTTAGTATCATGTTGCGTTACATTGGAATATGTGATGTTATCCGGGGCAGTGTGTGCATGTTCTAGTCTTGTAGGATATTAATTTCAGGCCTGCTACAAGTCGGGATGACTTGTGGAATTAGCTACTATAACTCTTCGTGGATTTTAAAATGAGGTTAGAATGACCCAAACCATTTGACACTGTACTAAACCAGATCTTTCCCCTAGTATCTGTATTTTTCACTCACAATTAAGAGAGAAGATTACTTTATTGTCTATGTCCACAGGAAAAGGAAACATGTCTCTCTGCATTATACCAACCCCACCGAGACACACATACATACAGCCACCTTAAGGTTGGAGCACAAGGTCAACTACAGTGCAGAACCCCTGTAGCAGCCTTCCGAAAACCAAGGCAGTGAAACGATTCTTGGACGCAAACATGCTGCCATTGAAAGGAAACATATCTGATATGTGAGGAGACTTAATAGTCCAAAAGGTTACCCAAGATCAAAGACACACAGGAGCTAGATAGAGAGAAAGGTTACAACCACTGCATCATGCGAATGCAGAGGAGAGACAAAGCTGCTGTGCAGTGCAAAGAAGAACAATTTCTAAGCAGGTTTGCGTTTTTCGGCATGAATCATGTTCTGGAGGAAGCTCTGCAGAGTGGTCACTAGCTGGCACAGCCACAAAGTAATAAAATCCGATTTTAAACCTAACACTAACCTTAACCATACTGTTAACCCTAATGCGTAACCTTAAATTAAGAATTAGGAATTCATGAATTGTTATAATATATACCATTTTGTAGCTGGCTTATCTAAAGGGAAATCGCTCAATTCTGCCTCCAGGACAATTTCTAACGGAATGCCTGGAGGGTGTTTAGTAATCATAACCTCTGCTGAGCACTGTTTACAGAGTACAGAGTCATCTTTAGGTGTCTGGCAGTGAGTCAGCCAAGACCCCATCCAACTTAACAAAGCCATCTGGAATGTTGCTGGAGTGTGAAACAGTGAAAGGACACCATGCACAGGGGGATAATTGGAGAAATAAAGATCTGTAATTTGCCAGACTTTTGCCTATCAGTCCTGGGCAGATGCTATGCCAGGCTAGCTGATAAGATCAAATCAAATCAAACTTTATTTGTCACATGCGCCAAATACAACAGGTGGTCATGGACCTTACCGTGAAATGTTTACTTACAAGCCCTTAACCAACAATGCAGTTCAAGAAAGAGTTAAGAAAATATTTACCAAATAAACTAAAGTAAAACATATTTACAAAGTAACACAATAAAATAACAATAACGAGGCTATATACAGGGGGTACCGGTACCAAGTCAATGTGTGAGGATACAGGTTTGTCGAGGTAATTTGTATATGTAAGTAGGTGCAAAGTGACTATGTATAGATAATAAACAGCGAAAAGCAGCCGTGTAAAAACAAATGATGGGGTTGTGTCAATGTAAATAGTTTGGGTGGCCATTTGAATAATTGTTCAGTCTTATGGCTTGGGGGTAGAAGGTGTTAAGGTACCGTTTGCCGTAGCAGAGAGAACAGTCTATGACTTGGGTGACTGGAGTCTTTGACAATTTTTGGGGCCTTACTCTGATACCGCCTAGTATATAGGTCCTGGATGGAAGGAAGCTTGGCCCCAGTGATGTAATGGGCCGATCGCACTACCCTCTGTAGCGCCTTACTGTCAGATACCGAGCTGTTACCATACCAGGTGGTGACGTAACCGGTCAGGCTCTTGATGGTGCGGCTGTATAATGGGCCCTGTTCGGCCCGCCTTTTCCCGTAGTCCATGATCAGCTCCTTTGTTTTGCTCACATTGAGGGAGAGTTGGTTGTCCTGGCATCACACTGCCAGGTCTTTGACCTCCGCCCTATAGGCTGTCTCATCGTTGTCGGTAATCAAGGCCTACCACTGTTGTGTCGCCCGCAAACTTAATGATGGTATTGGAGTCGCGCCTGGCCGTGCAGTCATGAGTGAACAGGGAGTACAGGAGGGGACTAAGCACGCACCACTGAGGGGCCCCCGTGTTGAGGATCAGCGTGGCAGACGTGTTGTTACCTACCCTTACCACCTGGGAGCGGCCCAACAGGAAGTCCAGGATCCAGTTGCAGAGGGAGGTGTTTAGTCCCACTGCCCTTAGCTTAGTGTTGAGCTTTGTGGGCACTATGGTGTTTAACGCTGAGCTGTAACCAATGAACAGTGTTCTCACATAGGTGTTCCTTTTGTCCAGGTGGGAAAGGGCAGTGTGGAGGGCAATTGAGATTGCGTCACCTGTGAATCTGTTGGGGCGGTATGCGAATTGGAGTGGGTCTAGGGTATCCGAGATGATGCTGTTGATGTGAGCCATGACCAGCCTTTCAAAGCACTTCATGGCTACCGACGTGAGTGCTACGGGTCGGTAGTCATTTAGGCAGGTTACCTTAGCTCCCTTGGGCACAGGAACTATGGTGGTCTCCTTGAAACATGCTGGAATTATAGACTCGGTCAGGGAGGGTTGAAAATATCAGGTCAGGTTTGAAAATATCAGTGAAGACACTTGCCAGTTGGTCCACGCATACTTTGAATACAGGTCCTGGTAATCCATCTGGCCCGGCAGCTTTGTGAATGTTGACCTGTTTGAAGGTCTTGCTCACATCGGCTACCAAGAGTCTTATCGCACAGTCGTCTGGAACAGCTGGTGCTCTCATGCATGCTTCAGTGTTGCTTGCTTCGAAGCGAGCATAAAAGGCATTTAGCTGGTCTGATAGGTTCGCGTCACTGGGCAGCTCGCATCTGGATTTCCCTTTGTAGTCCTTAATAGTTTTCAAGCCCTGCCATATCCAACATACGTCAGAGCCGGTGTAGTAAGATTCAATCTTAATCCTGTATTGACGCTTTGCCGGTTCATCTGAGGGCGTAGTGGGATTTCTTATAAGCGTCCGGATTAGTGTCCCGCTCCTTGAAAGTGGTAGCTATAGCCTTTAGCTCTATGTGGAAGTTGCCTGTAATCCATGGCTTCTGGTTGGGATAAGTACGTACAGTCACTGTGGGGACGACCTCGTTGATGCACTTATTGATGAAGCCAATAACTGAGGTGGTATACTCCTCAAAGCCACTGTAGCGTAGCATCCTGACCACTTCCATATTGAGCGAGTCACTGGTACTTACTGCTTTAGTTTTTGCTTGTAAACAGGAATCAGGAGGATAGAATTATGGTCAGATTTGCCAAATGGAGGGTGAGGGAGAGCTTTGTATGCGTCTGTGTGTAGAGTAAAGGTGGTCTAGAGTTTTTTCCCTCTTGTTGCACATGTGACATGCTGGTAGAAATTAGATAAATCGGATTTAAAACCTCTTAAGGAGCCGACCCTTTTTAAAAAGTTTGCCCAAAATGACAAACCAAATCTGACTGCCTGTAGCTCAGGACCTAAAGCGAGGATATGCATATTCTTGATACCATTTGAAAGGAAACACTGTGGAAATGTGAAATTAATGTAGGAGCATATAACACATTAGATCTAGTAAAAGATAATGCATCATCTATGAAATGAAAGAGAAAAGCCACAATCTATTATTCCAGTTTAGGCACAATTTTGATTTTGGCCACTAGATGGCAGCAGTGTACGTACAACGTTTTAGACTGATCCAATGAACCATTGCATATCTATTCAAAATGTTGTATCAAGTCTGCCCAAATGTGCCTAATTGGTTTATTAATAAATTGTAAAGTTCATAACTGTGCACTCTCCTCAAATAATAGCATGGGAAGCTTTCTGCCCATATCAGAAATGTCTATGTCCTGGGAAATGTTATTGTTACTTACAACCTCATGATAATCATATTAGCGCACGTTAGCGCAACTGTCCCGTGGGGGTGACACCGATCCTGTAGAGGTTTTAAGTTTCCCTGCATTAAAGTCCCCGGCCGCTAGGAGCGCAACTTCTGGATGAGCATTTTCTTGTTTGCTTATGGCATTATACAGCTCGTTGAGTGCGGTCTTAGTGCCTGCATCGGTTTGTGGTGGTAAATAGACAGCTACAAATAATATAGATGAGACCTCTCTTGGTAGATAGTATGATCTACAGCTTATCATAAGGTACTCTACCTCAGATGAGCAATATCTCGAGACTTCTTTAATATTAAACATTGCGTACCAGCTGTTATTGACAAATAGACACCAGACGTAGCTTCTCTGTCCTGTCGATGCATGTAAAATCCCGCTAGCTCTATATTATCCATGTCGTTGTTCAGCCACAACTTGGTGAAACATAAGATATTACAGTTTTTAATGTCCCATTGGTAGGATAGTCTTGATCATATATCATCCATTTTGTTTTCCAATGATTGCATGTTGTCCGATAGAACGGATGGTAGTGGAGGTTTACTCACTCGCCTACGAATTCTCAGAAGGCAGCAACCTCCACCCCCTTTTTCTCCACGCAAATGATGGGGATTTGGGCCCGTTCCCAGGAAATCAGTATATCCTTCGCCTTAAAGAAAAAATCTTCATCCAGTTCGAGGTGATTAATCGCTATTCTGATGTCCAGAAATGATTTCCTGTCATAAGAGATGGTGGCAGCAACATTATGTACAAATTAATTTAAAAAATAAGTTACAAACAACGCAAAAAAACTAACAAAATAGCACAGTTGGTTAGGAGCCTGTAAAACGACAGCCATTGCTTCCGGCACCATGTACAGGTCACATCCTGTATATAAAAACAACTACACTCAGACAGTCCTCAGTAGCTCAGTTGGTAGAGGAAGGTGCTTGTAATGCAAGGATAGTGGGTTTGATTCCTGGGACCAGCCATGTGTACATTTTATGCACCAATTATTTATATATAAACTAGATGAACAACAGTGGGTGCTGTTTTGAAGCCATCATGCATCCATCATGGCACCATTGTAAAAAATATTTTGGAAGCTTTATAAATGTATTTATTAATGTATACATTTGTTTTTTCCACATGCATTATATTACAGACACTTTAATGCATACTTTTAAATTAGATCATGTGAGCTAAACATAAAAAAGTTTAGTATATAAAAACGTTTTCCTTAAAGTATAATTTTTTGAAAGATATTGAAAGATCCAATATGGCTGACCGTTGGCTTCAAAGCCTCTCATTGCCCAGTACATAGCATCAGCAATCCAGGGTTTATATACAGTACATCATTGGTATGCACGCATGACTGTAAATTGCTTTGGATAAAAGTGTCTGCTAAATGGCATATATTACTATGACATATAGTATTATACTGTATCTTTATCTGAGACCAGGTTGCTTGACAACAAGAAGAAGAATTACTGGGAGCATTTAAGTTGGTGTTTAAGTCATTGAAACAAGCCTGTGACAAGGACAACTCAAGGATAACAGATGGTGTGAGCTAAAATTGGAGGAAAGAACTCCGTTAATGTCATGGCATCTCATTATAGAAAAATAGGTGTTCACATGCGTAGATGTTAATAGTGTGAAAATGACAGTGTGAGAAATAGCCTCAGATTGTGCGGAAGAGATTAAGGAAAGCTCATGTTTCTTTCTTTACCAGTTTAGACAGTGAGTTAAAGTGTATCTGTAACATATTGCGTTCTTCCTGCAGAACTAAAAAAATATATATTTCTATGGTTCTACCAATCACCGTCATAATGCACCCCATGCCGAGGCAGAGGATGGGGAAAATATTCCAGCTGCAAAAAGACGAAAGCAATGTTTGGTCAAAATACTAAACAGTCGACTTTTTGATAATCTGATTAGAATTGCAAATGAGGAAGTCCAAAAAAAAATTTAAGTGAATGAAAGGAAACGCACCTTCCCCCCGTAATATTGAAAATCAATGAGGGAGGACGAGAGAGGAGTCTTCACACAGACAGAAAGCCCATTTAGTCCATCTCTCATATGAAATTATCATTGACATTTCTTGGTCAAGCACGATGGCTTTGGCTCACAAAAAGTGCCGTATTAGGTCCCAATATTTCACATATTACTGCATCCAGCAGTCAAGGAATATCTTTAAAAGTATCAACATGATCCAACTGAGTTGGTCTCGATAATTTATTCAGCCCCATACAATTACGTGTATTGAAGCACATCTTGGAGGACCTCCAGGAATTCCTATTTCCAAGTAAAACAATACTGGAGGGATGAAATGTCAGGGTTTTCATATATTACCCATGTAGCCATGGGTGTAGTGTGCCACCAGCATGTGCATTGTTGAATTCGTTTGGGGATAAGATCCCATGGGAGCTGTACACTTTTAATGGAAAGCCATATCAGGAAGTCTATTTACGGCATCTCACTTTGATAACAGTAATGTGTATGTATACTACATGACCAAAAGTATATGGACACCTGCTTGTCGAACATCTCATTCCAAAATCATGGGTATTAATATGGATTTGGTCCCCCCTTTGCTGATATAACAGCCTCCACGCTTCTGGGAAGGCTTTCCACTAGATGTTGGAACATTGCTGGGGGACTTGCTTCCATTCGGCCACAAGAGCATTATTGAGGTCGGGCACTGATGTTGGACCATTAGGCCAGGCTCTAGCACTCAGCTCTTCAGTAAGACCATTCTACTGCCAATGTTTGTCTATAGAGATTGCATGGCTGTGTTCTCGATTCTTTACACCTGTCAGCAAAGGATATGGCTGAAATAGCCAAACCAACTACTCTGAAGGGTGTCCACATACTTTTGTATATACAGTACTTATTAACAACGGGTGAGACATTGCAATCACCCTTTAGGGTTTCGTCTGGCCTAGTGGAAGTATGAGGAGTTTGGGCTTGAAAGGGGGGGATAGCTTAAACAAAGAAGAAGTCTGACTCTGAAGAGCATTTCTACTGGAGTAGGCCATCATCCATCCCTCTCAAGTTAATTGATTACTTCTGGGTGTTCATTAGGTCAGGAACAGGTTCATTAGGTCAGGAACAGGTTCATAGGTCCGGAACAGGTTCATAGGTCAGGAACAGGTTCATTAGGTCAGGAACAGGTTCATTAGGTCAGGAACAGGTTCATAGGTCAGGAACAGGTTCATAGGTCAGGAACAGGTTTCCTTGCGTCTAATTCGGTAACTCGGGAAAGGAGGGATATGTAGGGATAAATGTCACCTGGAGACAGCAGGTTCCTATTGGTTCTCCATGGGTCAACCATCGCAAGGATTCCACAGAACCATAAATCACTACAACTCTGTCCCGGCAATCAGCCCACAGTCTGTGCATGCATGACTTATTATGTGCTCAATGGGTCTTGGTCAAAAGTAGAGCGCTATGTAGGGGAATAGGGTGCCATTTGAGACTCAACATCATGGGTGGCAGGCTGAAAAGAGCTCATTAGAGTGATTAGATTGTTTCTATCCTCGCCAAATATTTCTGGTTAACCTGAACCGTTCATTATGATGGCCATATTTCACATTGATGTGACGTAACAGAAGAGGAACAAACTTTAAGCATAGAAATAGAATGAGTAGAACAGGCTTGGAAACACTGACCATTATGGTATAATTGACCTGAATGGGAATGCCTGTTCTATTTCTTCTAATTATATGCCTTTAGGAACTCTCCTCTGCTGAGGATTAGTCAAAGGAAGTCACATGCAGAGTAGTGGCCATAGGTGTGTCATCATTAATGTTGCCAATGCCATGTCAATGAAATAACATTGAACCAACGTGGAATAGACGTTGAATTGACATCTGTGCCCAGTGGGATGGAGATTAAATTAAAATATCCTTCACCAAAGTGGAAACTGTAGCTAATACTGCCTGACAACAACCAGCATTTGACGTAAATAAACTTGGGGTTTTCCCTATACTAATTGTCCACTGCAAACTGAGTCACACCAAAGCAAGAGTCTCTTATCAAGCTTATTCTTACTGGCTTTAGTCATTTTGAACTTGACAAGCCCTTATCCTACCTACAATCATTATGTAAGTTGTTCAAACAGCATATTATGACTTTAATTATTCTATTCCATATGGAATGATGAAACGTGGAATTTAATCTTTAAAAACCTCAGTTTCCAGAATTGATCGTAGAATAAAACAACATCATCTGATCTGCTGTTCTCTTGTTCACTATACTCTCCCTCCTCCTGTATCCTTGTATCACCCAAATCTAAGAGTATCTAATTACATAGAAAAGAGCCTGATGATTGTTTAAGAATTATCGAGAAAAAACAAAACAACAGTAATGGTAACAGCATCCAGACAGCATCCATACATAACCATGGTAAACAAAATAGCCCGTTGTCAATGACACACACACTTGATTATCTATATTATTATCTCTCAGGGACTAAACATTATCTCTATCATTATATCTCAGGTAGTAGTCTAGAGCTAATTCACCCAGCGCTGCTCTACAAAGATCCTAAGTGCACACCATTCATTAATTTAAAATGGCTCCCTTTGAACTCTAACTTTGTTTCGAACAGTAGGGACCTTTAATTTGATTTATTTATTAATATATTTTGTGTTCATTTCTCTTCTCTCTTGCGGTGAGCTTATCACTAATAAGCCTGTGGCTCACCAGGGAGAATATTTAATTAGACTACAGGTCCACCACAGGTCTGATTTACAGTCCCCCTCTTCCTGTCAGTACCCATAAGCCACTGCACTACCAGACAGGTGAATAGATCAGTGGGAGAGGAGAACATCTACCTCAGATGCAGATAGAAAACTTATACGTAGGTTAGTGTAGCGATTGCTGTTGCATTATTCAAATGGGTTCACATCCACAGCTTCTCAGGATGTGAAAGTAATATGAATCTATAGCCGAGTAGACTAGAAATGGTGTTTTAAATTCTTGATAGAGGGGAGCTTTGGATCTCAGTTCTGCGCTGCTACTTTGATCAGTCACCTGTCATCAGGAAAAGAGGCATGAGTACAGCACAAGGATCTAATGGGCAGCAGTACTTGTCTATATATGGAAGTCTGCATCAGGCAGATGCATAAGAATGGTTTCCTGGATATGTACTTTGTGAGGAATATGCTTTAAGATAAACTACGTTCCTACTCAGTCCAAGCCTGTAAATGAAATGGAGTCTGGGAGAGTTATGTCTGCGACAAGGTCAGACAAAAATCTTTCCATTAACAGCTCTCTGAGCCCAGCAAAACACAGTGGGGGTGAAATATGATGCCGCCCTGAGATGTCTACCACGCTGCACAAAATGTAATCATCCTATTGTTGTTAGGGTACCCGTTAATGTTGTAGATAAATCTATCTAAAGAGGAAATGGTTGATATGGCTGCTATTGTTCATTAGACCGTGTACAATTGACACGCTATATTGATTATATGGCGATTGGCGAGGCATCACACCTAATAGGATATTTTTTTTCTCCCTTAATCATATCACAATTAACTTAGGGAAGGAGGGCCATGTGGGATAAATGTCACCTGGAGACAGCAGGTTCCTATTGGTACTCCATGAGGAACCATCGCAAGGATTCCATAGAACCATAAATCACTACAACTCTGTCCCAGAAATCAGCCCACAGTCTGAGCATGCATGACTTATTATGTGCTCAATTGGCCTTGGTCAAAAGTAGAGCGCTATGTAGGGAAATAGGGTGCCATTTGGGAGGGAGCCCATGACTCAACATCATGGGTTGCAGGCTGAAAAGAGCTCATTAGAGTGATTAGATTGTTTCTATCCTCGCCAAATTTTTCTGGTTAACCTATATGAACTATAGGGCGATTGGCGAGGCATCACACCTAGTAGGATTTTTGTTTTCCCTTAATCATATCACAATGAACTTATAATACTTTTTTGTATTACAACTTTTCTGAAATATTGCATTAAAATATACAAATGAGGCAATATCTCATTAAATATGTGCATGTTTGCATATTCCGCAAATACATTTTTCTTGACACTGGAGGAAGTTTTCTTAAGACACTCCAGGACCAAACTTTTGTCGAGCAGATTGTGGATATATAATTTTTTCATATTTCTAGCTGTAAAATACTCAAGACTGCATTTTTTTGGGGCGTATTTGCAAAAACAATATTATCTACAATCAAACTTTGACAACGTATCAACAATTCTCTCTATACAAGACTGGAAAATACAGTGGGGCAAAAAAGTATTCAGTCAGCCACCAACTGTGCAAGTTCTCACACTGAAAAAAGATGAGAGAGGCCTGTAATTTTCATCATAGGTACACTTCAACTATGACAGACAAAATTACCAAAAAAAATCCATAAAATCACATTGTAGGATTTTTAATGAATTTATTTGCAAATTATGGTGGAAAATAAGTATTTGGTCAATAACAAAACTTTATCTCAATACTTTGTTATATACCCTTTGTTGGCAATGACAGAGGTCAAACGTTTTCTGTAAGTCTTCACAAGGTTTTTACACACTGTTGCTGGTATTTTGGCCCATTCCTCCATGCAGATCTCCTCTAGAGCAGTGATGTTTTCAATTCCCTCCAAAGATTTTCTATGGGGTTGAGATCTGGAGACTGGCTAGGCCACTCCAGGACCTTGAAATGTTCTTACGAAGCTACTCCTTCATTGCCCGGGTGGTGTGTTTGGGATCATTGTCATGCTGAATGACCCAGCCACATTTAATCTTCAATGCCCTTGCTGATGGAAGGTTTTCACTCAAAATCTCACGATACATAGCTCCATTCATTCTTTCCTTTACACGGATCAGTCGTCCTGGTCCCTTTGCAGAAAAACAGCCCCAAAGCATGATGTTTCCACCCCCATGCTTCACAGTAGGTATGGTGTTCTTTGGATGCAACTCAGCATTCTTTGTCCTCCAAACACGACGAGTTGAGTTTCTACCAAAAAGTTATATTTTGGTTTCATCTGACCATATGACATTCTCCCAATCTTCTTCTGGATCATCCAAATGCTCTCTAGCAAACTTCAGACGGGCCTGGACATGTACTGGCTTAAGCAGGGGGACGCATCTGGCACTGCAGGATTTGAGTCCCTAGCGGGTATTGTGTTACTGATGGTAGGCTTTGTTACTTTGGTCCCAGCTCTCTGCAGGTCATTCACTAGGTCCCCCTGTGTGGTTCTGGGATTTTTGCTCACCGTTCTTGTGATCATTTTGACCCCACGGGGTGAGATGTTGCGTGGAGCCCCAGATCGAGGGAGATTATCAGTGGTCTTGTATGTCTTCCATTTCCTAATAATTGCTCCCACAGTTGATTTCTTCAAACCAAGCTGCTTACCTATTGCAGATTCAGTCTTCCCAGCCTGGTGCAGGTCTACAATTTTGTTTCTGGTGTCCTTTGACAGCTCTTAGGTCTTGGCCATAGTGGAGTTTGGAGTGTGACTGTTTGAGGTTGTGGACAGGTGTCTTTTATACTGATAACAAGTTCAAACAGGTGCCATTAATACAGGTAACAAGTGGAGGACAGAGGAGCCTCTTAAAGAAGAAGTTACAGGTCTGTGAGAGCCAGAAATCTTGCTTGTTTGTAGGTGACCAAATACTTATTTTCCACCATAATTTGCAAATAAATTCATTAAAAATCCTACAATGTGATTTTTTTGATTTTTTTTTTTCTCATTTTGTCTGTCATAGTTGAAGTTTACCTATGATGAAAATTACAGGCCTCTCTAATCTTATTAAGTGGGAGAACTTGCACAATTGGTGACTGACTAAATACTTTTTTGCCCCACTGTATATCTATGGATAACCACTATTTTCTTTGTGAAGGCAGATGCTTCTGAAGCTAAGAGAAATGTGTTGGCGTGTGGGAAGAGTTTAACTTTCGGGAAATGGCAGTTTCAATATATTTTGTCTATCAATCGCTAAATGGCTAATCACAATCTCTTCAAACTAAGTTACTACATATAGTTCAGTTTCTAACATTCTCTATGAAATGGCATTTTAAATTATGTATGATTGATTACATGAAATGTTGATGATGGTAGTTTGATAAACACAAGAAGATAAAATTGCATCAAGTTTTAAACATTTTTATTTTTACTTTTTGAAAGTACTAATATTTTACATTTTTACTTTTTGTAGGTACCAAAATATCCCAAAATTGATAATCTGGTGAAAGAAATGTAATTTTTTTGCCCTAAAGAAAACTCAGGTAGGTAGTGGTGAATATTAATGTAGCAGAGGGTAATTCCTACTAGTTGTTCATAGTAGATATTAATAGAACATAAATCATAAAAGTTGAAAATGCTTCTATATGTAAAGCAGGACAAAATCTGGGTGCACAAAGAACCACTTTATTCCATTGATGAAATTATTATATTTCTGTGGCTATGACACACTTGACCTTGAGCAGCATTAACATTGCCTTAATGATGTGACAAGTTTAGACAGTCATTGCTGTCAGTGAGCCAATCATCCAAGATGCAGACATATTTCATTCAGACTTGAAAGCTGAAAACTGAGGTGTATATGGCTGACTCACCTCTCCTCACTAAAGTCACTGACTGCGCTGCTGCCGGAAGCCCTGCAGTGATGATGAGAGTGTGCCAGAGCCCTGGTCAGGACAAGAGGCACTGTCCACTGGAAACAGGGCCCAAAAGCAGTGCACTATATAGGAAATAGGGTGTCATTTGTGATGCATCCACTGCCTTTATGAAGCTGGCGAGTTGGATGATTGTCTAATGACCTTGGTTGAAGTTAGGAGCAAAAGAGAGAGCTTGTACCCAGTAAGCAAAATTAAGTTGAAAGGACGTCTTTTAGGTGTCTTTTCCAGACATTGCGAGCAAAACAGATAGCTTGTGCCCAGTAAGCAAAATTACATTGGAAAGCCATCTTTTAGTTGTCTGTTCCAGACAGATGTCAGGTCCCAGAGTGGTGTGGGGAAAAAAAATCTGAGGCCCATAGTTTTTCCTGATCTAACCAGGTAAAACTCCAGACCTTATACGGTATGACGTGATTAATCTGTTGTAAAAAGGTTTAATATTACTATTTTTTAAAACATTTATTTAACCTTTATTTAAATCTAGGCAAGTCAGTTAAAAACAAATTCTTATTTACAATGACGGCCTACCCCGACCAAACCTGGATAACGCTGGGCCAATTGTGTGCCGCCCTATGGGACTCCCAATCACGGCCGGATGTGATTCAGCCTGGTTTCAAACCAGGGACTGTAGTGACGCATCTTGCACTGAGATGCAGTGCCTTAGACCGCTACGCCACTCGGGAGCCCTAATATGGGCTATGATGGGACCGAAGATTTTCGAATCAGGTCACATGGTTTTAAAAAACTCCTAGAAAAACTCTGGCCTTGGGGAGGATGAAAACCCTGTTAAGCTGCAGCAACCTTGTACTTGTTCATATGAAATATATTTTAAAGAAGGACTATAGGGCTTTCCTATACACAGACACAGAGAAAGCAACATGGTTGGATAATAAAACTCACAGGGCTGAGCTTGCTTTATGCAGGTTTACATCATGTAGTACTGCTCACAGTCTATGTCAGCTGTTGTGTTTATTCATTAATTCCAGTTAATCATTTTGGATTTAAAAAGTCTAGGTAGCCTAGTCAGCCCACGTTTGAATATAAACCCAATTTGATCCCATTCACATTTTCTCACAAACAAATGGGCTATAATTACACAATGTTACCGACTTAATTTACCCTGACCAGAGGGACATGGCGCATAGTAGCAAACTTTTTCACTCATACCCCCCTTCCACCATTGGGGAACATCCCGCGGGCTAAAAAACCTAGCTAAAAAACATGAGTTGAAATGGGCTAGTTTATCTGGACATTTCTTACAAGTTATAAGTAGCTCTCTGAGGTATACAATGACTGAAATGACAAGAGGAAAACTGATGATGCACTACCCAATTTCGAAATTGCACCCTGTGCATTCTACTATTACAACTTTCAAGAGTAAGTTGAATGCCAGTTCCCAGGCCCAAAAATACTGGTGGAAAGTGGAGAGCTTTTTGTATTGTGTCCGGCCCATACAACCAGCGAATTACCATGAATCTGATTGGTCAAGACGCGCAAAGAGCCAAGAACAGCAGTCCGAAGTGAAGGACAGCGAAATTTTGCGGGATTTGACAAATCATGAAGCAAATCGATTTGAAAAACAGCGCTTTGTGTCAATGTATTTTATTAATCTAAACCAAAAGCGGTGTTGCGATGCCACACCTGATTGAAAAGTGCTCTGGCAAAATCTGCCTCATCACACGTTTTCTGACGGCCCTGCGTTGTTGTCAGGCGCATTTTAGGTGCTGAATGAAACGTGTATACGTTTTTCGTTTCCTTTTTCCCGATGTGGAAAATCCGTTTCAACTGCACAAACATTCTCAATTAAGTAAGCATCATAGCACAAGCCTCTTAATATAGGGAAAAGGAGCCAACTGAAAATTGCAACAGAATATTTATTATTGCTCCCGTCTGTCACATGCACTTATGTTAGCTTTTTCAAAAGCTTTAAAATTGGCAGTGATGATGTTCAAAGTAGTCAAAACTGGGTATTATTCTAATGCGCACTCCCAAACAAGTACACATTTGTTCGGTGTGGAAAAGATCCAAATCTGAACGAATCATGGACGTCTAGGCTATGGTTTAAGAGTTTGAACATCAGAGTACAGTACGACACACTTTAGTACAGTAGAGCAGAGTAGAATACGGTACGATATGGTATGGTACAGGACTGTGGAGTTTTATTCAGTAGATTAGAGTGCAGTACGGTACAGTATAGTTTTATTCAGCAGAGGAAAGTATAGTAGAGAACAGTACAGTACAGTATAGCTTAATTCAGTAGTGTACAGTACAGTTTAACCCTCCTGTTGTGTTCGTTTCGTGTTAATTAATTCTGTGTTCCCCGTCCAAAATGACTGCCCCATTATAGATGATTATATATCCATAATGATACATATATTATCACCTAATGTTGTGTTAGATCTTTTCATCAACCTAAGTTATTGTGAACATTACAAGTTTTGAACTTCTATTTGCTATTTATGGCCAGCATGACCTGAGCTCATACAACTCGTTTTTGAGTTAAAAAAAAAGCATAATGTATGGATTATTTTAACTGTAACAAGTACTCAGATGAAATATATTGTGCTATTTATCACAGACTACTTTGTGTCAAAGTTTAATAAGGACTCTCTCCTCACCAGTGTCATGATCAGACATGATCAAGAGCCTCACATACAGTATATGGCTTGGTCATTGTGCTGCCACAGAATGAATTGTGAGCAAGGCCTCAAAAAAGCTTTATATACCAGAGCTGTGAGAAAAGCTCTATATATTATTGAAACAATATTGTGATTGTTTGTGAGAATGCCAACGGGTGTGGTTCCCGTGGGGGAAATATTCTATTGGGGAAAGATTCCCATGAGGAAGATTCCCATGGAAGCCAAGAAGGGGAGTGAGGTGTGTGTGTGTGTGTGTGTGTGTGTGTGTGTGTGTGTGTGTGTGTGTGTGTGTGTGTGTGTGTGTGTGTGTGTGTGTGCGCGTGTTTGTGTGTGTGCTCAAACATGCATGCATGTGGGGCTCTGGGAGAGGAAGTCTGTCCATATGATGACTGGGCATGTGCCTGAACTCAATTTTGTACACTAATTGTAGTCTCACCCATTCATTTCTAATGACCGGTCATTTTTGACCGGGAACATGACAGTTGTACAAAAGTTCAATAAAACACCCCAAATTTTATAAAAATCTTCTAAATGTATTTTGTGTGTTCAGATGCCCAGTGTGGACAAAGTCATGGAACCTTATGACAATCAGATTAAATTAACTACATTTTTTCAGAGAGAGAACTTGTAAATTGGTCTATTTCGACTGGAACACAGCAGAAGGGTTAATTCAGTAGAGTAGAGTACACTGTACTTTACTTCAATTTACTGCTCTACTGTATTGTACTGTTCTGTAATGCACTATGCTTTACTGTACTTTATTGTAATGTACTGTATGTACTCTGTTGTGCTCTACTATACTGTATTGTGGTGTACTGTGCTGTCCAAACTTGTGAAACATAAATTACCATGATTGGTTCAGATTTGGTCCAGCCGGACCAGACCAAATCTGAACTAATTACAGACTGATCTGGACCAGGTCAAAAATGGATGTTGAAATCGAGGCCGGTCCAGACAGGACCAAAAGAAGACGTTCAAAAGACGTTAGCGTCTGTAAATGCTTCGTGGGTACAGATGTCGGAGAACTCTTGTTTCGTCAGTCATATTGGATTGTTCTCTGAGGGCAGAGCACGTTTCTCCTCAGGATAATCAGATGAAAAGGTTGTTTATAAATCACATGTACAATGAAGATAAATGATTCTGACATCGCGGTGCACTGGTTGTAGGATTTGACCTCGGTGCAGTCTGTTCCTATTCAGCAGTAGTCAGTTAGTGTGGGCCTGCATCCCATGGGCTCTGATCAAAAGTAGTGCACTAGGGAATAGGATGCCTTTTGGGATGCAGCTTGGGAGATTGGTTTTGACCTCTGAGTCTGTCAGGTTTGGGGTTTGTGGAATGGAGGAACAGCTTGATTGTTGTCTGTAACAATTTACTTCGAAGACTCTCCAGAGTCTCTGATTGCTCAGCTCAAATATAGACAATTAGATTCATGTATTTTTTTCTCTGCCCTTTAGGGAACCTGTTTAATGTGTGCTCTAAATGATGATTGGAGTGCGAACATTGTTTTTGGCAGCCAAACGTAATCTTCTAGACTTCATTTCAGAAAATCAGAATAAAATTCACAGTGGGTCTCTTTTTGTAGTATGGTGAAAGAGCCATCCAAAGAGAAAGCATTATTACAATACAACCTCTCTGTCTGTATTAGCAGATTCTAAGCAAGCTGTGTATGGCAGAAATACAGTAGCGTTGCAGTGCTGCAGCTGTGCTTCTGCACATGTTTATCTGCAGGGGTTCTCTGTCTCTGGCTGTCCCCAAACCCGAAACCATTGAACTGTGCAGGATCCTGAGACTCCAAAAGACGCACCCTATTGCCTATATATACAGTAGTGAACTACTTTTGACCAGAGCCCAAGTTTTTTAAACATTTTGGATACATATCCACATACATATCCACATCCCCATATCTCTCCCAGAACGTATTACTTGCGTGCAGCGATTATTTCACGGTTTCACGGTCTTGTCCTAAATCCCCTAAGTCTTCCAGATGCATTGTTGCCCGACACTTGAAAAACAAAAGTAATTCAGAATGATGCAGATTGGCTAGCTAACTGAATTGTCCTCATACAAAATGAAAAAAAGCTTATTATAGTACTGTAATTGAACAAATCAGGGGTGTGGGGGATTTATGTCTAAGCATAACAGAAAGCTCTTTAGGCTTTATTACCCAAAGACATCTTCTCTGTCAGTGCTATCTCATAGAGGCCCATCCTCAGTGGAACACACACACAAAACTCTATGTAACAACTATTATACAAGCATTATAACACACTCTTACAAGCATTATAACATACTCTTACAAGCATTATAACATCATCTGGCAATTTTCCACGACACTATTCAATATTGTACTTTCAGCCACGGGTTCTTCTTTCAGCCACGGGTTCTTCTTTCAGCCACGGGTTCTTCTTTCAGCCACGGGTTCTTCTTAATGTGAATTAAGAAGAACTCGTGGCTACAGTGAGAATGTGCTAACATGCTAACAGTAACTGGCTTAGACAGCACCAGTCGCAACACCTGCTTATTAAAGGTGTTGAGGAAATGTCCACTGTAGCTAATGCTCCAAACTGACAGCAGTCCTGCGACTGCGACTCTGTCTGCTCCCGGCTCCGTCATCACTGGAACCGAACATTGACAGAAGGCCAGGCAGGAGGCAGGGCAAGTGGACCCCTGGATAACATTTGACATTTAGTCACCTCCAAAATGATTGCCACCCTTCATAAAGACTGTATAAAATAAATAATACAAATACTGAGCTAAATTGTATGCTCCCAAAATATAGAAATGTTGATTATTGTATACTAAAACAAATTCTAAGAGAAATACATTTTATTTTACAAGTAATACTTGTATTTTATTTTTCAGAAAGGTAGGTATCAAAATGATGTTTTTACATATTTTATGTTTAAATTGTGTTTTTCAATACTTTGTGCACCCTCCTGCTCCAATGATAATGGCACTGAGCCTTTTTCTACAATGTTGTTTAAGATTGGAGAACACATTGGTAGGGACCTTAGACTATTCCTCCATACAGAATCTTTCCAGATCCTTGAAATCCTTCATCTGCACGTATGGACTGCCCTCTTCAATTAAAACCACAGGTTTTCAATGGGGTTCAAGTCCGGAGACTGAGATGGCCATTGCAAAAGGTTGATTTTGTGATGTTGATGTGTGCTTGGTGTCATTGTCTTGCTGGAAAATCCACTTGTGGTCAAGTTTCAGTCTCCTGGCAGATGCAACCAGGTTTTTGGCTAAAATGTCATGGTAATTTATGACCTTAAAGCAGCAATCAGCAATCAGCAGGTGAAACAATAACAAAGTGTGTCTTCCCGCCACTGCTTCAGTAAAAAGCCGAGGGACGGAGCTGGAGAAATGGAACCACTATCAATTCAAAGACATAGCTATGGATGCAAAGAGTGACCATTATTTGTGCCGAAATCCAAATGAAGGAAAAGTTATCTTGCAAATTCAGCAGGCTATGGTGTGAAATAGGCTTTCAGAAGTGCCATCTTTGTTTTATTAGCAATCAAATTTGATTTGTCAATTGCTTTGTTAACAACAGGTGTTGACTGTACTGTAAATTCTTACTTACAGGCCCTTCCCAAAAAGGCAGAGAGAAAGACAATAGAGAAATAATAGAAAGCAAAACCTGTTGGTTCCAGACCTGGTGCATCGGTACCGCTTGCCGTGCGGTAGCAGAGAAAACAGTCTATGACTAGGGTGGCTGGAGTCTTTGACAATTTTTAGGGCCTTCCTCTGAAACCGCCTGGTATAGAGGTCCTGGATGGCAGTGAGCTCGGCCCCAGTGATGTACTGGGCCATACATCATACCCTCTGTAGCGTCTTGTGGTCAGATGCCAAGCAGTTGCCATACCAAAAGGTGATGTAGCCAGTCAAGATGCTCTCATTGGTGCAGATGTATAACTTTTTGTGGATCTGAGGGCCCATGCCAAATTGTTTCAGCGTCCTGAGTGGCAAGAAGCAAGGTCGTGCCCTCCTCATGACTGTGTTGGTGTGTGTGAACCAGGATAGATCCTTAGTAATGTGGACACCGAAGAACTTAACTTACTTATCGTTAATGCCATCTTTGGTGTGCTTATCTATGCACAAGCACCTTTTTTCCCACTCCTATAGATTTCTCTAAAGTCATGCAAAAGCGTTACATTGCGTGAAGTTTAAAATGCATTCTGCCATTACTAAATGTGTAATATGATATATTTGACCATTTCCTTCACACAAATAAACATTAATCTAATAAAATATTTCATCAGTTGTCTTCCTCAAATATAGGGGATGATGATGCAATCTTTGCAAAAGGGAAGGAACCTGATTTCATTGGTCCTCAACTCGTGGCTCTGTACTTTCATTCAAGGTAAGTGGAGTTAGCCTGCCCCGGAGCAGGTTAGTTCTGGAGGATTTGTTGCCATAGAAATGTACCTGGCTTAAAGGTGAGCCGCTTTCGTATGGTCAGTTATCCGAGTTGAACTCAGAGCTGACTGAAGATACCTCGCTAACTCCTCAAACCTGATTCGTAAGATACCCCTCAGGACCAGTGGAAACTAAACAGCTCCATGATATCAAATATCCGGCACAATATTTTACAGTAGGTATGAGACTATTTTCAACATACGCATCCTTCTTTGACCAAATACCTTTATTACCATGTCATATCACCTTAGCACTTGGTTCCAGTCCACATGCCAATGCCATTTAGCAAGCTCCAGGCATTTACATTTGTTGGTTACTGTCAATAAAAGCTCTAAATAGGGAAGAGGGTGCCATTTGGGACACAGACAGTAGGCATTATGCAATGCTGGGGCCAATTGACAGCACATGGCTGCATCTCAGTGGAAGGCTCCATCAGGCTGATTATGAACACAGCCAACCTCCCTCCTATCGTTTCTACTGCCTGTATCTGGGATTGAAATGCACTGTATACAGAATCTTGTTGTGGACCACCCTAAAAATACTTTTCATGTGTCTGTCACAAATTTTGCATAAGTAATTTGTGTCTATTTCACAATAATTAGTGATAGTGGGTTGGATTATACACTGTGTCTCAGGGGATCTGGAGATCGAGTCAACAGCCAGCCAAATATAGATATTTCTGGAAGTCAGCCCCGCAATGAGGAAAAGTGGTGTGATTATGTTAGATTACTGCCAATCAGTGTGTCAATTATCAGTTAAATGGATTGATTTATGTAAATGATGCATGGTAATGTATATGCTGTCTCATTTACAAACTGAAGAGGTGTCAGTTAGTGTTAATGGCTGTAATAATAGGAGTAACAAGTACTTAGAGATAATCGTTTCAGAAGGTGCAGTGTTCAAGTCTCTCTCTCAAACCTATTTATACGCAGCTATTTATTTAAAAGAACATTCTCACTCTCACTAAATATTGTTGCGTTTTATTTTTCAGGCCGAACCCTAAAACACGGCAAACAATCCATCCACAAGTCAAAAAGTACATTTCAAGGGCTCCTTTCGCAAAATTACAGACAGATCTCTGAAAAGCACGTCACGTTCCAAGAAGGGACTGAATGACAACTAGATAAAACTGCTGTATTCAGAATTGTGACAGTGCCTTCCAATCAAATATCTCCTGTTGCCCCGCCCACTTGTTGCCACCACCCACTTGTTGCCACCGCCCACATTTTTTTTTCACGGGACCTCTGGTGCACAATTTTTTTATGGGGCCTAATATTAATATTATGGGGTCTATTATTAATAGACTTCATTAACAGTAAAAAACTATTATGACCTTTAAATTTGGCATGAACACAACCAGTCATGATGTTTTCCTCTTATTGTCAAACAAATCGCTTCAAAAAGTAGGCTACCTGCACATGTTCATCCACTCCAAAATAATCCCAGCATGCAAACAGTGCACTGTGCACCAGCCATTGGATGAATAGAAAGAGACATCTGTTACAAAACACCAAAAAATGTAATGACATTCGGGGATTGTCATTGGGTCTACACTATTGTAGCATCAATTAATTGATGCGTCTTGCTGACCAAAGGACCTTTTCGCACACGTGAAAAGGGGCTTAAATACGGGACTTTCCCGGGATGACAAGTGCAGACACATGGGGGGAAAAAAGGGTTTAAACCTTGACACAGAGGCAGGGGTGTTTGTTAAATTTGGAATAAGCTTTTATTTTCATATTTACCACTACAGCACTACAAATTGCCTTTTTAACAAAAAGGAGAATGGTTAAATTAGTCCAAAGTTGGACTTTTGTTGCATTTAAGGGGGCTCATCTCTCATTCAGGGGGGGTTAGTCCCCTGCTGACACCTCGTAATTCGCTATGCTGGATTTGACAGTTACTCTGTTTATTCAAACAATTATTATTGTGAGGACAAAATGAGACAATTGCAGAAAGGATTTGGATTTATGCTATAAAAGCCTGTCTTATAGAGACAAATTAGTCAAAATCCCAGATTTAACAACACTGAATAATCAGCTAATACAGATATTGGGTTTTGTCCTAAATGGAATTAGCCTGTGTTAAATAATCCATGGCAGTAGCAAAAAGTGTTCTTGTTATGGATCGATGACATTAACAACCTCTTAGTGGCCCACTTCCGTCTGATGTCTTCCAATTCTGTCTTCCAGTTCTCTTCCAAGAGCAAAGAACAATGTCCCCAAACAGACAATAACAGTATGACCATCACCATGTGACGTTGTGGCTCTAAATTACTCCTAGCAACTCATCCTTATGTGTGGTAAACTTAATTGGAAATGATTCATTTGATTCAATGCAATTTAATCTTTGAGGAAAGACAGTGAAGTAACTTCCATAGAGTCTTCAAGTCAATAAACAAACCCTTCCCCCCTGAAAAGATGTGTTGTTTATACAGGAAGCTAATATTCTCAGTTCCGGAGAACTTTGTCCAAACTTTCCCGTGGGATCATGGCACTTTTTGCCTTCCCTTGGAAATTCAATGATTTGACAGGCCTATGTAAAAAAGTAACACACAATAGTGTCAAGTAAAGTGAACAAAACATACAACAAAATACCAGCCAGCACAACAAAATAGTTTTAGCTGTCTTAAAAATGTGTTAGAGTATTTTAGAGCATGTTGCTGCTCATTCCAGAGATTATGAGGGTCTCTAGAAAAAACCCAGAGATTTATTGAAGGATCAAACCAAACCAGAGTATCATTCATCTGGCACAGTAACATGATTGAACTCATAATTATTTATAATTAGGTCACAACTGTCATATTTGTTTTGAAAATCTCAAAGTGGCTTAGTGTTTGAACCCTGTAGTGTACAACTTAAAAGTGACTGGTTGTTGGTCAGGTTTCCCCATTGGTTATCATGCCTTGGGTTGGGGCTAATGAGCATGAGTGGTCACAGCTTAAAACCTCTTAAGGATCCGACCCTTTTTTCCAATTTTCGCCTAAAATGACATACCCAAATCTAACTGCTTGTAGCGCAGGACCTGAAGCAAGGATATGCATATTCTTGATACCATTTAAAGGAAACACTTTGAAGTTTGTGGAAATGTGAAATTAGTGTTGGAGAATATAACACATTAGATCTGGTAAATGCATCTTTGAAATGCAAGAGAAAGGCCATAAAGTAGTATTTTAGCCCAGGCACAATTTAGATTTTGGCCACTAGATGGCAGCAGTGTATGAGCAAAGTTTTAGACTGATCTAATGAACCATTGCATATCTGTTCAAAATGTTGTATCAAGACTGCCCAAATGTGCCTAATTGGTTTATTAATACATTTTCTAGTTTTTGTTACTTACAACCTCATGCTAATCACATTAACCTACTTTAGCTCAACCGTCCCGTGGGGGGGGGGGGGGGGGGGGGGGGGCGATCCCGTAGAGGGTTAAATGAGTAGTTGACTTAAAAAAAATATTTTAGGGGGGTATTTTACCTCCTTTTTCTCCCCAATTTCGATCTTGTCTCATCGCTGCAACTCCCCAACGGGCTCGGGAGGGGAAGGTCGAGTCATGCGTCCTCTGAAAAATGACCCTCCAAACCGCGCTTCTTAACAACCCGCCCACTTAAACCGAATGTGTTGGAGAACACACCGTTCAACTGACTTCCGCATTCGCAACGTTATATTCCATTTTGTTGGTCTCAAGCAATGCATTTCCGTATGCGAGCATGCACATGCTTTCTCGTATCACCACAATGGGAAAGCATGCGCATGCTTTCACACAGAAAAGTATCACTTGATTCCAACAAACTGGAACATAATGTTGAGGATAAAGTTCTGAGTTACAAAATGTACAACATCTAAAGACCTGCATCACTACACTGAGTGCTTTGCCGTAAAGGACGTATTTGGGTGTTCTTGTAGCCTTTGTTCATGTTTATCCACTACATTACGAGCAGTAAGGAAGTAATTGCTGGTGTGGTGTTTCTCAAAACCAAGTGAAAAAAAAGTGTCTGGACGCAAAAATAGAGATTTGTTTCAAAACCACTCCTTCAAAAGTTCATGATCCATGATCCTATAATTTTTGCAATTAATTTTACATTTAAAACAAATCCCTTTAGAGAGTGAACTGCTATGGGTTCACAGGACATTTGGTCATGATTCGTGATCCCAAAATGTTTCGGATTGTTATTTTAATTGACCCATAAGAGGATTCAGATTCAGAAAAGGACTGACTCCTCGAGCTATGACATATAATTTCAGCTAACATTACATTATTTAAAATGTATTTTACATTTAAAAAATCATTTTAGAGAGTAAACTGCTTGAGGGTTCACAGGACATTTCCAAAGACTGGACCCAACCACTCCAGGTTCAATCAATGGTCAATGTCATGTCATCACAACCATTCCTACTTTCCCCGTATTTATTTCTGGCAAGCATAATGGATTTTCTCTGAGTGATTATGATTCATCTGACTGGACCAGTGGGGGACTTAACCCAATAATCAACCCATGGAATAGATTTTCCTGCTCTGCAAACGCAGAGTCCCATTTTTAACATTTTCAACAACATGTTCAGTAACTGTTATACAAAGCAGACTAACAGATGGTAGCCTACAGTATGTTACAGAGTTCAACAATAACCAATAACCAGGTTTAGGCAATGTATGAATGATGTTCCAACAAATGAAGGAGAAATCCACAAACATCTGGTCTCTTTCACTCCTCTTATGTCCGGGCCCCACATTGTGAGTTTGGCATGCTATTGGTGTGATTTTTCTTTTCTCTGTGAGGCCCATATCTGTTGGCTGGCTGGTAGGACAGGTCTCTGCTGAACCTCTGAGCACCATACATCTCTCAGCTGTGAACCTAATTCTGCCTTGGATGGCACTATTCATAAATCTATTGCATAAAAAAAGCTAAGTGGTAAGATGAAACAAGGATCTAGCCTACATCTTGACAAGCTGAGACAAAGCATCGAAAAGCATAATTGAGGAGCAAGCCAAACAGTAAGCCAAAAATTCCCTTTTGGACTATTTTATTCATTAGAGTATATTCTGCTCTATATGTAATTCCATCAGTTTACTACAAGTGCACGTCACAATTTCAGGGCACCTTGAAAACATCAGAATATAATAGCTTTCCTCTAGGAATGGGAAATGCTGTGTCTTTGCCCTACACACTAAAAAATGTGGGTTCCTCGAGGGTTCTTTAGGAAGGGTGATGGTTATATGTGGAACCATACTGACCCAAAGAACTCTTTGAGCCTTTAAATGGTTCTTTGCGGTTCAAAAAATGTTTCTTTCCTCTTTTAGTAATAATTAAAATGTATGGACGGAGGCTCATTTGAATATTTTGGGGCGTGGTTTGCTAACAACTCTTTTTGTGCAACCATGAGTGAGAGTGTCATTCTAGTTTATGTATTCTGTTGTATTATACAAATATGTATATGACTATGAACAGTGGTAGTGTAAATGTGAAAGACTCATGTATGGCCTTGTGTTAATTGAGAAGGATGAGTAAATCAACGGTTCTCAATTCTCTCCTCAGGTACCTTTAGCCATCCCAAAGCTAGCACACCTGATTCAACTTGTTACTGAACACAATAATAAAACCTATGGAATTTTAAAAATATAATATGGTTTTTAAACCAGCATAAAATAAAGACACGAATGGTTCTACAGAGAACCTTTGATATTGAGAATGGTTCTAAAATGAATCATAAAATAAGGGGTCTACAGTATATAGCACTAAAAAGGGATGCAACCATAACAGAACCCTTTTTTGCTGCTATGTAGAAGCTTTTGTTAATGGTCCTTTATAGAATCATTTAGAACCTTGGGAAAATGGTTCTCTATAGAACCTTCAAAAATTGTTAAAAGCCAAAGAATCCTTATTTGGCATTATTTAGAACTCAGTGGAGGCTGCTGAGGGGAGGAAGGCTCATAATAATGGCTTGAATTGAGTGAATGGAATTGCATCAAATGCATGGAAACCATGTGTTTGATGTATTTGATAATATTCCACCTACTCCGTCCTCCCCAATTAAGGTGCCACCAACCTCCTGTGATAGAACCATTTGTTTTTAGTGTGTATGATGAACAAGACTATTTGATTAATTTTATTATGAGGAATCTGAAGATCAATCACAGGTGCCCTGTTTATCTTAGGCCATAGAGGTCAGATCCATTTTTTTTTTTTACATTGAGATGAATGTTCCACGTGAACTCCATTAGTCCCCACATTAATCACACTGTGTGGGTGCATTCCAAATGGCACCCTATTCCCTGGTCTTTATGGTGCACTACTTTTGAGCATACGGCTTTTGTAGTGCAGGACATAGGGAATAGAGTGTCATTTGGGACACAGAATGTTTGAGATATTTATTGATTGAACATTTTAAATAGCCTTGCGTAATCATATGTGGTAAAGACCTGTAGTCATTTGTCCCAGTAAAAGTGTCACATCTTTACCAATTATCTATTCTCACATCCTCTGAGAAGTATATCAATGTTTAACTTTTGAGGTAAACACTAAAACGGAGTTCCAATCTTGAAGGATATAGATAAAGATTGGAGCGGAAAACAATCCCATTTGACCTATAAGACTTAAGAAAGTATTCACACCCCTTGACTTTTTCCACATTTTGTTGTGTTACAGCCTGAATTTAAAATGGATTGCATTTAGATTTTTTGTCACTGGCCTACACACAATATCCCATAGTGTCGATGTGGAATTATGTTTTTAGACATTTTTACAAATGAATTAAAAATGAAAAGCTGAAATGTCTAGAGTCAATAAGTATTCAACCCCTTTGTTATGGCAAGCCTAAATAATTTCAGAAGTAGAAATGTGCTTAACAAGTCACAGAATATGTTGCAATTTCTATCAGCATGTTAGACGTGCAACCAGAGAGAAAAAAAACTCTAGACAACCTTTACTTCACACACAGAAAAGCATACAAAGCTCTACCTCGCCCTCCATTTGGCCAATCTGACCATAATTCTATCCTCCTGATTCCTGCTTACAAGCAACAATTCAAGCAGGAAGCACCAGTGACTCGGTCATTAAAAAAATGGTCAGATGACGCAGATGCTAAGCTACAGGACTGTTTTGCTAGCACAGACTGGAATATGTTCCGGGATTCTTCCGATAGCATTGAGGAGCACACCACATCAGTCACTGGCATCATCAATAAGTGCATCAATGACGTTGTCCCCACAGTGACTGTACCTACAGTGGGGCAAAAAAGTATTTAGTCAGACACCAATTGTGCAAGTTCTTCCACTTAAAAAGATGAGAGAGGCCTGTAATCATCATAGGTACACTTCAACTACGACAGACAAAATGAGAAAAAAAATCCAGAAAATCACATTGTAGTATTTTTAATGAATTTATTTGCAAATTATGGTGGAAAATAATCCTGACTGGTTGCATCACTGCCTGGTATGGCAACTGCTCGGCCTCTGACCGCAAGGCACTACAGAGGGTAGTGTGTACAACCCAGTACATCACTGGGGCCAAGCTTCCTGCCATCCAGGACCTCTATACCAGGCTGTGTCAGTGGAAGGCCCTAAAAATTGTCAAAGACTCCAGCCACCCTACCGGAGTGCCAAGTCTAGGTCCAAGAGGCTTCTAAAACAGCTTCTACCCCCAAGCCATAAGACTGAATATCTAATCAAATGGCTACCCAGACTACTTGCATTGCCCACCCCCTTTTATGCTGCTGCTACTCTCTGTTATTATCTATGCACAGTCACTTTAATAACTCTACCCACATGTATATATTACCTCAATTACCTTGACTAACCGGTGCCCCTGCACATTGACTCTGTACCAGTACCCCCTGTATATTGCATCGCTATTGTTATTTTACTGCTACACTCATTTTAATTATTTGTTACTTTACCTCTTATTTTCTTAAAACTACATCGTTGGTTAAGGGCTTGCAAGTAATGACTACCCTCATCTCTGTACCCCACACATACATATAATTGTAAGGTCCCTCAGTCGAGCAGTGAACTTCAAACACAGATTCAACCACAAAGACCAGTGAGGTTTTCAATGCCTCGCAAAGAAGGGCTCCTATTGGTTGATGGGTAAAAAAACAAGCAGACACTGAATATCCCTTTGAACATGGTGAAGTTATTAAATACACTTTGGATAGTGTATCAATACACCCAGTCAGTACAAAGATACAAGCGGTCTTCCTAACTCAGTTTGTATTTGTATTTATTATGGATCCCCTTAAGCTGCTGCCAAAAGTTCTCAGGGTTGGTAACAGCTATTGGTCAGCTATTTGAGCCAGTAAAGGGGGCTTTACTATTCTTAGGTAGAGGAATTACTTTTGCTTCCCTCCAGGCCTAAAGGCACACAGTAGGCTTAGTGTCCACTATTATTCTCAGTAATTTTCCATCCAAGTTGTCAGACCCCAGTGGCTAGACAATAACTGTTTCACCTCTTCCACACTCACTTTATGGAATTCAAAATTGCATCATTTGGTCAGATATACTTGAATGTATAGTGTCAGGGTTTGTTGCTGGCATGTCATTCCTACGTTTGCTCATTTTGCCAATGAAAAATCATGAAAGTAGTTGGCAATATCAGTGTTTTTTTTTAATGAATGAGACATCTGAGTCAATGAATGATGTAGACAATTTTGCCTTTTTGCCCAAAATCTCATTTGCCAGAGAGGAAGGAAACCGCTCAGGGATTTCACCATGGCCAATGGTGACTATAAAACAGTTACAGAGTTTAATAGCTGTAATAGGAGAAAACTGAGGATGGATCAACAACATCGTAGTTACTCCACAATACTAACCTAATTGACAGAGTAAAAAGAAGGAAACCTGTAGAGAATAAAATATTCCAAAATATGCATCCTGTTAAAAGTGTTAAATAATCTACCCTAATGTACATGTCATCTGCTCAGTTGTGCACCGGGGCCTCTCACTCCTCTTTCTATTTTGGATCGAGCCAGTTTGCGCTGCGTTCTAGTACACTGCGTTCTACAAGATCTTTCTCGCATGGAATAGCCTTCATTTCTCAGAACAATAATAGACTGACGAGTTTCAGAAGAAAGTTCTTTGTTTCTGGACATTTTGAGCCTGTAATCGAACCCACAAATGCTGATGCTCCAGATACTCAACTAGTCTAAAGAAGGCCAGTTTTATTGCTTTTAAAACAGGACAACAGTTTTCAGCTGTGCTAACATAATTTCAAAGGGTTTTCTAATGATCAACTAGCCTTTTAAAATGATGAACTTGGATTAGCTAACACAACATGCCATTGGAACACAGGAGTGATGGTTGCTGATAATGGGCCTCTGTACGCCTATGTAGATATTCCATAACAAATCTGTCGTTTCCAGTGACAATAGACATTTACAACATTAACAATGTCTACACTGTATTTCTGACCAAACAAGGATATTTCGAAGTGACCCCAAACTTTTGAACGGCAGTGTACATGTACATATTACCTCAACTAACCGGTGCCCCCACACATTGACTCTGTACTGGTACCCACTGTATATAGTCTCACTAATGTTATTTTACTGCTGCTCTTTAACAACTTGTTACTTTTATTTCTTATTCTTAATCATATTTTTTAAACTGCTTTGTTGGTTAGGGGCTTGTAAGTAAGCATTTCACTGTGAGGTCTACACTCAATCAAATCAATCAAATGTATTTATATAAGCCCTTTTTACATCAGACGATGTCAAACTGCTATACAGAATCCCAGCCTAAAACCCCAAACAGCAAGCAATGCAGATGTAGAAGCACGGTGGATGGGAAAAACTCCCTAGGAAGGCAGTAACCTAGGAAGAAACCTAGAGAGAAACCAGGCTCTGAGGGCTGTTCAGTCCCCTTCTGGCTGTGCCGGGTAGAGATTATAACAATACATGGCCAAGATGTTCAAACGTTCATAGATGACCAGCAGGGTCAAATAATAATAATCACAGTGGTTGTAGAGGGTGCAACAGGTCAGCACCTCAGGAGTAAATGTCAGTTGGCTTTTCATAGCCGATCATTCAGAGTTAGAAACAGCAGGTATGGTAGAGAGAGAGAGTTGAAAACAGCAGGTCCGGGACAAGGTAGCACGTCCGGTGAACAGGTCAGGGTTCCATAGCCGCAGGCAGAACAGTTGAAACTGGAGCAGCAGCACGACCAGGTGGACTGGGGACAGCAAGGAGTCATCAGGCCAGGTAGTTGTGAGGCATGGTCCTAGGGCTCAGGTCCTCCAAGAGAAGACAAAGAACAAGAGAAAAAGAGAATTAGAGGGAGCCTACTTAAATTCACACAGGACACCGGATAAGACAGGATAAATACTCCAGATATAACAGACTGAACCTAGCCCCCTGACACAAACTATTGCAGCATAATTACTGGAGGCTGAGACAGGAGGGGTCGGGAGACACTGTGGCCCCATCCGACTATACCCCCGGACAGGGCCAACCAGGCAGGATATAAACCCACCCACTTTGCCAAAGCACAGCCCCCACACCACTAGAGAGATATCTTCAACCACCAACTTACTACCCTGAGACAAGCCGAGTATAGCCCACAAAGATTTCCCCCACGGCACGAACTCAAGGGGGGCACCAACCTGGACAGGAAGATCATGTCAGACTTCACCCACTCAAGTGACGCAACCCTCCTAGGGACGGCATGGAAGAGCACCAGTAAGCCAGTGACTCAGCCCCTGTAATAGGGTTAGAGGCAGAGAATCCCAGTGGAGAGAGGGGAACCGGCCAGTCAGAGACAGCAAGGGTGGTTCGTCACTCCAGTGCCTTTCCGTTCACCTTCACACCCCTGGGCCAGACTACACTCAATTATAGGACCTACTGAAGAGATGAGTCTTCAATAAAGACTTAAAGGTTGAGACCGAGTCTGTGTCTCTGACATGGATAGGCAGACCGTTCCATAAAAATTGAGCTCTATAGGAGAAAGCCCTGCCTCCAGCTGTTTGCTTAGAAATTCCAGGGACAATAAGGCCTGCGTCTTGTGACCGTAGCATACGTGTAGGTATGCACGGCAGGACCAAATCGGAAAGATAGCATTACATTGGCTTGCTCCTATCTTTGTAGGTTAGCATTAAAACCTTAAAATCAGCCCTAGTCTTAACAGGAAGCCAGTGTAGAGAGGCTAGCACTGGAGTAATATGATACAATCTTACACCTGTTGTATTTGGCACATGTGACTAATTCAATTTGATTTGAATTTACATTTGGTTGAGATGTCAATTAATGTCAATTCAATGTGAAATCACCAAAAAATGTCAATGTCATTGGATTTAGGTTCAAAGTTGAGTGAAAAAAAAACGAAGTTCCATTACGTTGATGACTTTTTGCAAATCCAATCAGTTTTCCACATTGATTCAACAGTCATCACATTGAACGGTCATCACATAGAAACAACGTTGACCAGTTTTTGCACAGTAGGTTGTAAGGCTGAAATTGTCTTCAGTTCGGGGCTTGGGGACGGAGAAGAGACCCAAGGCAAGAAGAAAAACTGACATGAGTTATTATTATTGCCCTCGCCCTGGAAGACAGAGTGACAGTTTGGGTGTTCCTCAGACCCAAAGGGGATGAAGCAGAACAAGTCTGAAGACACAAGTGCTAAGGGAATGTGGAGTGAAACATGTTTCTTTTTTTTGAGAAGTGGCCAGTGCCACAGGCAATATAATGGAAAGGTCTCAAGAGTTTAAAAAAAAGTATCCTAGCAACATACCAGTATAGATGGAGCTATAAGATGGTTGTTACTATGATTATGTCTACGTCCCAAATGGCACCCTATTTCCTATACAGTGCACTACTTTTGACCAGGGGCCATAGGTGTGCCATTTGGGATAGTACTAAGTTGCTTTTCTTTAGTTGCTTTTCTTTTGTTGCCTAAGGTCAAGTAAGAACTTTTCATCCTGCCTGTTTTCCATACTGTTTGTGAACTAGTGTGCACCATGTGAATGCATATGTATTCCCTTAGCATTTCGGTCTTCAGACTTGTTCTGCTTCGTCACCTACGGGTCTGGGGAGCACCCAAACTGTTACTCCATCTTCCAGGGGGAGGGCAATAATAATCTTGACAGTTTTTATATATTTTTTTGTTGTTGTTGGTTTTGTTTGGTTCTCGCTAATACTACGAGACACCTAGCATATTTATGAAGTTGGCTTTAGCTAGCCCAGATTGGGAACCTATCTCCCAACCTCATAATTAGCTATCAAGTTAGAGAAGGTGGCTTGTCTAACTACAGATGTAGGATCTTAATTTGAGCCAGTGTGCTACAGCAGGGAAATAATCCTGCAGCAACAGGATGATCAAATTAAGATACAGCATCTCCATATTATCTGGCATGCTTGCTGGCAAGGTTGGTAGCCTTTAAAAAAGCAAGCAATAACTAAATGTACTGAATAAGACTCACATTCCTTTCAATCTTTTACCCAGATGTATTTATAGCATTTTTTGTTGTTGAGATAAGCATATTTAGTTTCGAAAAGAAAATAATCACCAGGATACAGACAGCTGAAGAGGCATGCTTAGATATGCAGAAAATTAGACATATGTTTGAATTAAGAATAATGATTATGTCTCTAGATTGCAGGAAACAGCTGTTTCAGGTGTTTGAAAAATGCAAAATTACAAATTACAAATAACATTTGATTTGATGCTCTACTTATATACTGTTTATACAACTACACAACCAAGATACTATCCACTTTATACGTAAAAATACAGTCATAGTTGAAATTTCACTCATCATTTATACTGTATATATCTTATTGTGTACATTTGAATTACTATGCATACTACCGTCTTACTTTATATTTTTTATTTGACTTTTGATTATTATTGATATTGTACTGTACTGTACAAGTAAGCATTTACTACACCTATTATACCTGCTTGTTAACTGTGTTCGTGATTAATAAAATTGGATTTGATTCGAATTTTACATTCCAAAAATGTTTCTGATGGATAGCTGATCTACGGTTTCCAATGATATATGATTAAAGTCAAGGGAGGGCTACACTTGAGCAATAACTTGTTGTATACTGAATTTTTTTTGTCAAAGGGTTAAATTCATATGGAAAAGTGAATGGGATGGAGGGATGAAAGGAAGAGTGATAAACACACAGAAAGCTGTCATTGCTGCAATGCTATCCCACATGTTCCAACTCTAGTGACATAGACCTTTAGGAAAATCATTATTAGACATAGTTAACCCAAGTAAACCCAACCGATCCCACTGGCTCATAGACTATTAAAATATTCCAAATCAGACTGCGTAGACTAGCAAAACCCACGCTGGATTTTTTAAAATTCTAAATTGAGGATGTTTTGCTTTCATTTGTGGAATTTTCAAACAACACGATAGGTAGGTCTACCAAAAGTGCAAAAAGAAATAGCCTATGAAATACATTGTCCATAGGGTAAATTAGAGTGGCGTATAAAGGGACACAGTATACGGGAGTTTCTCTTTGAGGCATATTGGGCCATAGAGTTCTCGATTCAGGATGCGTTGGGATACCCATCTACTGTTTACTGTGATTGCGTAACGCACTACACGTCATAGAGATCATATTCAAACCGGTATATTCAATTGTATTCTAATTCCTCATTCTATGCTACACATCAAGTTTGCGTCATAATAGCGTTGCGCGCACCTGCTACTTATGTGGCCCACAACCACCTGTAACCTGATAGAAACCTTCAGTGTATCGGACAGAGCAGTAACGTTGCTTCAACCCCACGTTTTCCATTTGTAAAAGAGTGCGCAATCACCAGAACAGCACTGGATCGAAGCGGACGCGTATCTTTTATATCCGAGTGATCATGACGATGTCTGACTGAAGAACTTAACATGTTTACCACTTCAGCAGAATACCTGGGCCTCCGTGTGGCCCAGCTCCTGCAAACATCAGATGAGTTCGGCTCAGATCGTGTCATCGGGCTCAACCTTTTCCTGATTCTCCTCTTGCTCCTGTTCTGGGCTATCCATCTGCGTAAAAACGATGTAAGTGCGCGCCGCCAGTAGACTTTACTTCTTTGTGTAATGGTGTTTGACGCGGGACTATCAGCCATCCTGTCACAAACTTCCCACAAACTGTTCCATGCCCACAAACATGAGAACTATAGCTGCAGTTACGCTGTCCTTTTAGCAATGCGGAGGGACTACCACTATACGACCACAGCTCTCCATATAAATGCAGGCACTACAACTAGAATGTATATTTCAAAATCCTTATCTTATACACCCATGTATTTTTCTCTTCACAGGATGATGTCTTCGGGGAGATTGACCCGTAAGTTTCATCCTTCATAATTCATTGTGTATTCAAAGGGATCTTTCATGTGGGTAAAAAATATAAAAAGAATCCTGAAAATGAATAGCTCTGAACTCAATTTAAACCCAGTCTTGTATTTTCTCTTGCAGAGAGCTGGTCACTAAGTTCACAGAGGGAGTGCAGCTCAACTACAGCTACCTCAAACAACTGGAGGAACTTCTGGACATGAAGAAGTCAGAGATAGAGGACCTCACCTCTGAGATGGACCTGGACTGCTGCTCTGAATCCAAGTTGTGCTCTGACTCATGCCGCTCAAGATCATCTTCTAGATCACATTATAGATCACATTCTAGATCTTCTGTATCCTCTAGATCTAGTGATGGCAGCACATGCCAAACCTGTAAGAAACGGCCTCCACCTGACAGGTTTATATACCCGAAAGGCTGTAGGCCAGATGGTCAAGATAGTCCCTGCCCTCGAGTTAATCCTAGCCCAGTGGGTAGTCCTAGCTCAAAGGCCACTCCCTGCCTCCAGCTACCAGGAGGTGGGGAAGATGAGGACAGTTACCATTGCTCCATTCTCTCCTCCCGTAGCTCCTCCTGCAGCTCCTCTAGGTACGTGTCTCCTTCTGACTCCCCTCTGCCCCTTGAATACCAGCCCAGCCCTCATCAGCCTGCTGCTACTGGTTGGAGGCGAAACTGGACTTTGATGGAGACCAAAGCGGACTCTGTGACTAGTCCTGTGGCAGCTCCTTCTACTGTCACGTTCCCTGACTGCAAAGACAGAGCTGCTGACTTCACAGACCATACAAACTGGTCCAAGACCACTCCAGACCATTCCAAGACCACTCCAGACCACTCCAAGACTCCGACAGTGAGACAGATTCTGACGGTGAGACAGCTGTTTGAGGTAGTGCCGAGGAAAGCAGACCCACCCCTCCTGCATCGCTGGCACCGCAGACGCCTGGAACTCAACGTGACGCAGAAGGTCTGTAGAAATGTACTGTTAATCTGCGTCCCAAATGGGACTCTATTTCCTACATAGTGTACAAATAAAGGAAATAGGGTGCCATTTGAGACACAACCACTACTGTTAAAATGTCTGGGTGATGAGTTGTTGGTTAGGTGTTCGTCTAAATGTACAAGTCTGTGAAAAGTAACATATACTCTGAAGACAATAAAACTAATCGAATCCAAACTATAATCTAAGGTGGCCCGCAATCGCTGGAGGATTGCTGTGCTGATGATCTCAATCGTTAGGTGGCTGCTCGCCGAGAGGCTGAAGGGAGGAGGCACCACCAGCTCAACCTCCCCCCCAACGTCCACCACTACCACCCACTCCAACACCTCAACCACCTCTCAGGCTAAGAAAGGATCCGAGATCATTAGGAAAACTGTCAGCATTCCAGCCTTCTTCCCACAGGGTGTAAACCCTCCACCTCACTCCCAGGCTCCATGCCAGTTTTTAGGGGCGGAGGGTAAACTCATTATGATGTACGCTCAGGGTGCCAGGATCCCCTTAATTTCCCAGGAGGTCCGGGAGAAGCTGGAGTCCCACGTCCGCCGCAAGCAGAGCCAGCGCCTCTGGGGCTTCCCCAAGCTGGTCACCAGGTACGTGGGCGACCTCACGCCCCTGCAGCCCCCCACCTCCTGCAGCGAAGGCAACTGGAAAATCATGGGCAACGTGACTGACCGCCGGGCAGTGTTCTCTGGACGAGTGCACCTCAACACAGAGTTCAGGTTGAAGAACAAGACTACCAAGCCAGCGGGGGAGCAGAAGGCTACTGCTGTAGCTGTAGCTGCAGCAAAGGACACCTCACCAGCCACCAAAACTGTGGAACAGACTACCACCATCAGCACCATGCTCCAGCCAGCCGACACTCATGCTATTAAACCACCCCAGACCAGAGCCACTCTGAACCAGCCCTCCCCTGCGATAACCTTGACCCCAGAGAGACAATGGCTGGAGAAGAAGATGAGGAATAAGTGTATGGAGGTAAAGCTCAAACACTTCCCGGGCATTGTTGCCCAGTCATACCACTCCACCCTTGCCTGGACAACTAGCCAGCCAACCAGGAAGCCCACCCAGGTGGCGAAAGTCTCCACTGTTGTTCCGAAATGCCCCGCCCCACTCAGACAGAGGGATAAGGTATCATTCATGGACCAGGGGGAGCTGAGGCACCTGGCGGACAACCTGATCATGAAACACATGGAGCACCTTCAGAGACAGGGAGTGACAACCCCTTCGACCCACACCCAGGGAGTGACAACCGCCTCGGCCCTCTCGCAAAGCTCTCACAGCCTGGCCCTAGAGACCTCGACCGGCACCACCGTCTCACATCCCTACCCTGCCCTCATTAAACAGCTGGTGCTAGTGAATGGTTTGGAACAAGGTGCCAGGGAGAGAAAGACACTGCAGGCTCCACAGGAGTACAATGTGAAGCCTGGCTCAGCCACAGTCAAGGTGGGAAGATGCTGCAGCATCATGTGAATCTGCGGCAGCATCATCCAGCACTGAGGTCCAGAGGGCTCCTGCTGTCTCCTTTGATTAGGCCTCCTCTCATTTCCTGCATATTTTAGCTAAAGATATATACAGAAATGAATAGAATGTATTCTTTCTACCAAATACAGAGTTTTGCATTTCACATTATTTGACTTTGTTCTATTTTTTTTAATTTTTTTTTTTATTTTATTTAACTAGGCAAGTCAGTTAAGAACAAATTCTTATTTACAATGATGGCCTACCCCGGACGACACAGGGCAAATTGTGCGCTGCCCTATGGGACTCCCAATCACGGGCGGATGTGATACAGCCTGGATTCAAACCAGGGACTGTAGTGATGCCTCTTGCACTGAGATGTAGTGCCTTAGACCGCTGCACCACTCGGGATACTCTATGAGTAGAGTATGTGTCTGTTCCTGATTAATATTAATTTGGGCTTATTCATTTCGGTTTGTTTTAAATACAACATGCATAGTTTAAAATACACAAAGTCAAAACTGAGTCTTAGATGGCCACATAGACACAAGCAAACACAGCTGACTGGAGATGAAATAGCAGGGATATTGATGCTATAATGCACTTTACAGTAACAAACTGACACGTTGAGCTATTTTGGTCTGAGGTGGCGCCTCTAGAAGGTCTACTGCCGCTTTCCATTTCCATCGCAGAGCCGTTAGCCCAATCAGCTCTTTTCCCAGTCACCTGTTTGTCCAGTGAGCCCATTGGAATGACAGGTGCAGGTCTATCTTTATGGATGTAAACAGACCAGTTCATTCCCCTGTGTTATGTTTCAGTCTATGCTTGCGGATTCCTCCTAATGTCAGAACAAAGCGACACTACCTTGGAGACAGTGAGAGCAGACAGACAGAGCTATACTCCCACTCCCTGTCGCACACCCGCCCACATACAAGTATTTATATTTTGTGCACATGGAACAATACCAGAACAAAGAGAAGGATACGTGCTAAATTATACCTGACCACTTTAGCTGGAGTGTTACTATAAACAGCTAGGATTGACCAGTCAAAAGTAGTGCACTGTGTAGGGAATAGGGTGCAATTCAGGATGGGCCCCGAGTCTCCAAATCAAGGAGTAGGTCCTTGTTACTCAGCCTCCAACAAAGACAACAGAGCAGATTTAGAATACAGTGCCTTGATGAGGCTGATGCAGGAACAGTGCTATGGCTCTCTCCCTGGAGTCCTGTCACACGCTCCAGCAGACTGGGAATGAGAGGACAGTAGGAGGGGGAAGGGGGGGCAGAGGGTGTTTGTCTCACTAACTGTGTGCTGCATCATCTTTTGACAGCTAACATTTACATCCCCACTGTGCTCTCTTGCTATTAATATATTTATGCTAATGAGACTCCCAAAACCCAGGTGTCAGCGATGGTAAAAAGGTCACAATAAATAGAGAAAGGAGCACAACCTGCAATTCTGAGCCACCTGTGCCATGCATGGAAACTCATCTGTGTCCCAAATGGCACCCTATTCCCTACATAGTGCAAAACGATTGACAAGAGCCCTGGGCTCTTGGTCAAAAGTAGTGCACTACATAGGGAATAGGGTGCCACTTGGCGGCGCAGACTTATTCATCATATGCCAGGCTATTCCAGAAGAGCGTTCTTCTCAGATACGCATTTCAACAGATGTGACACATACCATGCTTCAATGTATTATGCAGTGCCCCCTAATCTGATTTTGATGAGAAAGCCAATAATGATGAGCTTAGTAAACAGCCCTGCACACAGTTTCTAGCAGACAGCTGTGGCTGAGAAGGAAACAACAGAGTTGGTCGCTGTGGGTGAAATATAGTGTTGGACTGGGACCCAGAGATACCTTTGAAAATGCTGAGCCTAATGTACAGGAAGGAGATCACACCTCTCTCTACAGCCCGTATACAGAACTGATGTACCATACAGTTGGCACAATAGTCACTTGTGATACAATGGAGTTATTCGGCACAAAAATAAATCGCAACGTACAATGGTTGTGTAAAACTGTTATATCGCAAAAACATCAGCTGTATCAAAACCATTGTGTCAAATCGTCAGCTGTACATTCTGAGTGTCTATGGGGTCTCTGAGTAGAATTCTATGTAGATATCCTCCTGGTGGCAAAATGATAGACGCAACGTTGCCAGGATGGATACTGACGTTCCTCTCTTTTCCGAAGTGAATGAGATATATAATATTGATACCCCCTGCCCTGCACTCAGGGGTACAGCTCTGTGGTCAGAATTATAACATCATGAGCACATCATCAGTACAGGGGAAACGGTCTCGAATAAAGTTGCTTTCATTCTCCTGTGAATGACACCATTCTCTGTGATCCTGCAAACGACATTGAACAGAGAGACCTTGGGGAAACAAAAGCAAGGAGACTTCTTGATAATTGGTTACCTTGGTGAGGTTTTTCATGGCTCAGCCACATCTCTCATGTCAGTGGCTCTTTTCATAAGTGTACTGGCTGTGGCCAAGGTAGAGAGTCACATAGCATCAAACCAAATGACACTTTAACATCAAATGACCTCTCAGGAGTGTCACTATGATTCACTACTCTGCTCTGAGGTGACTACAGCAGACCGTGGGGAGGTACTTCAGCTGGCTCCTGGCCCTCAGAACCAAGGCACATGCTATGGTGCATTGGACGAAAACGTGTAGGAATCCCAAATCCCTCAGAAACCGCTCATTAATCAACACGGTTGTAGTTCGTCTTAATGCCGTTGGAATGGGAAGTAATAATTCCACTAAGGGCAGCCAGCAAGGCATGACCCATCTCTCTTCTGCTACCTGTGGCTTAAGTCTCACACAAGGCTGCCTATTAAAGCCACCGCACAATTATAAATGACATTTTCAGTTTGTGACATTTAATATCTCACACAATGGAACACACCAAATTTAAAAGTCATTGCCCTTGATGAATATTCAACGTTATGAGGTTTTTGCTATGTGTAAATGCCCCCCATTCGCTAGGGTGGCTAGGTTCTCATTACAAGGTGTCAGCACAGTGGCTTGAATATACCGGATAATTATCTTCTCTCGAGTTTTTGGATGCATTTCAAATGATCAGTCGCACCCGACCCTTTGTCCTTGCGCGCCTACAGTATATCTATTCAGCAAACAAATGGCTTTTGCCTTTCTGTTCCTCTGCTCTTTGCCCCGCTGGATGGACAATGTTATGCAGAACAGATCATGATAATGTATGTAAAACACCCCACTGTGAGCCACGGCATAAAATCCGATATTTATAAAACAGGGTCACTTTCAAAGTGCGCTTTCTCAGGAGTTTATTGAGAACCACCTGTTCTGATGTTCTCTGACATCACTCGCACCTGAGGGGATGGAAAAGGGGAAAAAAACGACCGAGGCACGTTTTTATCATCAACCCCCTTGAGGGGTATACTCTAGCGTCCGCCCTAAAAGGCAGGTGTGTTGCAGCATCACCTTTCCAGCTGCCTGGAGATTTAATTAGCAGCAATACCAAGAGCAGCACGTCACTGCTGCGCTCATCTCTCTTTTCAGCTCCCAGGCTTCAGATAGTGACATAATTGACAATGCTGTATACGTCCCAAATGGCACCCCGTTCACTCTATGGTGCACTACTTTTAACCAGGGCCAACAGGGAAATTAGGTTGATATTTGGAACTCAGACCCTGTGACCAAACACAACAAAGAATCTCATTAAGCATGCAGAGAGCAGAGGGCATCAGAGGGAGACCAGAACTGTAAGTGGGAGGCAAACAGTCTGGCTGGCAATGGGACTAGTCAGTGGCAAAGCTAGAGGCACTTCTGAGGGAACTGTACGGTAGGGGTACAGATTGTGGTAACTAAGTATGTGGCCTGGATCCAAACTAAATTGTAAGAAAGCCTTCATAGGATGGCCTATCTCCTGGTTCTGTAGCAGGAGGCAGTTTGATGCACCAGTACAACCCCAGGACAGGACGCTAGTCTGCCAAAAGGGGCTTATCAAAACAATCCATTTCCTTAATGCCGAGTGCCAAGCAGAGGCATCGGTGCTGTTTAAAATAATATTTGGTATGACTTGAAACTGAATTGCTCCAGTTGAAAAATGTGGTTTGGATCCAGGCTAGTAACTGTGGTCATTTCATATATCACTTCCTCCTAATCTTCAATTATATAATGCACTATAATACATGTCCAGATTCTGGTATACAGTGTGGATAACATCTAGTGAAAATCTTCAGCTGGAGTTTCTTTTGATAACCTAAACAACAGAATACAAGCTTCATTGACCTGCTTCGTTTGTTTTGATCTGTTATGTTCTCTCAGTCTAAATCATGGAAATATAATTTACTCAGAATGCATTCTAGCTCTGTCTTCAGGATGAAAACCACTTTCTGATTGCTGTATACTGCTGGTGCATTAACCCATCTATAATCATGACACAGCTAGATCCAGATAGGATTCATGTATGGAAACATCACTAATAATTGCCTTGCCTTTATTTACCTCTACTGTAGTCTCAGGAAAATGACTGGTAAATGGCCTGTGAAATACTCGGTTTACTGTACACACACATATGCTGTATTAGTATTTAGCGAGATATCAAATACCGGATTTAAAATTACACACTAAATCTATTGCACGTTGCTTAGCTTTATGAACAAGCGCGACGCCTAGTGACATCCTGCATTAAAATTGGATTTAGATGTCTGTGCTGGACACATTTCTTCATTCCACTCCGCATCTTTTCATATGGCATCCGCAATCGCAAAAACGGGTCCCAAAGCCAACCACTGTTCCGCAGCTCACTTTCAAGCCATGGTCCCAGCAATTGTGCTGGGACAATAAGCAATAATAAATGCGCAACAATAACTTACATAGGTTAAATGACCAGATTCTCACATGGCCCATGACATTAGACCATGGGTATTACTGGGCTATATTAGCCAATATGCTAGATGTAGTTTGAAAGAGCAGAGTTGGGGAGACACGCACTTCCTTTTCAGCTATTTTTATAGCCTACCTTTTAGAGGTGGGAAGATTTTAAGACGGAGAAATATAGGTGATCAATATGTATTTATAGGAAACGTGGTAAACTACAGCCTAATTATATTTGGGAAGAACATTTCCTTGAAAATAACTGTCCCGTTCTAGCCTACTCTGTAATTGAGACCGCACTTGATCTCGCACGTATGGCTACGGAATTTGAAGCAAGAATGATGGAAGCGGACACGACACATGCACTTTCTCTTGAGCTAAATAGTACATATAGGATATAGCCTACCTTTTAGGAGGACGATTTGCAGGCAGACAAATAGGTCATCAATAGTTAATTAAAAGACGCAATGCTCGCTCGTAGCTGGCGCTCGCGTTTTAAATGTTGATTGCACTTGGCTCTGAGCGCCCTCCACTTTTTTCTATTATCAATATATATTTAGACTGTAGTAAACTATAGTGTAATCCAGTGGATGCTGCTGTGGGGATGACGGTTCATAATAATGTCTGGAACTGAGCTAAGGGAATGGCATCAAACACATGGAAACCATATGTTTGGGGTATTTGATACCATTCCATTCGAGTCATTACAAAGAGCCTGTTCTCCCCAATTAAAGTGTCACCAACCTCCTGTGGTGTAATCATTTAAAAAAAAGTTACATTCCTTGAAAATAGAATAGCCACGTCATTCTCTGCCCACGCATAGGCAGCCCACTATGTCAATGTAATATAATAGGTAGGCCAACGCATACAGAGCAGAAAGACGACAATTTCCAAATAATCTAGGGGACAATACAAATGTTTTAATTCCAAAGTAGTCTGACTGCACGTGCTCACCCAGAAGCATCAGAAATGCGGACGGCACCCCAGTGATCTCTGTTGGGACCCAACTGAAAGCCAAACAGAGGCCATGACCATGACTACACTTGGCAGACTGAAAAGGTTTTTAATTATTTACAAATGAAAATACACCATAACATCTCCAACATCAATCTCCCTATTTATGTAATTTACAAATGGACAAAAAGATAGACAATGAATAAAAAAGGTTATTCAAGGTAGCTAATTCAAGACCCAATTCAAGGTAAATCTTTTATATTTACAAATGGAGTAGAGATGAGACATGGCAGTAATACCCATCATCCAGGGTTGTGTACATTAGGCTCGTGTTGACAACGTTTTGTTACGAAACACAAAAACAAATGTTTCTTAGTGGACAAGTTCACACAGCATCTCCTTGTGCCACTCCGTTTCAGACCACTTTCATTTTATACCTAATGAACAGCACCCAGGACTATCAAGGTTCTCTGGGAGTTCTATCTTCGTGCCGACCGGCTTTCTAACAGCTGAATGACCAGGCGGGTCTTCATCGATGGCAGCTTGTTGCTGTAGTTCTGTTGGAGCACGGTGCTCAGTCTACTGCGCAGGCTCCGCAGGCAGGGCAGGGAGTTGCAGTCAGGCACATTCAGCAGAGTGTGGAAGAACTCTGTCCACAGATCACTGTGGGGATTTCTGGAGAAGAGAGAGAGAGGGAAGGAGAAGGTAGTGTGAATTTGAACTATGCTGGAATATTTTAGGTCAAAAAGGGGGATATTTTCAAAACACAAACAAAAATATTCAAGCGATTACTCAGAGCAACAAAAAGTAGTGAAACTATAAAAGCCATTAGCACTCCTACTCAAGGGTTACCTTCTAAATACTGCATTTGTCTTCCACACACCACCCTCCTGTGTTACTTGCATGTATGTTCCAAAAATCATGCAGTACACCGTTCCAGCTATTCCAAAGTAGTCGGTCTAAAACACAAAGAAACGTAGTTAATATTCTCAGCAGGTCGTATCGGACATCCACCCATATCACTACAGGACACGCACTTGCCACCGACAGACACACTTTACCTGGTAGTTCCATGGTCTCCCACTCCTCATCTCTGTACACTGGAAGCCTGAGGTCATACACTTGGCAGTGAACGAAGTGCCCTCTGGGAACAGAGTCATGTCAATGCTCTGACCCAGGTCAATCAGGGCAAGGCCATGATACAGGTTATCTGGGTCAAAAGACTTGTTCTCCAGGAACCTAAAACACAACAGACAATTAGCACAGTGAAGAGCCTCTGGTAAGCCCTGGTAGAGTACTGCATCCACCCATTACTAGAAATGACTACAGGGAAAACAAAAACACATCCGAGAGACATAAGCACCAGTAAGGAGCCATCCCTACCTATCTCCCAGCAGGAAGTTGTCTGGTTTGATGTCAGCGTGAACGATGTGGATGCTGTGCAGCTGTTCCACCATGTGCAGCATGCAGACAGTGAAGTAAATCACCAGAGGCTGGGGCATCACCTTGTCAGTCAGGTTTTTGTACAGGTTCACAGCGTTCTGGAGGGGAATAAACATCTAACTCCATTTAGTGCTCCAGTGTGGCATCTTTGGGTGCATCCCAATCTCCTTTCTCCTTTAGTGTAAACTTGTTCATTACTTTCCACATATCTAAAAGCATTGGATAGGTCGAGACATGGGCTACAGGGAGTTTCCATCATATTTTTAATACCAGTCATTTCCTTTCAAATCAGTGAAGGGAAGTGCACACAGATGTAGCCCTGATGTTCAATTGATTGATAAAATATGGTGGGTGCTGAAGAAGGGTTACTACCCACCAATAGGGTGCCACAGTTGTGGAGCTCGCCCAATAGCACGCTGCCGTTCTGAAAGAAGTGGGCAGAGTGGATGTTGGTGAAGAGGTGACGCACGCTCGGCTGCAGTCGGGCATTCAGCTGAGTGTTGATGTAAAACTCCCATGGATTGGCTGGTTTCTGCACCTACATGTACAGATCAAGATACACACAAGAATGGACAATCAAGCATTCAATAGGAATGCATGAATTGTGGGGATAAGGTCACTTCACTATAAAGCAGTCATGTTATCAGGCTTTACTAACGGCAGCACCAAAACAGTCACCAATCAATTCATGAAAGGTCAGGGGAGTTACCAAGTTTAAATTAATATTCCTACCTTTAAAATCATCTTCTCTGAGGTTGTCAGGTCAGTTGCCTGGTAGACCGTGGCAAAGGCACCCTGTCCGAGGACGCAGTCAACCCGTAAGGAGCCTTCACCTATGTATGAACATCAAAGTGATTTTTAGATGTTTTTTTTTTTAAAGAAATAGGGTGATTTATAAAAAAAAAAAGTCACAGCCAGTAAACACACCAAGACTTTCTTACCCATCTTGATGGTCATCTTGGGTGCGATGCTGGGGACTTTGCACTGCCAGGTGATGAAGTTTGGCTGGGAGGTGAGTGGCATGGGCAGTTTGGAGAGCAGGGAAGAGATCAGCTCATCATCCCAGGGGTCGGAGAACAGCTCTGACCCTTGGTCTGGGCTCATAGGAATATCCATGCCGTACCTCACCTCTGGAGCTGGACTCATAGGAATATCCATTCTGAACCTTGATGACGGATGGACTGGACTCATGGTAACATCCGAGCCAAACTTTGATGGTTCGGGACTCATAGGGATGTCCATGGTCTTCAGAGGGAAGCCATCTGTTCTCTGACCCTGACAGGGACTCATGAAGGCATCCAAGTCGAGTTCAACCCCAACCTCTGGGCTTTTTACCACTAACCAGTCTGGCTTGGGTGCACACTCCGGGCTCATTGGGATATCGAAAGCAGGTGTTGGGGCTTTCTCTGGACTAGTTGAAACATCAACGTTGGATTTGAAGGCCTCAATCTGGCTCTTTGAAAGGGATACCTCTTCCGCAGGTGCACGCTGTGAGAGAGGACAGGCTGGCTTTAAAGACTGCTCTGGGCTCACATAGACATCCCAGTCTGGTTTAGAGGCCTTGGGAGGAGGGCTTTTGGCCCCTGCCCCCTCAGTATGAGCCAGGGGGGCAGTCTGGTCTCTGAAGGACAGTGCGGCCGGGGCATGATGCTGCACTTCAGTCATGGAGCAGGTAGCCAGGCTTCGCTGGGCCAGGGCTAGCCCTTCCCCCACGATAGTGCCCTGCTCAGCAAAGCCCTGCACCCTCATAGAGCACTCAGCGCCGGTCTCAGATATCCCATCAGGTGGGCTCTGCTCTATGATAGGGCTGAGGGAGGGGAAACAAACTCATTATCTCCACTATGGAGGCGTTTGACCCAAACACTTTGATTACATTTCAAAAACATTGACCAACGAGCATTCGAGTGAAAACGTACAGTATACTGCAGTTACTGGTAGTCTACAATATCCGGTTACCAGTAAGTACCTGAGTTTAGTGGGCTGTCGCAGGAAAGGGCCCTCTTCTGGACCACTAAAGCCTCTGGGGTGATCATTTTCTAGAGGGAGGAGAAAAATAAAATAAAAAGTCAGCCAAAAAAGGTCAAGTACTTGCTTTAGACCACATTGTTGTTCTGAACAACAGACACCGTTTACCAGGTGAGGGCATTTCTGAACTGCTTATGGTTGCATCCCAAATGGCACCCTATTCCCTATGTAGTGCATTACTTTTGACCAGAGCCCTATGGTGGCAATTGGGATGCATGCATCCTATGCATGAGCTCAGATAGAGGGCTACCTTGGTCCTGCTCAAAGTTCCAGGAGGAAGGAGCTTTGTTTTGGAAGGGCGTTGAGACCAGGTGGGCCGACAGGGAAAAGTCTCTGGTGCTGTTGGGGCAGGTGGCCAGGGAGTTGTAGCGTGCTCCCCACATAGTGCTTTCATCTGGTATCAATTCCGAAGGAGATTCCTGAGCAAACACACATACACACGAAACGATAAAGGTTTGCATTGTGTACACAACTTAATAACATAACCCAACCATATTCTTTCATTGAGTCCTTGCTAAATGGAAATGAGTATGTCACCATGTAATTTTGCACTTACACCTTGTTTCTCTCTTTTAGATACAGAGATTTCTGCTAGGGCCCTTGGTGTCTTAGCCTTGTTCACCATAGTAGCACTAAATGGAGCAGAAAAAGCACCATAAAGCAGTGTTCATAAATTTACTTTGAGAATTAAAGGAGATAGCAAAGAAAATGTGATGCAGGAGAAGAACTGCATGCTTCACCTGCAGTTCTCCTTGTTCTCGTTCTCATCCTGAAAAATTGCGAAAGGCACTGCATTGGGGGGCTTGCTGAACAAAGAGGCGCCTCCTTTAAATAACATTTTTTTTTTAAAGAGGGGAGAAAAAAAGACGTTTAACCACAATGTAAAATCAAAAAGGACAACCTGCCATTATGCATTTCTATTTTATTGTTTTACTGTAAAGTGTTTTGCAATTGTAAATACACTTTTGTATTTAACCTATAGACAAACAAAAAGTCGAGAAGTTACAATCGAAGGGGGAATTGAATTACCCATTCTCTGGTAGGCAGCATCAAAGCTCTTCTCAGCCTGATGCATTGACATGCTGGGGAACTGTTCCTCCTGCATGAGGGTTGGAGCCTGGAACATGTCCATGATCGCATCTGGATGGGAAGGTAAAGAGGTGAGATACTAAAAGGACCATATAATTAGGAATTAGAATTCTAGAATGGACATGAACCTTCTTATGGATGGGATGACAAAGGTCAGCCATTTGTCAGGGAATTGGTAAACCATGGTTTTCCAGTGCTGTGATAAGATGGTGCAAAATAATGAATTTGAATCATTTATCATCTGCACTGCATGTTTGTTAGCTACTGTAGCTAGCCAGCTAGTTTTACAGGAATAATTCCATCCATTTTTCTAATTAACTGCCAATATGCCAACATTCCATTCAAACAATATAGTCAATCCACAGCCATTGTCCATATACTGGCTGAAATCAGTTGATGATAGGACTTAGACATGTTGTAAATGCAACGACTACTGATATTCTATCATACAATAGCACTCACAGCTTTCCAAGAAAACAAAATCTGAAATATTTATGGTCCATTTCCATATATTTTAAAGGCTATTTATACAGAAAATGTGTATAAAACCTGTATAAACTATGTATAATTATATTACAATATTTTAGGTTGACAATTCCATTACACAATTTCGATATATAGTGCATTCGGAAAGTATTCAGACTCCTTGACTTTTTCCACATTTTGTGACGTTACAGCCTCATTCTAAAATGTATTAAATAGTTATTTCCCCCCTCATCAATCTACACACAATAGCGCATAATGACAAAGCAAAAACAGTTTTTTAGAAATGTAATAAAATACTGAAATATCACATTTCCATAAGTAATCAGACCCTTTACACAGTACTTTGTAAAAGCACCTTTGGCAGCGATTACCGCCTCGAGTCTTCTTGGGTACGACGCAACAAGCTTGGCACACCTTCATATGGAGAGTTTCTCCCATTCTTCTCTGCAGATCCTGTCACGCTCTGTCAGATTGGATGGGGAGCGTCGCTGCAGAGCTATTTTCAGGTCTCTCCAGACATGTTAGATCGGGTTCAAGTCCGGGCCGTTAGGGTCGTTGTCCTGTTGGAAGGTGAACCTTCACCCCAGCCTGAACGCTCTGGAGCAGGTTTTCATCAAGAATCTCATCGCAGTGCTAGCTGACACTCTCCCGAGTGACGCAGTGGTCTCAGGCACTGCATCGCAGTGCTAGCTGTGCCACTAGAAATTCTGGGTTAGAGTCCAGGCTCTGTTGCAGCCGGCCGCGACCGGGAGACCCATGGGAAGGCGCACAATTGGCCCAGCATCGTCCAGGTTAGGGGAGGGTTTGGCCGGCAGGGATATCCTTGTCTCATCGCGCACTAGCGACTCCTGTGGCGAGCCGGGCACAGTGCACACTGACACGGTCGCCAGGTGTACGGTGTTTCGTCCGACACATTGGTGCGGCTGGCTTCCAGGTTGGATGGGCATTGTGTCAAGAAGCAGTGCGGCTATGTTGGGTTTCGGAGGACGCATGGCTCTCGACCTTTGCCTCTCCTCAGGCCAAAGTTTCACCAGACCAGAACATCTTGTCTCTTATGGTCAGAGTCCTTTAGGTGACTTTTGGCATACTCCAAGCAGGCTGTCAGTGCCTTTTATGGAGGAGTGGCTTCTGTCTGGCCCCTCTACCATAAAGGCCTGATTGGTGGAGTGCTGTAGAGA